>NC_080542.1:68049710-68698460 GCF_028640845.1 Ahaetulla prasina
CTTGTATTTTATATTAATGCTGTCAGGTTTTCATGGCAGTGATCCCATTCTTAGCTGTTGTAAGTCTACTTTTTCCTGCAGGAATTAAAAAAAAAAGTATAAGAAACAAAATCCTCTTTCTTATTTAGTTCCAGACATCATAAAGCCAATATAGAGCAAAGGTAACACCTTTGGAATCTTAAGGTTAAAACCATGAACCCAACCAGCATCTTCCAATGAAATTTGGGAGTCCAGAAAATTCCATACTTAATAATCACTATTCAATAAATATTGCTCTTTTAGCTATAGAACTTTGATAGATTTTGGATCCTATTCTAAAATTTTGAAAAACATTCTAGTATGATTTAGACTACTTTGGAGTCTGGCTCAAGTAAGCTCTGTTTCCGGAATCTCTTTGAGAAATTATGAATTCCATGACTAATTAATTATAATTTTAAAAATGAATATTTCTATGTGAATATTTCTATATTTTCATGCATCTGTATGATATTTCCAATAGCTCCTCCTAAGTAGATAAAGCAATCGATGATTCAAAAATGCATGTATTTTGTTTCAAGTGGCCTTCCTTTTTCTTCATGGCCAATATTTGTTTTTCTAAAATTTCAAGGCAGAATTGGGTAATCTTTGCAACAGATTACAGAGAATAAATCCGATGTTAGATACCTGGATTTAGGGAAGTTTATACAAAGATAGCTTTTATAATTAAAAATGGATTCCTGTTGGGGCTTTGTGAGGATGGGGGGGAAATTGGATAAAAATGATATAATTGAGAGTATAATACTTGCTAACATTAGAAATAATATATTATATATAAAACTGTAAATATCTCTTCCTAAATTCCTTTAGATAGAAGAGAAGCTGTTTTCATTTTGGTTGAGAGAAAAAACTGTCCCACTGTGCTGGACTAAAGGCTGTCCCTTTATGCTTGCTGTTTGTATATACAATACTTCAGGGGTGAAATGCTACCAGATCGGATTGGAACGGGCGAGTAGGTAGCGGAGATTGGGTCTGGTTCGCCGATCCAGTAGCAATCGTTGGCTGGCCATGCTCCCGAACCAGTCCATGGCCCACCGGGACACTGGGAAGGCAGCTCGACACCTGCTTGCCCTTCAGTCAGGGGCCGGGGCCCATTTCCCAAGGCACCGTAGCTGCCGCCTGCCCAACCAGGTCAGGGAATGCACCGTTCCCCGACTCTGGCCTTTCCCCAGAGCTGCTGCCCGCTCGCTGCCCGTTTGCCCTTTGCCTTTGGTCAGGGCCCAGGGCCCAGGGCTGCCTCATTCCCCTGAGACCCCGGAGCCACCACCTGCTTGCCGCATGCCTCAACGGGTCAGGGAATGCACCATTCCCCAACACCAGTCTTGCCCCGGAGCTGCCGCCTGCTCTTCCTTCACCATGCAGTGTATACTTACTTTCCTCCAGCAGCTGGCTGCCAGGAAAGGCAAGAGTCCAAAAGTTACTGGAGTCACTCTCCTTGAATATACTACCACCATTGCTGCTTGTTCCATGCACCGGCTGCGCAAACGCACACCATTTATTTCATTTATTTATCAGCGGCAGGTTGGGTGTGCTCTTGCACAGCCGGCGCATAGAACAAGGCAGCATATTCAAGGAGAGCAACTCTGGCAACTTTTGGACACTTGCCTTTCCTGGCAGCCAGCTGCTGGAGGAAAGTAAGTATATGCCAGGTGGCAAAGGAAGAGCGGGCGGCAGCTCCAGGACAAAGTTGGTGTCGGGGAATGGTGCATTCCCTGGCCTGGTTGAGGCAGGCGGCGAGCAGGTGCCTCCGGGGCCTCAGGGAATGGAGGCGAAGGCCCCTGACCAAAGGCGAAGGGCAAGCGGGCAGTGAGCGGGCGGTGAGTGGGCTGCAGCTCTGGAGAAAGGCCGGAGTTGGGGAATGGTGCATTCTCCGACCCTGTTGAGGAAAGTGGTGGCTCTGGAGCCTCGGGGAATGGCGCATCCCTGGGCCCCAGCCCCTGACCCAAGGTGAAGCGAGAACAGGTGGCGAGTGAGTGGCAAGCGGGCGGAGAGGCTGCAGCTGCAGGTATCTCACAAGAAGGGAAAAGGCAGAATAGAAATTTAAATATAATTCCTACTGGGTTGTGTGGGCATGGCTTGGTGGAGAGGTTGTGACTGAGAGGGCATGGCTGTGAGGGACATTGAATTAGCTACACCCACTCAGTCACAGGACACACCCACCCACCCACCAAGCCACACCCACAGAACAGGTAGCAAAAAAATTAGATTTCACCCCTGCAATACTTCCTTATATGATGCAAGCAGGAAGTGACAGGGCATTTGAGTTCTTCCTCCTCTGAACTAGCAACTAGGAAAAAATAGCCAGGGACCTTGTCTCATATTACTGGAAGAGAAAACAATAAAATTACTATGATGGACAGACAGACTCCGGACACCTCCATAATTGGATAACTGCATTCTTGTCAAACAGACAAATGGTCAAAATAGAGAGCGCCCTATCAAATCATGCACCTGTTAACAGTGGTGTCCCCCAAGGCAGTGTTCAAAACATTTGCTAAACCAATTCTCAAATACAGCTCATCTGTCTGGAACCCACACTGCATATCGGATATTAATACAATTGAGTGTGTCCAGAAATATTTCACAAGAAGGGTCCTCCACTCCTCTGCTCACAACAAAATATCTTTTGTCAACAGACTTGAAATTCTAGGTTTAGAAAACTTAGAACTATGCCGTCTTCAGTGTGACCAAAGCATGGCTCATAAAATCATCTGCTATAATGCCCTACCTGTCAATGACTACTTCAGCTTCAACCACAACAACACACAAGCACACAATAGATACAAACTTAAAGTGAACCACTCCAAACTCGATTGCAGAAAATATGACTTCAGTAACAGAGTTGTTAATGCACTACCAGACTCTGTGGTCTTATCCCAAACCCCCCAAAATTTTAAACTAAAACTGTCTACTGTTGACCTCACCCTCACCTCATCCCTAAAAAGGTCTGTAATAAGTGCACCAGCATGCCTATTGCCCCTGTCCTAATGTTCCCTTTAATTGTATTCATTTTATGTATTCAATTCATGCTTATACCGATATATATTATATAATATGTACTCAAATAAATAAATAAATAAATAAATAAATAAATAAATAAATAAATAAATAAATAAATAAATAGTATTCCCTAATTGTAATTTACAACTTTTAGACACTAAATCCCATTGCTTTCTCTATATTTTTCCTATATTCTGGCATTTATCTTAAATGTTGATAACATAATATCTGATCTTTCATGAGCTGTGGATTCTCTATCCCATATTGTCCTGTCATCAGTATAGACTAAAGATAACATTGTCTTGTCCATGCACTGTCCGTGACAAATGTAGCCTCTGGTCACATTTTCCTGTTCCTGTTGGCTCAAGCAGTCCTATCCCATTTACCTTTTGTTCTTTCCTTTTTCTAAGTCAACCCTGCATTTTCACTGGCTAGTTGACAAAGAAAGTAAAGCCCCTTTGCCTCATTTTCTTGAATAAAGTGCTTATTATAGCACTCAGTAGAATAATGTTATAACAATTGCCTGATATATGAATGACCTGTGGAACACAGTAGGAATATTGTTATTGCCAATTGTTGTGCTCCAATGCTCTTTCTCTGAAATGCTTACTTTTCTACCAGGCACTGTTTAAGAAATGATTAAATGGTACACCAGTCAGAAACAAGAAAAGGAAGGAAGGAAGGAAGGAAGGAAGGAAGGAAGGAAGGAAGGAAGGAAGGAAGGAAGGAAGGATGGATGGCGGGCTATACTGACCAGGCTTTTTAATATGATATTAGCCCAAAATAAATGGCATCCCATAATCACTCTTCTATTGTAAAGGGGTACTGCAGAAAGATTGACTAGTTTAACCATGGATCTAGCCTGTTTTATTTGTATAGAGATAAGAACTAAACATCTACTCTCTGCTTGGACATCTGGGCTGGATTGTTCCACATGGAGGAGTCCTGGGTATACTGGAATCAGTAATAAAGCTTTACAGGCTAAAAACAGTATTTTGATATGAACTTGGAAACTAACGTTTAATCATCATGTATCCAAAATTTGCAGTAGTAGCCCTCATTCACCAATATCTGACTACAGCATTTCTACCAATTCTAGTTTCTATGTTATCTTCAGAAACAGCCTTATACAGCAGCATACATTGCCTTAGTCTAAGCACATGATGATGAAGGCAATAATATCTCTTTCCAAGGCTTCATGATCCAAGTAGGGACACTGGAGCAGCACTTTCAGTTGGAGTAGCACACCCTGATCATAGCCTGCATTGACTATTCCAATAGAAGTTGTAAATTAAAAAGTTTTCACTACATTGTAAATCTATTTTTTAACAAACAAGGAAGGTGACACTATGTCACAATTTCTACTCCATTCCTTCCGTAACAACTGAGGGCAAAGACATATATGTGAGAAACACTAGGTTGCTGATGAACCATATCTTGCAGCAACTTTATACAGATGTTAAGTAGCAATGGGACTCTGGAATAGTGGAACTCTGAGGTACATCAGAATAAAACAGTCTTGAATTTAACTGAATCTGCTCACTGAGCTAGGAATAGCCCTAACTCCTAAGCACTGAAGACAGTTCAATAAGATACCAAGGTTAATCCAGTGGTGGGATTCAGCCAGTTTGCACCACTTCGGGAGAACCGGTTGTTAACTTTCTGAGCAGTTTGGCAAACTGGTTGTTGGAAGAAATCATTAGGGCAGAGAACCGGTTGTTAAATTACTTGAATCCCACCACTGGGTTAATCATATTAAAAAAATCATAGAGAAATATAAAAGAACAATTGAGAAATATATAAAGAAGAGCACTTCCACTCTTCTGACACAGATTGATCATTTTGTTTTATCATTTGTGATAAAACAACACATTTACTATAAAGAAATTAATTTTACAAATCTGCCATTGTAAACATTACTCTATATCACATGCTGTCCATGATAAATCAACAGTAATGTACTACAGATTCCTAAAACCTCCATTTTCTTGCCAGCTATTGAGATTTGAGAACCAGTTTTTTCCCCTACAGCTATGAAACTTGCACTGCAGAGATGTTATCCTATCTTTGTGGGTGTTCTTTTTCTCAGAACACCAACTATCTGCTATTCACTCCTTTCTTATTCCATTTCAGTTCAACTTAGAAAGAAATATTCAAACACAGTTGTATTGGCTTTTTATGTTATTTGACATATTATATAATACTTGCTTGAATAGCATCACAGTAAATTACAGAGCTTCTTTTTGGTTGTTTTATGGAGCAAGAAAGTTCTACAGATTGTTTTTGACTTGTGACTATTTGTGTAACTAGTGTTCAAAGTTATGGTGGTGATCTAAAAAATGACTAATGGCCATATATACAATTATTGCAGAATCCCCACGGTCACATTATCAAAATTTGGATGGAAGGCAATTAGTCTCTATATAGGATGGTTGCAGCATCTTGAGATCACATGATCATCATTTGTAATTTCCTGGATAGTTTTTGAAAAGGAAAATCAATGGAGGAATCCAGATTCACTTAATAATGGCAAAAAAGTTGTAAAATTGGTTGTGGTTCCAGTCCCAATTGTCATCATAAGTTGTACTTCAGGCAGGATGAAATGCCCCCGGTTCGGACCGGTTTGCCAGATCCTGTAGCGATGGCAGCGGGTGGTTCGGAGAACCCATAGCAAAAATCCCTGCCCCCCCACCCCTGCCCAGCTGAGCTACACGATCATCAGAGGGTTTTTTTTTATTTTTAAAAGCATTTTTTCTTCGGCCGAAAAAATGCTTTTAAAAGTAAAAAAAAAGCCTCTGATGATTGCACGGCTCAGCTGGGATTGTCAAAGGCATTTAAAAGCATTTTTTTTACAAAAATGCTTTTAAAAGGCTCCTCTGGAGATCCCAGCTGAGTTGCCTGATTATCAGAGGCTTTTAAAAGCATTTTTTACAACCTCTTTGGCTGAAGAAGTTGTAGAAAAAATGCTTTTAAAAGTTAAAAAAAAGTTGGCCACACCCACTCAGTCATATTACCCCCCATCCACCCACCAAGCCATACCCACAGAACCGGTAGTAACAATTTTTACATTTCACCACTGAGTGCAGGCACTGACTTGTGGGCAGATATCTTCAGAGTTTAGCTTTTGGCTACCTTGGGTTGAACAATGATTGGCTGAAATTCATTTTATATGAATTCAGTATCATATGAAACCTATTTGAGGCTGGGAGGACATTAGGAGAAAGTGGAGGAATTGTACTGGAAATTATTTGCAAACAGGAGAGATAGTGATGTGCTATAATTAGATGAAGGAGATTATGGAGATGAAATCCAATGCCAATAAGTGGTTGCTTATTTTATGTCCATTTATTGCAACAAAGAAATTCTGTTTCATTTTTTCAACAAGATTAACAAGCATTTTTTCAACAAGATTAAAAATTATGTAATGGATACTTATTGGAAAAAACGCAGAATTGAACTCATGCATAAATAAAATGGGCTAAATTAGACTGATTCATACATTCCTATATAACACCCATCTATTTTTTTATTAGATACATATATTTGTGTAAAGATTAACACATTAGCTTTTAAAATTCATATTTTATTATACCCTTTTCAAATATTTATTTGTTTGTTTGCTTGTTTGTTTGTTTTGGATATTGGAGGAACTCAGAATTGAATTTTTGGGGAAAAAGGTTTTTTTTAAAATAATCATTGAATATATGCATTAAGCTAACTAGAGACAAGTCATTTATTCTGGAGGTTTGTTTTAAGGAATTGAAAGAATTCCATGCTGAATATTTACAATGCAATCCTGGGGCTCTGGGAAAATCACAAAAAAGGATGCTTGGTACTACATAAAGCCCCCAGGTTGTTCATTCCTGTTTTAGAATTTCAGGTTCGTTTTAAAAGTATTAGAAATGAAAATCAAATTTAACTTATGTACCATGTATATAAGTCATATATTGAAATATTCTACCGCCCCAAATCTGTGGAGATGTAGCCTTCTGCCTACACAAGGGCAAAATGAACTGCTGTTGCATAGAAATAAATTATAAAACAGGTCTTTAGAACTATCAATATCACATCCTGAAAGATATACAGGTAGAAATATCTGAAAAGTAAATGCCAAATTGGTCCCAATAGGAGCATTCGAGTCAGTGACATGATTGATATGTTATATTCCAACAGCATCTAGTTAATTTTGATTTAATTATCAGAGGAAAATATATATATCAATTTCCTTAACTTGTAAATAATGAGATAACTTAATTCTGAGTTATGCAAGTGGAGACTTTTTGCCCTTTTGTGAACTGTATTGGACAGGGCAGCCCAGGATCAATGATCTGAAAATGGTAGTTTATTCTAAGCAATCAAAATTCCTGTCCCTTTTAACGTGAGCAGCATGGCTCATGTGCTTAGTAAAAGAGTGGTGGCTTCAGTTTTCGATCACACATGACATTGTGATATTTTATATGATTGCGCAGTCTTAGGTTAAATTGGTATGCACCAAGGAACAAGGACTGTTTAAGTAGTTGACTCTAAACTGCTGCCCTCTTGAAGCATTAAATAGGAAATGATAAGAAATAAAGTATAATAGCTTTGGAGGCCACCAGTTTGGTAAAAGCTTGACTAAATGAACTATGCTGTGATCAAGCATAGATAATGCATAAGCATACTTTGTCTATGGTAGTTCCCGTGACATGTGTTTTTATCAGTATCAGTATCAGATTCATATAGATTACAACATTCATTTGTAGTGTATTTAAACCCTGAAAGAATACATCTGAAGTACAAAGAATTAACATTTAACTAATTTTATGATATGATGGTGAATTATATGTCAATATGTGAAAAATAGAGGGTGGGCAATAACTGAACCATTTTTTAAAAAAAAGAAATGCTTGGAAATGTGTATCGTGCCTACATTTGCAGGGAAACAGCAGGAGTCAATGAATCATGCAGCATTTTAATTAACACACACCACAGAAACAAGATGTAGTCAGCATCAACGTGGGTATCTCCAGAGTCATCAAAACCTGATGACGAATAACATGGGTTAGTCATACTTCTATTTGCCCATTGTGCAGCCACCATTAGTTATTAAGCATTTAGAAAAAGACACAGATAGGTTTAATGAATCATCCAAAATCCTATTTTCCATCTATTTGTCTTTATCAAATTGCTGCTATGAAAAACATTTTTGGTTTTTTTCAAGAACTTTTGGGTACACTATTTTGCTGATGCTATTCTGTAAAGAAGAAAGTGGGGAAGAAAAGAGCTGGACTTGGAAATCCCAGATTAAGAGCCAAAAATTCCTACCTTTATGCAAATTGCCACTATTTAAAATTAAAATCAGGAAGATTCAGTTTTAGATACGAAAACATGTATTTGTTCATCTGCTTATTTAAGCAAGTAGATTTTGCAGGAAGCAAGGTTCTTTGCAAATACTGTGTGTGTTTACTAAAGAGTCAGGAGAATGGGATGCATAAATTGAAAGCCCTGACAAAAGAAAATAAAGGAGAAACAGAGTCTAGGAACTAGTTTGTATGCAGTAATTCAGTACATTAAAGATATATAGTTGTGATTTAGTTGATGAGTCATGAGGGAAAGGGCTCTTCCCAGTCATCATTTTTCTCCAAGGCTTTCAAGAAGGGGAAAAAAAGAAGAAACACTTTTTTTTCTTTTTCTCCCATTTCCCAAATTGAGAATCTGCATATGAAGGCTTTAATGCCTGCCTTTGCAATTTCGTTCAACCTACAAATTCCAATTCAATTGTCAGCACATCAACATAGCAACAACTACACTTTGGATCCACCAATTGGTTTGGCAAATTACAAACAAGTTGACAACATTTGTTAGGAGAAAAACTGAAAAGCAATAGTACAGAAAAACTGGGAAATGACTGGCGAGGGACACTATAAACATTCCTCTTCCCAGTCTTACTGTATTTTGGGATGTCTTACTGTACAATGGGATGCACAGCATCAACAATCTGTTATGGAATGCCATTGTTTCTTAATATTTTATGGGAATTGGATAAAAATGTCAGTTTTGTTTTCTGATACTACTAGGCTTACCACATCTGGATTGCAAAACCCAGATAACCACTAGATTGAAACAAAGACAAAAATTTATTCTGTTTAAATATGTTTTACACATATGGATATTGACCCTTAGGGCTAGAAAAATGAAAACATTTGTTGTTGTTGTTAGTTTCGAAGTCGTGTCCGACCCATCATGACCCCATGGACAATGTTCTTCCAGGCTTTCCTGTCCTCTACCATCCTCTGGAGTCCATTTCAGCTCATGCCTACTGCTTCAGTGACTCCATCCAGCCACCTTGTTCTCTGTCATCCCCTTCTTCTTTTGCTCTCAATCTTTCCCATCATTAGGCTTTTCTCCAGTGAGTCCTTTCTTCTCATTATGTGGCCAAAGTATTTGAGTTTCATTTTCAGGATCTGGCCTTCTAAAAAACAGTCAGAGTTGATCCCCTCTAGAACTGACTTGTTTGATCACCTTGCAGTCCAAGGGACTCGCAGGACTCTTCTCCAGCACCATAGTTCAAAGGTCTCAATTTTTTGACACTCAGCCTTTCTTATGGTCCAACTTTCACAGCGATACATTGCAACTGGGAAAACCATAGCCTTGACTATACACACTTTTGTTGGCAGGGTGATGTCTCTGCTTTTTAGTATGCTATCTAGATTTGCATAGCTTTCCTCCCCAGGAGCAAGCGTCTTTTAATTTCTTGGCTGCAGTCCCCATCTACAGTGATTTTGGAGCCCAAGAAAATAAAATCTGTCACTACCTCCATTTCTTCCCCATGTATTTGTCAGGAATTGAGAGGGCCAGATGCTATGATTTTAGATTTCTTAATGTTGAGTTTCAAGCCAACTTTTGCACTCTCCTTCTTCACCCGCATCAAGAGGCTCTTTAGTTCCTCTTCACTTTCTGCCATTAAAATGGTATCATCTACATATCTGAGGTTGTTGATATTTCTCTCAGCAATCTTAATTCCAATTTGTGATTGATCTAGCCCCACCTTTCTCATGATGTGCTCTGCATATAAGTTAAATAGGCAAAGTGACAGTATGCAGCCTTGCCGGACTCCTTTCCCAATTTTGAACCACTCAGTGGTTCCAAGTCCAGTTCTCACTGTTGCTTCTTGACCCGCATACAGGTTTCTCAAGAGACAAATAAGATGGTCTGGTACTCCCATCTCTTTTAAGAACTTCCCACAATTTGTTGTGATCCACACAATCAAAGGCTTTAGCATAGTCAATGAAGCAGAAATAGATATTTTTCGGGAACTCCCTAGCTTTCTCCATGATCCAGCGTATGTTGGCAATTTGATCTCTAGTTCCTCTGCCTCTTTGAAATCCTGCCTGTACATCTGGCAGTTTTCAATCCACATAATGCTGGAGCCTATCTTGTAGGGTTTTAAGCATAACTTTATTAGCATGTAAAATGAATGCAATGGTGCGATAGTTTGAACATTCTTGGGGCCGGGATAGCTCAGGCAGTAGAGAAGCCTGTTATTAGAACACAGAGCCTGCAATTACTGCAGGTTCGAGCCCGGCCCAAGGTTGACTCAGCCTTCCACCCTTTATAAGGTAGGTAAAATGAGGACCCAGATTGTTGGGGGGGCAATAAGTTGACTTTGTAAAAAATATACAAATAGAATGAGACTATTGCCTTATACATTGTAAGCCGCCCTGAGTCTTCGGAGAAGGGCGGGGTATAAATGTAAACAAAAATAAAAAACAAAAAAAAAATTCTTTGGCATTGCCCTTCTTTGGAATTGAAATTTAAACTGACCTTTTCCAGTTCTGTGGCCATTGTTGAGTTTTCCAAATTTACTGGCAAATTGAGTGTAGCACTTTTACTGCCTCATCTTTTAAGATTTTGAATAGCTCTGCTGGAATACTGTCACCTCCACTAGCTTTGTTGTTGCTCAGATTTCCTAAGGTCCATTTGATCAGGGATATTAAATTCATTCTTGTATAGTTCTTCTGTGTAAGTTTGCCACTTCTTCTTAATCTCTTTTGCTTCTGTTATGTCCCTGACATTTTGGTCCTTTATCATGCCCATCTTTGCATGAAACATTCCCTTCATATCTCCAATTTTCTTGAAGAGATCTGTGGCCCTCCCTATTCTATTGTTATCTTCTATTTCTTTGCACTGTTCATTTAAGAATGTATTCTTATCTCTTCTAGCTATTCCCTGGAATTCTGCATTCAACTGGGTGTATCTTTCTCTTTCTCCCTTACCTTTTGCTTCCATTCTTTACTCAGCTATTTGCAAAGCTTCCTCAGACAGCCATTTTGCTTTCTTGTGTTTCTTTTTCTTTGGGATGGTTTTAGTTGCTACCTCTTGTACAATGTTGCAAACCTCCATCCATGGTTCTTTAGGCACTCTGTCTATCAGATCTAATTCCTTAAATCCCCTCTACTGTATATTCATCAGGGATATGATTTAGTTCATATGGCCTAGTGCTTTTCCCTACTTTCTTCAATTTAAGCCTAAATTTTGCAATGAAAAGCTCATGATCTGAGCCACAGTCAGCTCCTGGTCTTGTTTTTACTGACTGTATAGAGCTTCTCCATCTTTGGCTGCAGAGCACATAGTCAATCTGATTTCTGTGTGACCATCTGGTGAGGTCCTTGTGTAGAGTCGTCTCTTGGGTTGTTGGAAAAGAGTGTTTGCTATGACCATCATATTATCTTGACAGAATTCTATCAGCCTGTGCTCTGCTTCATTTTGTACTCCAACGCCTGTTATTCCGGTTATCTTTTGGTTCCTACTTTAGCATTCCAATCCCCCATAATAATAAGGACATCATTTTTGGTGTTAATTCTATTAGGTGCTGTAGAGCTTCATAGAACCGATCAATTTCATCCTCTTCAGCATGAGTGGTTGGGGCATAGACTTGGACTACTGTGGTATTGAATGGTTTGCCTTGGATTCAAACTGAGATCGTTCTGTCATTTTGGGGATTGTATCCCAGTATTGCTTTTCCTACTCTTTTATTGACTATGAAGGCTACTCCATTTCTTCTGAGAGATTCTTGCCTGCAGTAGTATACCTGATGGTCATCTGAATTAAATTCACCCATTTCTGTACATTTTAGTTTACTGATTCCTAAGATGTCGATGTTTAGTCTTGTCATCTCTTGTCTGACCACATCCAGCTTGACTTGATTCATAGATCGTACATTCCAGGTTCCTATGGAGAATAGATCTTTACAGCATCTGACTTTCTTTTCACCACTAGATGCATCCACAGCTGAGAGTTCTTTCGGGTTTGGCCCAGTCACTTCACTCTTTCTGGTGCTACTAGTACTAGCCCTCTGCTTTTTCCCAGTTGGATACCTTCCGACCTGAGGAGCTCATCTTCCAGTGTCATATCTTTTTGCCTTTTGGTTCTGTCCATGGAGTTTTCATGGCAAAGATAGTGGAGTGGGTTGCCATTTCCTTCTCCAGTGGATCATATTTTGTCAGAGCTCTCTGCTATGACCTGTCCATCTTGGGTGGCCTTGCATGGCATAGCTCATAGCTTCATTGAGCTACGCAAGCCCCTTCACCATAATAAGGCAGTAATCCATGAAGGGGAAACAAAGACATATCCCTCTTAAATTGGGTTGCGTGTGGGGATGAGGACAAAAGGCAAAATAGTGGCGACTTCAAATTATAATCTGTTTTTTAGGTATTTTACATGTGCAACATATATAAACATGCAGAATTTCAACTGTGTTATAATGGCTGTCGTCTTGACCTTTTGATCACAAATGGTTTGAAGCTTTTCACTATATGAATAATCACAATCTCCTCAACTCTTCTCCAATATTTTTCTTCTTAAATATTACTAATTTAAAAGGTTTCCTTGTATTATATGTAGCGATAGAAGAGTAGAGTGTTATGGTGTTTATACAAAATGTAAAGATCTTTTATTTTAAATGTCATTATTAACCATAGCTGTATAATCTGGGAAGAATATCATAAGCATGTAAAACTTTGTAAAACATACAAAGCAGGTAAACTAGTGGCTATTTTCAGCTAAAACAGAGAAAGGAAATGTGAGGATGTGACATATGCCAAGGATTCTTGACTATTGACTGCATAAGGCACCCACTGAGTGTGAACCACAAATCATGTAGAAGAAAGATTGAGAAGTAGAGAAATGGAAATATGAAAGGCAGAGGCACCAAAGAATATTTCTGTCTGTCTATCATCTAAACACTGAATTCTTCTTCTGTTTGTTTAAATTCCCAACAATAACATTCTAGGGACATAAGTGATATAAGTAGTTTCAGCTTATTTGTTGTAGAGTTCACTAATATAAATATACCAAAGCAATACTGAGATTTAATTTAGGCATTCCAAAAGTTATTATTTAGGAATTCTGAGGGAAGCTCAATGTTTTTTGTAGTGTCTTGTCTGCTACATTTTTAATGAGTTTGTGACTAATCTATTTGGGAAATTTGCCAAAACCTGATGAGATTGTGAAAGGCTGCATGCTCCAGGAGTGAAGGCTGAAATTGAAGAGCATTTGGGATTGCTATTTCACTGCACATATTTGTAATTATTCCACTTCCACTTATACTATCAGACTTCTAAATGTGCAACGCTTAAATAACCACTATGCTATATTATTGTTCACAAGGCTAATTATTATTCTATTGCATTAAAGGAAGCCTGCAAAATTGATGAAGGCATTTCTATAGAAACTTAGTTATGTTTTTTTATATGTCATTAGATTGAACACTAATCTTTACCATTAACATGACAAAATGCCTTTTATTTTTTTCCAAACGTGTAAAGCATCCCGTAAGCATTATTAAAAACTCTTTTTTTAAAAAAATCAGTTTCTTACAAGTGTTAGATTGTTGCTGAGTGTCATCCATGACAGAATAGTGCTTACTGACATATTTTTCAGTAAATATGAAATTTAAATTTTTCAGTAAATATGAAATGAGTATTTTTCATATTTTTTCATGTATTTATTGTATGACAAGTATAAAAGAAAGTAATCCTAATTCTCAAAATCAATATATTTTGATATGAGACAAAGATGCTTCCTGCAGAGCAATTCAGTACTTATATGTTTGAATGATATAATAGATTAGCCTGGAGCTGAATATGTCCCACTCCAATTTACCTCTTGAAACAGTCAATAAAATATCAAACACATGAGATACTGGATTAATAATAAAGCAAAGTGGATGTGGTAGGGCATCTTTGGGCAGTAGTGGGTTCCACTTACCTTGCTACCGATTTGGAACTGGGAGTACGCGTGTGCGCGCTCTTGCTTCACTTGTGCATGGCACTTCTGTGCATGCGCAGAATATCCATGATGACATTTGGGCAGGCGGACAGAGCCTTCTGCCACCACCACTACCAGTTCACCAGAACCGGGGTGAACCGGTAGAAATCCAACACTGTCTTTGGGCTATCAAGAATAATACAGAATGTGGGTTCACTTTTTAAATTTCAATATGAAGTAATATGAACTAACTTCAGTCTGAACTAACTTCATATAAGGGCCTTATACTTGTAGAGCACTGGAACCATACTGTTGTGTTTCCAAAATATTTTCCTCCTTGAGCAGTTGAACTGATTTTTTTTCCAGCTCTGCTATAGAACTACTCAGATTGCAAAACTTTACAAAGCTAAAATCCCACAGGGTTTAGGCATACGTTGCTCACACATCTATAAGAAGTTTTGTCTTACTCACTCCCATCTCCTGAATTCAGAATCTTCTGGTAGATTTCTCAGGGTAAACCTGAACCCCACAATAATTCTTTAGCCAATTTTTCAATCCATGTAAAAAAATATGGGCTTAATTTTCTTTGCTTATGTAGCAAGATTTACAAACATTCAACTCACTTTGGCCTTCTATGCTGTATATAAGCCATTTATACATGATCTAATTAACAACACAAAAGTTACAGGACTCCATTGAGAAGATTATATGGAAGAATGTTACATAGTTTGTCCTTTGAGCTATGAATTTGTTTAAACTGGACTTTCATGGCTAAATAGGATAGGATATTTAAGGGGAAGTCTAAAAGTAAATTAAAGCAGTGGGACTTAAGAAAGGTGGAGATAAAGCAAGAAAAGATAGGACAAGAATGAATAGAATGATTAAATACAAACATGAATTACTATACAAATACCACATTGCATAGCAAATACATTAATAATACATTAATTCACTTAACAATTGTCTTACTTAGCAACAGAAATTTTGGTTGCGATTATATAATCAATTGTGATTATAAATTGAGGATTTATAATTCCAGAAATTCCAGAAATTCTGGAAAAGAAGTCTTTATCTCCCAAATCCACCTCCTTGCTTTCTTTGGTGAAAGATATTTTGGTCTCTTTGTGTTTGGCTCTTCTCAGTCTCAAAATTCCATCCCTTCCTTTTTCCCAAGAAAATGTGACATCCTAGATATTCCATTCTGCTAAATATTCCACCAACCAGATATTTTGATTCAGTATATGCTGTTTACATAACACAATACCAGGAACAATTACTTTGGGATCTTTAGGAGATGTTGAATTATGCACTTAAAACATGGAAATTCTCAACTTTTGAAGACTTTTGGCTTTATTGAGCTTGGGGTAAAACAGAGAGAATAATCTTATAAAATGTGGGGGCTGGGGAGGCTTACTCCTGCTTTTAAATAATAGAAATATTGTTGAATAATCTTTTTCAGACTTGAGAAGATGACATAGTATGTTGCTATATGATTTAATGAACATAGATTTAATGAAACATTAAATGATAATTTTCATTTATATTTATAATTATCCTTTATGGTTGTATTTGGTTTTATTTACTTTTATTTTCAATAATTTCAAGAAACAAAATCACATTTACATATAT
This sequence comes from Ahaetulla prasina, assembly GCF_028640845.1. Lineage (NCBI taxonomy): Eukaryota > Metazoa > Chordata > Lepidosauria > Squamata > Colubridae > Ahaetulla > Ahaetulla prasina. The sequence continues at coordinate 68,065,623 of NC_080542.1, forward strand.
ATGTTTAAACATTGTATTAGGAACTCCTGACCAGGAAAAAGAAATAATAAATGTTCTAAGACTGCAACTCTATATCTCACGATAAGAATTGCCCTGCAAATTTTAAATGATTTCTTTTAAAAAAAGTTTTTTCTAGACTGTCAAAAAATAAGAATACAACTATTCTCAACAATATATTCTAAATCATGATTTTAGTTTACTACCTAGATCACAAAATGATTTGATTTAGGAAGGACAAGAAATTTGGTCTAAAAATCTTTTACAACCCAGCTTTCAAACCAATTCATGATTTTTGTATGCCCTCAGTTTAAAAAAAATATGGGCTTAATTTTCTTTGCTTATGTAGCAAGATTTACAAACATTCAACTCACTTTGGCCTTCTATGCTGTATATAAGCCATTTATACATGATCTAATTAACAACACAAAAGTTACAGGACTCCATTGAGAAGATTATATGGAAGAATGTTACATAGTTTGTCCTTTGAGCTATGAATTTGTTTAAACTGGACTTTCATGGCTAAATAGGATAGGATATTTAAGGGGAAGTCTAAAAGTAAATTAAAGCAGTGGGACTTAAGAAAGGTGGAGATAAAGCAAGAAAAGATAGGACAAGAATGAATAGAATGATTAAATACAAACATGAATTACTATACAAATACCACATTGCATAGCAAATACATTAATAATACATTAATTCACTTAACAATTGTCTTACTTAGCAACAGAAATTTTGGTTGTGATTATATAATCAATTGTGATTATAAATTGAGGATTTATAATTCCAGAAATTCCAGAAATTCTGGAAAAGAAGTCTTTATCTCCCAAATCCACCTCCTTGCTTTCTTTGATGAAAGATATTTTGGTCTCTTTGTGTTTGGCTCTTCTCAGTCTCAAAATTCCATCCCTTCCTTTTTCCCAAGAAAATGTGACGTCCTAGATATTCCATTCTGCTAAATATTCCACCAACCAGATATTTTGATTCAGTATATGCTGTTTACATAACACAATACCAGGAACAATTACTTTGGGATCTTTAGGAGATGTTGAATTATGCACTTAAAACATGGAAATTCTCAACTTTTGAAGACTTTTGGCTTTATTGAGCTTGGGGTAAAACAGAGAGAATAATCTTATAAAATGTGGGGGCTGGGGAGGCTTACTCCTGCTTTTAAATAATAGAAATATTGTTGAATAATCTTTTTCAGACTTGAGAAGATGACATAGTATGTTGCTATATGATTTAATGAACATAGATTTAATGAAACATTAAATGATAATTTTCATTTATATTTATAATTATCCTTTATGGTTGTATTTGGTTTTATTTACTTTTATTTTCAATAATTTCAAGAAACAAAATCACATTTACATATATATGTTTAAACATTGTATTAGGAACTCCTGACCAGGAAAAAGAAATAATAAATGTTCTAAGACTGCAACTCTATATCTCACGATAAGAATTGCCCTGCAAATTTTAAATGATTTCTTTTAAAAAAAGTTTTTTCTAGACTGTCAAAAAATAAGAATACAACTATTCTCAACAATATATTCTAAATCATGATTTTAGTTTACTACCTAGATCACAAAATGATTTGATTTAGGAAGGACAAGAAATTTGGTCTAAAAATCTTTTACAACCCAGCTTTCAAACCAATTCATGATTTTTGTATGCCCTCAGTTTAAAAAAAATACAGTTATGCACAAGTAGTTCCATATTTTATATGCCTAACTATTAGCTATGTGATGTGTGTTGAGCATAATTTTCAATTTTTATTATAATGTGAAAATAAATGTGAACAATCTGTTTACCACTAGATTTCTTGCTTCTGCTACTGAACTACAAAATGACCTGTATACTCTTAAATACTCATATTTAAATTCTAAGGCAGCGGGAGGAGGCTTTAAGAAAAATCTTGACAAAGCAGCTGAGGATGCTAATAATTCTTCGGTATTCTTGTACAGTTTTTATCAGATATGTGATTGGGCAAAATAATAGGTTTTTTTCCTTGTGGAGGAACATGTGGCTTTTGCATTGAGAACAAACAGAAAATTCTATAGGGTTTAATAAACACACAAAATAATAGACTGCCATAAGTATATTATTTATACTAGATACTACTTTCTATAGAAACATAGAAAAAATACAGAACAAATGCAAGTTAAATATGATATGAAAAAACATACAGAAACAACAGCAACAGCAACAAAAATAGAAATTCCCAAACTCAAGAGAATGGAAATCCATGATATGAATCAATGTTGTTAATTTCCCTCGTTTCTTTTTCTCCACATTTGAAATTATTAGAATTAATAAATTAGTTACATGTCACAGTATGAAATACAAATGTTAAAACTTCCTGCACCTATCTAGGAAGAAATAATGCCAAGGCAAATAGTTTCAGAGAGTCTGAGTTAGCTAAAATAGCAAAAATTTTGTTAGTTTTTCCATGCGTTGATCCATTACAATTAGAAATTTCAATACCACACCTAAGTAATATTACATTTTGTTTACATTACTGTCAGAGTTGAGAAGATCCTTGGCAAAGTGTCTTCTGACCATCACCAAGGGCATTTTAGCAATCCAGATTCTAGCAATTGTACTGCAACATTTTTGTGGATGGATTTAAGTATTTATCTTTGCATCTAAAAGTTAGAGGAGTGTGTCACATGTTATCTGCTGCTTGATAAGTGAGGACAGAAGGAAAATAATTTTAAAAAACAACAACAACAGGCACTAGTCAGCAGCGGATAGAAAGGTTTTTTACATGCTATTGTGTTCTGGACCCTGAACTTCTATTTGCTAATATCATCCAACTGGTGCCACAAGAGCTGTGACAGATTTCCCATCTTGTAAATATGCTTGTGTATATTTTTTCCACAACATGTTCATCCTATATATAGTAATATATAAATATAGTATGTTACATGTAACATACAACATGCATACTCCAACTAAATGTCTCAATCATTTATATATTCTTATCAATCAAAGAACTTCTGAGTGGTCTTTTCATACACCTGGGAATAAACATAATTTTAAGAGACTAAGAATCAAATGGCACATAGTTTTGACTTATTATGTACAATTGCACATGGACCCAATTTTTCCCCAAACTTCATATTACTTCTGAAGAATCATTGTATTTTTGAAACTGGACCCATAACCTTAAACAAATTTAGCCTGTCATAAAATGTTTCACAAAATCGCTGAAAAAGGATTAAAAGCTGTGGTGGTGCAGTGGTTAGAATGCAGTACTGCAGGCTACTTCTGCTGATCACTGATTGCCAGCAGATCGAATTTCACCAGGCTTAAGGTTGACGCAGCCTTCCATCCTTCCAAAGTCGGTAAAAGAGGACCCAGATTGTTGGGGGCAGTAGGCTGACTCTGTAAACTGCTTAGAGAGGGCTATAAAGCACTGTGAAGTCTAAGTGCTATTGCTATTGATGGCAAAGAAGGGGAGACCATTTTGTTACGGTAAAATCTGTATGAAAATCATTTGTTTATAGCAAGGTGTTTGATATAGGATCCTACATTTCCAGGAAGCTGAGGAGCATAGAATGAATACTCCACATTCTTTTCCTATCACTGCAATTGCTGGATGATTTAACAGTATGCTGACCATATTGACAAACCTCCAAAGAGATCCATTTATGAATGAATTATACATCTCTAAGATTTATCTATCTAAAAATTGAACAGAATAGAATAGAATAACAGAACTGGAAGGGACCTTGGAGGTCTTCTATTCCAACCCCCTACACCACTTCAGACAAATGGTTATCCAACATCTTCTTTAAAAATTCCAGTGTTGGAGCATTCACAACTTATGGAGACAAGTTGTTCCACTGATTAATGGTTCTAACTGTCAAGAAATTTCTCCTTAGTTCTAAGTTGCTTCTCTCCTTGATTAGTTTCCACCCATTGCTTCTTGTCCTGCCCTTTGGAGAATAGCTTGACTCCCTGTTCTTTTTAGCAGCCCCTGAGATATTGGAACACTGTTATCATGTCTCCCCTAGTCCTTCTTTTCATTAAGCTAGACATACCCAGTTCCTGCAACTGTTCTTCATATGTTTTAGCCAGTGGTGGGATTCAGATAATTTAACAACCAATTCTCTGCCCTAATGATTTCTTTCAACAACCAGTTTGCCAAATTGCTCAGAAAGTTAGCAACCGGTTCTCCTGAAGTGGTGCGAACTGGCTGAATCCCACCACTGGTTTTAGCCTCCAGTCCCCTAATCATCTTTGTTGCTCTTCTCTGCACTCTTTCTAGAGTCTTAACATCTTTTTTACACTGTGGCAACTAAAACTGGATGCAGTATTCCAAGCGTGGCCTTACCAAGGCATTATAAAGTGGTATTAATACTTCACATGATCTTGATTCTATCCCTCTTTTTATGCAACCTAGACCTGTTTTTTTGTACTGTCCATGGGATTTTCATGGCAAAGATACTGGAGTGGGTTGCCATTTCCTTCTCCAGTGGATTACGTTTTGTCACAGCTCTCTGCTATGACCTGTCCATCTTGGGTGTCCCTGCACGGCATAGCTCATAGCTTCATTGAGCTACGCAAGCCCCTTTGCCACGACAAGGCAGTAATCCATGAAAAGAAGGCCTGGAGGAATGTTGTCCATTGGGTCGCAATGGGTTGGACATGACTTCGCAACTAACAACAACAACAAGACCTGTTTTGGCTTTTTTGGCAGCTGCTACATATTGCTGACTCATATTTAAATGGTTGTCCACTAGGACTCCAAGAACCCTCTCACAGTTACTACTATTGAGCAAGGTACCACATACACTGTACCTGTGGATTTTGTTTTTCTTGCCTAAATGTAGAAGCTTACTTTTTTCACCATTGAAATTCATTTTATTAATGTTCAAGTCTGTTGAATTGGAGACAGATCCTTTTAAAATGGATGGTTAAAGGATCAAGATCTACTAAAGAGCTTTGGTTTTGGGCTGAATGAATAGAGGTAAGGAATAAAATAAGCTCTTTGATGCCATAGTATGCTGGATGATCTGCACTAAATCAACTCTGTTTTCTGTTTGACTATGTAATGTATTGGTCACACAGTTGAAGAAAATCTGATAAACCTGAAAACTGCACAATATTATTCTTTTAGATCACTGTCCAAACTATCTGAACCTCAAACCATTGTGTTTTTGGTGATGAAAGTCCTATATCACATTCAAGCTTTTTTGCTCAAAATAAATTTTAGCATTTGATCAATATTTTTATATGTTTTGGCAAACCTTAATTTACAGAAAATTAAGACTATGGACAATCCTGACATGAAACATCTTTACATTTGAAGCCGTGATGGCCAGGCCTATCATATTGGGGTTATTTAGCAGTCATTTCCATAATTCTCATGTTTGAATTTAGTCTTTAGGTGCAGCATTCCGTGCACCTTTGGTGTTTAGTTATGCTTTAAAGACTTTGTTCTATATTTTTAGATATGTTTATGAATCCAATGATCAGTATTTTTTAGATCGACATAAAGATATTTATAGAGAAGCTCTTCTATGGATGAGAATATAAGCAGAAAGTTACTTCAGAATCACAAAATTAAGGTAAGACAAATCAAGTTTGATTGATTATGCATCAAATGCAAAAATCTCCAATACCATTTATTTATTTTTCAGACAAATTTAGAGAGGAATGGTAAAGGGTCCTAGAATTAATTAATTAATTAATTGATTTTTGTCACACAGTATATATAAACATAAGCATGAAATAATTATACAATATATAAACATATATATGAGTATGAGTATGTAATAACTATATTGATTGGATATAACGAAGGAAAACAATAGGACAGGAACAGTTGGCACGTTTGTGCTCTTATGCACGCCCCTTATAGACCTCTTAGGAATGGGGTGAGGTCAATGGTAGATAGTTTTTGATTGAAGCTTTTGGGATTTTGGGAAGAGACCAGAGAGTCAGGTAGTGTATTCCAAGCACTAACAACTCTGTTAGTGACGTCATATTTTCTGCAATCAAGATTGGAGCGGTTAACATTAAGCATCTATTGTGTGCTCATGTATTGTTGCAATTGAAGCTGAAGTAGTCTTTGACAGGAAGGACATTGTAATAGGTGATTGTATGAGTTAAACTCAGGTCATGTCGAAGGCGGCTTAGTTCTAAATTTTCTAAATCCAGGATTTCAAGTCTGATGGCATAAGGTATTTTGTTGTATTCGGAGGAGTGGAGTACTCTTCTTGTAAAATATTTCTGGACATGTTCAATTGCATTGATGTCAGAAATGTGGGATGGGTTCCAAACAGTTGAGCTGTATTCAAGAATTGGTCTAGCAAGGGCTTTTAAGAGTCATGTGTTGAGAAATGCTCTTTTGCGTGTCTGGAAAAAATATTCCTATAAATTAGACTATAAGATTCCTATATGGGCAAGCCTCAGACATGCAATAGAGAATATAAATATAGAACAGAAACAGGAAATGATTATTTATAAAGAACTTTTATATGCTGAAGGAGGTAGCTTGCAATTAAAATCTTTACAGGTATTAAATGAAGAAGGAAGGAAATATACTTGGTTTCAATATAGGCAACCAAGTGCTAGATGGAAAGAAGATCAAAAAATTGGTAAAATGCAAAGGGAGGAAAACTTAATAAAGCAAATTAGAAATCAGACCCAGGAGCATATAAAGAGATTGTATAATGTGTTTCTTGAAATAGATTTGGAAAAGGATTTGGTAAAGGATTGCATGATAAAATGGGCACAGAACATTCAGGAACCAGTAATGCTGGTAACATGGGAGAAAATCTGGGTTAGAAATATTAAGTTTACACAAGCACAGAATCTAAGGAAAAATTTTTATAAGATGTTTTATAGATGGCACTTAGATCCCAAAAAATTATCATGTATGTATCCTGATATCCAAGCGAAATGTTGGAGATGTGACTGTGATGATGCTACATATTTTCATATTTGGTGGACTTGCAAGAAAATTAAGGCCTTTTGGATAAGAATTTGGTGGATTATTCAAAATGTCTTGAAGAAGAAGATAAAGTTCCTGCCGCAATTTTTCCTGTTGGGAATTATAACGGATTGTACAGTGACTGAGATTAAATTGGTTTTGAACTTAATAACAGCAGCAAGGCTGCTGATTGCACAATATTGAAAAAAAAAAGAATTACCTACAATAGAAGAATGGATATTGAAAGTTACTAACTTGGCTGAGATGGCTAAAATCTCAGCCTTTTTGAAAGACAATGCGCAGGAAAGATATTTAATTGAATGGAAAAAATGGATTGATTATTTACAAAACAGATATCAGATTAAGAGATTTCAGACTGCCTTTGAATAATTAGGATGTATTATTTTAGAATGTAATGGGGGAGGTTAGGAAATGAAAAGACTCGGATGAGATTAATTGGATTAGAAGGGAAAATTTTACTCTATGTTTGGTTTATGTATAACAATACCTTGTGATTGACCTGGGAAGCCGGGGGGTGTGTGTGTGTGTGTGTGAAGGGAGGGGGGAAGAGGGTTTTGAGGGGGGGAGGGGGGAAAAGGGGGAAAATATTTTTGTTTGTTAAAACTTTTTCAATAAAAAAAAAGAATTGGTCTAGCAAATGTTTTATATGCTCTGGTTAGTAGTGTAGTGTTTTTGGAGAAGAAGCTACACAAGATTAGGTTTACAACTTTTAAAGCTTTTTTTTGCGATGCAGTTACAGTGAGCTTTGGCACATAGATCATTTGATATGAAAACTCCAAGATCTTTAACAGGGTGGGGCTCATCAGTAAGGTAATGTCCATCAAGCTTGTACTTAGTGTTTGGGTTCTTTTTTCCAATGTGTAAGACTGAGCATTTGCTGGTTGAGATTTGGAGTTGCCAAGTTTTAGACCATTCAGATAAGAAGTCCAGGTCTTTTTGGAGGTTAGTGTATTGTTGGTGGTGTTAAATAATTTGACATTGTCAGCAAAGAGGACACAATTACTTGTAATATGGTCACAGAGATCATTAATGTATAATATGAAGAGTGTTGGTCCAAGAACGCTGCCTTGGGGAACGCCACTTTTAACAGGAACAGGATTTGATAGAGCATTGCCAATTTTGACCACTTATTGTCTGTTTGATAGAAAAGCTGTTATCCAATTGTGGAGGGGTCCTGAGATGCCGTAGGATTTTAGTTTTAGGAGAAGTTTATCATGTACTACTGAGTCGAAGGCTTTACAAAAGTCTATGTAGATTGCATCTATTGCTTTGCCCTGATCAAGATTTGTAGTCCATACGTTTTTGCAGTGAAGAAGTTGTAAGTTACATGATAATTTTTTTCTGAAACCAAATTGTTTATTAGAGAGTAGGTTGTTTGTTTCTAGATGGAAGGTAATGGATTGGTTGATGATAGATTCCATTACTTTGCAGGTGACACAACACAGTCTGTAATTTTCAACTAGGCTGGGGTCTCCTTTTTTGAAGATAGGGATGACCATGGAAAGTGACCAAAGTTTGGGAAGGGAACTGGTCGTGAAAGCTTTTGCAAAAATTATGCTTAGGGGTTCTGCTATATTAGTGGAAATCTTTTTTAAGAAGTATGCACATAGTCCATCTGGTCCAATAGATAGGGATGGTTTCAGTTTGTGAAGAGCTTTTTCAACATTATCTTCTGTGAAATCTATGTGTGTTAGGTTGTTGCACTCACTGTTGGTACGATTGGGGAATGTTGGGTATAATTCATTACTATTAACAAAGACTGTGCCAAAGAATGTGTTGAAGAGGTTTGCTTTAACTGTTTCATCATTATATTCTTTGTCGTTAGAATCTTTTAGTGGTGGAATGGATCTTGAGTCTTTAAGTTTGTTGTTCACAAAATTATAAAAAGCATGATTGGAATTTGTGCGCAAGAGGTCTTCTTCTTGCTTGGTGTGGTAATTTGTGCATTCAGTTTTTATTTGATTGCATATATTTCTGTAGCAGTTTTTGAAATTTGCTACATAGCAAATATAAGAATGGTTTCCCTCTGCATTCAGCTTTACTACAGTTATTATGAATTAAGACTTTGAACTGTTGGATAACCATCTGTCTGAGATGGTGTAGGGTTTCCTGCCTGGGCAGGGGGTTGGACTAGAAGGCCTCCAAGGTCCCTTCCAACTCTGTTGTTGTTATTGTTATTGTTATAGCTTGAATTGATACAAAAGGAAAAAAAGGTGCTTCACAGCATGCAGGGCCTTCATGTTACTGCTGACTGTAACTCCATCAAGCAATTCTATGAAAACTTTATCTAGGTTGAACAGTTGTAGTGTGAGAAAAGATATAGTCAGTTTAAGGAGTAGCTGACTGTCCTTAAGTGTGTTCTCATAAACCTTCTGAATCACCTTTCCCTTTTTTAATCCAAATTACTGTTGCAGGCGTGAAGGTAACAGTGTTCCGTGTACCTTTGGTTTAGTTATACTGGCTACATGACCATGGAGACATCTTCAGACAGCGCTGATTCTTCGGCTTTGAAATGGAGATGAGCACCGCCCCCTAGAGTTGGGAATGACTAGCACATATATGCGAGGGGAACCTTTACTTTTACCTTTCCTGTTGTAGGACCTACTTTGAATGTCATTATAGCACTAATGTACCCCAGAATACAAATTGTAAAATGGGACTGCATGAACAGATTAATATTCAAATGTCTACAAGGTGAATTCTGAGCTTGAAAACAAAAAGTCTATTGTTGATAACCTTTTTCTAAAATCTAAGCAACATGCCATATAATTACCACTGTTTCAACATGTGCTATTCACATGCTTCCCCAATCTTTAATTTTGATAGTCACCTCCAGAAATATTATGGAACACACAGTTTTGAGTAGATACCACAGCAGCAAATGTTCTGTGATGAAGTCTGGCAATCAAAGCGATGGACTTTAAACATACAGTTTATAATTACACAAACAGTGAGCAAGTATTATCCTCATTCTGATGAACATGTTAATCATATTCAGTTTGTTATGAACTCCTGGCTCCTTCAGTCTTACCTGAAGCAAAAAGCAAGGTAAAATTAATAAAACTAGGCATCATGAACATCTTCTCCAACTGCCAGATAATTTCACTCATTAATTTCATGTAGATCTGTTTTCTTTCTTCTGTTAAATTATGTCCAATTCTCAGAGACAATGTACATTTTTAAAAATTGCTCCCAAAGCTGAAGCCTGCAGAACTTCAAAGCATAGTAGCTATGGAACTAAAAAATACTTTTGTTTCAGTTATTTGTTGCATTTGTATGCCATATTTATTTCTGGTACTCAAGACAAAGTTCATAGGGGTATTCCATTTATTTGCAACATACTGAGGGTAGGTAAAACAGACAGTGACCATTACCTAGAACAGTGGTTCTCAACCTTTATAATGCTCCAACCCCTTTAATATAATTCCCCACGATGTGGTGACCCCAACCATATTATTATTATTTTTTTAGGCAGCGATCTCAGCACGCCTCAGCAGCCACAGAAGGGGAAAAAAAGTGGCAAACTGTTCTTTTGAATTTATCGCGCCTGAAGCCGTATTGGCTAGTGATCTGAACTGCTTGCAATTGCCTTGAGGACAGAGGCATTAAAGCGGAGACACCTCTCCTATTAAGTTTATCATGCCTGAAGCCAGATTAGGCTAGCGATTGGGAGTGATTGCAGCTGCCTTGAGAGGGAGACATCAGAGCAAAAATTTCTCTCTTTTTTAATTCATCGCGCCTGAAGCCGAATTCGCAATTCTTCGACTCGCAAGTATACTTCCCATATTTCCGATGGTCTTAGGCGACCCCTGGCAAATCGTCATTCGACCCCCAATGGGGTCGTGACCCACAGGTTGAGAACCGCTGACCTAGAACCTCATGACTGAGCAGGAACTTGAACCCAAGTCTCTCCTGCTTGTATCAGCCAATCTTTCTACAGCAGTGATTCCCATCCTTAAGGCATTTTACAAATAAAATCAAAATACAGTAATAAAACCATAGTAAAACAATATTGGAACTCAATAATTTATTGAGATCCTTCTGACAGGATTGTTTACCTGCACAACGTTTTGGAATTGTTGCTCTGCATCCTCTATCCTAAAAGGTACCACTATAAATCTTATCTAAAATACCTCAGAGATCTAAGCGAATTAATGAAGTTGCCAAAGCAATCAATTTGCTGGCAAGTTTTCTTTAATTCCAATCACAATGTCTTGTGCATCCCTAAGCAAGCGTTACAGTCCCATAGTGCAAGAACAACAGTTGGATGATGAATGGAGTTTTAGGGATATCTGAACATGATGGGAATCAGGAAAGGAATGCTACTCTGAATATTTGGCTGCTGCATGAATCTTATTTGTCTAGGCAGTATTTACAAGGAAGCTTCTTCTTTTCAGGTAAAAGGAACTTTGCAAGGAGAAACCTATTCAAGTGGCAATAATTCATTTTAAAAGAATATCACCCAACATGAAATGTTGTAACAACAAACAAAGGTCAAACATAGGTCATCAATAACAATAAATCAGCATGGGTCAGATTAATGCAATTAGCAAGTTTATTTCTTTATTTCTTTTAACCAAAAATAGGTCTCAGGTTCTCCTTTAACTATGTTGAAACTGGAGACATGAAAAGATTAATTATCAACAGGCAGCTGCACTTTTTTTGATCTACAGTTAAATGTCCATATAGTGGATTATAGCTGCAACCAAGGGATCTGTCCATGATTTTCTAGGTTCAAACTGCAAAGTGAGAAAACTTTATATTTGCTATGATACTATGATTTCTGATTCTCCAGTTTCATATCATAATCCATTCAGATACAATGAATAAAACAGCTACGGAGGCTATATATGCTCTTTCTTGCAATTTTGATGAATATATTGAGAGAGTAAAATTATTTTTTATTCTTTAAATTATTATTTAATTGGATCATGATCTAAATGATAGCAGCATATTCACTGTGAATGATATTAACATGAAGAAGGTATCCCAGAATACCTAAATGCCTTATTTTAATTTATGATCTTATAATTATTGCAATACATAATTGTCAAAGTATCTCAGGCATTGATTAGAATATCTAATATTATCATAATTGATATACTACATTTATTACATTTAATTGTAAATTCACAATGAATAAAACTACTATTAGTAGTAGTTAATGGATTATATATTGGAAATTGCAAAATTTAATACCTTACTATATGTTGGACAAATTTGCATGTAAAACCAGTGAAGCATACTTGGCAGGTAACTCTTCTAAAAATGAAGTAAACTAACTTGATAAGATGCTGATTCTATCATCTGGCTTCAGTTATGTCATTTAATAATACGATAAGAAGTGTGCAATGTAAAAAGAGCAGGCAGCAAATAAGGGAGCACTATGTAGGTTAAGATTGGCCAGACAGAAATGTGCAATAACATACTAAGAGAGAAACATTCTTCAAAAATATGACTTCCTAAACAGAATTCCTAGAAGGAAGCCAGATTATTCTTTATAAAATCCTAGTAAGACCACAACTGGAATATTGCAACCAATTTTGGTCATCATTCTACAAAGAAGATGTTGAGACTTTGGAAAATGTTCAGAGAAGAGCAACTAAGATGATCTTAGTTGGACACTTAGTTGATCATTAAAACATATGAAGAACATCTGCAGGATTTGTGTTTGGCTAGTCTAAAGAAGAATTAGGAGTGACATGATAGCAGTATTCCAGTATTTGAGGGGCTGCCACAAAGGAGAGAGGGTCAAATTATTCTCCAAAGCACCAGAGGGCAGGACAAGAAACAATGGATGGAAACTAATCAAAGAGAGAAACAATCTGGAATTAAGGAGAAATCTCCTAACAGTGATGACAATTAATCAGTGGAACAGCTTGCCTTCAGAAATCATGGGTGCTCCATCACTGGAGGTTTTTAAGAAGAGACTAGACAGTCACTTATCTGAAATGGTGTAGGTTCTCCTGCTTGAGCAGGGGGCTGGACTAGAAGACCTCCAAGGTCCCTTCCAGGTTCTATTCTATTCTATTCTATTCTATTCTATTCTATTCTATTCTATTCTATTGTACTCTACCCTACCCTACCCTATCCTACCCTACTCTGTCCATTAAAGTGCATAGCATTAGTGTTAGGATTCGAACATCAACATCAGTATATATATATGCATTTTAACCATCTGTTGGAGAGGGGCTCTGGGCAATGTACAATATACTGGCTGCTTCCAGATGTCTCCCTTCCTGATGTGCTTGGGACCAGCTTGTGCTCCTCCAAGCTGGCATCCAGGAAATGTGCAAGAAGAAGTGTGCAACATAGCCTTTTCCTCACCAGTAGAAATTATTTGACTGAAAGACTCTGTAGCATACCTTCCCTGCTAGAACAAGTGGGACAGGATTTGATGGGATGGGATGGCTCAAAGCCATTTCCATAGGTATCCTTTCCCTATGTCATGTAGGGCTTTATATCTTGAAATGAATCCAAAAGCAAAAGGGCAACCCATGCAGGAAAGTGTTATATGTGTCCGTCTTTTTGTACCCAGTATGGCTCATATTTTACACCAGCTGAAGCTTCTGGATTCTTTCAAAGGTATGTATGTATAAACTGCTTGTAGTATGAAACTGACACATAACTGTTGAGTCACTCCAAACAAGGCAAAACTGTTGTTGATATTAAATTTTCCAATAAATTTGAATGGTAAACATATCAGGCTTCTAAATATCATCCCTAGAAATGGCATTAGATGGTCAATATTGCAAGGCAGAAAAGCAGATTGTACACCACCATGCCTATATTAAGCTACTGTAACAGATCACTGTGTTGAGTAAAGAAATTTTTGTTTATTTATCATTTATTCAATGACTGCTCCGCTCACAGATACAACTTCAAATAAGCTATAGAGCAATAACGAGAAAAAAAGCATATGACAATCTTGCAGTTGGATAACAAACATAGATTCACTGAAAAAGTTAAACCATGTGCATGTCAATTCCAGACACTTTAAAATAATATTTTGTACTGAAGTAACAAACTTTTAAAGTAACACTAGAAAATGAAAAGACATTGTGAGATTAAAATAATTGTGTGTGTGTGTGTGTGTGCGCGTGTGTGATGTCATGTGTCTTGTATCATCAAGTAATTGTATAAACATAATTCATGTTTCTTACATGATAAGACAAGTTGTTGTAAATTGTACCAAATATCTATGGTCACCTTTACCTCAAACATTCTGACAATAGGCAAGCATAATTTCCCATGGCCACTACTTTGTGGGAATATCCAGAATTCAAATATATCCTAAGTACCATGGCAATAGATTCTCAAAGACTATACTGAGACTCCTTCAAAATGTTTTTTTTAACAAATCTTGTAACCACCTAAAGTCTGAATAGGTTTTGTTCCATTCCATTCTATTCCATTAAAGTATTTTCTTCTCCTTCCAGGAAGTTGGTGATCATGAGTTTCTACTATGTGTACTTTTATTAAGGGTTGACTCTGGGATAGACATTTAATTGAATCCATGTAATTTAATTAATTTAAATTTAGGCATTGCTCAAGGCTTCTATCTCTTCTATATTCAATGTCATGGATCAATTCAAATTGACTTTTAGGAGTGTTTCCTCATTCCAGGGTACAAGACTGTTTTAGAAATTTATCTGGACAAGTGTCAGCCCTTATGGGGTAGATTAAGTTATTAAAGTGACTGGAGAAAAAGAAGTATTTTTATTGACATAGATTATAGTAACAGAACATGCAAGTCTGATTTTGCTTTATCCTCTCCCTCTTAAATCACAGTGAATCAAGAAATAATTTGCCTATGTATCTTTTGAATAGTATTTTGTTTTCCAGGACAAGTAATGTTTCAGCCTTCTTTGTTAATGTAATGTTGTTTACCTATTTCCTCAAGGTCATCCATCTCATTCTCTATAATAAGTTCCAGTAAGCACAGTTTTGCTTCTTCGGTCCTTTGGCCTTCGCAGAACTTCAGTACCTTCTAAAACAGCAGTGTTGATATGAAAAGTCCCAGGAAGGGAAGATATAGCCAAGATATAGCCCCCGTAGTCATATACTAACTCTTAAATGGTAATGTTTTCAGAACTGATTAGTTGCTTGGTTTTTCTAACTGAGGAAATTCCAAAATAAGTTGGATGGAACATTGAAGTTCTGGGAAATGTCTGCAAAAATGACACAAGGCCATTTTTCACTCTGCTGTTTCACCAAGACCTTCTCTGTGAGATTCTCATCTGATATTTTACTATCTTTCAGCAATCCTTTATCCCTCTTAAATTTTATTATCTAGGAATCTTAGTGATCATCAGTTATTCCACATATCCCACTGGGGAAATTAGGAACCCTACACTGCAATTTTTGAAATCTCTTAGCTGATATGCTCATTGCTTGATTTCTTGCAGAAACAATCCTATTTTCTGCTGCAACTTTGATTTCTATGGCAATAGTCATTTTCTCTACAACAAAAGGGTTGATATCTAAAGCTGTCTTAAAATAATAGAGTAGAAAAGATTTTTCCAATGTTGTGCTTACCTCTTGGGTGTTGTCTCCTTTTGGTCAATGTAACCTAGAAAAAGTTAACATTTTTAATGTGCTAATTTCTCCCAAACATAAATCTGAATGTGCAATGCAATATAAAAACAAAATCTTGGCTTTCCTTGGTGTTGTTTTTCAAAAAATGAAATACTCATTCACTATCTCCATCCACTGAAGAATTCTTCACTGAAGAATTCAAAAATAGTTTGTCACTGATTTATTTTAGATACGGAATCAATTATTTATTGCTATGCCTGGATTATATAAAGTAAGTGTATATCCACCAGTGTTTTCAGTAAATCACATACTTTAAAAAAAACTATTTGTAATGAATAGGGTTTAAACTTCTGAAGCAATCTAATGATTAAAAATTATAGGTTTTCCCCGAACTGCAAAATAATTACTATATGGTGCTTTCCCAGCAAAACTACTGGTTGTTGGATGTTATAAAAATATTATGCCTATTAAATTATTGTATGTTTTTTTTTAAATCTTGATTGGTGAATCCTGAAGGAAACGTTACAGCCCTGATACTCTTATTTTATTATGCTTTCTGTTTCTTTCTAGAATTAAGGATATACAACTTCATTCTACATTCTTTCCAGGAGTCAAAAAATAGTTAACAATGGTTATGTATTTTGCAACACCTTTAGTGATGGGAATACTTGTCACATATAGTAGTCCATGTTGGCCTGGATTGCATATTATTTTGTAGATTTTGGGAAGGGTGATTATGCTTTATGAAGCCAGCTCTTTGCTTTATTGATTAGTTGATCCCCACTAATAATAAATATTTGTAGGTCAATTCTGTATCAAGCACCATCTGCTTCTTTGCTTTACTTGTTTGTTTAAAAGATTTGTACGGTTACCCATCTTAAAACATAGCTCTGGGTAGTTCACAACAACAATAAAACCCAGAACTTAGAAATCATAAAAATAGAAAACTATACAATCAAAACAAGACCCAGCTCTTCTTTTTCCTATTGGGTGCTCAAATGCCAATTCCAAATATTCTCATTCTACCCCAGAGACTCATTACATTGATTTACAACAATTTCTATGTTCTGTTAAGCTTTCTATAGAGCTTCCTTCAAAGTAGTTAGTCCATGCTCTTGAATTTCAGCTAATATGTCCTTTTGCCTGATTTGGAGTATATAATTTGGTTCTGAAGCTTTATTTTTTAAAGACTAAATTGTTTTGTGTCTTTTTATTTGCAATGCTATATTTTATTGCATATTCTCTGTCTTGATTCTTTGAGAGGGAGGTATATAAATAAAAAATTAATTATTATCAACAGCAAGCACATCACTATTATTATAATCAGAGGTGCTATTCAGCCGGTTTGGACCAGTTTGGGCAACCGGTAGCGGAAATTTTGGGTAGTTCAGAGAACCAGCAAATATCACCTCTGACTGGCCATGCCTCCGCTCACCTGCTTGCTGGCTAGCCACTCACAGTGCCTGCCCACTTGCCACTTGCCCTGCCCCACCCACCCTGCCCAATATATCTTGCCTGAACCACACAGCCCAGCTAATCTCCATGCCTCATGTTTTCTGCTCACCAAAGGTAAGCATACTGTCTGCTCGCCCTTTGCCTTGGGGCAGGACCCAGGTATATGCCATTCCTTGGCTCCAGCCTTGCCCCCGAGTCTCCTCCCATTCTCTGTTTGCCTTGCCCAGGTCAGGGAATGTGCCATTCCCTAGTTCTGGCCTTGCCCTTGCCTCCGCCCACTTGCTGTTCATCTTGGCTGGGTTGGGGAATGCATCACTCCCCGGCTCCAGCCTTGCCCAGGTCAGGGAATGTGCCATTCCCTAGTTCTGGCCTTGCCCTTGCCTCCGCCCACTTGCTGTTCATCTTGGCTGGGTTGGGGAATGCATCACTCCCCGGCTCCAGCCTTGCCCAGGTCAGGGAATGTGCCATTCCCTAGTTCTGGCCTTGCCCTTGCCTCCGCCCACTTGCTGTTCATCTTGGCTGGGTTGGGGAATGCATCACTCCCCGGCTCCAGCCTTGCCCAGGCATCTGCCCCTATGCCGCCGACCCCCTCTGGACCCCCAGACTGAAGCAATTTATTTGGCTTGAAGTCTGCTGCGTAAGGCCAAAGGGCCACAGGGAGACAGTGTGGGCTCACAAGGGCCAAGTGGTTTGGGAATGGACCAGATGGTTCTTCTTACTTGTAAGAAGTCCCATCCGGAAAGCGCTGCAGCGGAGATCTTGCAGCCGCTTCTTCCATCCCTTGCTGAGCCTCAGTCACTTGCTGAGATGCTCCATGTGCTCTGTAAGTTGGCAGCTGCCTCTCTCTCTGCTGCTCTTGCTGGAAGAGCATCTTGTGGAATTTAGCAGTTCTGAGCCACTGCTTTTCTCTAAGTCTCATCCAGAAAGCACTGTGGCTGAGAGAAACAGCATTTAACATGGCTGCTGCTTCTCTGTGCCGAAGCGCTTTCTGAATTGGACTTAGAGAAAAGCGGCAGCTCACAGCTGCTAAATTGCACAAGATGCTCTGCCAGCAGTGTGGAGAGAAGCAGCTGCTGCCCTGGAGAGATGGAGGGGAGCAGGCCCCAAAAGGCTGCTCATTTGAGTCTTGCTGTATGGCAGAAGCCGCGCATGCATGCATGCACAGAAGTTGTGTGTGCACACATGTGTGAAAGCCGCACATGCATGCGCACACTCACATTTTCAGCAAATCAGTGATGGAATTATTTGAAACCCACCACTGATTATAATCCTTCCCAATCTCACAGTAACAACATATATTCACATCCTAATTGTATAAATGTTCAATGCAGAGCATGTCCCAAATGGCACAAAGCATATTAATATGGCTGGTTGCATATGTGAGAAAATATCATTTCATGACTCTTCCACAAGCATTGTGTTGTGTACTTTCTCTGTGACTCACCTGCTGACAAAATGTTTTAAACTGTTAATATCATATGAAAGAGCTTTGGTTTTTATAGCCTCCTCCTCCTCCCCCCCTCCTCCTCCTCCTTTCTATTTTTCTAAATTCTACGAAACATATAGATATCATATTCTTGAGGCCTTTAGAGAAAAGCAATAGCCGCACTGAAACAATACTTTTATATATTATTGTGTAAGAAAACTAAATTTAGCTATGACTAAACACAGAACCGAGCAGTTCCCCATCTAATATTTGATATCTTCCTGAAAAAAAAAATTACTTTAAATAATAATTCCATCCGGAACATGGCTGAGAGCCAATGGTTAATAAATACTAACACTAAACTCATATACGTCACATTTGATATAATATTATTTTAATTTGAAATATTTTTTCCACTGGGAAAATGACATAACTTAAAAATAACATCATGTTTCAGGATCCAATCCGAGTCAATCACCGGGACCAAAGTCTTATTCTTCCAAATGTTCAGTCTCATGTTGGAGCCCATCATCAGGGAACTTCTCTACCTGAAAGCTTGAAAGAAAAAATATTTGATCCTGCTAACTGACTCAGATTGGATCCTGCAACATTATTCTGGGACATGTTTTTTTACTTAATTTCACAACATTATGTTTCTCCAAAATTTATATTTAACATGATTCTATCTCATCTTTTATTTTTCATGAAGTTCAGCCTGGTTTAGTTTTTGCAGGCTACATTATTATTTCAAGATTACAAAGAAATGAAAATGAAACCAGGATATTTAATATATGCCTGCATATAGAAAAGCAATTTTAATTAGAATTTTATTTTTATTTATTTATTTATTTATTTTATTTATTTTGTCACAACATCATACAAAAAGATTATATAGTATATACACATATAAACATATATAGGAAGAAGAAAAGAAAAACAATAGGACAGGAACGGTAGGCACGTTTGTGCGCTTATGCACGCCCCTTATGGTCCTCTTAGGAATGGGGTGAGGTCAATAGTAGAAAGTTTTTGGTTAAAGCTATTAGGATTATGGGAAGAGACCACAGAGTCAGGTAAAGTATTCCAAGCACTGATGATTCTGTTGCAGAAGTCATATTTTCTGCAATCTAGATTAAAGCGGTTTACATTAAGTTTAAATCTATTGGTTGCCCTTGTATTATTGCAATTAAAGCTGAAGTAGTCTTTGACAGGAAGGACATTACAATAGATGATTCTGTGAGTTAAACTTAGGTCTTGTCAAGGCGACGGAGTTCCAAGTTTTCTAAGCCTAGGATTTCAAGTCTGGTGGGATAAGGTATTTTGTTGTTTTCAGAGGAATGGAGAACTCTTCTTGTAAAATATTTCTGGACACGTTCAATTGTATTGATGTCAGAGATGTGGTGAGGGTTCCAAACAGGTGAGCTGTATTCTAGAATTGGTCTAGCAAATGTTTTATATGCTCTGGTTAGTAGTGTGGTGTTTTTGGAAAAGAAGCTACGCAAAATTAGGTTTACAACTCTTAGAGCTTTTTTTGCTATGTAGTTGCAGTGGGCTTTGGCACTTAGATCATTTGACATGAAAACTCCAAGGTCTTTAACGGATGGGGGTCGTCTGTAAGGTAATGTCCATCTAGTATGTACTTAGTTTTAGAGTCCTTTTTTCCTATATGTAAGACTGAGCATTTGCTGGTTGAAATTTGGAGCTGCCAATTTTAGACCAAGCGGTTAGATGGTCAAGGTCGTTTTGAATGATAGAAGTGTTGTCTGTGGTGTTAAATAGTTTGACATCGTCAGCAAAGAGAACACAATTACTTGAGATATGGTCACAAAGATCATTAATGTATAGAATAAAGAGTGTTGGTCCAAGGACGCTGCCTTGAGGAACGCCACTCTTGACAGGAACAGGATTTGATAAAGCATTGCCAATTTTGACCACTTGTTGTCTGTTAGACAGAAAAGCAGATATCCATTTGTGGAGGGGTCCTGAGATGCCATAGGATGTTAGTTTAAGGAGAAGTTTATCGTGTACTACTGAGTCAAAAGCTTTGCAGAAGTCTATGTAGATTGCATCTATTGATTTGCCTTGATCTAGATTTGAAGTCCATATGTTTTTGCAGTGGAGAAGTTGTAAGTTACATGATAACTTTTTCCTGAAACCAAATTGTTTGTTGGAGAGTAGGTTGTTAGTTTCTAAGTGTGAGGTAATGGATTGATTGATGATAGATTCCATGACTTTGCAGGTGACGAGCAAAGGGAGATCGGTCTGTAGTTTTCACTAAGCTGGGGTCTCCTTTTGAAGATGGGGATGACTGTGGCTAGTGACCAAAGTTTGGGAAGAGAACTGGTAGTGAAAGCTTTATCAAAGATAATACTTAGGGGTTCAGCTATATTAATGGAAAGTTTTTAAGAAATATGCACATAGACCATCAGGTCCAATAGAAAGCGATGGTTTTAAGTTGTGAAGAGCTTTACCAACGTTGTCTTCTGTGAAATCTATATGAGTTAAATCATCATAGTCATTGCTGGTTCGTTTGTGGAATGTTGGATATGTGTTATCGGAGTTAACAAAAACTGAGCCAAAGAAAATGTTGAAGAGGTTTGCTTTGACTGTTTCGTCATTGCATTCTTTGTTGTTAGAATCTTTTAGTGGTGGGATGGATCTTGAATCTTTAAGTTTACTGTTGACAAAATTATAAAAGGCACGATTGGAATTTGTGCGTAGAAGGTTTTCTTCTTGCTTGGTGTGGTAATTTGTGCATTCAGTTTTTATTTGGTTGCATATGTTTCTGTAACGGCTTATACACATTTTATACACATTGAGTAGAAATTTCAACTGCATTTTTAAAAATTGCCTTTCTTTGTATACATTTCTTTTCCCCTTGGTAAATGTTTCCATAGTAGTAGCTCCTCTTGCTCCCACTGTGGTGCAAACAAACCCAAGTGTGGCTATACTTCATTTACTGTATTTATTATATTTCCTGCTGCAAGGACAAAATAGAAATTTCAAGAAAAAAAGATCATAGGGAGCAGAGAGCAAGTGTTTCTATCCAAACACATATATGATAGTGCAGCTTTGTCTCTTATCATGTTTTAAAAACTACAATACAGATTTGAAGGATGCAAACAAAAAATATATTACCTGGAGGATGCAAACAAAAAATATATTACCTGGAAGTAAAGAGGTACATTCATTCTTTAACTTATTAAATTAATGCTACTGTAGGAGAACTCATCAATTCCTGGAAAGACTCCTGGAAAGAGAATACACTGGAGCAATTCCAGAGTATTAGGCCCTAGGAAGCTGCCCAAGGAAGCATTAGGGTGACCCTGAGCTCATTTTTTTTTTTTACATTTATACCCCGCCCTTCTTCGAAGACTCAGGGCGGCTTACAATGTATAAGGCAATAGTCTCATTCTATTTGTATATTTTTTTTACAAAGTCAACTTATTGCCCCCCCAACAATCTGGGTCCTCATTTTACCTACTTTATAAAGGGTGGAAGGCTGAGTCAACCTTGGGCCGGGCTCGAACCTGCAGTAATTGCAGGCTCTGTGTTCTAATAACAGGCTTCTCTACTGCCTGAGCTATCCCGGCCCCTACATTTTTCAATGTCTAGGGCAGGCATGTCAGAAAGTTATACATTTCCTGCTGATGTCTAGGAAGGTTCTTAGTCATCCAGCTCATGGTTGTCCCAAAAATGTTTTTTTTTCCCCAAGAGGCAATTGGACTTTCTGGTTTTCCTTTGAAGCTGTTTCACTTCACATCCAAGACGCTTCTTCAGCTCTGACTGGATGGTGGGGAATGGAAGAATTTGTACTCCTTGCAGACAGCTGGTCATTTGCATTCTTTTAATGGGTTGTTAAGATCACCTGGAGGTTTATCTGTGTCATCAGGGTCACCTGAGTGGTGCAAATGGGTGTGGAGCCTTCTTGGAACTGTTGAAAGGATTGTGTTGTAGACTGGAAATAGATGATGTCGTATCCCTCCCCCTCTGTTGAGAGAGGACTGTTCAATTTTGACATAGATGGCCTCTCTGTCCAAAAAAAGAAAAACACAAAGAGGATTTGGAAGAGAACTGGATAACCTGTCAGTCCTTATTTTCAAATATTTTCTTACTAAACAGAGAAACAGAATGACCATGAATGAGCAAAAAAAGACGACTTCCAATTTCCTGTTGACTTCCCCATTGAGTTTTCTGGTAGGAAGTTTCTGGGAGAGCAATGGTGGGGAGAACAGTAGGGAGTGCATCAGTGGGGAAGCCAACAGGAACATGCAAGTACAAGCCCAGCAGGGGCCCAAGTCTCCTCTGCCAGGTGGGTAGGCAGTGAATGGGTGAGCAGGAATGCATATCAGGTATGTGGATGGATGCTTAAGAACAATGTGTGAGAGTCACAGAGTTGTGTAATAGATACTGCACCATTTGGGGTTGGCACGTGTATTGAAAAGGGTGTCTTGCAGTGCTTAGAAGTATGCCAGGGACAGCACTCAGACTCAGGGAGGTGATGATATAGGTGGGGAAGAGTGTGTGGGGGTGGGAAGGGTTGCAGATTGGGGCAATTGTGTTGGGTTCTGCAAGAAATGCTTCCAAGACACACAGGGGATGTCACAGGTTAGGAAAGGAGCATGGGGGTATGCAAGAGATTCTGCATGGGTATAGATATTGGTATACAGAGGCAATGCAGGTCAGGGAAGATGCATAGGGATGTGGCATAGATTGGTGAATGTGAAAGTCATGGACTGGGAAATGTACACAGAAGTGCCTTCCTCCCTGTTTCCCCTTTCTTCCCTCCTCCTTCCTTTCCTTCCTCCTTCCCTGGGTGGGTGGTGGGAGTGAGAGATTGAGAGACTGGATGGGAAACTGTCATGGAATATGGAAAATGAAGACCATGTGATCATGTGACTCCAGTGGAAGAGTCACAATTTTCTCAAATGATATTCTCTTGAGAGTAATTAATGCCAGATTTTACCTTGATTTTTATTGTACCTTGATGAACATATCTTTTCATTGTACCTTGATGAACGTATCTTTTCTTTTATGTACACTGAGAGCATATGCACCAAGACGAATTCCTTGTGTGTCCAATCACACTTGGCCAATAAAAAAAAATTCTATTCTATTCTATTCTATTTTGCATGCCTTTTGTAAGTTTGCCCATTTGAGATATCATGGTGCAAAACTTGTTGTTATGTGATATGTTGTTTCAAAATTCCAAATGTGCTAATCAGCCTGAAATTAGAGCCTATGCATTTTAAAAAATATTATGCTATATAATTAATCTGCCTTAATTGTTTTTATTTGTAACATAAATAAATAAGCTGTCTACTTAGAATTACAATCATTCTGTTCCATCAAAATGTTCCAGTGCTTTCTCCCCAGTTATATAATTTTGTAATCGGTGTAAGACAGAAAGCTAAATCAGCAGAAAAAATGAGAAAATTCCTTTTAGGTCTTTTCTAATTCAATTAACTATGATTTAATTTTTCTTTGGAGAGTAAATTACTTGTTATTAAAGGTATGTAATATTTGGAAAAATAAACTCCTTCTAGTTACTTGTTCTGACATGTAGAAGTTCAAGTGTATGACACAAAAATGTTTTGAACCTGCGGGGAAAAAGGAGGCTCTGACGCTCCATGTAATTGGAAAAGGTTATTTTCTAGAATGTTAAGTTTGTAAGATCTTACTCAGCAAAGATTGATGTTCAACTAGGTAATTAGCAATTAGCAATCATGAGCAACATTTACACAACTACAAGTGAATTTGACATGATAATTTTCACTGAATTACTAGAACACGTTTGCAGACATTAGTGCCTGTCTACATTTAAAATGCAAATAGCACTCTACATCTAATTGATTTGCAAGCCAAATTTGTAAGCAGAAGAGGCAGAGAAGATTACAGAAGAATCAATTGAAGACTGTATACAAAATGGTTTGTGGGATGGGGAGACAATGGAAATAGTATGACCAACATAAACTAACCAAGTCTGTAGAATTGGGATAACATACTGCAAAGCATAAAAAAAAAAAGAAAACTTTACTGAGGAAAAAAAGAAAATAAGAATCAAAAGTGAAGTACATATAGTACAATAATTGTATAACAGGTTTGGATCTCTTGAATAAGGCTTTGGCTCAGATATTCCTGCGAGATTTTGCAATTCTTTGACACCAGCTGCAAATTTGTTTAGTGTTATTCTAATCCCAGGTTACAAAAGTTCTAGAATGTTCTGAATCGCTTCCGTCTGACGTAGCTATTATGTGAAAAGTACATTAACATGCTAAGAATCATCAACAAAGAGCAATGATCCACCTCTAGCATCAATATCCAGTGATCAATAGGGTGGAATCAGCTGATCTGACTGGCTAGGTGTACAGTACACCTTCTTAATTCATTTTCATGCCTTGTATCTTTGAAGCTTGCTGGAAGAAGATGAGCATCCCAAGTAATTAGTTAAAACAGAAGTAAATGGATTCCTGTGAGCATGAGTCATATGGAATCATAAGTCCTTGTAATTGTTTAGATGGATTATTCTATAGAATGAGTTATTCTGTCTCTCAAAGAGCAGCTGGTAACATAGTATCCTTCAGTAATAGAAAGGATTGCTCAAATTGTACATAGAGGGACCATGCAGCCTATATAGAGCCTTCTCCTAAAAGATCTACCACTTCTCAGCAGGAACAGGAATGGTATATTGACAGGAAATATAAAACCATGACATAACAATTTCGTAGGATTTACTCAGTTTTTGGTAACCCTAATTAGAAAGATGCAAATGTTGAGAGTCTTGAGTGTTTCTTTTCCCCCCACCTGAGGAGCATGTTACAGAGAAAATCACAACATGGTTTTGTTAATATTTTTTTAATATTCATGGATGAATAATTATCAAGGGCCCCTAACATTCTTCCCTGGTATAAATGAAATCCTAGGTCTCTGTCTTTGTTTATTCATACTTCTGTGGAGTATTACATGGAATTTACTTTGATCACAATCGGAATGAGACAATTTTGGAACTAGCCAAGGTCCTGCAAATTATCCTACCTGCTAAATTCTGTGATCCTCTAATTACTAATCATTTTCAATTCTGTCTGAAATTGTACACATGTTGGTTTACTTTGATAGGTAGTCCTCGACTTAAAACAGTTCATTTAGTCACTATTCAAAGTTACAATGGCACTGAAAAAAGTGATTTATGACCATTTTTCACACTTATGACAGTTGCAGCTTCTCCATAGTCACATGATTTACATTCAAATGCTTGACAACTGACTCACATTTATGACAGTTGCAGTGTCAGTGACCCTCTGATAAGCAAAATCAATAGGGAAGCCAGATTCACTTAACAACCATGTTACTAATTTAAGAACTGCAATGATTCACTTAACAAAGTGGCGAAAAAATATGTAAAATGGGGCAAAATTCACTTAGCTCTGTGGAACAGAATCAAATACTTTCTTATAATCAATCCAGGCCATGAACAAATTTGTTTGTCTTTTCTTTGAATTCTTCAAAATCAGTTTATTAATCATCAGTTCCTCTTTGGTTCCTCTTCAATTTTTGTAGCATCCTTTTTCTTCTACAGGTAGCAAATCCTTGTTTACTAGATATCCATAAATTGTTGTTGTTGTCAGTTGCAAAGTTGTGTCCAATCCATCGCGACCCCATGGACAACGTACCTCCAGGCCTTCTTGTCCTCTACCATCCTTGGAGTCCATTTAAGCTTACACCGACAGCTTCAGTGACTCCATCCAGCCACCTCATTCTCTGTCATCCCCTTCTTCTTTTGCTCTCAATCTTTCCCAGCACTAGGCTCTTCTCCAGTGAGTCCTTCCTTCTCATTAGGTGGCCAAAGTATTTCAATTTCATCTTCAGGATCTGGCCTTCTAAGGAGCCTTCAGGGCTGATCTCCTCTAGGACTGATTGTTTGATTGCTTTGCAGTCCAAGGGACTTGCAGGAGTCTTCTCCAGCACCATAGTTCAAAAGCCTCAATTTTTTGGCACTCAGCCTTTCTTACGGTCCAACTTCCACAGCTATACATTGCAACTGGGAAAACCATAGCCTTGACTATACACACTTTTGTTGGCAGGGTGATGTCTCTGCTTTTTAGTATGCTATCTAGATTTGCCATAGCTTTCCTCCCCAGGAGCAAGTGCCTTTTAATTTCTTGGCTGCAGTCCCTATCTGTGGTGATTTGGAACCTAGGAAAATAAAATATGTCACTACCTCCAATCTTCCCCATCTATTTGCCAGGAATTGAGAGAGCCAAATGCCATGATCTTAGATTTCTTAATGTTGAGTTTCAAGGCAACTTTTGCACTCTCCTTCTTCACCTGCATCAAGAAGCTCTTTAGTTCCCCTTCACTTTCTGCCATTAGAGTGGTATCATCTGTATATCTGAGGTTGTTGATATATCTCCTGACAATCTTAATTCCAACTTGTGATTCATGTAATGCCACCTTTCTCATGATGCCCTCTGCATATAAGTTAAAGAGGCATGGTGAGAGTATACAGTCTTGCTGAACTCCTTTCCCAATTTTGAACCAATCAGTGGTTCCATATCCAGTTATGCCTGTATGTTGTTGACAAACAAGTGATTGGCCTGTAATTTTCAGGTTTATTTCCATTTTGTGCATTCTTCTGAATCTAAAAAATATTCCAGTTGTTAGCGATTTTTCACTTTTTTGTGTTTCCAGAACCTGATTCATCTAGTTTTCTAATTTTGCATGCAAACTTGTTAATGATTTCAACCAGAATCTATGCAGCTCATCTAAACCAGAGGCCATTCCAGTTTTTGATCTTCTTTACTTGTTTTTGCACCATTGTTATCGGAACATCTTCCATTTAGTCATAATGCTTTCAACATGCTTGATCCAGAGGTGGGTTTCAGCCGGTCTGACTGGTTCTTGCGAACTGGTAGTGGAAATTTTCAGTAGTTCGGCGAATCAGTAAATACTACCTCTGCCTGGCTCCGCCCCCAATCTATTCGGTGCCTCCCAGTTTCCCAGCTGATCGGCTAGAAGGAAAAAATCAGGGCTTGCTTTTCAGTGGGGAGATCGCTTGGTAAAAAAGAAGAAGAAGGGTGGGGGGGAAAGCAAGTCGCCATTGCTTTAAATTGACAAGCCAAAAAGCAGCTGCTGGAAGGAGGATTTTATTTGCAGAAGCGAAGTGACATTCAGCAGTTCGTTTCTGGGTCAGCTGAACAACAAACTGGATAAGAGGAGGGATTCTTTATTGGTTCTATGTTTTTGAAGTTTTGGGGTTTGTGCAACATGGGCTTTGTGTTTCTAAAAAGGTTTGGGTGATTTCCATTGTGAAATATCCTGTCTTGAATGAGTTTTCTGCCTGCTTGCAAATGGAGCCGAACTTCCGGCTTCCACTTTCTATGATCTCTAAGCACCAGTAGCTGTTTCCTTTATGCAGCTGGCAGGAATGTGGAATGAGCCTCAGGCAGGTTCCTTTGTTAGCAGCTTGATTGTTCCTTGCTTTTCTGGGAGCCTTTTCTTATGAGTAATATTTTATTTGGGGAAATGAAGAGGGGGGGAGTTTGGTTCCTTCCCAGAGCAGGTTAAAGGGATGGGGAGGGAATGGGGATTTTGAAGTAATCTTCCCCTGTCATGCCCACCAAGCCACACCCACCAAGCCATGCCATGCCCACCAAGCCACACCTACAGAACCGGCAGTAAAAAAAATTTGAAACCCACCACTGGCTTGATCCAATTGTGCAATCTCATTCTGCTTCCTGTTGTTTTCTGACAAGTTCTTCCAAAATTTCAGGGTATTTCTTTGTTAGGTTTTTCACTTGTGAGCACCTTGTCCACTTTCAAGGGTCTTATATAGAAATGATGCTGATTTGCTTAAAATTGTGAAATTTGCTGAAACTGCATTATTTGGTTATCATATTTATTTATTTTATTTATTTATTTATTTAAATTTTTATACCGCCCTTCTCCCGAAGGACTCAGGGCGGTGTACAGCCAGGATAAAAAACAGTAAATATACAAAGTTAAAAATATCAATTTAAAATACCTATTCAATAGTGGCCGAATTAAAACCGTCAGATTGACCAACCTAAAATACCCCATATAAAATTACAAAAGATTAAAAAATTTAAAATTTAAAATTTAAAAATTTAAAAATCAGTCCAGTCCCGCTTGAACAAATAAATGAGTTTTTAATTCCCGGCGGAAGGTCCGAAGGTCAGATATTAAACGCAAACCGGGGGGAAGGTCGTTCCAGAGAGTAGGTGCTCCAACAGAGAAGGCCCTACCCCTGGGGGCCGCCAGCCGGCATTGCTTGGCGGACGGCACCCTGAGGAGACCCTCTCTGTGAGAGCGTACAGGTCGATGGGAGGCATACGGTAACAGCAGGCGGTCCCGTAAGTACCCGGGCCCTAAGCCATGGAGCGCTTTAAAGGTGGTAACCAAAACCTTGAAGCGCACCTGAAAGACCACAGGTAGCCAGTGCAGACTGCGCAGGAGCGGTGTTACCCGGGAGCAACGAGGAGCTCCTTCGATCACCCGCGCAGCTGCATTCTGGACTAACTGGAGTCCCCGGGTGCACTTCAGGGGTAGCCCCATGTAGAGAGCATTGCAATAATCCAGACGGGAAGTGACGAGAGCATGAGTGACCGTGCATAAGGCATCCCGGTCCAGAAAGGGATGCAACTGACAGACCAGGCGAACCTGGTAAAAGGCTCTCCTGGAGACGGCCGCCAAATGATCTGTAAACGACAGCCGTCCATCCAGGAGAACGCCTAAGTTGCGTACCCTCTCTGTTGGGGCCAGTGACTCGCCCCCAACAGACAGCCGCGGTTGCAGCTGACTGTACCGGGGTGCCGGCATCCACAGCCACTCCGTCTTGGATGGATTGAGTCTGAGTCTGTTTCTCCCCATCCAGACCCGTACGGCCTCCAGGCAACGAGACAGCAGTTCGACAGCTTTGTTGGGGTGGCCCGGGGTGGAAAAGTACAGCTGAGTGTCATCAGCGTACAGCTGATAACTCACCCCGAAGCCACTGATGACCTCGCACAACGGCTTCATGTAGATGTTGAACAGGAGAGGCGAGAGAATCGACCCCTGCGGCACCCCACAAGTAAGGCGCCTCGCGGTCGATCTCTGCCCCCCTGTCAACACCGTCTGCGACCGGTCAGAGAGATAGGAGGAGAACCACCGATAAATGGTGCCTCCCACTCCCAACCCCTCCAACCGGCGCAGCAGCATACCATGGTCGATGGTATCAAAAGCCGATGAAAGATCCAACAGGACCAGGGCAGAGGAACAACCCCTATCCCTGGCCCTCCAGAGGTCATACACCAATGCGACCAAAGCTGTCTCCGTGCTGTACCCGGACCGGAAGCCGGACTGGAACGGGTCTAGATAGACGGCTTTATTTTCTCTGCAATAGCTATAACTTTGTTTCAGCTCTTCAATCACAATTGCAATTTCCTTGTTTTTCGGGTCATATCTTGTTGTGAGGCTAATTCTGATTTGTTTATTCTTCAGATTTCCTTGCCTCAAATTCTTCAAATTACTTAAATCCAATTGAATTCTTTTTATTTTTAACTTCAGCCAGATTTTCCATTTTGGTTTTCCCTTCTTAATTGCTTTATTTCTTCCTATTTTCAAGCCTAATTCTTCAGTAGTAACATAAGCTGTCACATACATTAGCTGGTTTGTTTGAGCTAATGTTTCTGTTGGAATAGTCTGGCAGCTTCTTTCACATTCTTCAGTAATTTAGCCAAATTTCTCTTACTAGCTTGATTCTGTTTTGGCAATTGAATTCTTTCCATGTTTTCCATTTGTGAGTCTTAATTTTCCCAGCTAGTTTGGCTCCGAATGTTGGTTCTTCAAGATTTAATCCAGCTCTTGCATCTTGTTCCTCATCCACTTCTCTGATTTCCTTCCTTTTCTCCATGACTTATTCTAAATTATCTCTATTATCAGCTGCACTTGAACCTTGATCTTGCACTGCTCTGCTTATAATCTTTCTGCATTAGTGAAGAGCTTGTGCTTCAAAATAACACGCCTCTGGTCCATAAATCTTTGTTCATTGATTTCCATATCTAGGTGATCCTCTTTCCAAATCTTGAACATGTGCTTTTGAAACCCACATTTTGTTGGCTCAGATCTATAATAAGCTTCCATAACTGAGTCATTTTCTTCTTTTGTCCAAATTTTTCATTTTTTTTTCATTTGTCTTCTAGTTGCCTGTCAGCTCCATGCCCTAGCAAAGAGAGCTGACACCTGTGGCATATTTTTTGCTGAGCACCCAAGAGTCATAGTATTCAATGCAGGTCATAGTATTCAACGCAGGTCTTGTTGAGTCAGGCATCACTTGATCCAGCATAGAATTCACTTGATGTGTTTTCACCATAGTTAAATGAGTTTGGAGCAGGTTTAGTCTGCTACTACAGAGCACACAAGCGTTCCACCACCACAACAAGATAAAACTCCTTGGGGGGGATAATGATGATGACAGTGATGATGGTGATGATGATAATGATTAATTTTCAATTTGATTCACAGTCTGGGACTGGTAAAACCTTTAGGTTCAAATGCAGTAAAAATTACTGGAAACATCAATTTGACAAAATTCTTGAAATGAACAGGTCAAAATCCTGTGGAACTTTTGGATTCAAACAGATAGATATCTGGCATATAACACACCTGACACCACTACTGTGGAAAAGAAAAAAGTCAAATTTGTTGATATTGCAATATCAGGTGATATACAAATTCAAGAGAACCAGTTACAAAAAATAACAAAATATAGTGATTTGCAAATTGAAGATAAGAAATTGTGGCGGGGGAAATCAATGGTTGTACCAATAGAAATAGGAGCCTTTGGAGCAATACCAAAGGGCTGCCTAGATACCTGGAAATTTTAAACTTATCAGACTTGAATAAACCATCTTATTCAGAACTGGCTATATACTCAGATGTTACCTTTGGTCCTTAGTTAGGAGTTGAACTGTTATGTTTTTACTAGTCCCAGACTGTGAATCAATTTGAAGATTAATTTTTTTAATAACAATAACAACAATAAGCTGACAACATCTAGCATAATGAAATTAAGAAAAAAGAAATAAATACAAATAAATACATCAAGAAAATGAAGGTCTTAAAATCCAAACACAGTGGAGGAAATACCATCAAGACAATCAACACAAGAGCAATTCCAATCATTAGATACACCACTGAAATAATAGACTAGACTCAAGCAGAACTAAGGGCCCTGGGTAGGAAGGCCAGAAAAATAATGACAATGAACCATGCCCATCATCCATGCAGCTATGCAAATTGGCCTCCAAAAAAGATCAAACAAGGAAGAAAAGGGAGGCATGGGAAGACAAAAATATGGTCAATACATTAAAAACATAGCAGGGAAAAGAGAACCTGGCAATGGTTAAGAGTAGGAAAGTTGAAGAAAGGAACAGAGGGGCTAATTCTGATTGCACAAAACCCAAGCCTTAAGAACAAAGGCATACAAAGCTAGAACCGAGAAGATAGCAACAAATAGCAAATGCCATCTCTGCAAAGAAGCTGAAGAAACAATAGACCATCTGGTTAGCTGCTGCAATATCTCCCAGACTAACCACAAATAATGATATGACAAAGTAGCAACAATAGTGCACTGGAAGATCTGCAAGAAATATAATTTGCCTGCAAGAAAGAACAGGAGGGGCCATAAAATAGAAAAAGTTATAGAAAATAAAGAAGTTAAATTGCTCTGGGATTTTAGATTTCAAATAGATAGGCACCTATCATATAACATCCCAGACTTAACAATTGTTGATGAGAAACACAAAAAAGTCTGGCTAGTGGACGTGGCAATATCTGGAGACAGCAGAATAAAAGAGAAAGAACTGGAAAATATAACAAAATACAAATATCTGAAATAGAAGTAAAACAACTATGGCAAAAGCAAGCAAAGGTAATACCAACAATAATAGGTGCCTTGGGTGCAAAACCAAAACAGTTGGAGCACCACTTGAACACCATCAGCATTGAGAAATTCACATCAGTCAATTGCAAAAGGCAACTTTATATGGAATAGCTTTCATCCTGTGACAGTATTTGTATCACTATCAAACATTCAGATCTGCCTATCTCAAGCTCCTTATAAAAGACTCAATTGTTAGACAAAAATGCCAAATCCAGTCTGAACGTCTGAGTAGCTATGTGACAAACCAATAATAATAATAATAATAATAATAATAATAATAATAATAATAATAATAATAATAATAACAACAACAACAACAACAATAACAATAACAATAACAATAACAATAACAACAACAACAACAACAATAATAATAATAATAATAATAATACTTCAAAGCATATGAAGTATATGCATAAGGCAGACAAATTAGTTTTGCATCAATCCTGTTTGCCTTATATTTTGATTGTTGTAACTATTCTTTTTTTTTTAAACTTTATTTTGCTTTTTAGGACTTTGTCAATGTCATATGTAATGATTATTGGATTATTGTAATGCTCTCTATATGGGGCTCCCCTTGAAGTTAGTCCAGAATGCAGCTGCGCGGGTGATAGAGGGAGCTTCGCGTAGCTCCCACGTAACACCGCTCCTGCGCAGACTGCACTGGCTACCTGTGGCCTTCCGAGTGCACTTTAAGGTGTTGGTTACGACCTTTAAAGCACTCCATGGCTTAGGGCCTGGGTACTTACGGGACCGCCTGCTGTTACCATATGCCTCCCACCGACCCTTACGCTCTCACAGAGAGGGACTTCTCAGGGTGCCGTCCGCCAAACAATGTCGGCTGGCGGCCCCCAGAGGAAGGGCCTTCTCTGTGGGGGCTCCCACACTTTGGAACGAGCTTCCCCCAGGCTTACGTCAAATACCTGACCTTCGGACTTTCCGCCGCGAACTGAAGACATACCTTTTTATTCGCGCGGGGCTGGCTTAAATTTTAAATTACATAAATTTTATCGATTTTAGATTTTCTACTAATTTTAAATGGGATTTGGTTTTATAAATTTTAAAGTTCTAGGCTATTATAATAAGTTTTTTAATTCGTATTTTAAATTGTATATTGTGGTGTTTGTATTTTATTGTTGCCTGTACACCGCCCTGTACACCGGGAGAAGGGCGGTATAAAAATCAAATCAAATAAATAAATAATAAATATGTCGCATTCAAAAACCAGAAGAGACTTTTGGCCTGAAGTCCAATCGTACAAGTAATATATACATTTCTTTATAAGGGAAATCTCTAGTTTTTGCCTATCAACCCAGCACTATTGGAGAACAGAAGTGTCATATCGAGATGGACGGGGAAAAGCAAGCTCCGCTGAGCTCTGCAAATCCTCAGGCCGACGAACCGCCATTTGAGGGGTTCTTTGGACTGGAGCTGTCCTGTAGGACAGTGAAGAGGAAGAGGCACCTCAGATGACCGAGAGGAACTGGCAAGTTCTTCGGAGGTCAGAGGAAATATCTTTGACTCAACGGCAGAGGAGATGGCTATGGCAGCCATCACTAAGGTGGAGCAACCGGACCAAGTTACTGAACAGGAGCGGTGAATTGGATGAAATATCGAAGCTGGGTAAATGAATACCAACTCACAAAAAACCACTCTAAACTTGACATTTGCAAAAAAAGAAATTTGGCGGTGGAATAGCGGCTAAATTAAGAAAGACTGTAAACATAGCAAACAAAAGAAACGGAAGCAGTACCCAAAGACTGGAGAGAGATTTGACTTTTAAAATTGAAGTAGAGACCCCTCAAACAAAAAAGAAAAAGAACCCCTAATTAAATCTGAAAAATCTGGAAAATTTGGAAACTTTTAAAATTGGCTACAAACTACAAAAATGAAAAAATATTAGACTCTTTGAAATGATGGAAATGCCTGTTTGTTTTTTTTGTTTTTATAAGCTTATGAATAACAATTTTAAAACTGTTAAAAAACCAAAAAGCCAGCACTATTATACTGTATCTTTAAATGACCTTGCTGGATGACCTTGATGTCTTGCTGGACTAGTATGCTCTCATTCTAGGCAACATCTTGAACATCTTGAAATTAACTTTTTTAAAAGTTTTGATTTTTTCTAAAAATCATTTTAGAGCAATTTAAAGCAGTTAATGTAAAACTAATTAATCGTGTAACAAACTTTAAATCTTTATGCATCCATTTCCAACATTTCTACCTACAGGAATATTTAATTGAGTTAGCTTTCCATTAACTTCCATGGCAGTAACCATATCCCTTCAAGTATGTAAACTCTATAAATTTTTGAGCTTGCTGCTATATAGTATCAAGTTATGTACATATAAGAATACCTCTATCCTGTAAGTTATCACATCCCAAACCATATTCTGTGCTTCTCTTTCAATCTCAAACCCCTTACTTCGTTAGAGGTTGGCTACACTTCTCTGTGCCTCTGTCACTTTCCCATCTCAGTTAGTCTATCAGTTAGATGGGTTTCTGTCGGCCCTGTGGAGACAAATTGATTGTGACTTGGCATAGTGTGACTTTTAACTCCTGACTATATCATCACTTGGCCTGGGTAAGGCCTTAGCCGAATTTAAACACAGGGTTTGGAATTTAAATCTTCAAAATTAAGGGGCATGCATAAGAGCACCAGCGTGCCTACCGTCCCTGTCCTAATGTTCCTTTTAATTGTATTAATTTTATGTATTCAATTCATGCTTATAGTTATATATATTATTTAATATGTATTTGACTAAATAAATAAATAAAATAAATAAAATTAGACAACCTGTGTCCTATTGAGTCTTCCTTTCAGAGATATTTTCTAAACAAACTGAATGAACCTGAGGAGGTGAGGGGAACAGTAAGAAAAGAAGTGACTTCTGACTTCTTACTGGCTTTCCAATTGTTCTCTTCAGAGAAGCTTGTAAAGAAAAATTCAGTGGGGAAACTAGTAGGAACCTTGCAAGTCCAAGGCTAGCAGGCAGATATGTGGCTACTGCTGAGTGAAGAAATGAGTAAGAGGTTGCGTGGGAGTGCAGGTTGGGAAGGATATGCAGGGATACGTATAAGTCACAAAGAATGCAGTTATGTGCAAGAAGTGCAGCAGGGATTGGAGAGGATACATGAAGATGCATGACAGCTGTTGTGCAGCTCAGATAGGGTATGACAAAAGAAAAAGAACCCTAATTAAATCTGAAAAATCTGGAAAATTTGGAAACTTTTAAAATTGGCTACAAACTACAAAAATGAAAAATGAAAAATATTAGACTCTTTGAAATGATGGAAATGCCTGTTTGTTTTGTTTTTATAAGCTTATGAATAACAATTTTAAAACTGTTAAAAAACCAAAAAGCCAGCACTATTATACTGTATCTTTAAATGACCTTGCTGGATGACCTTGATGTCTTGCTGGACTAGTATGCTCTCATTCTAGGCAACATCTTGAACATCTTGAAATTAACTTTTTTAAAAGTTTTGATTTTTTCTAAAAATCATTTTAGAGCAATTTAAAGCAGTTAATGTAAAACTAATTAATCGTGTAACAAACTTTAAATCTTTATGCATCCATTTCCAACATTTCTACCTACAGGAATATTTAATTGAGTTAGCTTTCCATTAACTTCCATGGCAGTAACCATATCCCTTCAAGTATGTAAACTCTATAAATTTTTGAGCTTGCTGCTATATAGTATCAAGTTATGTACATATAAGAATACCTCTATCCTGTAAGTTATCACATCCCAAACCATATTCTGTGCTTCTCTTTCAATCTCAAACCCCTTACTTCGTTAGAGGTTGGCTACACTTCTCTGTGCCTCTGTCACTTTCCCATCTCAGTTAGTCTATCAGTTAGATGGGTTTCTGTCGGCCCTGTGGAGACAAATTGATTGTGACTTGGCATTGTGTGACTTTTAACTCCTGACTATATCATCACTTGGCCTGGGTAAGGCCTTAGCCGAATTTAAACACAGGGTTTGGAATTTAAATCTTCAAAATTAAGGGGCATGCATAAGAGCACCAGCGTGCCTACCGTCCCTGTCCTAATGTTCCTTTTAATTGTATTAATTTTATGTATTCAATTCATGCTTATAGTTATATATATTATTTAATATGTATTTGACTAAATAAATAAATAAAATAAATAAAATTAGACAACCTGTGTCCTATTGAGTCTTCCTTTCAGAGATATTTTCTAAACAAACTGAATGAACCTGAGGAGGTGAGGGGAACAGTAAGAAAAGAAGTGACTTCTGACTTCTTACTGGCTTTCCAATTGTTCTCTTCAGAGAAGCTTGTAAAGAAAAATTCAGTGGGGAAACTAGTAGGAACCTTGCAAGTCCAAGGCTAGCAGGCAGATATGTGGCTACTGCTGAGTGAAGAAATGAGTAAGAGGTTGCGTGGGAGTGCAGGTTGGGAAGGATATGCAGGGATACGTATAAGTCACAAAGAATGCAGTTATGTGCAAGAAGTGCAGCAGGGATTGGAGAGGATACATGAAGATGCATGACAGCTGTTGTGCAGCTCAGATAGGGTATGACAAAAGAAAATGCAGGTTGAGAATTGGAATTATGGGGGTGTTTAGATGAGGAGGATCAGAAGGGCACATAGAAGAGTGTCACAGATCAGTAAATGTGCCTAGGAGTGTGAGGAAGTGTACAAGGAGTGCTATGCGGGCCAGGGATGAAAGCATCTGTGGATGACATGTGTGGGTCAGAGGATGTGGGGGAGTATGTGGGGGAGAGGTTTCTTTTCTCCCTTTTCTCCCCATATCTTCTCAGGAGGCAGGTAAGTGACTGCTGCTGGGTGAGGGTTGGAGCAAGAGATTACAACAGTGCCTGGGAAACTGTCACTGAATGTTGAAAATGAGGTTCATAAACAGAAGCAGCAGCCTGGCAATGCAGCCATAACTTTTCCAAATTTCATTCCCTTTGAAGTCATTAGACCCAGATTTTAGACACATTTTAAAAACAAGAGTTAACAAGAGTTGTGAGATACTGTACCTTGGTTCAAAAATTATTGCCATGTGATGCATTGTTTTGCCTAGTTAAAGGTTATAGAAACAAGAAACAAAGTGCTGCTTCACCTGCAAAGTAATGGAATCTATCATAAACCAATCCATTATCCTCCACCTAGAAACAAACAACCTACTGTCTAATAAACAATTTGGTTTCAGAAAAAAATTATCCTCTAATTTACAACTTCTTCACTGCAAAAACATATGGACTACAAATCTTGATCAAGGCAAAGCAATAGATGCAATTTACATAGACTTCTGTAAAGCTTTTGACTCAGTGGTACATGACAAACTTCTCCTAAAACTAAAATCCTATGGCATCTCAGGACTCCTCCACAACTGGATAACAGCTTTCCTATCAAACAGACAACAAGTGGTCAAAATTGGCAGTGTTCTATCAAATCCTGTTCCTGTGAATAGCGCTGTTCCCCAAGGCAGTGTTCTTGGACCAACACTCTTCACATTATACATTAATGATCTCTGTGACCATATTATAAGTAATTGTGTTCTCTTTGGTGACGATGTCAAAATATTTAACACCACCAACAATACAGCTACCCTTCAAAAAGACCTTGACTGTGTGTCAGAATGGTCAAAAACTTGGCAACTCCAAATTTCAACCAGCAAATGCTCTGTCTTACACATTGGAAAAAAGAATCTAAACACTAAATACAAGCTTGATGGACATTACCTTACAGATGACCCCCACCCTGTTAAAGACCCTGGAGTTTTCATATCAAATGATCTAAGCCCACTGCATCTACATCGCAAAAAAGGCTTTAAGAGTTGTAAACCTAATCTTGCATAACTTCTTCTCTAGAAATACTACTGTTGTGACCCAGTTTCCTGGACTCAGATGATTCAGAAAGTGAGGGAGAAGACCTGGCAAGGCCTGCTTCTCCTGGGCCCTCTCCCTCCTGGCACCCACCCAAAGGGAGGGAGAGGGGCCGGCAAGGCCTGATTCTCCCGGGCCTTCTTCTGATTTGGCAACGCCCCAAGAACAGTTTTGGCTTGATGCAAGACTGCACAGACGTGACCGGCGTGCGTAGCAGAGGAGGTATTGGGACAAAGCCAAAAAATGATGAGTCATGCAGTGACATCTACAGAGGCTATAAAAGCAGTAGGCGGAACTTCCTGGCTTTTTGTCTTGGACAAAGCAGTGAATTTGCGCGGGCAAACTGTATCAATGGAGGGAAGAATATATTCGTGAGTAACTCTGGCCTTATCTATAATTTCCTAGCTATCTCCAGAGACTTGGCAGGCCCGTGGGTAGACGTGGCCAGAACATTTATCTATGTAAATAAATTAGAAAAGAAGGCCTTTGACTGACTCTTTGTTGGGAGTATTGGGGGAGGGAAACAGAACAACTACACTACTAACCAGAGCATATAAAACATTTGCTAGACCAATTCTTGAATACAGCTCACCTGTCTGGAACCCATACCACATTTCAGACATCAATACAATTGAACGTGTCCAGAAATATTTTACAAGAAGAGTTTTCCACTCCTCTGAATACAACAAAATACCTTATGCCACCAGTTTTGAAATCCTGGGTTTAGAAAACTTAGAACTCCGCCGCCTTCGACATGACCTGAGTTTAACTCATAGAATCATCTATTACAATGTCCTTCCTGTTGAAGACTGCTTCAGCTTCAATTGCAACAATACACAAGCACACAATAGTTTTAAACTTAATGTTAACTGTTCCAATCTTGACTGCAGAAAATATGACTTCAGTAACAGAGTTGTAAATACTTGGAACACACTACCTGATTCTGTGGTCTCTTCCCAAAATCTCCAAAGCTTTAACCAAAAACTATCTACTATTGACTTTACCCCATTCCTAAGAGGTCTGTAAGGGACATGCATAAGAGCACCAGCGTGCCTACCGTTCCTGTCCTATTGTTTCCTTTCATTATATCCAATTAATATAGTTATTACATACTTATGCTTATATATATGCTTATATATAGTATAGTTATTTCATGCTTATATATACTGTTGTGACAAAATAAATAAAAAAATAAAGAAGTTAAGTAGTATATAGATTATAGGGGAGTGCATAAGCACACCAGCATGCCTACCATCCTTGTCCTAATGTTTTTTTTAAATTTGTATCCTTTACATGTATTTATAATTATGTTTCCATTTGTATCTGTCATAAAATATATGCTTGAAAAAATAAATAATAATAAATAATAATAATTATGGATCCATTGCTTTCTCACTTTCAGTAAGACACAATTGCACTGGACAATCTCTAGGTATA
Organism: Ahaetulla prasina; assembly: GCF_028640845.1. Classification (NCBI taxonomy): domain Eukaryota; kingdom Metazoa; phylum Chordata; class Lepidosauria; order Squamata; family Colubridae; genus Ahaetulla; species Ahaetulla prasina. The sequence continues at coordinate 68,105,246 of NC_080542.1, forward strand.
GAGTAACATCTTATGTTACTCATTGATGATTTTTCACCTTGACTCAAATTGTCATGTTAACCTGTTATGGAACAATTATAAATGTATTAATCTCCCATCCATGCCCATGCATGCTCGGACACAGAGATCAAGAGAATGACCCATGTATTGCTAAATTGTCCATTGTAGTAGTCCAGTCATGGTATCTGGTACTCATAAATTCAGTTATCAGAAATCTTAGTTTTCATTCTGATTATACATCCCCTTTAGGATTAAACTTGACCAACCAGCAAAAGAGTGTCAAATTCTTAACAATAGGGATGGTTTGCAGCAAGCAGCTGATCCTCCTTTCTATCATTAAATTTTCAAGTTTGATATTTTTACACTTTTAACTATTGTATTTTTATTTTATTGGACTGGTTTAATATATATGTAGAGACAGATATATGTACATGCAGTACATAACCGAACAAACTTTTCCGCTTTAGTTTTCTGGAGAATATTTAAGTACAGTTCCTTTAGAATTCTTGTTATCTATCTACAGTATGTAGATGCAAAGCCAGGAGACAAAGCTGCAATAAGACAGCAGTAATGTCTCACATTTCACATGAAGTTAAATGTTCCCTGAGGGGATTGTATTTTACAACTGTGATTTCCTATCTGTCTCATTACTGAGAAATTACCAGGACAGTATATCACAAATGAAGAATTCAGTCACATACATCTTTCTTAGACAAACCCATAAAATGAAATAGACTGCCTAGATGAACCATATGTAATTTTTTTTCAAATCCTCACATGCAATTATGATGTCTATAATAAATTAAATAATATGCAAATAGAACTTTGCTTAAGGGATAAGTCCTTTTGTAACGTAATAACAGCATATCATCTTATCATTTGAAGTATACGTGCATATGCCCAAAGGCACAGTATTAAACAAAATTATTTTCTTTGAGTGACAGGCATTAATTTATGAATGGTAACAAATTGACACAACTCTGTGATTAATACACTTTGTCATTTTTTTTATATGTGAGCCATGATTCTGAAACATGGTTCAGTATATATGACACAAATTGTACTTTTTCAGTAAAATATGTGCTTTTCAGTATTGTTTCACATGTTAGAAGTGAAAAATTATGCACAGTGATAGAAATAATTTTCACTATGGTATAGGACCATTATTCCTATATCGGGGAAAAAACTTGCAAAAAACTGTCCTAAGAAAATTACATAAAATGACTATTTTTGGGGGGGGAGGTGCATTATGTAAAAAAAACCCCTATATTTCTCTTGTGTTTGTACGCTGATGAAAATCTAAGAAAATTGAAATGGATCGATTTGTCCCTTTCTAGCCTCTATAAAAGTACATTTTATGTAATTTATTGATATCCAAAGTGAGTTTGTGAATGTTATCTATCCCTCCTATCATTAAGCAAGTGGCTTAATTGTATGAAAAATTAAAATCTGACTTATTTTCCATAATAAAAAATATATACAAAACCACAGTTTTTTTACTTTTAATGAATTCTTTTAAAATGACACACATTTTAGAGTAAAACTCCCTAAGAGTAAAACTTTCAGAAAGCAAAGAATGTGAAATATGAAGAAAACATATACCTCAATATTTTGCAGCAAAGTTAGCAGTAACCTGATAGTGTTGGTAATAGAAAGAAACTGATTTGGGAATTGAGGGATGGGTGGGTAATATATTTTGTTTCGATGTAGTTGAGGGAAAGCAGTTGTTTGCTACCCATTCAGAAGGTTAGATAAAATTAACACAAATTGCCCCCCCTTTCCAAATCCATTTAATCTGAATATGCCTTTAAGATTGCATCTGACCAACATGTCAACATGTTTGCTTTTTGTTGTTGTTGTTGGTTTTTGTTTGTTTGTTTGTTTGTTTGTTTTTGGTTTTTCCTCATCTCCTCATTTTTGACATTCACTAAATATCATCTATAGATATGCTAGTATTTATGCATAAGTGAAAATTAAATGCTACTCCTGTCCCAGCCATCAGTGTCTTAGCTATATGAATACTTTAGTATATTTTCATTATCAATGTGTTATTTTATTTATTTATTTATTTGTACCCAACTTTATTTTTATAAATAATTTATGGTGTTGAACATACCTAATAGTTCTTCCTCCTATTTTTGTCACAACAGCACCATGAAGTGAATTGGTCTGACAGAAAGTGACTGATGCAAAGTCACTCACCCGGCTTTTAGGCCTAGACTCAGAGGCCCCTGGTTTCTAGCCTGAGGGACTAACCACAAAATCAAAATGGCTCTATCAGATAGGTCAGGTCATGGAAGCCATACATTTGACATTGACAATTAGATTGCAAAAAAGAGATGGAGGTCTGAATGAAAGTACTGTAGACCATGCTGTTTGCCGTTCATTCCTTTGGGAAAATCTAGTTTGCTGTACTGGTTATGGATGCGAGCTAGAACAGGGAGTCTGAGTGTTCTAGGCTCTCCTTAGGCTTGAAGTCAACTAGGTTCACTCCCACTCAGCCCTAGGAAGGAATTAATGGCAAATCATTTATGAAACCTTGTCAACAAAATTGCAGAGACTTGTCTTGGCAAATAACAATACTGACTTGAAGGCACCCCCTCTCTCATACTAGGAATATATTAAAATGAATAGTTATCAAAATATTCTTTTAATGGTATATCAAGAAAGATATCAACAGACATGGCCAGTTCGAAGCTTGAAAGTAGGTTCAAAAAGTTATGCTCACAATAGTTTTTAAAAAATCAATGTATACAACACTTCATACATTATTTGGGAAACTGTCATCATACTTTAGCATCAGTAATTAGAATTCATTATTGTTGTGACCTAGGCCCAAGTAGTTATTAGAAAAATGATTTTTTCATTTCTGCGCATGCGCAAGATGGCGGCGCCCTGAGGATCGGCGTCGGCGGTTTTCCTATCTCCGACAGGATGGCAGCGCTCCTGGCCGCCTGCTTACCGCTCATCCCCCGATGTGAAGATCTGGAGTTTCAGGCAGCCATGAGAGAGGTTTTCGGGCCTCTTAAGCCCCATGGCTACCAGGAACGGACCCGGGAAGGTGAGCGGCGGATGGCGGCGGCCATGTTTGTGGCGCCGGGAGGGTGGTGAGCCAGCCTGTTTCTACCTTGGTCGGGGACGTTGGGCCCTTTCCCTCGGCTGTGAATGCGAACTGCAGCGGAGGGGAAGTGGCGAATTGGAACAGCAGCGGTTTTATTTGGCGTTTGGACAGCTTCTGCCTCTTTTTTCCATCTTCGCTGCTGTCGCTTCCCTATGTGGCTTTGGCCATGAAGGCTTTATTGACTCATTCCTCTGCGGCCTTTCTTCATCCTGGGGGCCTTTTGCGGCCTGCTATGGCCTGTTGCGGCCTCTATTTTCATCTGGGCGTCCTTGTTTCCTCCTCGTCCTTCGGCCCCTCGGGGGAGGCCTTGCCTTTTTGTGAGGCCTCTTGGAGGGATTTTAGAGAGACCGGGAGAGACCTGGCTTCTGGAGCGATCCGGACCTGGACATCCCAGGGGTGTTGGTGGTGGAGATGGAGTAACCCCTAGTGGGCATGGACTGGATGGGTCTGGAGCCGGTTATTGGAGGATTGCCTGAGGCCGGCAGAGAGAGTGAGACAATGGAGGTATCATGGCCTGTTTCCTGGCTTGTTCTTCTCCCTGATACTGGGATATCATTGACAGTTCCCTGGCCTTTTTGCGATCCTTATGGCCATATACCATGTCTTTATGGGTTATCAGGAACTGAACTGAGAGGAGACTTGTCCAGGATCAGCAAATTTCATCGAGAGTGGACGCGAAACACCAACCCCACCCTGTTTTCTCATGTTTAGGACTTTGGCTTTGGACTACCTATCCTGGTTTTAAGAACTTATATTTATTGGACCAAACTAAGATCTGGGTCCTGGATACAGACCAGGAGGTTCATCATGACTGTCCATTGACCGGACTATTATACGTCCGTCCTTAACTGAGGACTATTTTATATCATCATCTTAGCCAATTCCGAGATGGAGCTAGTTTTTTTGCCGATTTTATTATGCAATATTCCTCAATTGAACTCTTGCGCCTGCGAGGTGCCCCCGCCTCGCAGGAATGGCCCTCTACGTTACCAAGGGCCGGCCTCAATGATGGGTCTTGGGATCCACAGAGGTGGCATGCGCGTAGAAAGAACTTGTGGGGATTTTTAGATAGGGAATTTTTAAAGGGGGGGAGGGTAAGGGCGGGTGCTGGGGGTAGCCCGCCGAGGGAGGGGCCAGTCACTGCGCGTGTTTGCGGCGGGGTTTTAGGTCCGAAGGTTTTGGGGGAGGGTGAAGTTCCTGACGATAAGTGTGGTCCCATCTGTATGGTTAGTGGGAGAGGCAGATATGGCGGAGGGGGGGGCCCTATCGAGAGTTGGGAGCACGTGTTCGATGTCTGAAGGCGATCACGTGCTCCGGCCCCTCAGTTCCTACCCGTTCCTCAGGAGGCCATGATCCTCAGAGCTTGGATCTTCGGTTGATGCTATGTAATGCCCGGTCCGTGGCTAACAAAGCTCCCCTGATCTGCGATCTTATTCAGGGGGAGTCCGCGGACCTTATGGGCATTACGGAGACCTGGTTGGGCTCAGAGGGGGGGTTCCCCTTGTTGAGCTTTGCCCTCCAGGTTTCCGAGCATTTCATCAGCCGAGGGTCCAAGGTGGGGGGGTGGCGGTTGTCATTAAGGAAGATCTAGAGCCGAGGGAGGTCACTGTTCCTCAGTTTGCCGGCTGTGAATCCCTCTATGTGAGGTGGGGCCATAGGAATCAGTTGGGCTTGTTGATCGCGTACCTGGCTCCTTGCTGCGTGACCACAGCCCTGCCCGAGCTGTTGGAGGTACTTGCCGCGGTGGCGGTTGAGACCCCCAGACTTATAGTCATGGGGGATTTCAACCTACCATCAGCCGGCTTGTTATCGACTGCAGCTCGGGAGTTCCAGGCTTCCATGACGGCCTTGGACCTGATTCGAGTAAATGATGGCCCTACACACATGGGGGGAGGCACGCTGGATCTGATTTATATCTCTGGACAGTGGCTAAATGATCTGGAGTTAGGTGATTTAGTGACAGAACCTATGTCATGGTCTGATCATTTTCTCCTTCGCCTAGACTTCCGGACCGCCACTCACCACCGCAGGGAGACGGAGCCTATATGTTGGTTCCGTCCCAGGCGCCTGATGGACCCTGAGAGGTTCCTGACGGAGCTTGGGCCATTCCCTGAGGATCTGGCCCGCGGCACGACCGAGGAACTAGTCGCGGCCTGGGAACAGGCCGCGGCTGGGGCCCTGGACCGTGTCGCGCCTTTGCGGCCTCTGACCCGGCGCAGATCTCGTCCGGCCCCTTGGTTCTCTGAGGGGCTGAGGGAGATGAAACGCCGGAGAAGACGCCTAGAGAGCACTTGGAGGTCCAGTCATTCCGAAGCTGATCGGACACTAGTTAGGTCCTATTCTAGGACCTACCTGGTGGCAATGAGGGAGGCGAGGCGTTCCTACGCCTCCACCCTCATTGCGTCGGCAGATAACCGCCCGGCTGCCCTGTTTCGGGTGACCCGCTCCCTCCTTCATCAGGAGGTGCGGGATGACCCTTTGCAGGGACGTGCCGAGGAGTTTAGTGGTTATCTATACGATAAAATCGCTCAGCTCCGGGACGGTCTGGACCGAAATTGGGATGATCCAAGCGAGGGAGAGGAGACACGTCTTGTTGAACTGGTTTGGGATGAGTTTGACCCTGTGGCTCCCGAGGACGTGGACAGGTTGTTGGGGAGGCTTCACGCCACGACATGTTTACTGGACCCGTGTCCTTCCTGGCTGGTACTGGCCACTCAGGAGGTGACACGAGGCTGGCTCCAGAGGATTATCAACGCTTCTTTGTTGGAAGGGGTTTTCCCTGCCGCCTAGAAAGAGGCGGTGGTGAGACCCCTCCTCAAGAAGCCCTCCCTGGACCCAGCTATTTTGGGTAACTATCGTCCAGTCTCCAACCTTCGCTTTGTTGCGAAGGTTGTAGAGAGTGCTGTGGCGCGACAGCTACCCCAATACCTGGATGAAGCTGTCTATCTAGACCCGTTCCAGTCCGGCTTTCGACCCGGATACAGCACGGAAACAGCTTTGGTCGCATTGGTAGATGATCTCTGGCGGGCCAGGGACAGGGGGTACTCCTCTGCCCTGGTCCTATTAGATCTCTCAGCAGCTTTTGATACCATCGACCATGGTATCCTGCTGCGCCGGTTGGGGGGATTGGGAGTGGGAGGCACCGTGTATCGGTGGTTCTCCTCCTATCTCTCCGACCGGTCGCAGACGGTGTTGACAGGGGGGCAGAGGTCGGACGTGAGGTGCCTCACTTGTGGGGTCCCGCAGGGGTCGATTCTCTCGCCCCTGCTGTTCAACATCTATATGAAGCCGCTGGGTGAGATCATCAGTGGCTTCGGGGTGAGATACCAACAGTACGCTGATGACACCCAGCTGTACTTTTCCACCCCGGGCCACCCCAATGAAGTTGTTGAAGTGCTGTCCCGGTGTTTGGAAGCCGTACGGGTCTGGATGGGGAGAAACAGGCTCAAGCTTAATCCCTCCAAGACGGAGTGGCTGTGGATGCCGGCATCCCGATTCAGTCAACTGCAACCGCAGTTGGAGTTGTTGGAGGCGAGTTATTGGCCCCAAAGGATAGGGTGCGCAACTTAGGTGTCCTCCTGGATGACCGGCTGTCGTTTGAAGATCATTTGACGGCCGTCTCCAGGAGGGCCTTCCACCAGGTCCGCCTGGTTCGGCAGTTGCGCCCCTTCCTTGATCGGGATGCCTTGTGCACAGTCACTCACGCGCTCGTTACCTCTCGCTTGGATTATTGTAATGCTCTCTACATGGGGCTCCCCTTGAAGTGCACTCGGAGGCTTCAGTTAGTCCAGAATGCAGCTGCGCGGGTGATAGAGGGAGCTACGCGTAGCTCCCATGTAACACCGCTCCTGCGCAGACTGCACTGGCTACCTGTGGCCTTTCGAGTGCACTTTAAGGTGTTGGTTACGACCTTTAAAGCGCTCCATGGCTTAGGGCCTGGGTACTTACGGGACCGCCTGCTGTTACCACATGCCTCCCACCGACCCGTACGCTCTCACAGAGAGGGACTTCTCAGGGTGCCGTCCGCCAAACAATGTCGGCTGGCGGCCCCCAGAGGAAGGGCCTTCTCTGTGGGGGCTCCCACACTTTGGAACGAGCTTCCCCCAAGCTTACGTCAAATACCTGACCTTCGGACTTTCCGCCGCGAACTGAAGACATACCTTTTTATTTTAAATTTTATATTTTAAATTTTAAATTTTAAATTTTAAATTACATAAATTTTATCGATTTTAAATTTTCTATTAATTTTAAATGGGGTTTGGTTTTATAAATTTTAAGGTTCTAGGCTAATTATAATAAGTTTTTTAATTCGTATTTTAAATTGTATATTGTGGTGTTTTGTATTTTATTGTTGCCTGTACACCGCCCTGAGTCCTTCGGGAGAAGGGCGGTATAAAAATCAAATAAATAAATAAATAAATAAATAAATTACCAGACACAATCAGTCCTAAACAAATGTATTTTATTAGAACAGCTGAGAATTACTTCATTCTCAGCTTAGTCCAAATTAATTCCAAAACAAATCCTTCAGAAAAAATCCTTCAGCCTTATTACAAACCTTTGTCCTCTTTGGCATCCTGCCAAAGGCTTTTCTTGGTAAAGCCCCACGAACTTCAGAAACAAGAGACAAATGTAGCAACGTTGCTTTCCTATAAAGAGCCAAAGAGCCATTGCTGCTCTTTTAAGCCTTATGGGAGGGGCCAGTCATCTCCTGGCCTTACTCCCAAGTCATCCTTTTTGCTTTAGCTGCTCTTGCCTTCTGGCAGCTCTTCACATGCATGCACTAGGAATAGGCTCCTCCCATTCCTCTGCCTCTCTGTTGTCTGCCTCTGGAGGCTCTGGAGTCCACGCATCACTCCCAGATGGCCCTGGCCCCATCTCTGCCTCCAATGCAGAGCCCTTATCCAGGCCTTCCCAGCCTCCTCACTGTATGACTCTGCTACTAGCTCCATGGGATGCTGGCAGACCACAACAATTATAAGCAGTAGCCAATATATTGGAGGACATGATGCCACTGTATCCTCATGTTTGAAGTTCAAGAACTTTTCCCAGTATGGTCAACTATAGGAAAAATATGAGTCTAGACATCGTAACTTGGACAATAGTTTTGATATATCCAGTGGTGGTATTCAAATAATTTAACAACTGGTTTTCTGCTCTAATACCAGCTGGATAGGCATGGCTGGGTGGTCATGTTACTGGGTGGGCATGGCCAACTCAATGTCACTCACATCTAGGGGCGCCTCACCTCACCTGGCTTCTCTTTGCCATGCCCAGCCCCACCTTGCTCCTCCCCTCCCAGACACTCCTTCTCACACCCAGCCGTTCACCTCACCAGAGTGAATAGTTTTCAAATAAAAAGAATGCTCACTTTGTGAAAATAAATAACAAACATCTTGACTTCAGGTTTGATGCATCTTACAAAGTATTACTGCTCATTCTAGTCTCTTTTCCTACTAACAAGTCCATCTCAGATTGTAATTTGCTATAACCTCTCTTGTCTTTTGCATCATTCTATGGGAGATTATTCTGAAATGTTATCTGTGATTTTTGCAGCTTTACAAGTTTGTTTCCTCCAAACCTGTTTTTGCATGCAATTCTTACAAGTTATTTGACATTCCTTCCTCCTTTTTAAACAAAGTAGTGGTTAAGGTGCTGGCCTAGAAACCAAGAGGTTCTGAGTTCTAGTCCCATTTTAGGCTTGAAAAAAATGGCTGAGTGAACAGTCACTCTCTCCCATCCCAAATCACTTCTTAGATTGTGGTTGTGGGGAAATTAAGAGGATGAAGGAATATTAAATATGTTCTCCACCTTGAGTTCCTTATAAAGTAATAAAGATAGGATAAATATCTAACAAAATAAATCATTTTTGAGAATGATGTCCTTCTAAAGGAGAAGGGATTCTGACTGCCTTGACACATGTTTTACACTACTGCACTTATTTCATTTTATCCACTTTATTATTCTCTACCTTTTGATTATTTCTTCAATGATGACATAACCTGTGAAATTCTTACCTGTCTCACATGCCAGGGTTATATGGGAAAACATCAGGTAAATATATCCATGTGACTGACAGGCAATGGCAGCAGAAATCACTAAGCATCTACATTAAGACAGAAAGGTAGAGGCACCAGGGTACAAAAAGCAAAGGTTCTCAGGGAGAAGAGAGCTGAGACCTCCAGCTTGGTACAATCTAGTCAATTACATCAAGGTAGGAAAGTCATCTATGCTCTTTCCATTGGAAATTTTGAGGTTGTTTCAAACTGACAGTGCAAAAATTGCCCCAGCTCTACAATACTGGTGATCTTTTTAATGATCTTTCACTTTTTATTTAGAGAAGTGCTGACAGGATTTAAAAAGCAAATTAAATGGCCCTTTTTTCCATTTAATCAATTTTGCCAAACATCTTCCTAACTCCCAATAAAATAGCGCTCACAACTCCCAATAAAATATCACAATGAAATAGTACTGTTCAATTCAAATCTTTATTGTCAGTGCACAACATATGTGCAATGAGATTGGTTGAGTTCCCTCAGTGTACCCCTCCCAACACAATACAACTCACAGTGAAGACAGAAAATCCCTAACCCAATAAATCATATTAACAAAACACCCAATCCTATTGCACCAGTGTGAACATGTTACACATTGCGCTGGCCATGCAGTCCATCATACTACATAGTTATGATGTTATTTCTCATTCAGGAGTCTGAAAGCCAACGGATAAAAACTGTTTTTCAGCCTATTTGTACAACTGGCTATACTCCTATATTTCCTTCCTAATGGTTCCAATATTTGAGGGGCTCCTACAAAAATGAGGGGGTCCATCTATTTTCCAAAGCACCGAAAGGCACGACAAGAATAATGGATCAGAAATAAAGAGAGAAGCAACCTAGGACTAAGGAAAAATTTCCTAAGGGTGAGACCAATCAACCAAAATAATAGCTTGCTTTCAGAAGTTGTGTGTGCTCCATCACTAAGGGCTTTCAGAAAGAGACGGGACAACTATTTGTCTGAAATGATATAGGGTCTCCTGCTCAAACAGGGAGTTTGACTAGAAGTCCTCTGAGGTCCCTTCCAACTCTATTATTCTATGTTCTCTATGTTCTAAATTGGGTGCTTCACAGCAGAAGCAATACAGCCAGCTGGACCACACAGGCATTAAATTCAGGGTCTGTATGATCAAGCTGCATCATTGTCCCACCCTGCATCTTTTCCCCCCAGGAAGAAACAAGAAGTAGCCAACACTGCAACATCTATACAAGGACTTGGGGAACTGCAGGGAGTATCAGCTGATCACAGAAGTGTTACTTAATACCCTTTATAATGAAAATGTTTGTAATCTTGATCTTCTTCCTGAAGAGAAGAGGTCAATCCCATTTCTAGATGGGTCATTGATGGATTTCCTGGGTGTTTCTCTGACCTAATCCTATCAGTTTCTATTGTTTATTAGGCATCTACTGGCTGCATTTCTGAAGTTTTGCTATCACAACTAAGTATTTGCCTGTTAAGTGGTTCTTGGCTGTCCGCCCAGAGCTATTAACTGAAAGGAAGAGAGGAAAAAAACAACCCTCTCTTGCACTTTATTTTCAGCCAAACTGCCCCAAAAGTTAATACTGGTTCAGCCAAACTAGTGTGGACCAGCTGAATTCCACCACTGATTATATCACCCATATTGGCATCAATCATGAGTAGGCAAGTAGCATACAGTGGCATACCATTACACTACTTAAGACAAGCCATTTATCCAGAGATTGTGAGGAAATGTGCATGCCTAGAGTTTACAAGGCTACTTTAGACTTCTTCAAAAAAAAACAACCTTCATTATTGTTAATGCCCCTTAATTAAAACAGTTATTCAAATCTATGCAGTATAAGTTTATGGTTACCAGTAAAATATAGAGGCCTTATAGATACTTCCTCTTAATTTTATGCTTATCACAGAGCTGCATTTGATCCATGGAAGATAATAAAAGGAGTTAATGTTTTGCCCTTTCTTTAAAAGTTCACTTATATAAATAAAGTTTTTTTATATGTGTATATTATACACATACACCCACACATATGTATGTATATATACACACACAATTTGTTATGCATACCCACATGCATGTGTTTCCTAGTTTTCTGAATTTACAGGGAATAGAGCAATTATTAATACTCTACAGAATTATGTTTTACAGAATAACAAAGTTAGAAGGGACCATGGAGGTCTTCTAGTCTAACATCCTGTTCAAGCAGGAGACCCTATAGCATTCTGGGCAAATGACTAGTTTCGTTAAGCTGCAGAGAAGCAAAACATTGTCATAGGATTGTTTTGATCTTACCTTGTTTATATACTCAAATGCAGATTTTCCAAATCCACTTATGAAAAACCCTGATCACTTGAATCATGTCTATTTTATATCTCTATTAAGATTTCTGTTGAAAGTAATGCATTTTATTTCACAGAGGATAACAATTCTAGAAGTTTGCTTTTTCTTTTCTTGATAAAGTACTCTTTTACAGGGATAATTCAAATTAACAATAGTTCTTAAGTAGCAAATGAAAAACTTATTTACTTTACACCTAGAGCAGATTATTTTTTCAACATCTGTCCTCCATTGCTGTGGCATCACATGCCCCAACCACTAAACAGGTGATAATCAAGAAACAAATCTGCAAACATCTAGAAGCAAGAAAAGTTATAACCAGAAGTCAACATTGATTTGTCAAAAAGAAATCATGTCAAACAAATCTTATTTCATTCTTTGACAAAATGACTAAATTAGTTGACTAGTGAAATGGTGTGGACCTACTATATTTGGGTTTCAGTAAGGCATTTAACAAAGTAGACCATAATCAACTTGTTGGTAAGGTAGAAAAATATGGGAAATATGGGAAAGACAGCAGTGAACTGCGATGGCACAGGGATTAGAATGCAGTATTCTGCTGACTGCCGGCTGCCTGAAATTTGGCAGTTCGAATCTCACCAGGTTAAAGGTTGACTCAGCTTCCATCCTTCTGAGGTTGGTAAAATTAGGACCCAGATTGTTGGGGGCAATATGCTGACTATAAACCTCTTAGAGAGGGCTATAAAGTAAAGTGAAGTGGTATGTAAGTCTAAATGCTATTGCTATTGCTATCATCACCAGGTGGATTTGCAACTGGCTGACAAACCACCAGTGGAATTACATGTACATGGAGGGAAGTAGCACAGGGGTATCCCAAGGGTCTATTTTAGGCTCGGTATTCTTCAATATCTTCATAAATGATTTAGATGAGAAATAGAAGGGAAAATTTACAGATGACATCAAGCTGGCAGAAATAGCCAACAGAAGATGGATTCAGGATCCATATGCGTCTCAACAAACTTGAACACTGGGCCCTATCTAACAAAACAAAATTTAATGGACAGAAAAATAAGGTTCTACATGTATGCAAAAAAATCCAAATGTACAGACACAAATGAGCTAAAACTTGACTCTAACTTAGCAGTTCGAAAGCATGTAAAAAAAATGCAAATAGAAAAATAGGGACCACTTTGGTAACAGAGCTCTGTGCACTGTTGGCATTTAGTCATGCTGGCCACATGACCACAGAGACCTCTTTGGACAGTGCTGGCTTTTCATCTTAGAAATGGAGATGAACACCACCCCTAGAGCCTGAACTGACTAGCATGCATGTGCGTGGGAACCTTTACCTTTACCTAGTCTAGGGAAAAGAAGGATTTTTAAGGGTGACATGTTAGCAGTGTTCCAATATTTGAGTGGCTGCCACAAAAAAGAGAGGTCAACCTACTTTCCAAAGCACCAGAAGGCAAGGCAAGACAAGAAGCAATGAATTGAAAGTAATCAAGAGAAGCAATTTAAAACTAAGGAGAAATTTACTTATAATGGGAACAATAAACCAGTGGAATGTCTTGACTTCACAAGTTGTGGGTGCTCCATCACTGTAGGCTTTTAAGAAGACAGTGGACATCCATTTATCTGAAATGGCATAATGTCTTGAGCAGGGGATTGGGCTAGGAGACTTCCAAGGTCCCTTTCAACTTTGTCTGTTTTATTCTGTTAAATTTTATGCCTCCTCAACCAAATGCCGGTTACATCCATCTACCTCTTTCCTCATGCATATAGAACACATTCTGCATTTAAGAACAGCATTCCTAAATTATCCCATTACCCAACTGTGATCCTTCAAATCAATCAATTAATTAATTCAAAAAAATAATTAATTTTTCAAAAAATAATCACGTCCTCACATTCTGATTCTACATAGATTGAAAGTCTCAAAGCACGTATATCAGTATATTAAATTCCATGAACATAGCTATGAATGGCTAACAAAGACTAGCCAATGGCACCCTTAGATAGGTCTAAATTGTAATAGCAATATGACACATTTCTGCATAAATTATCAGTGTCTAAAACAGACATAAAATCTTGTTCTATGACTGATATATTTTAATTCTATTTAAATGCATTTCAAGCAGGTTTGACATATTTTATAGAAGTATATATTTTATTTATTGTAGCAGGCCTAAATGAATCTATTTATTGTTCTGGTGAATAATTGACATATAAGTATCTTCCATTCTAGTCACTTAATTTGTCAGCTTATTCTAGCTTTTGTCTCTACAGATAGAGTATAGTGACAGCCATTATGTCACCAGCAAACTCTAAAATCCAGGAATGCTTATATGAGGCTTCAAAATATCTCATTTGCTCTCCTTCTGGTTGTCACTTCTGTTTACTATGAGCTTTCCCAGACATGGTTAGAGTCAACTGAAGATAACAAATGCAGATGTAATAAAAGCCCAAATGGAAATTATACTGCCACTGAGAGATTGTCTTTTTTTCAGTTCCAAGAATATATCTCACAAATTATCTTAGAATTGGGATAGGAGTTTCATAATCATCTGGTCATATTTAGCAGGGTCCAAGCACAACCAGACATTTGATCCATGTCAGGGAAAGTACTAGGGATGTAGTAGAGGGACATCCATGCAATTTGATCAGTTTCTTCCAGCCACATGCATACTTTGCCTGTTTAGGACATACAGCATCAAATACTGTTTTTTAAAATCCAACCAATGTGATTGGCACAAGTGAGCTGCATTCCACAGACATTGCTAATTTGGCTGTAGAGAGCCATCCATATGGTTATATACTTATGTACTTCATTTAACCTTAACATCAAAAATGGGATTACCATTTTTCAAACCTATCTTTCATGGCATATACATCCTATAATAGTATAATATAATCACAAGAACACCAGTAAACTAAAAACCAGTAAGCTTAACAATAGAACAGTCAAGGACCTGGTCAAAAAAAGAGAAAGAAACATAAAACTGTGAGGCAAAGTTTTTAGGAGAGAAAATTCCAAAAATCTTGTCTGGCCTGAGAAAGGTTAGGTACCTGCAAATGTCTTAACTTATTTATTTAATCACATTTAGGCCAGAGAGTGCCTGGGAAACATCACTAGGGCATTTCTTCATTTGGGTCTTATTGAACTGGAAATGGAAAGGGATGAAGGATGAAACAAGGACAGAGGCACCATTCTGCATAAGACAAGAAATTGTCTACACCTGTTTTTAATGTTCTGAACTAATTTTTAATAGGCTAAGCAATTAACATGTTTTTTAAATATATTTTCATCTCGGCATGGGCTGTAATTTACAACATAAAAAATGATGCAAGTAACCCAACTAATTTAGCTTCTTCTTTGCCCTTTCCATCCATCTACACCATCATGTAAAGTCTTGACTATCATTAGGGTTTTTTGGCTTGGCTGTTTTTTCTACTGGTGCCTTCAGTGTCTCCTATGGACTGTTATTGGCTCAGCTAACTCTCTGTGCTTGGTTGAGAAGGAAGACAAAATAATTTTAAATAGAATGAAAAAGTGCATAACATTTGGTGTCTACATTTCTAAAAATCAACAACTTAAAAAAAGCAACAAGTAATTATGTTTTTATGAGAAGATTTCCTGAAATCAACTAAAGTTAACAGTTAATCCTAAATATGAGATTATATATATAATATATTTGTTTAAATTTTTGTTTTAAGATACCAGATTTAACCCAAATATTAATAATGTCACAATTATTGTCAATATTGTAGCTTCCAATTTTCTTGCTTCTGCTTATTTACATCCTAAAATATGCCATTTCCTCCCCTAAATCCTTTGTTCTTAATTCTAACTTGAAATCAGAATGAAAATTTGTAAATTTCAGTTACAGCTATTATTTCATTTCTTTCATTAGTTTCCCCCCTTTAAGCTTGTGCAGGAGCAGAGAAAATTAGTGCTGCTTGGAGACTTCTTAAAATCACAATAATTTTTAATATTTTAAGAAAGACAAAGAAAAAGAGAATCCAGATGGCAATAAAACAAAATAAAAGTTTCTATTGTTTTCTACTAGCCAAGTAATAAGATCATAAAACATGGTAGGCAATCTACAGTATAGCATATGGAGCTCCATGTGATACTCAACATCTAGTTTTACAAGCTTATGTAGACTCAATGATTCAATTCTTTTCTGATCCTACTATCTTGCTTCTGAAAACCACAATGTTGGGTTCCTATTAGCATTAAGAATCTTAAAAGCAAAAAAATCATGGTAAATAATTGTGAATCTTCTTTGAGTTGCAAACAAATAACACAGCCTGAATAACTTTATAAGATGCACTATTTTCTCTTCTCATTTAGTAATAATAGTGATTGGGGAAATAGAAGATTGCTTTTCTTCTATATCATCAGGGAAAGAGGGGATTTTATTGTGGTGCATGATGTTCTAAATATCCATTCAGTGGACACTGAAGGATATTTATTGTGGGGAAAATAGGAAGAGGAAAGAATATTAGGCATATTTACTGCTTCCAGTTATTTATAAAAATAATAAAAGTGGAACAATTGCAAGAAGGTTCCACACCCATTTTCATCATTCAGGTGACCCTGAGGGTACAGATCAAACTTCAAGTGGCCTCAAAGACTCTCAGAAAGAGTACTAATGACCAGACAACTGCAAGGAATATAAATCCTTTCATCCTCCACCAGTTCTTCAATCAGAACTGAAGAAACATTTTGGATAAGAAGCGAAATGTGTTCAAGGAAAAACAAAGAAAGTCCAGTTGCCTTTTGAAAAAAAGACCCTCCTCTGGGACAAAAGGGGAATACATACATACACCCCCCCCCACACACACATATACACACCCACACACACATATACACACCCACACCCACACATGCACACCCACACAGACAGACAAACATTTTCTTATCCTGGACTGGCTGGGTGGGTGTGGCTAGGTGGTCATGTGATTGGGTGGCTAGGTCATGTGACTAGGTGGGCTTGGCCAATTTAACAGTGCATGAAACAATATACACAAATTAAACTTTAATTTGTTTTGCTCCTGAGGGTGGGGTGTTTTTTTGCTTTTGTTTGCATGTTGCTTTTTTGGTTGACTTTTCTTTTTTTCAGGTTTTTTAGGAATCTATTGGTCCACTTCAGGAAACTCAATTTTTCAGTAAGTCTTCTCAGCCCCAAAGAGCTTACAATCAAAAAGTCTCTTTCTGTCTGTCTCTTTTGTGTCTCTTGTCTCTGTCTGTCTCTCTCTCTCTCTCTCTCTCTCTTTCTATCTTCTGGAGGCACGGGAGGTAAAAAACAGCCACGTTTTTACACACACACCTGCCTCCAGAAGCATTCTGCAGCTTTAGCCCCAAAATGGACTAAAATGGGCCATTTTTTGGCCTCCTGGGGCATCTGCACATCCTGTTTTTCACCTCCCCTGCCTCCAGAACCACTCTGCAAGCAAAAAATGGGCTAAAATGGCCCATTTTTTTGGCCTCCTGGGACGTCTGTGTGCCCAATTTTTTACCTCCCCTGCCTTCAGAACTTCTCAACAGGCCAAAAATGGCAGCCTTATCTTCCAGTTCCAGACCACAGGACTTGCAAAGGTAAGTCCTGCACTCGACTGAAGAGTGGGGGCCAGTGGGTGAGCCGGGTGATGTGGGCCAGGCAGCCGCGTGGTCCTGCGTGGGCCAGATTAATGGCTTTGGTGTGCCGTATGCGGTTCAGGGGCTGTAGTTTGAGGACCCTTGATCTAAGATAATAGGTACTTTGCAATTGCATCTACAACCCCTATGTGTCCATCAGACATGGGGTCAAAAATGGCCTGTTTTTCTTCTAACATGACAGCATTGCATGCTTAATTAGTATAAATTTTGCAATGAAGCAAACAGTCTGGAAGATTTGATCACAGACAAACCCTTTATAATGTAGTAATGTGCAATCTATCTAGTTAGTACTGTGGTATCAACAATGCACAGCATTAATATAAAAGGCTAGGGAAGGTGTTTAAAATATACCATATGCATCTAAAACTGTGCTCCATAGAAGCATGCCACCTTTATGCCATGAAGTTTTTTTTTGTGATAGGGTGTGACATGGTCACTGGCTTAATTTGGCTGAGATGCTTCCAAGGACAACTGACTACTATGCCGCCTGTGGCATATCTTTGCATTATATCCAAGCGGGTTTCACAGTCTCTTCACAGAGTTCATGTGTACTGCCATTCTTCAATTCATGTCAGCGGGAAGACACTTGATCTGGATTTCCTCACCATTCCCTCCATTATATGGTACGCCAGATATTAGCATATCATGACTAGAGTGTAAGTTCAGTTAGCTGAACACTAAGGAGGGAGAACAAATTACTAATTCTCCTCCTGCCTAGACTTTCAGTGTTAATTTAGTAAGAGACAGATTTTTTAAAAACTAAGCTGGCTTAATTTAGCATTAGATAGTATTACCATTGTAGTCTAAAATGCTGGAATTGAAAATAGAGTCTATTTCATGCTACGTTTCATAGAAAATAGCAGAAGAAAGAAATCTGAACTTTGCAGAAAGTTGACTTTTAAATCAAACTAGAATTTTGTGGTTTGGAATGTTTTTAGGCTTTGTGGAAGTTACAAGCTGTTTTCCATTCAGCTTTCTGGAACCAATGGCCTTACATAAGAAGCAGGGATGCTTGAATTTATATCCTTATTATCATTCTATCTAATTAGCAATAGCATTTAGACTTATATACCACTTCATAGTGCTTTTCAACCCTCTCTGAACAGTTTACAGTGTCAGCATATTGTCCCCAACAATCTGGGTCTTCGTTTTACTGACCTCAGAAGGATGGAAGGCTGAGTCAATCTTGAGCTGACTTGAACTGCTGAACTGCTAGCAGCTGGCAGCCAGCAGAAGTAGCTTGCAGTACTGCATTCTAATCATTGTACCATTCAGTAGTAAATTGTCCCTTACCCATTCTACAAATTCTTTACAGGGTTGTTGTGAGAATGAAATAAAGGGGAAGTAGGATTGTAAGATAGGGTTGAAATCTAACTAGTAATATAACATTACAATAAACATAAAGGAAAATGAGCCTGACTTTTCTTTCAGCTTGTCATCTAAATTTCAACTTAGTCATTTTTTTAAAAAAAGGAAAAGAAAAAAAAACTTTAAAAAAAAACATAAATGGTATATTACCTGGCAGAGCTTGTATGTTAATAATATTTCTCCTTCCCATAGAATTACAATCAAAATTTTACCTTCAAATGGACCTATTTTGATATAGTAACAAAATTGTCAGAACAAAATTGCATGTATCATGCATATTCCTAGAAAAGTTACATTTGCAAAGTACAGGTTTAAGTCTTGTTCTAATAACAGTGGTAAAATAACTTTGCAAGATTTTTTCAGTGTTTCCGCCACACCACTCTCCAGCAAAGGTGATATTGTTATTATAGAGACGTTGGCAGTTCAAATGACTAGTATATTTTCTTTGTTCACCATTGAAATAATTTCTGGTGACAAACATGCAAGTGAATGTGAAATGCACTATTTGTTGCTAATAGAATGTGCAAAGTGTCCATAGATTTGCTTTGATGAAGCAATTCAGGCCCTGAAGTGAAATTATATGAATTTTTTTGGGGCGTATGTAAAAAGACTGCTTGAGAAGGCCTTCCAGGATTATTATATTTGCTTTTTAAAGCAATTTTGAGATGATGTTTCATTCAAGTTTAGTCAGGCTGACACATTCCTTCAAAACTTAAATTATCTATTCAGTCATAAAGAAAATGCCTGTAATTTCAAGAATGTAGCAACAGGTAGTTTGCTTTCTCTTGAAATTTAAGTCCATTTGAGACAAATCCTGTGCAATATCCAAAATTATTATGACAATCTTCTTGTTTATTGAAAGATTTCATTTTTCAACGCCACTTTTAAACAAACCAGCAATGAAGAGATAATCTGGTGATTAAATCTCCCTCAAAAGTCTTGGCAGTTTGAGAACAGCTAGGTCAGTGATGGCAAACCTTTTCGGCACTGAGTGCCCACACCAGAATGTTCGTGCGCGCTGCAGCCCCAGAAACCTGAAGACCAGATAGCCAGTTCACATGCGCATGGTGGCCAGCTAGTCTTCTGGTTTCTGACACACACATGCACACCGGCCAGCTGGTCTTCATGTGTGCCAGAGCACTGGAAACCTGAAGGCCAGGTGGCTGGTTCGCATGCACAAAGTGGCCATCTGGTCTTCGGGTTTCTGGGGCTCCAGCACATGCAAAGATCAGCTGGCCGGCATGCATGTGCATGCTGGAAACCAAAAGAGTAGCTACTGACAGCGCATGTGCCCACAAAGAGGGCTCTGTGTGCCACCAATGGCATGCGTGCCTTAGGTTTACCATAACGGAGCTAGGTCCTTTGCCACAGTTATTGATATATCAGCAGAAACAACCAAATTCAAAGATAGCCAGTAGCCAGACCTCAAAACAGTAATGACTCTGGGTCTTCTGAAGAAAACCATTCCTTGTGCTGTTGGACTTTTCATCATTGCACAGCACACATAGGAATAAACAGATGCAACATGTTGCCATTTAAGACAAATTCCAGGAGAATGAAGTAGGCCTTGGATCTATTTTTATTTTACTTTTGGACAATGCTCCATCTAAGCAGGGCAGATTGAATTAATATATTTTATAAGTAACATATTGGTTAGAAGGTTTATTGATTTTCAGACACAACTGGATTTTTAAATCCAGGAGACTACCATGCTAAATACTTTATCTCTACAAGCTATTTACATATAGGTCAAGTATATATAGACTCAGGAATCAGCTGCCTTTGGAAATGTTAAGATACATGAGGATTTTATTATCTCTTCCATCCCCCACCCTACCAAGATTCACGGAACATTCATTTCTATTCAGATAATATGTTCCCTATTAATTATTAGATTGTATGTGAAAGTCACCTATATCTGTGCCCCAAATAAAGCAATAACCTCATTACATCCAAAACTCTCAGGTAAATTTTATATATATTTAACAATTTTCACTGCATTTATCTGATGGAAAATGGTTATCAGATGCAAGAAACATTTCTCCCCAGAAATTGTTAAGTCATCCTTCCCCAGTCTTACCAAATATCAGGCTGACAGAGAGTCATAAAAGTTTGAGGGGTCCTTGGTGCTCTTTGAGCTTGCTTGTTTTCTTGCATATGTTTCATTACCCTAACTAGTTTACATCATCAGTGGTAATAAGGAATGCTTTTTGCTGTCACTTTATGTTCTGGTATGAATAGTATGAACAGTGTGTGGCGGCAGCCAAAAAAGCCAATGCAATCCTAAATTGCATTAACAGAATAATACAATCAAGTTCAAGTGAGGTATTAATACCACTCTATAAAGCCTTAGTAATACCACATCTAGAATACTGCATTTAGTTTTGGTCACCACACTATAAAAAAGATGTTGTGACTCTAGAAAAAGTGCAGAGAAAAGCAACCAAGATGATTAGGGGACTGGAGGTTAAAACATACAATGAATGGTTGCAAATGCTCAGCATGGCTACTCTAGTGAAAAGAGGAACCAGGGGAGACATGATAGCGGTGTTCCAATATTTGAGGGGCTGCCACAGGGAGGAGTGCTATTTCCAAAGCACCTGAAGGTCAGACAAGGAATAATGGATGGAAACTGATCAAGGAGACATTCAACCTAAAATTAGGAGAAATTTTCTGATAATGAGAACACCCAACCAATGGAACAGCTTGCCTTCAGAAGTTGACTGGACTGCCATTTGTCAGAAATGGTGTAGAGTCTCCTGTTTGGGAGGGGTTGGACTAGTTGACCTACAAGGTCCCTTCCAACTCTGTTAATCTGTTATATGGTGTCTTGCCTGTCTGTGTGGATTGAGGTCATCTTAGGTATCCTTTGGCTGAACTGTTTACAAATGGCTTTTTGACAGTTTCTTCATCGGGGTGTTGCTTACTTGATTGTTGGTCTGATGTTGACCTTAGAGTTAAACTATGATGATATGAGTGCTGAGGTGCTGAAGTCTTTTTCTCTTTTGGACTGGTTGATTGTATCTTTGGCATAGTCACAATTGAAAGATAGCAGGTAACGGCAAATGAACTTATACCATATTAATATTCTTCTGCTATTGTTTTCCCTGGTGCCTTCCTCTTTTTAACATCAATCACAGGGACTACTTTGCATAATCAATCTATAATCTATAGTCAAGAAGATAGCATAATGATATGTTAGCAATGTGCAGTTGCTAATATAATACTATTTAAAATAAGTTAAAAGTGAATGTTTTGACAAAGCATGCAAAAGTAATACACACACACACACACACACACACACACTGGTTAGAATTATAATTAGCTATATGATGTAAATATATAAATCAACATCAAGTTATATTTAAAACTTTTATTAGAATAATTACAGCACTGAATGAAGTAGATTGAGTGAATGGTTGGACAAAACATACAAGAAAGTGGAACCTGATGATCCAGAACTGACATACCTGGTCCTGCTGTTCCCTGTAGACAACAATCTAACACTTAGCAGTGAAAATCTTGTGGTAAAGATTTCTCTGATATAACACTAGTGTGAAGCTGTTTTATGCGATAGCATGGCTCTCATAGGTTTACTACATGTTAATGTCTGCATAAACATTCATTGGGAGGACACACCCTAATTCATTATTTGGTTTTCATAGATTAAGTGATCTTTGCTGTCTCTGGAGCCTTCAATTGCTGTAATTATTGTCTAATGAGAACACACATTGCAATTCTTTGTACAATAATATAGTCAAAAGAAGTCTGTGAGGGCTCTTTTTTAATCCCTAAAAAAAGAACTATGTTTTCAAACAAGGAAGTCCATTAAGTATTCTCAAAAGAAGACTGGCGTGAGGTCCCCAGGCTTTGGAGGAAAAAAAGCAGCATGCACTACTATGCTACCTGGGTTCCTGACACTTCTCTCATTTACACTTAATCAGCTTCAGTCCTGATAAACTATTTACCCTGGAGGAATGCAATAGGACGCCAGTTAGTCTATGCATGTGCTTTAGCATTCTACTAGACTAAATAAGCAGGACTGCAAGGAAAAATGTTCTGATTGTCATCAGGGAGTCACTTTGACAACTGTGACAACTCATATTCAGTTGCTCCAATGCATTTTCTTTCACAGTGAAGTTCACTAATATGTTTTTGCATCAAGATGTATTAGGCACTATAGGGCTTCAAATTAATAATCCAAAATTAATAAACAGGAGACTGATAAGTCATAAATAAAATTGGCTTTTACTTATCTTAAAAATATCTGAACTGTGCCCACAAAATCAGTGTCATTGATAAAACTTGACAAAATTGCACAATAACCAGTCACTATATTGCTGTCGTGTCTCCTGTAACCTCTGCATCACAAAAAATGTTTAGGTTAATTTCTCACAAATTCTAGTATTGTAAGATCAGATATCAAGTGCTAAAATTAAAAATGCCTTTTTAAAGATTAATTTAGTTTCAGCTATTTAGAAACATCAATCTTATATGTTGTTGAAAAAGGGAAGGAGGGACAGAGAGAAAGAGGGAAGGAGGAAGGAGCATATACATCAGTAACCAATTGTTATCTTTTAATAACTTTTAATTTTGTGTCATCTTTGCAGTTAGATTTTGTTCTTTTTAAAGCCTCGATATTGTGAACTTTCCTACAATTCTCCCACTCCAGTCTTGGGTTCTAATATTACAATTTTTCAAGCGATTTTAAAGACTTATTTTGGACCTGATTTATCTTGAGTCAAATCTACTAGATTAAATCTGATGAATTGACCAATTCTTAGTTCAGTATTATTTACAGTATTTGATTCTATCTTGCTGTTTTAATCACATCTGCAAGAATTGATTTATATTTGTTGTTTATATATATTATATACATTGTATTTTATAAAAATGAAATATTTTGTTTCAAATTGATTGCTTTTAATTATATACACTACTGTATCACAATGTGTGCCTGTATTTCCAATCCCAAAAGTGGCAACATAAAATTAACAGAGCTATAGTAATTAAACCTATCATTAAAACATAGACAAAATCAGCAGCCAAGGTAAAATTCACTGAAAACACAAAGGAAACAAACATGAAATAGACTCATCATCCAGTTATCTAGAAATGTTTCTTCAAAATCCATGAAAATAATCAGGTCATTTAATTGCAATTCTCAGCTTTGGTTTAAGGTGTCCTTTTTTCATTACTCTTCTTTAGTGTTCCAAATTATTTTTCCATACCTATAAGTATTTGTTTGCCTCTGGTTTTAATTAGTTTCATCTCAAATAAAATGTCAAGATATTTGGGATATCCATTAAAAGAAAATGAAATGAATCAGGAAAGAGAGACAAAATAAAGAACACAAAATAATATAGATTTGTTTTTAACAGTTACAATTGTTTATAACAAACAATACAACAATCTATTAGAAAACAATTTATTTGAAAGTAGGAATAAGGGAATATAGCTGTGAGATGGTTGCCATGTTACTTCTTCTCATTCTGAAAGTTATAAAATAGATCAGAACAATACAGAAATAATATTGCATGCTAAAAAAATTAATTAGGATGACAAGTACTGTGGATAGGGTGACTGGGAGATAGACAGACAGATCAAATCAGAAACCAAAAAAACTGATATTTAGATGTGGATTTTGTAGGAAACAGAACACCTCTGAGCTATTGAATGAGTCAAAAATAGTGGCATCAGAAAGCAGGTGTTCCCTGAAATAATTTATTCCCGGAAGTCATTTAGGAGAATTGTACACTATGGTTACCACATTAACTAGACTGAATTAATAATCTGAAAACCAATGCAATTCATTATTTCCATTATGTTTCCTGCTTGGTAGTTTCACTTTTGACTACATTAATTGCTGTTCTCATGCCAATTCCAAAAGCAGCTCACATACAGCACAATATAAAAATCGGTTCTTCAAGTTACCAGTTTCTGAATCTTAATGACCATTTCTTTCTTTGAAACAGAGACTGATTTACCTCTTACCATGCCATTGGTTTGATTCCACAATCATCAATGTGTGAGATTCGTATGTATGTGTGCAAATGGCTACACATATTTAATTATATAATCTCACCAATGCCACAGTTTACTTATTTACATCCTGCTACAAATGCATACATTACAAAATTTGCATGACTATGGCTCATACATCTTCATTTTTGCACTATCATGGTTTGCTACCAATGTCATTCTCTTACATGTCCTAGTGGACAATCAATTAAATATGGAACAGCAATATGCATCAACTGCTAAAAAAGCCAATGCAATCCTAAATTTCATTAACAGGGGGATTGAATCAAGATCAAACGATTCAATACTTCTCTATAAAGTCTAAATGCTACACCTAGAATACTGCATCCAGTTTTGGTCACCATACTATAAAAAAGATGTTGAGACTCTAGAAAAAGTGCAGAGAAGAGCAACCAGGATGATTAGGGAACTGGAGACTAAAACATAGGAATAACAGTTACAGAACTGGGGATGGCTAGTTTAGTGAAGAGAAGGACCAGGGGAGACATGATAGCAGTCTTCCAATATTTGAGGGACTGCCACAGAGAGGAGGGGGGTCAATCTATTTTCCAAAGCACTTGTAGGCCAGACAAAGAATAATGGATGGAAACTGATCAAGGAGAGAAACAATCTAGAAATAAGGAGAACTTTTCTGAAGTGAGAACAATCAACCAATGGAACAGCTTGCCTTCAGAAGTTGTGGGTGTTTCATCACTGGAGACTCAAAAAGAGACTGGGCAGCCACTTGTCAGAAATAGTGTAGGGTTTCCTGTTTGAGCAGGGATTTGGACTAGATGATGTACAAGGTCTCTTCCAACTCTGTTATTATTCTATTCTATTGAGGACAGTTAGGCACATAGTGGCAATGATTAATGTAACATGCTACTTCTTGTCGTATGAATGTGTCCAGAATAATTTTTTTTAATCCAATCACATTTTATATATTTTGTCTTTGGGATTCAACATGTTAAAAAGTTTGCAATAATAATTGTTTAATAAAATGTATCTAGTAGTACCCATATCTCTGAAATAGTTTAAGATTCCATAACACAGGATGGTAGAGCAGAAACATCAGCAACAAAAACAAAAAACTATATTACAAAATAAACAAACAGCATGGGTTAGTAGATAATCTTAATCAGGAATGAGAAGTTTATAAAGCTTGGTATTATCACAATTGAACAAGGAGTGAAATTAATCTATATATTTTTCTTTTGCTTAGGTCAACTTTCCTAGCCCCTCTGATGGCCAATCCCTTTATAAATTAATGACCAGAAAAGAATACAATTAATCCAACCTCTTTGGTTTTATTATTTTAGAAAAGGAGCAATATGTTCCTAGTAAATGGCTTTGTTTAGAGGGGTGAAATCTAAAAAATTTTCCTACTGGTTCTGTGGGCGTGGCTTAATTCATGGGCGTGGCTTGGTGGTCAGATGCCTGGGTGGGCTTGGCCAATAACAATAAATAATAAAATAATAAACAAAGTATACAAAACAATAAGAGGTACCAAAAATCAACTTTCACACTTTACACACACACACCGCAACACAACTGACTCACACACAATGTAAAAGCAGCTGCACCTCACCCAAAATGGCCCCTGCAACAAGCAGAAACCTCACACAGCTACAAAAAGCTCAAAAACCAACTTTCACACTTTACACACACACAACACAACATAACTGACTCTCCCTCACACACACAGAAAATGCCACATACAACTTTGTGAGATTTTGTGTGTTTGTGTAGTTAAAATGAAACACTACAGAAACACACCAAATCTCAGAAAGCTGCATAAATATTTTATTTTATTTTATTTTATTATTTTATTTTATTTTATTTTATTTTTTAGATCAGGGGTCTGCAATCTTAGTAACTTTAAGGTTTGTGGACTTCAATTCCCAGAGTTCCTCAGCCAGAAAAGCAAAGCAAAGCAAAACAAAGCTGGCTGAGGGAGTTGAAGTCCACAAGCCTTAAAGTTACTAAGGTTAGAAACCCATTTTAGATAAAAGCAGCTAAATTTAAAACTTCCTTAACTTTAAATTGCTGTCTAAAAAAAAAACTCCTTAAAAAAAACCCCAATTAACTATTTTTAAAACCTCCTCCCCCCATATACTTACCCAATTGGAGGCAGGCATATTGAGTTGCTCACCGAGGAGATGGATTGCAGGCAGGCAGATTCAGTTGCTAGCTGATGCAACTGATTGCGGCAGCCAAAGCAAAGCAAGGCTTTGCGAGTCCGAAAGGAGCAACAGTTAGGCAAGTGGGGACAGGGCGATTGGGTGGGCATGGGTGGGAGTTGTTTTAAGATGTTGTAAAAAATGATTTTAAAAGCCTGTGATGATCAGGCAACTCAGCTGGGATCGCCAGAGGAAAAAAAATATTTTAAAAGGCTCCTCTGACAATCCCAGCTGAAGTTGCCTGATTGCAGCCCAGAACCTCTTAAAAGAATTGTTTTAACAACCTCTTCTGCTCAGCTGGGATCGCCAAAGGAGCCTTTTAAAAGATTTTTTTTACAACCTCTTCAGCCAAAGAGGTTGTTTTAAAAAAATATTTTAAAGGGTTCTGATGATCCCAGCTGAGCCACACGATCATCATTGGCTGAAGAAAAAATACTTTTAAAAGTAAAAAAGACCCTCTGATGATGGCGCAGCTCAGCAGGGCCAGGGGGCGGGGCCAGGGATTTTTGCTACTGGTTCTCCGAACCATCCACCACCATCACTACCGGATCCGGAGATCCAGTCCAAATCAGGAGCATTTCACCCCTGGTTTAGAGCCTCTTTACAGCAGTTTTCTGAGCTAAGCTTAAAAGTGTGGTGTACAGCAATAAGTGCAGCCTTGAAGTTATACAGTGATCACTGTGAACAGAAAATCGCTGTCTAGGTGTAACTAGCAAAGCAGCCACAGCTGTTTTTTTGCTAAGGGGATCACTTCTGCCTCAATTGATAGAGATAGCTCTAGGATCACCCTGTGATATGTACCTGCTACTTCAATGAACATATAATCCAATCAAAAGTACAAACTATTACTACGACTGAAATCCTAATGGCTGGAAATCCTAGTGGACTAAAATTCTAACCTTCAACAAGCCCATTGCTGCTGCAATGAAACTTAGATTCAAAACATGCATAACACTTGCTGATACACAGAGAAGTGGAACATAGAACATAGAATCATAGGATTAGAAGGGACCTTGGAGGTCTTCTAGACCAACTGTCTGCTCAAGGCAAGAGACCTTATAATATACTAGTCAAATTGTTGAACAAGTAGAGTGGAACTTTATCAGTATGCAAAAGAAACTTGATCCTAACCTTTTCCAATAGCTTCACATCCATTTTGAAAAGCACTCTCACATAAAAACTATTGAATCTGTGTATATATTGAGAGTTCCTCACTATTAAGGTAAATCTAGTCATTAACATAGCTAAGATCTATTTTACTGCAACTGACAATAGACAACTCTCTAGCACATTTTCCACATTTCCTCTAGCCAACACAAATCTAGCTTTAAGTTTATTGCCTGCCATAGAGACAGGAAAATCTCTGCATTCTCAACAATGCAAAATGGAAAAATCATTATCCTTTACCTGAGGAACCTTCCTTTCCACTGACAGCTGTGATCAAATAAGTGACAAGTAAAGTAAAATCTTTGATTGTGACAAGCCAAGAGTACTAGCCTAGGAGCTAGGTCAGCTAGATCAGCACTAATCCAATTTTCTACTCCTGACTCCCAACAAAGAAAATCAGTACAGAACGCTACAAATAGTATTGGGGGTGGGGCAGACAGGATGGAGGCTAAGGAAGTAGAAAACTCTGATGATATGAACTTTGACTATAGTTGCCAGGGTCCAGTGTTTGCTAGACTTTTAAGTGTCTAATACATTTTAAAAAGTAGAATGTAAATTATAATTAGACAGATCCTTTCTTTCAAGTGGTAATTGCAAAATTGTAGTACTGTTGTTTAAAAGGGGACTTTTTCAGATTTTCAGCGTTATAAATCTATCAGCCTTCATAATTTGGTTTAAAATTGTTTACAAGTAGTTGTTTTTTTTAATAAATTGCAGCTTGAGAAGTTTTAAAGCTATTTTATGTGAGAAAACAGAAGGCTTTAGAGAAAGCTGGTTTATATATTTTGTTTCTATAGTTCCCCCTCACAATATGTGTTTGATCTTTAAAATAGGGACAATTTGGGTCCAAATTAACTGCCTGAAATCTTTGCCATAGACTTTTATGGTTTAATCACTTTCATAGTTTTATAATGAAATTATTCAATATTAAGATGCCCTCTGTGTTAAATTTAAACCAAGAGGTTTTTTTAATCCCTTTACATTTAACATTCTCTTAGTGGCTTTGTAGATTAAAATATTTTCACCTGCATTGTTTACACTTGATGAAATGTCTTGATCCATGAGCCACTTTGATGCTGAGGACGTGTCTCATGGATAACTAACGTCATTCTTAGCTTTGAAAATAACCCAATTGCTCTGAGTCAAAAAGTATGGAACTGGACTCCAGCATATATATTAGGAAAAGTGGCCCCAATTATCTCATGTTTCAGCATAGCCAGAAATTAATTAAATGATCTTAACTTATTTAGAAGTTAGATTTTTTTTAAAAAAATTGTTCTCATTCAAAAGTTGTTAATGAATCAACTTACAGCCTTAATATGAATCACTCTCATTTTTAAGATAATGGAAGCATGCCTTTACATAATATCAACAACATTCTAGCATTTGTCTTTCAGGTACAGAGTCCACTTTTTAGATCAACAAGTACCACCTTGTGTGATCAAATGCAACATCCGGGTCTACCTGGGTATTTTCATGTCTGCATTTATTGTATCATACCATCTTTGATTTGGCCTTCCATGCAGGTGCTTGCCATCTATATTAAAGTGGAAGGTGAGGTAAACATTGGTGTGGGGTCCTGCTAGTAGAACATTCATTTGTATAGTCATTTCACCCACATTTTCTCTGATATTGGCAGGGTATCTATTTGCTTCCAATCTATGTCACTGCTGCCATGGTCAAGGAGGTGAGGTTTGCTGCTCCTAGTATTGCTGATGGATATAGAGCAAATTGATGTCAGATTAAACTAATTAAAATCCCTGAACACCATTGTAGCTTCGCTCAATAAAGATGATATAAAGCAGAAAAATGAAAACCCATCATCTCAAAAACCTACCCCATCTCTACAACCGCCACCTAAATTACAACCTCATGGAACTAGCTACACTACTACTGATATCTCAATCCTCATTAAAGATGCACTTGAATGTGAACAGAAGAGTCCAAATGGCATCTCATTTGGACTTGAGTACAACAATGAAATAGATGACATCACTAGGGTTCGCAGTATCATCAGCAATTTTCCAGTATCAATTATCTCTCCTGATGAAATTATTGACATCTCCCATGACGCCCCTGAATACAAAAACAATGATGGTACGATGGCTCCTCGCTTTTGCAGAGTCATTTGTAATAGTAAGTCCAGTAAACGCAAATTCATCCACTCAATAAACATACCAAAAACTTCAATAATCATAATAAACTGCGTTTGTAACCTGACCTTTCAATATTACAGCATGCACACTCCTGTGAGCTTCGCACAGAGCTCAGAAGATGCCTGAATAGTGGTGAAACTGACCTTTGCATTGACTATCGTGCCGAGTGTATCAAACACAAAAGCAACAGCTCATGTCCCAGCAACCACAACAACCCAATAACCAACAATCGACAATCCCATCAATCAAGCATCCCAAGAACCAACAATCAACTACCTCAACACCCTAACATCCAAAACTAGGTATGCATGCCCCCAAGATCATCCAGGTTCACCGCTACAGATCTTAAACGCAAGCTACTCAATACAAGAAGCCTCGCAAACAAAATGCTGGAATTTCTTCTTCTCTTAAATATGGCTCAATTTGACATGATATTTGTCTGTGAAACGTGGTTTAACAAATCCTTTTCAAACTCTGTTAACACTACAAGTCACTACCATGTCCATTGGTCTGACTGCGATATCAGAAGAGGAGGTGGTGTTGCCATCTTCTATAAAAAGTCCCTAGATCTGAAAAACGTTAAAGTATCACAATAGCTAGTTCTTTGTTAGACCATTATCTGTGATCTTTCACTAAGTACCACAATTCACTCCCTATTATGTTACAGAGCCCCTGATTATGACCTTGATCATGCAAGTAAACTAACTACTTTACTAACATGGGCAGCCTCATGCCCATATCCAATTATTTTTCTTGGTGACCTCAATTTACCTCTTATTAATTGGACCCTAAATGAGTGCTCTACTGAATCAATACATACGACTCTGTATAATGCCGTCATTACTTTAGGACTTGATCAGTTGGTATCTAACAACACTAGATTCAGCAACTGCCTTGATTTAATCTTCTGCAACAGTTTAAACACAATTTATAACTTTCATATCAAAGAACCTTTTTCCAACACTGACCACTGCATGATTGACTTTTGTCTAAATTTATATCCATACAAGGAATCTCATAATAGGACTCCTAAATACAATTTAAAAAAAGCAAATTACGATCTCATAGCTGCCGACCTTTCATCTCTAGATTGGCAAATCCTATTCAATGACTGCAACACTACTGAAGATTATTACAATATTTTTCTACTTGAAGTACAAAGAGTCATTAATCTATATGTACCATTAGTAATGTCCAAAGCTAAAAAGAACAAATTACCCATATCAATAAGGAAATTCCAATCAAAGAAAAAAATCCCTTTGGTGGAAAAATAAAACTGGCTATGCGGCTAACTTCAAAAACGGTACAAATCCATATGCCACGAAATAAAAATAGAATGTATCAATCACCACAGCAAACAGGATGAAGAGTTATTACACACAAAATCCAATCGTGCCTTCTATAATTTCATAAATGCCAAGCTTAAAGACTCAAAAACCATTGCACCTGTAAAAGGTATAAATGGTGAAGATTGTAATGATGCTGCTGTTAAAGCTAATATCTTCAACACTTTTTTCAGTTCAGTCTTTGTCAACAGCAATGGCATCTCCCCCTCATTTCCTAGTCATACCTCATCCAATTGCAATGATCTAATCCACATTGATTTTACTGAAGATACCATCATAAGGGCACTACACAAACTAAATCCATCTTTATCTATTGGTCATGATGGAATATGTGCCTTCTTTCTTAAAAAGCTTTCCTCTGCCAAAATTGAACCTCTAAGCATCATTTATGAAGTATCTTTTAGAATGGGCTCCTTGCCTGACATATGGTCATTAGCAACAGTCATACCTATCTTGTAAACAGAGGCATAAAATCAATATCATGTAAAGTATTAGTACTGCTTTATAAAACCCTAGTAAAACTACACCTGGAATATTGTAACCAATTTTGGTCACCATACTACAAAAAAGATGTTGAGACTTTGGAAATAGTTCAGAGAAGAGCAACTAAGATGATCAAAGGCCTGGATACTAAAACACATGAAGAACAGCTGCAGGATTTGTGTTTGGCTAGTCTAAAGAAAAGAAGAATTAGGGGTGACATGATAGCAGTATTCCAGTATTTGAGGGGCTGCTACAAAAAAGAAGAAGTCAAATTATTCTCTAAAACACCAGAGGGCAGGACAAGAAACAATGGTTGGAAACTAATCAAAGAGAGAAGCAACCTGGAATTAAGGAGAAACTTCCTAACTGTGAGGACAATTAATCAGTGGAACAGCTTGCTTTCAGAAATCATGGACGCGCCATCACTGGAGGTTTCTAGATAAGAGACTAGACAGTCACTTATGTGAAATGGTATAGGTTCTCCTGCTTGAGCTGGGAACTGGGCTAGGAGACCTCCTGTTCTGTTCTGTTCTGTTCTGTTCTGTTCTGTTCTGTTCTGTTCTGTTACTCTACTCTACTCTACTCTACTCTACTCTACTCTACTCTACTCTACTCTACTCTACTCTACTCTACTCTATCACAAATCTCAATGAACTTAAGCAATGTTGTAAAGAAGAGTGGGCCAAAATTCCTCCTAAGGAATGAAAGAGACTGATAGTCATACAGAAAATGATTACTTTATGTTATTGCTGCTAAAGTTGGTTCTACAGGTTATTGAATCATAAGATGGACTTAGTTTTTCACACATGGCTTCTCAATTTTGGCTTTCTTTTTGTAAAATAATCGATGCCATGATGTAATATGTCATATGTAGGTTATACTTACCTACTTTTAATACTACTATGGATCATATGGTGTTTACTATGTTCTGATCCATAAAACCCTGGAAGTCAAAGAAAATGTACTTCCATTTTCACATGATTGTACTCTTTTCCTACTCTTACTATCTTGGGATGGGAGTGAAGAACTTGGCATATTGTAGTCTTACCTTCTCAGCACTACCTGCTTCGGGACTTGATAAAACTTTGGCTGAACTAAAGAGAGGACTTCCAATGTAGATACTAAGAATAATAGAGTGACAGTATCTCATCCCTTATATAGCACAATCACTTCCCTTCCCTGATCTGTCCCTAGATAATATTGTATATGCTCCACAAAGGAACTATTTCCTTTGGCCCTAATTTGTGTGCTACCCGTTAGGACAGAGGTGTCAAACTCTATTTCATTGAGGGCCACATCAGGGTTGTGTCTGACCTTGGGAGGCTGGGGTGGGCATGGCCAGCTTGATGACACTCATGTCAGGGATGCCTATGGTAATCCTGGCAGGGCTAGGGGGATCCATTGTCTCCAGCAGATGAAGGCGAGACTAGGGAGAGGGCCAAACCCTTGTCCTCTAGAAGAGCCACAATGTCTCTCTCAAGCCACATGGAGAACCCCCGGAAGGCAGCACAGGCTGTCCACAGCCCTAGGCAGCAGAGGGCAGGCACGAACTCCATTTTTGGCTGCTATGGCCTCCTTCAGCACACTGCCAGCGAAAACAGAGCTCAGGAGGGGCATGCATGGCCCTCCCAAGCTCCATTTCATCTGCCATAGCTCCTTCAGCATGCTGCCAACGAAAACAGAATTTGGCCCTTGTGAGCTACATTTTTGGCTGCCATGGCCTCCTCCAGCACACTGCCAGCCACCACCAGGCTGAAGATCAGTTCCCTTTCAGCCTGGGCTGGGCCAAGACACTGCAGGCTGGTCCTTCACGGTTTCCAGGGTGGCCCTTGGGTCAGAACTAAGTACCAGAGCTAAGGAGACTGTGGCCACCAATACTGGAGCTCAGAAGGGCAGAGCTCCATTTTTTCTGGCAGCGTGCTGGAGGAGGTAGCCCCATGGGACAGATCAAAGCACCCCATGGCTGGATCCAGCCCGTGGGTCTTGAGTTTGATACCCATGCATTAGGACAACAATTAGTAATATATTGTGTAAGTCTCCCATACAAAAGCTGAATTTGTTTCTGTTCATACTTGAAATAGATTTTATCTCAATTACTATTACAATGTAATATCAATTGCTATTACAGTGTCCATTGTACACCCAGTAGTGATCAATTTTAATTGTTAATAATTCTAATTGCTATTGTGACCAGAAAGCTGTTAGCCTTGTTCTGGGTGACTATTCTTCAGAAACCTTTAGGATTTTAATATTTTTTTTCAATAGCTATACCTAGCACGTTCTTAGGCTATTGGGTGAAATTGGCTTCTTGACTTTGAAAAACACAGGAATTGCTTCAAGTGAAATATTTCTTATTCATTAATTTAATACAATACAATTGTGAATAGAAATGTATTTAGAGAGTCTAGTCCTACTGATATCTGTGGGACCATTAATTTTGATCTTTTTACTCTACAGTAGATAGAATAAGTTCTGGATCTCATTCATCAAATTTCAAGTCTTAAAAGTCATGACTAATTTTTTCCCAATGATTTCAAGAGAGATTGTGTTTAATTTTAGTTGAACTATAGCCACCATCTCTGTAAGTCTAGTATAAAAACAGAAGTGTAATATTTCTGGAATAGATCCAGGTAGATTTAATTAAAAGCACAAACAAGGATCCTCTGGGTCAATTAGGCTGAAACAATCTAATGAAAGAAAGTCAAGCTCAAAGTCTCCATGGGTAAATGCACACAGTTTCTAATCTCTCACATAAAAATAACAGTAATTTCTGTTAAGTTCGGGAAGTAATGAGGCAGGAGACCAGGGTAGTGACAACAGCTCTTTAATATAGGGTGAAGCCAGCAACCTGGCTGGGGAAAAACCTCTCCTTATATACTGTTTAACCGGCGGCTTCAACCAATCAGCAACGTGCTTGTTTCCCGCCAAAACATTTAAAGATACATAACACTCCTCCCCTCCCAGAAAACACTTTACCTATATTTACATATTATTTACATGTTATTTTTCGACGTAGTCACGCAAATAACTTGGGCGTCTCCTGATTCTCTCGGACCTGCGCAGTTCAGTCCTTGGGAGTGGGTTGAGCTGGTCAGAGGGGCTGTTTGCTCCTCCTAGCTCTTTCTCTAGGCCATCCGGCCCTGGATTACTTGCAGACTCTTTTTCTATGCCATCCGGCCTTGGATTACTTGCAGAGTCGTCCCTGCTGTTTCCCAAGGAAGCCTGATGGCGTCGCTGGACCTCCGGGGACTCAGCTAAGTCTTGCGCCTCTCCCGGGTTAAAATCAGCTGTGGGTTCAAATAATGTGTGGTCAGGGTCT
This sequence comes from Ahaetulla prasina, assembly GCF_028640845.1. Classification (NCBI taxonomy): domain Eukaryota; kingdom Metazoa; phylum Chordata; class Lepidosauria; order Squamata; family Colubridae; genus Ahaetulla; species Ahaetulla prasina. Next base: position 68,140,404 of record NC_080542.1, read on the forward strand.
GTCTCATTTAGCTCGGATTGATCGGCTATTCGTTTTCTAATTTGATCTATGTGGCGCCTCCATACTCGGTTGTCTTTTAACTCAACTAAGTATGACTTTGGACCGGTTGCTTTGATTATTTGCCCTGTTAGCCAACTTGGGCCGTCCCCATAGTTGCGTGCCCACACTCGGTCGCCTATTTCCATTCCTCTAGTTTTTCCAAGTTCCCCTTGGTAACCCTCTGGTGTGTACTGGGGATTTAAACGGTCTAATGGGCACCGGAGCTTCCGTCCCATCAATAATTCGGCTGGGCTTCTGCCTGTTGCGGTGCTGGGGGTTCTATGCTGGACCGCCAGAAAGAAATCTATCTTTGTTTGCCAGTCGCCTGGCTTGAGTCTTGACAATGCCTCTTTTGCGCTCCGGACGGAACGCTCTGCAAGGCCATTCGACGCAGGGTGGAAAGGCGCAGAGAGGGCATGCCTGATGCCCGCATCTGCCAGGTATTCCTCAAACTGTGTTGCCATGAATTGCGGGCCGTTATCGGATACTAGTGTGTCGGGCAGCCCGTGGGTTGCAAACAGGTGCCGTAGGGCTGCGATTACGGCCTCGGCTGTCATGGATCTCATGAGGATGATTTCCAGCCATTTAGAGAAAGCGTCGACTACCACTAGGAAGGTTTGGCCGTGGAAGGGGCCAGCAAAATCAATGTGGATTCTCGACCAGGGCCCTTGGGGTTTTTCCCATTCCCTGACTGGGGCCGTTGGGGGTAGTGGTCTGGATTCCTGACAGGCTAGGCATTTCCCTACCTTCTCCGCAATTTCTGAGTCCATTAGGGGCCACCACACATAGCTTCTCGCTAGCCCCTTCATCCTTACGATCCCTGGGTGACCCTCGTGGAGGAGGTCCAGTACCTTTGCCCTCAATTTCTCCGGGATCACCACTCGATCCCCCCATAGCAGGCACCCCCCTTGAGCCGATAGTTCCCCACGCTTCTTTTCAAACTCCTTAAAACGTTTGCCCGGCGCAGCGGGCCACCCTCTTTGTACCCAACCAAGTACAGTTCTCAAGGTAACGTCCCGGTAAGACGCCCGAGCCACTTCCTTAGATGTGACTGGGCCAGAGTCCAGAGAGTCAATTAATAGTACGGGTGTCCCCGGAGTGGGGTCCTCGATTGCCCCTGGTAGTGGGCATCTGCTTAATGCGTTTGCATGCCCCAACTCCTTTCCTGGTCGATGCTGCAGTTTGTAGGAGTAGGCGGCCAAAAAGATAGTCCATCTGGTCAATCGGGGTGAAAGTGCCGCGGGCGTTGGGCGGTCGCCAGCCAATAAACCTAACAGTGGTCTATGGTCCGTGACAATTTCAAAGTCTCTGCCAAAAACGTATTCGTGAAACTTCTTTACCCCTGACACTATAGCTAGGGCTTCTTTATCCAACTGGCTATAGTTCCTCTCGGTTGAGGACATCGTTCTGGAATAGAAGGCTATTGGGGCTTCTGTGCCATTTGGGAGTCTGTGGCTGAGCACTGCCCCCACTCCGTAAGGGAAGGCACAAACTAGAACCAATGGCAATTTGCTGTGATACTGGATTAGCAAGCTATTGCTCGAGAGTAGGTTTTTACTGCTCGAAAGCCTTGGCTTCCGCCTTCCCCAAGACCAGGCAGCATTCTTTCCCAGCAACTTATGTAGCGGCTCGGCAACGTTGCCTTATTTTTAAAAGACCGCGTAAAGTTCACTAAACCCAGGAATGCCTGTAGCTCTGCTTTGTTTTTGGGCGCTGGAGCCTTTCTAATTGCTTTGACCTTGCTCTCGTGGGGTGAATTTCTTGTCAATTCTGTAGCCCAAGAATTCTACGGATTCTACCCCTATTTGGCATTTGTTCACTTTAAGCTTTAGACCGCTGACCGGAAAATGCCCAAAACTTTTCTCAATCGCACTTTTAATTCCTCTAAATTTTCTGCCGAAACCAAAACATCATCAAAGTAGGGGACTACCCCTGGGAGCCCTTGTAGAAGTCGCTCCATTAAATTTTGAAATAGACCTGGTGCCACACTCACCCCAAACTGTAACCGGGTACACTTGAAAGCCCCCCTATGAGTCACGATTGTTTGGGCTTCGGCGGTGGCTGCGTCTACGGGTAGTTGTTGATAGGCTTGTGCTAAATCTAATTTAGCAAAAATTTGCCCTTGTCCCAACGAGTGCAGCAAGTGTTGCACCACGGGAACTGGGTAAGCGCTCTTTTGCAAGGCTTTGTTTAACGTTGCCTTCTAATCAGCGCAGATTCTTACTGACCCATCTGGTTTCACTGGGGTGACGATTGGCGTCTCCCATTTGGCATGGTCGACTGGTACCAATATCCCCTGCCTTATGAGTTTGTCTATCTCTTTATCAATCTTGGGTTTGAGGGCAAAAGGTACCCTCCTTGCTTTTATCCTGATAGGGGCTACCTGGGGGTCTAAATTGAAAGAAATAGGGGTCCCCTAGTACTTGCCCAGGCAGTCTTTGAACACATCTTCGAATTCACCCATGAGTGCATCTTTAAGGTTAACGTCACTTCTGTAGATGCCAGTCACTCCCATGCCCAATGCCCGGAACCAGTCTAGTCCCAACAAACTTGGCAGGGCCCCTTCGACTATCGTGATGGGCAGGGTCTTCTTGTGTGGTCCGTACTCGACGCGGACGGAGGTGGTCCCTCGAACAGGGATGCGATTCCCTTGGTAGTCGTGGACTCGTAGCCGTTGTGTTTGCAGTTTGCGGTTTGCGACTTTTGGTAAAGCTTTCGCAAAAGTGTCCCAGGACATGATGGTGATCGCTGACCCGGTGTCCACTTCTAGTCGGCACGGCACTCCTTCTATTTTGGGTTTGGTGAAGATTTTCTTCTCCACCCTGGTTGCGGCGCGGCCTATTATCACGGTCGTTCGATTCAAGTTCGCGCCTTTTTTGAATGAGCCAATCCCGGGTCGCCTTGCCGATCCCGCGCTCTGATTGGCTGGTTTGAATTTTCGGCGGGAAGGTTGGGGTGCTCGACAGACTTGAGCTAGGTGCCCCTTCTTCTCGCATCGCTGACACGTAGCGTCCTTGAATTTGCATTGTTGACGCGGGTGTTGTCCTCCGCAACTTCCGCATTCCTCCCGGTCTTCTTTTCCACGTTTCTCGGTACGACAAACCCCTTCCTCATCCTCGCCGTCTGATTCAGTCTGGATCTCTTCGTGGTGCACCGGGGTTGGTTTTGTGCTTGCCTTCGGTGTGAGTGGCTTCTGCAGGGTCTCCGCCGCTTGGGTGGACATTTCATGTGCTCTGGCTTCGTCCAGAGCGTTTGCCAGCGTTAGATTGCTTTTTGATAGCAGCCGCCTCCGCAAACGCATGTCTCTGACCCCACGGATGAGTTGCTCTAACAGCGCCTCGTCCAAGTCTCGGTACCCACAGTCCTTGGAGGCTTTCCTCAGGGCGGCCATGTAGTTGCTGATGGATTCGCCCTCTAGTTGCCTGCGCTCTCCAAATTCAAAACACCGCACGTATTTGGACGGTGTTGGCGCGAAATGGTTTTTTAGCAGGGTTTGCAGAGTTGTCCACGATACCGATTGTACCGGCGTTGGCTCTGCCAGGGCTTCCGCGATGTCGATGACCTCGGGACCGCAGTGGCTCAGGAAATATGCCCTTTTGCGATTGTCGGGCACCCCTTGCAGCTCGTTTGCCTCGAGGAAGCTCTCGAAACGGGTCATGTACGTTCCCCATTTCTCCCTGGATGGGTCAAACGGCGCGGGCGGGGTGTAGCTGGCCATCGTTGCGACTTCGCCCTGAACTTGCTGGGTTCGGTTCTTCCGTGCGTTCAGCTCGCTCCTGGTGCTCTTAACCTCGATATCCCACCTTCGTCGCCAGTGTTAAGTTCGGGAAGTAATGAGGCAGGAGACCAGGGTAGTGACAACAGCTCTTTAATATAGGGTGAACCCAGCAACCTGGCTGGGGAAAAACCTCTCCTTATATACTGTTTAACCGGCAGCTTCAACCAATCAGCAACGTGCTTGTTTCCCGCCAAAACATTTAAAGATACATAACAATTTCATTATATGTTTCAACTGCTACAGAAATATCTGACACAAATTTAAGTAGTGTGTAGCTGTTTTTTGATGATGTCACATCAAAATTTTGATATTGTCACATATTTTGATATTGTCACACAGAATCAACTTTTGTTTTTAAAAAATCAATGCTGAATTGTGTTTTCCAAGAGACAAGAAGAGGTTGGTCTATTACATCACTATTTTCAAAAGCCATAAATAGAAGAAAATGAAATTGCCAAACATTTTAAACATGCCAAAAGCAAATAGAAACTTGTTCCTTGTTATGTACAGTATATGCCATTAAGAATATACCAAAAGGAAGAGGAGCAAGAAGAGAAGAGAAGCTAGCCAACAAATAACTGAGGGACTTAGCTTTTAATCTATCTATCTATCTATCTATCTATCTATCTATCTATCTATCTATCTATCTATCTATCTATCTATCTATCTATCATCTTTCAATCTATCATTTATCATCTATCTATATCAGCCAAGATTGAAAAACAGCTGTGTTTGTTTATATTTAGTTTGAAGTTTTGGCAAAATTGTGATTTCTTTTATAGATGCTCAGAATGATTTTGACAATATTTTCAAAATACATGTTGCCCCTAGAAGATAATAATGGAGACCATAGAACAGAGCAATAGTAATTGTCATTTACAAACAGAGAAGTTCTTTCCCAATTGTCTGCTGCTACACTGAATAAGGAATACAAATAAATAAAATCAAACAAACCATAAGTTTGACTGTGTCATTTAGTTCCCTATTCTAACTTTCAACCAAAATAGAAGGCATAAAACAATAAAATGCACCATTAAGAAACCATTTGGTTTTTTAAAACTTATTTTTAATGAATTTTTTCATAGTTTCTGAATGCCGTACTGTGATACTATAGGAATCAGAATGGGTGATGAGGTGACCTACATGATTTCACACAAATAGAAAATTTATGACATTATAACTCTAAGAAAATCTTGATCAGAAATTTTGGATGCTTTAAGAATGTACCAGAATGGAAATGCTAACATAATATAAAAGTATACAAAATACAGGACACCTGATAGCATAGAATAGGATATCGTAGCATGAAACTAAACAGAAAGGAAAGAAGATCTGGACAGCATTATGAGAAACAGCTAAAGGGCATATCCTAAAACCCCTTCAATATTTGTTTACCACCATTCCAAATATATACCTGGGAGACATATGTTATATCTCTCATCAATTCACAGATATAGTACACTATCTGTGCTGCAATGGTGAAAGAACATACTCCAGAACTCATTTAGATCAATCAAAGGATTATGCTCAGTTCAGTTAACCTTTTGCATACTTGCATGCTGTTGTGTATATCAATATTTGAAATGAATACTTTCATTTATACCAGAATTTTTTATCTGAAGATGTTTTTACTTACCTATATTGCTTGCCTGAAAAAATAGTTAACTGATCCAAATTAAAATTAAAATCTCAGGCTAAGTTGTTATTATGGAATGAAAGTTAGCTTAAGGAAATAATTATTAATAATGATAACAAACTCATTTTTATTCTGCACAGAATTAGCAGTATAGATTCCACTATACAGAACCTCTTAATATTTAATGTAAGGACAGTTTAGTGTTGTGAGTGTATTTCAGTGTTTTCAAGAAGACACATGTGATCTGGGCAAATCTTATTTAGCTATACCCTTAAAGTATTTAACTACACTGTTACATAGCTACACCTATAACATTTAATTAAATATTAAATGATCCTTCTTTTCATCATTATACCTAGTTTAACATAGTTGAATAACCATAGGCTGCATGTACTCCACTGGCACCTTTAGAAAATTGGTATATTTAGAATAGAATAGAATAGAATAGAATAGAATAGAATAGAATAGAATAGAATAGAATAGAATTTTATTGGCCAAGTGTGATTGGACACACAAGGAATTTGTCTTGGTGCATATGCTCTCAGTGTACATAAAAGAAAAGATACGTTCATCAAGGTACAACATTTACAACACAATTGATGGTCAATATATCAATATAAATCATAAGGATTGCCAGCAACAAGTTATAGTCATACAGTCATAAGTGGAAAGAGATTGGTGATGGGAACTATGAAACGATTAATAGTAGTGCAGATTCAGTAAATAGTCTGACAGTGTTGAGGGAATTATTTGTTTAGCAGAGTGATGGCCTTTGGGAAAAAACTGTTCTTGTGTCTAGTTGTTCTGGTGTGCAGTGCTCTATAGCGTCGTTTTGAGGGTAGGAGTTGAAACAGTTTATGTCCAGGATACGAGGGATATTTGTATATTTGGAGACAAATGGGGAAATACTGGAGGGTCAAAATAATACCTTTTTATAATATCACTTTTTAAAGAACCCTTCAAAAGATTCCTCCCCCACCCTGCAAGCAAAAAAGGAAGAAACTCTGATGCCATGATTCTGGGGTTGCTCCTGATTTTCTGTCACTTATCCAGTTCTGCATCTATATTACTGTAAAGCATAACAGTCCTTAGAGAATCCTTCAGCCCTGAAAAAAAACCAATCTTATTCCAACCTTAGAAATTTTTGGATTAACAAACATAATATGATATTTTCCTATTATAGACTGAGTCCTTTAAAACTGCAATCCAGCTTGTTGTTCTATCAATATTAGTTAGGTCAATGTATGAAGTACTATCAAAACTGAAATATCATATGCCACAGAATATGCCATAGAATATGGCAGGTAATCAATATTAGAAGATTGCTTTTGAATAATTGTATCATTTGTTCTGCCTTTTTTTTTTCAATAGTGGTTTACAGAAGTTTTGGGTAAGTCCATAAGCAGAGGTATTTCAGTAAGCTTATTTTCTTGAAATTAGCCTTCTACAGCTAACATTTCCATGCATTCTAACTTGGAAATTCTGTTGAATAGCCATTGATACAACTGTCTTCTCTGAATTTGTCGTAGAGTAGACAAAAACAGTGGGTGTCCTTTCCATCTATAGATCTGTGCTGGAGAGTTGCTTCTTCTTCTCTGGCATGTGATGCTCACATGCTTTTCGAATGACTACAGAAGATTTTGATTATCTGGATTGTAAGATATGTTTATTTTTGTCCCCTATATTTTATTTCATTTACTTCGTTAACAGCTAGAATATTATGGTTGTTTCTTCATTCCCACTTCCTGGTTAATTTTGGACTTCAGCTCATGTCAGAACCATCAGCTTCAGCTTGGTGCCTTGCCAGCATTCTGTCATCAATGGAAAAGGGAGAGAAGAACAAATGGACAATTTGCGGTATACCTTTATGGCAGGAAATTGGGAATTGACAGTTGAGGAAGAACAGAGCCATTTGGAATCCGATTCATGCTGGAGCATTGGCATCTTCAAGGCTGTTTGCCCTGAGTGTGGAATTTCACCAGCCCAAACACCTCAGAGTTTCCCATAACATCATGGTGGTGTTGGATTGGCTACGCTTAAATAGGGGAAGGCTCAGGGAATGCTTGGGGGAGGGCTCAGGAAAACCAGGGGGGTTAGTTCTATATCAGCATGCAGGAATTTAGATTCTGCTTGATTCACCTGCAAGCAACATATTTTAGTAAAAGTGTCTTTTCACTTCAAATAGAACTGAGAGTTTTATTTCCCTGAGAAATGAGACTGGGGAAGGTCTGACAGCTTATTTATGGTTCCATTTTTACTGTTTGTTCAGATAATTAGTTGTAGACAGTTGGCTTTTTTAATTGGATCATTTTAATTGGTTGTTTATTTTATTTATTTATTTTTATTTTCATCAAGCATGTATTTTATGACAGATACAAGTGTAAACATAATTATAAATACATGAAAATGATATGAATAATAGCAAACATTAGGACAGGGACAGTAGGCACACTGGTGTGCTTATGCACACCCCTTACATACCTTTTAGGAATGGGGTGAGGTTTACAGTAGACAGTCTAAGGTTAAAGTTTTGGGGAAGAAACCACACAGTCAGGTAGTACATTCTAGGCATTGACAACTCTGTTACTGAAGTCGTATTTTCTGCAGTCTAGTTTGGACTGATTTACCATGAGTTTGTATCTATTGTGTATTATTGTATTGTTTTGGTTGAAGCTGAAATATTCATTGGCTGGTAGGACACTGTAGCAGATGATTTTATGTTCTATGCTTAGGTCAGACCGAAGATGGAAAAGTTCTAAGTTGTCTAAAGCCAAAATTTTGAATCTGGTGGCATAAGGTATTTTGTTGCAAGCAGAGAAGTGGAGGACTCTTGTGAAATATCTCTGGACTCGTTCGATTATATTAATGTCAGATATGCAGTGTGGGTTCCAGACAGATGAGCTGTATTCAAGAACTGGTCTGGCAAAAGTTTTGTATGCCCTAGTTTGCAGTTCAATATTACCAGAGAAGAAGCTATGCAAGATTAGATTAACAATTCTTAATGCTTTTTTAGCAATGCTGTTACAGTGAGCTCTGGCACTTAGATCATTTGAGATGCGTACTCCAAGCTCTTTGACAGAGTGAGGGTTGTCTGTTAAGTCGTATCTGTCCAGCTTGTATTTTGTGTTCTGATTTTTTTTATTTTTTTTTTGCCAATGTGTAAGACAAAGCATTTATTGGTTGAGATTTGTAGTTGCCAATAGTTTGACCATTCTGACACATAGTCAAGGTCTTTTTGTGGAGTAGTAGCATTTTCAGTGGTGTTGAATAGTTTTACATCATCTGCAAAGAGAATGCAGTTGCTTGTAATATGATCGCAAAGGTCATTTATATAAAGTATAAAGAGTGTGGGTCCTAAAATGCTGGCTTAGGGGACACCGCTGTTAACAGGTGCAGGGTTGTTCCCATGATAACTTTTTTACAGATTTTTTCTGAGATTTAAAGGCTGTTTGGGGGCTTTTCTAAGTTGCCTGATAATCTTCATAAGACTGCAGAAATATTTCTGTGTGCTTCTCTTCATCCAAGTTAAGCTACTTCATTATTCTTATCCTCTTTTTTGCTCTTGAACAGAAATTCTTGCACAGAAATTCAGAAACATCCCATTCTTATTAAAACTTTATCCTTGTAATGAAGAGGAAATCAGGAACATGGCTCATATTTTGCTGGGCTGTTGATCTGACCCAGCTCCCCAAACACAACAAACCTTCTGAACTTAAATCAATGATTCCTTTATTAGGAGCGCCAGCAGCCCCAGAAAAAAGTTTCTCTCTCACCACAGGTTAACAAGTCTGTCCGGCAAGGAGATGAATACTTGTCTGGCACATCTATTCATCTCTCCCCACCTGCTTTTATTCCAAGAGCTAGGGTGGGGCTTCGTTAGCAGCAGTGCAGATGGTATTCAGCAGGCTTTGACCAGTTCTGGAGAACCGATAAATACCATCTCTGAGGGCCCCGCCCCCATCTATTCTCTGCTTCCCAAGTCCCAGCTGATCGGGCGGAAATGGAGATTTTACAGTATCCTTCCCCTGCCATGTCCACCAAGCCACCACCAAACCGTTCCCACAGAACTTGTAGTAAAAATTTTTGAATCCCACCACTACAGCAATGGCTCTTCCATCCCAAGGATTAGCCAACAGCTTTCCACTGCTCTGATCTCCCCTTCCTTCTGCGCATCCACACATCAGGCACTGGACCCAGATGTTCCTTCTCTTCCTCATCAGCTACCTCCAGACCTGGGTGCTGTTGACTCTCCATCTGAAGGCTGATGGATGGGGCCTGCCAGAACCACCAGAGGGAAGGCCTGCATCTACCGGCACTTAAATGCAGCGGGATTCCAGATTTCTGAATTTTGGGTAAAAAAAGTGGGGGTAGGCATCTTATACATGGGAGCATCTTATAGATGGAAAAATATGGTAAATTAGACAAAAAGTTATGTTTTTGACTTTGTTAAAAATGAATTGGAAATCATATTGTGTGGTAGTAATGAACATATTACTGCTAAGGTTTATAAAACATTATTATTATTATTATTATTATTATTATTATTATTATTATTATTATTATTATTATTATTATTATTATTTTATTGAAAAGGTTTTAACAAGCAAAAACATTTCCCCCCCTTTCCTCCCCCCCTCCTCCCACAAAACCCCCTTCCCCCCTCCCTTCATACACACACACACCCCGGCTTCCCGGGTCAATCACAAGGTATTGTTATACATAAACCAAACATGGAGTAAAATTTTCCCTTCTAATCCAATTAACCTTGTCCAAATCTTTTCATTTCCCAAACCCCCCACATTACATAAAATAATACTTCCTAATTATTCAAAGGCAATCTGATATTTCTTAATCTGATATCTGTTTTGTAAATAATCAATCCATTTTTTCCATTCAATTAAATATCTTTCCTGCGTGTTGTCTTTCAAAAAAGACATGAAAGTTTTTCTACTTGCATTTTTATGTACTTTCGAACTGCTAGGTTGGCAGAAGCTGCAACAAGTAACGGGAGCTCACCCCGTTATGCAGCACTAGGGATTTGAACTGCTGAACTGCTGACTTTTCAATCGACAAGCTCAGCATCTTACCCACTAAGCCACTGTGTCCCTTCTGACTAGATAGGGCACAGCAAAAGCTGAAGTGATAAAAGCTGTACTCCAACTCAAAGGATAAATCAGCTAGATGCTTAGGCATCCAGGTTTAAAGATAGGACTGGTCAAATGTGCTTAGGTCATTCATAGCAAACAAAATTAACAGTCTATTATAAGGATCTGGATTTTTCATGAAAAGTACTACAGGTAAAGATTTTTTTTTTTTTTGCAGAAATTTTGGTGGGGGGTTTCAAAGAAAAGAATCAAATAGCAAGTGTTTAAAATCCCTTTCTTTATCTAAGACTATAGAGTTCTAGACATGTAGAACAGTGGTGCAATTCAGCTGGTTCTATCCAGATCGCACGAACTGGTAGCGGCAGCTCTGGGAGGCTCCACCCACCTGCCCTGATGTTATTTTTTACCCTCTGCGCATGCGCAAAACACTCACATTTGCAAACTGATAGCAAAGGTAAGTGAATACCACCCCAATATAGAAGATGTGGTCTTCATGGATGAAATATTCCGACTTGGTATAACAGTGACCACAAATACTGAGTCATCTTATTTTCCCTGGTTTTTTTACTTCAGAGTAAGAGAGAATTCCCATAATTTGCATTGAGATTCAGCAGCTACCATTTGTTGGAAATCTAGATTAGTTTCCTATCTCACTGCTTGTCCTATTTATAAATAGGTTTCTCTGAATCTGAACAATTTAGCACTTGTCTAGAAACAAGCTAAATAAATTATGTGAAGGGATTTAACTATTTGTTTAACAGGCAACCTTTTACTCCCCAAATGCCAGTATACGTGCAGTTGATGGAGATATAATAATATTATATCTTGCTAAACATCTCATGAGAAACTCAGTTACTGACCTTTAACTTGTGAACAAGAAATGGAGGAATAAAATCAGCAAAGAGGGTGAAACAAAACTAGATCTAAGAGAACCCTACTACATTTGGAAATGGTATTCATTTAAAAACACTTTGCTTTCAGACAGCCATGCTCCTGTCTTCTTATATATATAAATGTGACCATAACTACATTAATAGGGTGGGGTGAGGGTGGGGAAATCATCATTTGAAGTCTGCTACTTTTGGTACAAAACCTGTATAATCCTAATATAAACCCCTGAAACAGTTGGTCTTTTTATTCAGCACCCAATCTAACTCACAAAACTTCTTCAAAAAGAAAGCATTTTTCAATGTAGTATGAATGTTGACATATCTTGCTTTAAGGCCACCATCACTATTTGACATTTACAAAACATTGGTGTAATGTTATATTGGATTATGCCTAGCTGATCACTGAGGCCAATAAGATGGACAAGTTTCTTTTTCTTTATTTACAAAGAGTCTGTTTTCAATAATCAGATCAAACATTTAGTTTGCAAATTGTTAAGATTTATAATTAGGGGACTTCCGGTTGAGGTCGCAGCAATATCAGACACAGGAAACAGGGCTCAGTTCCCTGTGCTGACTTCACCCTGTTTGTGGGCTCTGAGAGGAGTCATAGCCACCCTGTATGGGTGGTGAAGCAAAGTGTCCTGTGAGGTCGAGGAGAGTTGCAGCTGTCTTGTCTGAGCCAGAGTTCTTTTTCCCTCTCAGCTATGGCAAGAAGAAGAGGCAGCCTAAAGCTGGGACAACTGAAGAACAACTAAAACTGGTGCTGGAGCAAAGTAGGTGAACTATGTTGGAACTGGGGGAGAAGATTTCCTTTTGCTTCAAATTTAACCTGAAGAAACAATTTAGAACTATCTACTCAGAACTATGTGTTAAAGTAACATTTAAACATTCTGAGAAAATACCAGATGGAAATGAAAGGCTCAGGAGAGAAAAATAATAAAGTTTGAAATATACAGAAAATTGGACTTTTAAACTGGGAAGATGTGGTACTGGGAAGACATTTTAAAATGCTGGAATCATTTACTTACAAAACTTATTCTGCTTTTATAATTGTTTTATAGCTAAAATGATGATTGACTAGTGGCAATACTGAAATTTAAGTGAAGAATGCCACCTGCTGACAAAAGGAAAAATTACAAGTCTGGGAAGATCCATATGAAAGACTGGGAAAATATCTATTGGATTATTTTGAACTATCCTATGACTCCTGGAGACCCAAATATGAAAATAAGGAAGCTATTTAATTAAAGGGATGCTTGAAAGTTATGCTAGAAGATTGAACCTTAAAGGGGACGCAAAGAGGCTTTTGATAACCTCTGGGATTATCTAAATGGAATTGATTGTTTTCCTATGAGAGATAAAGAATTGGGACCAGTGCACTTCTTAAAGGGCAACTTAAAGACTGAATAAATAGTTCTTGTATGGCTGGACAAAACTTGAATTTTTAAAAACAAAATAAGATGCTTTATAAGGAAGAAATGAGTGGAATTTCGAAGGAGATAGTGTTATTTTTTCAAAACACAAAATACATTATGGAGAAAGGATTTAAGGAGATTATGGAAAAATACCATATGAGGGATGATGAGTAAAGACCAAGACGCCCAGGAAAGGGAGGCGTTAACAGAAGAAATGAAAGAAGAAGAAGACAAAGAGGAGACAACAATGAAAATAACAGTAATTGATGAATTAAACCAGGGGAAAATATATTAAGAGAGTTGGAAGATAACTTTGAAAGGGAGACAGAGGTCTGGGCAGAAATTTTGGAAACTAGACAATGGAAGAGGGTAGAGGTGGGAGAAATACCTAGACTGAACAGCCTAGAAGCAAATACAGACAGAGATAAAGATTCAAGAGAGGAATTGGGAAGGCAAGTCAAAAAAGGCATAGCAATTAAAGTATTGAAGTGGACAAGAGATGATGGATAGATGATTTCTCTTTTTTGTTCTGATTTGCTTTCCCTTTTCTCTCTCTCTCTTTTCTTTTTTCTTTTAGGTAGGTGACATGACTAGAAGTTAGAATAAGTGATAGAAATAAGAGAAGGGAGAATATTAGTGTATACATTTTTATATAATAAAATAAAAGTAACAAGAGAAAACGGAATAATTGAATAATGACAGATTGCATTTTAATATAAATGTCTATCATTATTAGAAATATATGTTGATTGAATGTAATAACTAAGATTAGTTGTACTAGTTTTATTTGTATGAGAATGTATGACACCCAGGTGCCACACTGTTCATGCATTGGTTTGTATAAGTTTGTAAAAAATAAAAAACTTGGGGAAAAAAGATTTATAGCTAGGGTATTTCCAGAATCCAGAAGCAGATTGTATAGTATGCAATTGTTACTTTAGTTATCTTCAAGTTTTCATGGCAAGAGAAGGAACTGTCATAATAAGAAAAAAGAACGCCATAGGTGAAAGTGAGTGATTGTTTTGACCATCAGGAAACAGGATCAAAGATATTCTGCAGTAGTGTACAATTAAATCAGAAGATACCCTGATTTATGCCATTCATGCCCGATAAGTCTGTACACTGAAATCAGTTGATGTCATTTTTGTAAACTCATTCATGATTTATAGAAATCATGGATCAAAGTTAAATATCTGTTCCAAAGAAGGTGGTTCAACTACAGGGTCAGTAGGGCCACTATTTTGATAGATTGGCTTAACCTGTCATGCAAAAACATTCAAAGTCTGAAAATTAAATTAGGCCTAAGTATCAATATTCTTGGGAAACAAAAATGATTCTAGCCCAATGCCTTGTTTAGAAATGTGCTCTTCCATCCACTCTCATAAAGGTTAATATCCATGAACTAAGACATAACAAACGCACCCTAGCAAGCCCTCTTATGTTAGTCATTTTGTGATAGCATGAAAAACAGTGTGTAGAATAGCAATGAAATTCACCAACATAGAAAATCTTAGTTAAGGCTTTCCACAAATGATTTTGGTTTGAGAAAAAATAAGTAATAAGTTTTTCCCAAACAAAAGCCAAACAAAAAGAATTATTAAGGATTTTGAGCTAACTAACAAGTGTTGATATAAAGTTTGGGGAATGTTTTTAATATTTATTTGGAACAGACAGTGATGTTTTGAAGCTACAAACATTGGTTCTACATGTTTTCAATTGTCCAGATACTCTACATGTATAAAGGAGGATGTAAAAACAGGGTTTCCATTGTGTGATCATGATTTTTTTTTTACAATATTCCTTCCTGAAGATGTCACAGACTATACAGTGTTTCTTAAAATGTTCAATACTAAGGAACATAAAATATTTTTAAGGAGCAATGTCTCTTTCTTTAATTATTTTACCTTAAAAATATAACTGCATTTTAATACTACACCATTTTTCTTACATTTAATATAACCAATTATAAAACTTTATAGGAATATAAAATTTCATGTGTCATGCTTATTTCATCAATACTGAAGTAAGGTTTGCTAAAAAAAATATCTTAGAATAGTTATCAATATTTGTTTTTGCCATTATCAGAGCTAAAAATCCACTTTTTTCATAAAAGAAAAGGTAGTATGATCTTCAATATCTTTGCATTTAAAGCTCATATTCTTCATGAATTTTCATTCAAATGTATATTAGTCATTTATTTTCCTTAATTTCTTTTTCAGATACTTCAGTGTGTATTTGGCAACATTTCTTCCTTAATTTCTATAGTAGTAAAACTGAAATATATCCAAATTTAGCTGTTCAGGTAGACTTTCAGATAATGACATATTCAAATCATTTCAAAAGCTTTATGGGGCATAGTTTAATAGACTGCTGTAAATGCTTATTTTTTCAATTTCAGGAGTGAAAATATGTCTTACTTTTTAGAATTACAGAAAATAAAAGTAACATTGTTAGTTGCAAAATACATAATTAATAATTGCACACACACACACACACACACACACACACATATGTGTATGTATGTGTGTTTGTGTATGTGTGTATGTGTTTATATACATTTTACATATAAAAATGAATGGGTTTAAAGGAGTAGGAATTTTTTTAGAAATAGCACATTTTATATAAAATGAACTGGTTTATATATTAGGCTTTCCCTGATGACATATATTATCCTATGAAAAATATCAATACAACTGAAAACCTGGCAGAACCAGCTATAAAAGTAAGAAAATCCAAAATGTTTTGTCATTTTTCTGGCCATATTATCACTCTTTCTTCAGTCCAAATTGTTCCCCGTTGCCCTTTTGTTTGACTTCCAAGAAGTGTCATCTCCTGGGAAGGTAGGAGTAAGGTTTTGGGTACTCAAAAGGGTACCTTTCCTATACAATCTACTTGCTTCCAAAGATACTTTGTTGAGAGACATCTAAACACATGTCTAGAATAAGATCATTACAAAGGGACTATTCTTTATTCAACACTAGCACTGGAAGTTTCTCAGCAATTCTCTTTGTCAATTTGTCTGCCTTTTATTGTTTTTTCACTAAGCAAGAAATGTTCTAAACAATGCTGAACTACAGTGCTTTTTAACTGTGTCACTAATTTGCACTTTTTCTAATCTATATTTTAGACTCTATTGAGTGTACACTGTTCTGAAAAACTAGCAGATACATCTTCCTCTACTTACTAGCAGCTTTGACAGCAGAGTTTAGAAATGTCTGAGATGTGTATCTTGTACTTCTCTTGGGAACTTCCTACCATCTTCACTGTCGCTAAAGGCTATTTCTGGAATTGGTTTCCTTAGGAACAAGGAATACCCTAAATTATATCCAAAACTGATTGCTCAAAACTAGGCTTTCAAACAATTGCATAAAAAGCAGAAACTGGAGAAATGATGTTACATTGATACAATATTAGAAATCTTGAAACTGGGAATGTCTTACACAGAGATTTATTTCCTATTGGTCCAGCTCTTCATTATATATTTTTTTTCCTGAATTACAGCAGGATGAAAATTTTGGTTGTAAGACCAGGCTTTAGAAAGTATCGATAAAATTTCCATGGACAAATTGTGTGCTAATGAATTGAGGTGAGCCATTAATATGATTGATGACATTGTTAATGTGCAATGTCCATCTTCTGTGACTTCATCAAAATATATCCAGACTAAAAGTGACAAATCTTTAAGGTAAAGGTAAAGGTTCCCCTCGCACATATGTGCTAGTCGTTCCCGGCTCTAGGGTGCAGTGCTCATCTCTGTTTCAAAGCCGAAGAGCAGCACTGTCCAAAGACAACTTTGTGGTCATGTTTCCAGCATGACTAAATGCCAAAGGCACATGGAACGCTGTTACCTTCCCACCAAAGGTGGTCCCTATTTTTTCTAGTTGCATTTTTACGTGCTTTTGAACTGCTAGGTTGGCAGAAACTGGGACAAGTAATGGGAGCTCACCCCATTACGCAGCACTAGGGATTCGAACCACTGAACTGCCGACCTTTCGATTGACAAGATCAGCATCTTAGCCACTGAGCCACCACATCCCACATACTCATCTTTACTTAGTCTTTATTCTTAATTCATATACATTTTTTTTTTTTTTTACATTTATACCCCGCCCTTCTCCGAAGACTCAGGGCGGCTTACAGTGTATAAGGCTGTACAGAGTTGATATCAGTTTAAATTGAACTGGAGCCTTTGTAATAACTCAGTCTGAGGACATAGATCCAATCTAAGTCTCAAGTTAATTAAAATCTACTATTCCATGTCAATAATTGCCATACCATCTAATTGTGTGAAGAGAAAGAGTTTAAATGAACTTTCTGTTAATAGAAAATTAGGTCCAGAATGCGATCTTCTCACACATAAAAAAAAGTTACTTGATTTGCAAGTATGGAAAACAAGAGACTGTTTGTTTAATAAGATACCGTAAATTTTAGAGTATAAGACACACTTAGATTTTAGAAGAGGAAAACAAGGGAAAAATATTCTGAACCAAATGGTGTAGTAATATATTTAATAAAATATAGTAGACTAATTTTTACAACTATGTATAATTTTTACAACCTTGTAAAGTCAACAGTGGTATTAAGAACCATCATCACTCATTTGTCATTAACAAATGAGGAGAGACTTTAAGTTTCAAGCACTCCTCTAATTTTCTGGAAACCCCAAGAACTAATATGTGCTCTAAACTGGTTGAGCACTAACTAAGCAGTTTTTTTCAAAAATACTCCAGGATGTTTGGACCACATTTTTTCAATCCATACTTTCATTCCATTTTCGTCCATCCATTCTTTCTCATAGAGATACACAACCACACCTCTTGAAATCACTTCTTTTGGGAAGGTTTTCATTTTGAATATTAACATTGGTAGCAATTTGGTGCCATCTGCACAGCAGAACATAACCATGTAATGTGTTTTCTAATGTCCTGAAGTTTTCACAATTATGCTTTTGGCACTTTTCACATCAACAGTCTTATTGGACATCAAAGGTTACCGGGACTTCATCCATATTCCCAATCTGGCCAATTTCAAAATTGTTTTTCTCCCTGGAGTCTATCACAAAAGTATGAAAAATCAGAAACTTAGATTCATACTCTTTCGGAATTTTTTGCACAATTCTAGTTTTGGTGCACGTAGCAAGGCCAAATCTCATAAATCTGAAGCATCACAATGGTGATCCAATAAAATTGTGAATGCCTTTCTATGCAGCAATGTGTTTGGCTTCATATATCACCATTTTTGTGGAAACTGCAAAGCCACTATTCTGGCGACATGTGATCCAGTCTTTCATGTCTTCCTCTAACTGAGGCCACTTTGCAGGAAGCTGATGAAAGTTGTGCTTGCTTTTTTCTTTAATTTTTTGCAGCTGATCCACCTGTTTCCTCCACTCTCCTTCCCTCTCTTATCATTTTTTCAGTTGGTGGTGTTCCAAAATGTTTCTCTGCTGCTCTGTTTCCATGTTCCTCATGACTTCCAGCTTGAAAGAGATTTTATATGCTTGCCTTTTTTGCTTTGACATTTTTTCTGCAAGGAAGAACAATAATGTGTCCTTTATAACAATACAGAGCACTGTAGCTGAAACCATGTTCATATATTTGTATACACACACACTAGCTCATTATGCCCCGCCCTAAACTACAGTAATACTAGCAAGCTGAGAATTTTAGGACATTGGTGATTCTTTTCCTAACACTAACCCTAATCCTTTACAAAGCCAAACAGGCACTAAGCCTAAGTCTAATACTTAACCCTAACTCTTGCCTGCCCACTCCAGCGCTGAACAACAAGCTATACCTTTTTTTGATGGGTCCAGCATCACAGGAGTGGCAGGTCCGGCAGTGATGGGGTGGCAACGATGGAGCAGAAGGTGCAGTGGTGATAGGACGGTGGTGTTCTGGCAGAAGGTCTGGCAGCAGGTCTGGTGGCGATGGGGCCACAGGTCCGATGGCAAGTCAGGCAGCAGCGATGGGGTGGCAGGTCTGGTGGCAGGTGAGGTGGTGATGATGGGATAGAAGGTCCGGCGACAATCG
Organism: Ahaetulla prasina; assembly: GCF_028640845.1. NCBI lineage: Eukaryota > Metazoa > Chordata > Lepidosauria > Squamata > Colubridae > Ahaetulla > Ahaetulla prasina. The sequence continues at coordinate 68,159,296 of NC_080542.1, forward strand.
GGCAGCGGCAATCTTATGGCAGCGATCAGGCAGCGGCAATTGTATGGCAATGATCAGGCAGCGGCGATCATATGGCAGTGACAATCGTATGGCAGTGATCAGGCAGTGGTGATTGGGCAGTGGCGATCGGATGGCAGGTCCAGTGCTGATGGGGTGGTGGTGATCGGGCAGCAGGTCTGGTGGTGATCGGGTGGCAAGTCAGGTGGCAAGTCCAGTGACAGTCAGGAGATGACGATTTGGCAGCAGCGATCGAGCGGCAGGTCTGGCAGCAAAGGGGTGGCAGGTCCAGTGGCAAATCAGGCAACAGGTCTGGCTGTGATCAGGCAAGCAGGTCTGGTGTCAAGTCAGGCAGCAGGTCCGGGGACAACTGGGTGATGGCAATTGGGTGGAGGTCCGGCAGTGAATGGGGCAGCAGCGATGGGGTGACAGGTCCAGCGGCAATGGGGCGGTGGTAATTGGGTGGCAGCAATTGGGTGGTAAGTCCAGCAGTGATCAGGCAGCAGGTCTGATGGCAGGTCCAGCAGTGATGCGGCAGTGGCAATGAGGTGGCAGGTCCAGTGGCAATTGAGCAGGAGGTACAGTGGCAGGTCAGACAGCAGGTCCAGTGGCAATGGGGTGGCAGGTCCAGTGGCAAATCAGGCAACAGCAATGGGTCGCATGTCAGGCAGCAGGTCCAGTGGTGATCGGGTGGCAGGTCCGGAGCAGATCAGTCAGTGGCAATGGGGCAGCAGGTCTGGTGGCAATGGGGTGGTAGCGATCGGGTGGCATGTCAGGGGCAGATCCAGTGGTAATCGGGTGACAAGTCCAATGGCAGGTCAGGCGGCAGCGATGAGGTGGAAGGTCCGGCAGCAGGTTAGGTGGTGGTGATGGGGCAGCAGGTCTGGTGGCAATGGGGTGGCAGTGATCGGGCGGCACATCAGGGGCAGGTCCAGTGGCAATCGGGTGGCAGTTTCAATGGCAGGTCAGACAGCAGTGATGGGGTGGAAGGTCCAGCAGTAGGTCAGGCGGTGGTGATGGGGTGGAAGGTCCAGAAGCAATGGAGCAGCAGGTCCAGCGGCAGGTTGGGTGGCAGGTCCGGCAACGATCGGGTGGCAGCAATCGGGCAGTGGTGATTGGGTGACAGTGATCAGATGGCAGCAATCAAGCGGCAGGTCCAGCAGTGATTGGGCAGCAGGTCCAGCAGCGAAGGGCGGCAGATCCAGGGATGATTGGGCAGCAGGTCCAATGGCAGGTCAGGCAGTGATGATGAGGTCGAAGGTCCGGCAGCAGGTATGGCAGTGGCAATGGGATGGCAGGTCCAGCACAGGTCTGCTGGCAGGTCAGGTGGCAGGTTTAGCATTGATTGGGTGGCAACAATCGGGTGGTGGTGATCAGATGACAGCAATCGAACAATAGGTCTGGCGGTGATTGGGCGGCAGGTCCGGCAGCAATCGGGTGGCAGGTCTGGCAGTGATTAGGTAAGCAGATCTTGTGGCAAGTCAGGTGGGAGGTCTGACGGTGATCAGGTGGTGGCAATGGGGCGGCAGGTCCAGTGGTGAATGGGGTGGAAGGGCTGGGGTGACAGATCCAGTGGCAATGGGTGGTGGCGATTGGGTGGCAGCGATTGGGTAGCAGGTTTGGTGGCAATATGGAAGCAGGTCAGGCAGCAGGTCTGGCGGTGACCAGGTGGCAGATCTGACAACAGATGATGGGGCTGTGGTGATCAGGCAGCAGATATGGTGGCAGGTCCATTGGTGATCGAGCAGCAGGTCCAGTGGCAGGTCAGGCAGCAAGTCCGGTGATGATTGGGCAAGCAGGTCTGGCAGCAAGTCAGGTGGCAGATCTGGCAGCGATCAGGTGGTGGCAATGGGGAGACAGGTTTAGCGGCAGGCCAGGTGGCAGCAGTGGGGTGGCAGGTCCAGCAGCAATGGGGTGGTGGTGATCAAGTGCCAGTAATTGGGTGGCAGGTCCAGCAGCAGGTCAGGTGGCAGATCTGGCGACGATTGGGCAGCAGGTCAGGCAGGTCTGGCAGTGATCAGGCAGAAGGCTGATGGTTATGAAGCAGTGGCAATCAGGCAGCAGGTGTGGTGGCAGGTACGGTGGTGATGGGGTGGCAGGTCCAGCAGCAGGTCAGTCAGCAGGACTGGTGGTGATGGGGTGGCAGGGCCAGAGGCAAGTCAGGCAGCAGGTCCAGAGACAATGGGGTAGCAGGTCCAATGGCAGGTCAGGCGGCAGGTCCAGCAGTGATGGGGCAGCAGGTACGGTGGCAGGTCAGGTGGCAATTGGGTGGCAGGTCTGGCGGTAGGTTAGGTGGCATGTCCAGCGGTGATGGGGCAGCATGTCCAGTGGCAGGTCAGATAGCAGGTCCGTGGCAATCAGGTGGTGGCGACCGGGAGGCAGGTCTGGGGGCTATGGGGTGGCAGCTATGGGGTGGCAGGTCCAGTAGGCAGGTCATGTGGCAGGTCCAGCAGCGATTGGGCAGCAGGTCTGATGACAGGTCAGGCAGCAGGTCCAGCAGCGATTGGATGGCGGCAATGGGGTGACAGGTCTGGTGGCAATGGGGCAGCTAGTCCAGCAGCAGATCAGGCAGCACATCCAGCACCCATTGGGCAGTGGCGATTGGTGGCAGGTCAGGAGGCAGGTCCAGCGGTGTGGCAGGGCATCCTCGAATAATGGCTCGACTAGTGGAATCAGTCGATTCTCCTCAATTTAACTAACATCCAAACAATTTGAATCCCACCTCTCTGATTGATGGTTGGATCAGCCTCCCAGAATACTGCCAATCAGCTGCCTGTTGCCACCATTGCCGCCATTGTGATTGCCACCACTCCCCAACTCCCTCCCCCCTGGTATGGCTGATGCAACATTTGGAGTATAAGAAACATCCAGATTTTCATCCTCATTTTGGGGGGGGGGGGAAGAGTGTCTTATACTCCAAAATATATGGTACATAGTGACAAACAAGCATGACTAAAGATTTCACAATTTGTCCATTGATATTTTCAGCATGTTATGTAAAAGGCTAGACACTAAATTCACCAAACATACAGAAATTACTTCAGTTGCTTTTTGGATAGTTATTAAAAAATGGTGGCTATTGCCAAAATGCAGAAAGTGTGATTGGCAGCTAGCATCAATAGGCTGGAGAAGATGCTATTTAAATGTATATGCTTAAGATTTAAAATTCACAAAGAATCACTCTTAATTATCCATTTACACTATTTGTAGTATTTATTTTCCAAAGGGATTTAGCCTTTTTTTCATCTTCTGACTCTATTACAAGGCACTATTGTCACCATTTTTGTACAATCAGGATTAAGATGAATATTTTGAAAGTCACAAGGTTGAGGGACAGCTCCTAAATCATTGTGAGTATATGGTAAGATCCTTGAAATAAAGTCTCAAATGAATAAAAGAATTGTAATTTCAACCAAATATTATATACCAATACCAAATACGGTTCTAATTGTACAGAAAATATGATTAATTCACATTGTGTCAGCTTCTATTCCATGTGTTAAATGTCCTGCAAGTTATCAGAGGCTGAAATAGAACCCTAATCTCTGAGAATAAACAAGAATAATAAAGTTGACTGGAAAATTCTGCCATGTCATTTGTTCTGCAGATAATAATAATAATAATAATAATAATAATAATAATAATAATAATAATAATAATAATAATAATAATAATAATAATAATATTATTATTATTATTTTAATTTGTATACCGCCCTTCTCCCGAAGGACTCAGGGCGGTTTACAGCCAAGATAAAATACAGCAACAACATATACAATACTAAAAACAGACATTAAAAAACTTATTCAATTTGGCCCTATTTTAAAATACAAAACCCTATAAAATTAATAAAAATTTAAAATCCATAAAATCAGCTAAAAGATTTGGAAATTCAAGCCAGTCCTGCAAGACAGAATAGATAAGTCTTAAGTTCGCGGCGAAAGGTCTGAAGGTCAGGTAGTTGTCGAAGTCCAGGGGGAAGTTCGTTCCACAGGGTAGGAGCCCCCACAGAGAAGGCCCTTCCCCTGGGAGCCACCAGTCGACATTGCTTGGCTGACGGCACCCTAAGGAGTCCCTCTCTGTGAGAACGCACAGGTTGCTGGGAGGTAGAAGATGGCAATAGACGGTCCCGTAGATATCCCGGTCCTAAGCCATGGAGTGCTTTAAAGGTGGTAACCAATACCTTGAAGCGCACCCGAGAAGACAACAGGCAGCCAGTGCAGTCTGCGCAGGATGGGTGTTACATGGGAGCTCCGAACCGCTCCCTCTATCACCTGCGCTAAATGAGCTAAATAAAAGAATCTTTTTCTGAAGGAGAATCATTGCTTTAAGGCTTTCAGATCCATAGCTTAGAAAAGGAAGTTTCTCTCTATGCTTCTGAAAATAGAGCACCAAAAGTCTCAAATTTAACATGCTATCATATTGCCATTAATTTTACCCAAGTTAACGAGTTCTAAATTCTTAAATCCAGACCTAATGCTCTGGGTACAACTAGAAAGGCCAGGCATGTCCTGTCTATCAGAGGTATGCCTATAATATATCACTGACAACTAAAAATAAAAGGATATGGGTTATGAATTTAAGAAACAATGTCTAGTCCCACACAGATTTTGAATCTCTGATTCAGAGTGTCTCAGTGAGTCTTTCAAAATACCGATGATTTCACAATTTTAGCTCTTCAAGTATGATTATGAAACCATAAAAGGATCTGACTGGGATTAGGTTTATCAGCTAGTTTTTGCATTATATTTTATAACATATACTTTAGAAAAGAAAGCACTAAGGTCAGATACTGAACGTTCATTGCACATATTCATAATATTCTGACCCAGAAAATGTCCTGGAAGAAATTTGTTTGAGCATTAATTTAAATTCAGGTAATCCTGAATTTGTGATTTGATTCTGTGATGTGAAATTGCATTTTATTTATTTATTTAATTAATTAAATTTTTATACCACCCTTCTCCCGAAGGACTCAGGGCGGTTCACAGGCCAAATTAAACCACAATAATAAATATAATAAAATAGTAATTAAAAAACCTATCAAATATGGCCAATTTAAAATTCATATAAAACACTAAAATCCAGTTAAAATTTACAACCCCAATAATAACATATAAAATTCTAAAATCCTATGCCAGTCCTGCTCGAAGAAATAGGTACGTCTTTAGCTCGCGGCAAAAGGTCTGAAGGTCAGGAAGTTGATGAAGTCCCAGGGGAAGTTCGTTCCAGAGGGTAGGAGCCCCCACAGAGAAGGCCCTTCCCCTGGGGGTCGCCAGCTGGCATTGCTTGGCCGACGGCACCCTGAGGAGTCCCTCTCTGTGAGAGCGCACGGGTCGGTGGGAGGCAAACGGAAGCAGCAGGCGGTCCCGTAAATAGCCCGGTCCTAAGCCATGGAGCGCTTTAAAGGTGGTAACCAATACCTTGAAGTGCACCCGATAGACCACAGGCAGCCAGTGCAGCTTGCGCAGGAGTGGTGTTACATGGGAGCCACGAGCGGCCCCCTCTATCACCCACGCAGCTGCATTCTGTACTAACTGGAGTCTCTGGATGCTCTTCAAGGGGAACCCCATGTAGAGAGCATTGCAGTAGTCCAAGAGAGAGGTAACAAGAGCATGAGTGACCGTGCATAAGGCATCCCGGTCAAGAAAGGGGTGCAACTGGCAGATCAGGCGAACCTGATGAAAAGCCCTCCTGGAGACGGTCATCAAATGAACTTCGAAAGACAACCCTCCATCCAGGAGAACGCCTAAGTTGTGCACCCTCTCCATCGGGGCCGATGACTCGCCCCCGACAGTCAGCCACGGCTGCAGCTGACTGTACCGGGGTGCCAGCATCCACAGCCACTCCGTCTTGGAGGGGTTGAGCCTGAGCCTGTTTCTCCCCATCCAGACCCGTACGGCTTCCAAACACCAGGACAGCACTTCGACAGCTTCATTGGGGTGGCCTGGGGTGGAAAAGTACAGCTGCGTATCATCAGCATACAGTTGGTAACTCACCCCAAAACCACTGATGATCTCACCCAGTGGCTTCATATAGATGTTGAACAGGAGAGGTGAGAGAATCCACCCCTGCGGCACCCCACACGTGAGGCACCTCACGGTCGATTTCTACCCCCCTGCCAACACCGTCTGCGACCGGTCAGAGAGATAGGAGGAGACCCACCAATAGACAGTGCCTCCCACTCCCAAACTCCCCAACCGGTGCAGCAGGATACCATGGTTGATGGTATCAAAAGCCACTGAGAGGTCTAACAGGACCAGGGCAGAGGAATAACCCCTGTCCCGAGCCCTCCAGAGATCATCAACCAACGCGACCAAAGCTGTCTCTGTGCTATATCCAGGTTGGAAACCAGACTGGAACGGGTCTAGATAGACAGTTTCATCCAGGTACTGGGGTAACTGACGTGCCACCACACTCTCTACAACCTTCGCCACAAAACGAAGGTTGGAGACTGGACGATAATTTCCTAAAACAGCTGGATCCAGGGAAGACTTCTTGAGGAGGGGTCTCAACACCGCCTCTTTCAAGGCGGAAGGAACAACCCCTTCCAACAAAGAAGCATTGATAATCCCCCGGAGCCAGCCTCATGTCACCTCCTGCGTGGCCAGCACCAACCAGGAGGGACACGGGTCCAATAAACAAGTGGTGGCATTCAGCCCTCCCAGCAACCTGTCCATGTCCTCAGGAGCCACAGGGTCAAACCCATCCCAAATAATCTCAACACGACGAGTCTCTGACCTCTCACCTGGATCTACCCAATTTTGATCCATACTATCCCGAAGTTGAGCGATTTTATCGTGCAGATACATACTAAAATCCTCAGCTCATCCCTGTAGGGGGTCATCCCCCTCCTCCTGTTGAAGAAGGGAGCGGGTCACCCGAAACAGGGCGGCCGGGCGGTTATCTGCCGATGCAATGAGGGAAAAAAACGTAGGAACGCTTAGCCTTCCTCAATGCCACTAGGTAGGTCTGAATATATGATCTAACTAGTGTTCGGTCGGCTTCCGTATGGCTGGATCTCCAAGCACTCTCTAGGCATCTTTTCCGGTACTTCATCTCCCTCAGCTCCTCAGAAAATCAAGGAGCCGAGTGAGGTCTGCGTCGGGTCAGAGGCCGCAAAGGCACGACACGGTCCAAAGCCCCGGCTGCAGCCTGTTCCCAGGCTGCGACTAGCTCTTTGGCCGTGCTGTGGGCCAGATCCTCAGGGAATGGCCCAAACTCCGTCAGGAACCTCTCTGAGTCCATTAGGCGCCTGGGACAGAACCAACACGTTGGTCCTGTCTCCCTGCAGTGGTGAGTAGCGGTCCGAAAGTCCAGACGAAGGAGAGAATGATCTGACCATGACAGTGGCTCAATAACTAAATCTCCTAAATCCAGATCATTCAACCACTGCCCAGAGATAAAAATCAAATCCAGTGTGCCTCCCCCAATGTGAGTAGGGCCGCTAACTACTTGAGTCAGGTCCATGGACGTCATGGAGGCCATGAACTCCCGAGTTGTCGTAGATGCCACACCGGTCGATGGCAAGTTGAAATCCCCCATGACCATAAGTCTGGGGGTCTCAACCGCCACCCCGGCAAGCACATCCAACAGCTCAGGCAGGGCTGTTGTCACGCAGCAAGGAGCCAGGTATGTGATCAACAAGCCCACCTGAGTCCTACGACCCCATTTCACAAAGAGGGATTCACAATCATTGATCAAAATGACCATGTATACATAAACATAGTAACATAGCCTAGTTATCAGTTAGGATGAAGGAAAAGATTATGGTTCAGGTATGGATAACAAGAAAAACTTTGTTGTCAAAGAGAAAATTGAATTAGACTATATTGACAAAAATAGATATATTTTCACTGAGACCCTGAACTGAATTGGTATTTCATCAGATTTAAAATATCTCTGTTAGAATTAACGAACTTTGGTCCACTAATTTAAATTTCAAGCGATGCTTTTCAAATGCTGAAGTTCTTTCCTAAAGAACCACAGAACTTTTGCATATTCTGAAAGTTTACATACGGTTTAATAGAGTGAGAGTCAAGCCTGTTGGAGCTCCTAGTTGTCATGCCTGAACTGAAAATTGACTTTGTATATAAATATACGAATAGGATGAGACTATTGCCTTACAGAATGTAAGCCGCCCTGAGTCTTCAGAGAAGGGCGGGATATAAATGTAAATTTTAAAAAAATGATCTGGAATATACACAACATTGTTTCTCAATTTCTCAAGAAGATAATTGAAGGCATACTATTTTACATCTTGCTATCCTGTTGAGAAAAACAATATATAGGTTTCTGTAGATATAATCCAATTTATAATATTGTAAGACAAATATTTGTACATTCATGTTCATCAGGTAACAGGATGCCTTTGGGTTGGATGTATCAACTGCTTCTTGGAAACACTTATATCCCTTATACTCAAGTCTCTAATAAGGCTTATGTACAAAATTATTGGGTATACAACAACATCTGTCAGAAAATATAAAGGTGAAATTTCCTTTCCCAAACTTCTTTGTCTTGCTTAAATAATCCTCTCTCCTCCCTATATTATGAGATCAGTATGGCTGTTTGGGTCATTATTGCACAAAATTGTGTGGGTCCTGAAAGGTAAGGGCTGAGGACTTTATTGTATAGCATTGTCTCACCATCATATAACAGCCCATAAACTAGTGATAGAAGCAGTTCATGGCAAGCATTTGTGGCACAGTCAAAAAGGTTCCATTTATTCTTCTGTAAACAGAGCCAAAAATATGTAAGAAAGCAAAATGATATAATAGTCTAAAAATACCGGTATATGATAACTAATAAATATAGCAAAAAGGAAGCTTTAATTACAAAACCCTAGAAGTTTAGAAATAAATGAAAAATCTCAGTCGATAATAAATTAGTGTTGTCACCTCCCAATTTAATTCATGGGAGGAACTCAAGGGAAAGTTGTGTTAGAATGCTGAAACTGCTATGGCCAACTTATACTAAGTGAAATTTCAACAAATTCTTATTCATAAAGCCAATATTTTTTTTCACATTAAAACAAGTAGAAACTCAACAGTATGAATCCTTTGACCTAATAGGCAATAGTCTTTTAGAGAGTTGATGTTCAATTCCTATAATCCTATTTTGAAAAGCCAATGGCCAATCTGAAGACAATAAATTGGAAAATATACAGGAAAAGCACTTAGGATTCTCAAAACTACATCCGGAGAAATACAATGTAGTGTAATGCAATATTCTACAGTGCTTGGCTTCAGTGGGTACCAGCAAAACATTTAATTGAAAAATATGTTTTAGAAATATCTTTCTAGTATTTCAGTATATTACTCATACCTCCTATTTAGTAGGTTACAGGCAACAGTTTTTGATTTAAAGAGTCAAAATTTATTTCATATTATGAACCAACATTGATTTGCTAGTCTCTGTTCTATTATTTCTGTTCTGGATATTGTTCTTTCCAGTACTAGTGCATTAATGTCAAATATTCTCTTGTTGGACTTGGTTTGTAATAACGGTTACAAACCAGTTAAGGGGCGTGCATAAGAGCACCAACTTGCCTATCATCCCTGTCCTAATGTTCCCTTTAATTGTATTCATTTTATGTACTGTATTCAATTCATGCTTTTATATATATAAAATATATATATTTATATATACATAAAACCATAATTAAAAAACTTATTATACAAATGGCCGAATTAAAACATTTAAAATAAAGCCCCGAATTATAAAATGTTAAAACATTAAAACTAATTAAAATCCTATTTAAAATCCTATGCCAGTCCTGCACGAACAAACAAATAGGTCTTCAGCTCTCGGAGGAAAGTCCAAAGATCCGGCAGTTACCGAAGTCCAGGGGGAAGTTCGTTCCAAAGGGTGGGAGCCCCCACAGAGAAGGCCCTCCCCCTGGGGGCCGCCAGCCGGCATTGCTTGGCGGACGGCACCCTGAGAAGACCCTCTCTGTGTGAGCGTATGGGTCGGTAGGAGGCATAAGGTAACAGCAGGCAGTCCCGTAAGTATCCGGGCCCTAAGCCATGGAGCGCTTTAAAGGTAGTCACCAACACCTTGAAGTGTACCCGAAAGACCACAGGTAGCCAATGCAGACTGCGCAGGAGAGGTGTTACATGGGAGCAACGTGTGGCTCCCACTATCACCCACGCAGCTGCATTCTGAACCAACTGGAGCTTCCAGGCACTCTTCAAGGGGAGCCCCATGTAGAGAGCATTACAGTAGTCCAAGCGAGAGGTAACCAGAGCATGAGTGACCATGCATAAGGCATCCCGGTCGAGGAAGGGGCGCAACTGGCGAACCTGGTAGAAAGCCCTCCTGGCGACGGTCGTCAAATGATCTTCAAAAGACAACCGTCTATCCAGGAGGACGCCCAAGTTGCGCACCCTTTCCACTGGGGCCAATGATTCACCCCCAACAGTCAGCCGTGGCCGGGGTGCCGGCATCCACAGCCACTCCGTCTTGGAGGGATTGAGTTTGAGCCTGTTTCTCCCCATCCAGACCCGTACAGCTTCCAAACACCGGGACAGTACTTCGATGGCTTCATTGGGATGGCCTGGGGTGGAAAAGTACAGCTGCGTATCGTCAGCATACAGTTGGTACCTCACCCCAAAGCCATTGATGATCTCACCCAGCGGCTTCATATAGATGTTGAACAGGAGAGGCGAGAGAATTGACCCCTGCGGCACCCCACATGTGAGGAGCCTCGCGGTCGATCTCTGCCCTCCTGCCCTCCTGTCAACACCGTCTGCGACCGGTCAGAGAGATGCCTCCCACTCCCAAACTCCCTAACCGGTGCACCAGGATACCATGGTCGATGGTATCAAAAGCCGCTGAGAGATCTAATAGGACTAGGGCAGAGGAACAACCCCTGTCCCTGTCCCTCCAGAGATCATCAACCAACGCGACCAAAGCCGTCTCCGTACTGTACCCAGGTCGGAAGCCAGACTGGAACGGGTCTAGATAGACAGATTCATCCAGATATTGGGGTAATTGACATGCCACCACACTCTCAACAACCTTCGCCACAAAATGAAGGTTGGAGACAGGACGATAATTTCCTAAAACAGCCGGGTCCAGGGAGGGCTTCTTGAGGAGGGGCCTCACCACCGCCTCTTTCAAGGTGGCGGGGAAAACACCCTCCATCAAAGAAGCATTTATAATCCCCTGGAGCCAGCCTCGTGTCACCTCCTGTGTGGCCAGCAACAACCAGGAGGGGCACGGGTCCAATAAACAAGTGGTGGCATTCAACCGCCCCAACAACCTGTCCATGTCCTCGGGAGTCACAGGGTCAAATCCATTCCAAATAGTCTCAACAGGACGTGTCTCCAGCCCCTCACTTGGATCTACCCACTGTTGATCCAATCCGTCCCGAAACTGAACGATTTTATCGTATAGATAACCACTAAACTCCTCGGCATGGCCCTGTAAGGGGTCATTCCGCACCTCCTGATGAAGGAGGGAGCGGGTCACCCGAAACAGGGCGGCCGGGCGGTTATCTGCCGATGCAATGAGGGAGGAAACATAAGAACGCTTCACTTCCCTCAGTGCCACTAGGTAAGTCCTACTATAGGACCTAACTAATGTCCGGTCAGCCTCGGAACGGCTGGATCTCCAGGTACTCTCTAGGCGTCTTCTCCGGCGTTTCATCTCCCTCAGCCCCTCGGAGAACCAAGGGGCTGGTTGAGATCCGCGCCGGGTCAGAGGTCGCAAAGGCGCAACACGGTCTAAAGCGCCAGTCGCAGCCCGTTCCCAGGCCGCAACTAACTCCTCAGCCGTGCCGTGGGCCAGATCCTCAGGAAGTGGCCCAAGCTCCATCAAGAACCTCTCCGGGTCCATCAGGCACCTGGGACGGAACCAGCGTGTTGGTCCCGTCTCCCTGTGGTGTTGAGCGGCGGTCCAAAAGTCTAGACGAAGGAGAAAATGATCTGACCATGACAATGGCTCGGTAATTATTTATTTATTTATTTTTTATTTATTATTTAAATTTGTATACCGCCCTTCTCCCGGAGGACTCAGGGCGGTTCACAGCCAAGTAAAAATACAATACTATAAATACAAATTAAAATACAATTAAAAAACTTATTAAAATTGGCCAGAATTAAAATTTAGAGCTAAAACCCATTAAAACCCATTAAAACACTAACCCAGTCCAGCGCAGATGAATAAGTAAGTTTTAAGCTCGCGGCGAAAGATTCGGAGGTCCGGAAGTTGACGAAGTCCTGGGGGGAGTTCGTTCCAGAGGGCGGGAGCCCCCACAGAGAAGGCCCTTCCCCTGGGTGTCGCCAGACGACACTGTCGCGCCGATGGCACCCTGAGGAGCCCTCTGTGAGAGCGCACGGTCGGTGAGAGGTATTCGGTAGCAGCAGGCGGTCCCGTAAGTATCCCGGCCCTATGCCATGGAGCGCTTTAAAGACATTCACCAACACCTTGAAGCGCACCCGGAAGGCCACAGGTAGCCAGTGCAGCCGGCGCAGGATAGGTGTCACTCGGGAGCCACGAGGGGCTCCCTCTATCACCCGCGCAGCTGCATTCTGGACTAACTGTAGCCTCCGGATGCCCCTCAAGGGGAGCCCCATGTAGAGAGCATTGCAGTAGTCCAGACGAGACGTCACAAGGGCGTGAGTGACTGTGCACAAGGCATCCCGGTCTAGAAAGGGGCGCAATTGGCGCACCAGGCGGACCTGGTGGAAAGCTCTCCTGGAGACGGCCGTCAAATGGTCTTCAAAAGACACCCGTCCATCCAGGAGAACGCCCAAATTGCGCACCCTCTCCATCGGGGCCAATGACTCGCTCCCGACAGTCAGCCGCGGACTCAGCTGACTGTACCGGGATGCCGGCATCCACAGCCACTCCGTCTTGGAGGGATTGAGCTTGAGCCTGTTCCTCCCCATCCAGACCCGCACGGCTTCCAAACACCGGGACAGCACTTGATGGCTTCATTGGGGTGGCCGGTGGAAAAGTACAGCTGGGTGTCATCAGCGTACAGCTGGTACCTCACACGAAGCCACTGATGATCTCACCCAGCGGCTTCATATAGATGTTGAACAGAAGGCGAGAGAATCGACCCTGCGGCACCCACAAGTGAGGCGCCGCGGGTCGACCTCTGCCCGTCAACACCGTCTGCGACCGGTCGGAGAGATAGGAGGAGAACCACCGATAAACGGTGCCTCCCACTCCCAATCCCCCCAACCGGTGCAGCAGGATACCATGGTCGATGGTATCGAAAGCCGCTGAGAGGTCTAATAGGACCAGGGCAGAGGAATAACCCCTATCCCTGGCCCTCCAGAGATCATCCACCAACGTGACCAAAGCCGTCTCAGTGCTGTAACCGGCCGGAAGCCGGACTGAACGGGTCCAGATAGACAGTTTCCTCCAGGTGCAGGGGAACTGATATGCCACCATATTTCTACAACCTTCGCCGAAGCGAAGGTTGGAGACTGGACGATAATTACCTAAAACAGCCGGGTCCAGGGAAGGCTTCTTGAGGAGGGGCCTCTCCACCGCCTCTTTCAAGGCGGCCGGAAAGACTCCCTCCAACAAGGAAGCACTCGTAATCCCCTGGAGCCAGCCTCGTGTCACCTCCTGAGTGGCCGGCACCAGCCAGGAGGGGCACGGGTCCAGTAAACATGTGGTGGCATTCAATCTACCCAGCAACCTGTCCATGTCCTCGGGAGTCACAGGGTCAAACTCATCCCAGACAACATCACCAAGACCTCCCTCAGACGTCCCGTCCGAATCACTGCAATCTTGGTCCAGACCGTCCTTCAGCTGAACGATTTTATCGTATAGATAACCGTTAAACTCCTCAGCACGTCCCTGCAACGGGTCATCCCGCTCCCCCTGGTGAAGGAGGGAGCGGGTCACCCGAAACAGGGCAGCTGGGCGGTTATCTGCCGATGCAATGAGGGAGGAGGCCTAGCAACGCCTCGCTTCCCTCAGTGCCACTAGGTAGGTCCTAGTATAGGATCTAACTAGTGTCCGATCAGCCTCTGAACGGCTGGACCTCCAGGAACTCTCTAGGCGTCTTCTCCGGCGTTTCATCCCCCTCAGCTCCTCGGAGAACCAAGGAGCCGGTTGGGATCTGCGCCGGGTCAGAGGCCGCAAAGGCACGACACGGTCTAAAGCCCCAGCCGCAGCCCGTTCCCAGGCTGCAGCTAGTTCCTCTGCCGTGCCGTGAGCCAGACCCTCAGGAAATGGCCCAAGCTCCGTCCGGAACCTCTCTGGGTCCATCAGGCGCCTGGGACGGTACCAACGTAATGGTTCCGTCTCCCTGCGGTGTTGGGTAGCGGTCAGAAAGTCCAGGCGAAGGAGAGAGTGATCTGACCATGACAAAGGTTCAATGACTATTTCCTTTAAGTCCAGATCTCTCAACCACTGACCAGAGACAAAATCAGGTCCAGTGTGCCACCCCCGATGTGAGTGGGGCCATCCACTACTTGAGTCAGGTCCAAGGCCGTCATGGAAGCCAAGAACTCCCGAGCTACCGTCGATGACGAGCCGGCAGATGGCAGGTTAAAGTCCCCCATGACTAAAAGTCTGGGGGTCTCCACCGCCACCCCGCAAGCACCTCTAGGAGCTCGGGCAGGGCAGCTGTCACGCAGCAAGGAGCCAGGTGCGACCAGCAAGCCCATCTGACATCTATGACCCCACCTCACAAAGAGGGATTCACACCCGGCTATCTGAGGTACAGTGGTCTCCTCGGCTCTAGACTCTCTTGATCACAACCGCCACCTCCACCCCTACCCTGGGCCCTCGGCTGATGGAATGCACGGAAACCCGGTGGGCACATCTCAACCAGGGGCACACCCCCTTCATTGCCCAACCAGGTCTCCGTAACGCCTATAATATCCGCGGCACCCCCCTGAATTAGATCATGTATTAGGGGGGCCTTATTGGCCACGGACCGTGCGTTGCATAACATCAGACGAAGCCCCAGGCCCTGAGGGCCCTGACCACCCGGGGAAGGGGTAAAGTTAGGGGGACCGGGGCACGCGATCGCCTGCATACATCGAACGCGTGACCCCCTATGTCGATACGATCCCCCCCTTCCGCCATATCTGCCCCTCCCACTTACCGTGCCAATAGACTCACCCTCACACAAAGGAACACCCTCCCCCCCCATAACCTCCAAACCCATTTGATAATCGCCACGAGCATGCGCTGGAACTGGTTTCCCTCCCGACAGGCTACCCCCATCACCCGCCCTACCCCTCCCACCCCTTAAAAATGCCCTGTCTAAAAACCCCCAAAGGCTCTTTCTTCTCGCATGCCACCTCTGTGGGTCCCAAGACCCGTCATTGAGGCCGGCCTTTGGTAGCAATATGGGCCATTCCTGCGAGGCGGGGGCACCTCGCAGGCGCAAGAGTTCACGTGCAGTGTAGCGCATAGGAAAGTGCGAATCGGCGAGGGATGCTAAGATGGTAAAATCCCAAAGTAATAGAAATGGTGAGTCTTCCAGCGGGAGTCCAGTTGGTCAAAGGACAAATGGAACAGGAACCGGATAGCGATGACAAAACAGGAACAGACAGGCCGACAGTCTCCATAGCGTTAAATCTCCTAAATCCAGATCATTTAACCACTGTCCAGAGATAAAAATCAGATCCAGTGTGCCTCCCCCAATGTGAGTAGGACCATCAACTAATTGTGTCAGGTCCAGGGCCGTCATGGAGGCCATGAACTCCCGAGCCGCCGTTGATGACAAGCCGGTTGATGGTAAGTTAAAGTCCCCCATGACTATAAGTCTGAGGGTCTCCACCACCACCCTGGCAAGCACCTCCAGCAGCTCGGGCAGGGCTGTAGTCACGTAGCAAGGAGCCAGGTACGTGATCAACAAGCCCACCTGCACCCTATGACCCCATTTCACAAAGAGGGATTCACAACCGGCTATCTGAGGTACAGTGGTCTCCCTCGGTTCTAGACTTTCCTTAATCACAACTGCCACCCCCCCCCTACCTTGGGCCCTCGGTTGATGGAATGCTCGGAAACCCGGTGGGCACATTTTGACAAGGGGAGTTCCCCCTTCTGTGCCCAACCAGGTCTCCGTAATGCCCAACGCGGATCCCTCCTGCATAAGATCGCAAAGCAGGGGGGCTTTATTGAACACGGACCGTGCATTGCACAGCATCAACCAGAGGCCCAAGCTCTGAGGATCCTGGCTGCCCGGGGAACGGGAAAAGTCTGAGGGGCCGGGGCATTTGATTGCTTTTAAACAGAGAGCACGCACCCCCAAAGATCGATACGGCCCCTCACTTCCGCCATATCTGCCTCTCCCACTAACCAAACAGATGGAACCACCCTCATCATCAGGAACATCACCCTCCCCCAGAACCTTCGGACCTATTAAAACTCCGCCACGAGCACGCGCAGTGACTGGCCCCTCCCTTGGCGGGCTATCCCCAGCACCCGCCCTTACCCTCCCTCCCCTTAAAAATTTCCTATCTAAAAATCCCCACAGGTTCTTTCTACGCGCATGCCACCTCTGTGGGTCCCAAGACCCGTCATTGAGGCCGGCCCTCGATAATGTAGGGGGCCATTCCTGCGAGGCGGGGGCACCTTGCAGGCGCAAGAGTTCAATTGAGGAATACAGCATAATAAAAATCGGCGAAACGATGGCTCCATCTCAAAATTGGCTAGAATGGTAATATAAAATTAGTTCTCATTTAAGGACGGGCATATAATAATACAAACAATGGACAGTCATGATGGTATCTCCTGGTCAATATCCGGACCAAGATCTTAATTCGGTCCGATGAATATGAGCTCTTAAGTCCAGGATGGAATAGTATAAGAGAGTCCAAAGCCAAGTCCTAAAGATGAGAGAAAGGGTGGGGTTGGTGTTTCGTTTCCACCATCGATGTAAATTGCTGTCTCCCGGACAAGTCTCCCCTCAGTTCCTGATGACCCACAAAGGGGTAAAAAATGGCCATAAGAATCACAAAAGGCCAGGAAACTGTCGATGATATCACAGTGTCAGGAAAAAGAACAGGCCAGAAGAACCTCCATTTGTCTTACTCTCCGCCGGCCTCAGGCAGTCCTCCGATAACCGGCTCCAAATTCGTCCAGCCCATGCCAGCCAGGGGTCACTCCATCTCTACCATCAAACCCCTGGAATGTCCGGGTCTGAATCGATCCAGAGATCAGGTCTCTCCAAGTCTCTCCAAAACCCTCCAAGAGGCCTCACAGAAAGGCCAGGCCTCCCCCGAGGGGCCGAAGGACAGGAGGAAACAGGGACGCCTAAGACGGAGTAGAGGCCGCAACAAGCCGTAGCAGGCCACAATAGGCCGCAATAGGCCGCCAGGATGAACAAAGGCCGCAGAAGAGTAAGTCGAAGAAACCTTTGTGGCCAAAGCCACATGATGGAAACGGCAGAAGCAGAAGGTGGAAAAGGTGGCAAAAGCTGTTCAAAATGCCAAAAACTGCTGCTGCTCCAATTCACCACTTCCCCCCTGCTGCAGTTCGAATTTGCAGCCGAGGGAAAGGGCCCAAAACAGCACGACCGGAGTAAAAACAGGCCGGCTCACCACCCCCGCCACCGCTCACCTTCCCAGATCCGTTCCCGGCAACCGTGGGGCTTAAGAGATCTGAAGACCTCTCCCACGGCTGCCCGAAAGATAGAAACAGCAGATCGGGGGCATGGGCAGCTAAGCAGGCGACCAGGGGCGCTGCCGTCTCGACGGAGCCGAGAAATCGCCGACGCCGATCCTCAGGGTGCCACCATCTTGCGCATGCGCAGAATCTACAATTTTACAATTGTAAAATTAATACTGGTGATAAGATTTTTGTTATTCAATCAATCTCTTATGTTGCAGGGATATCCGCAGCATTATTATTGATTTTCTGAAAATCAATCCTAAAAGTAGTGAATCAAAACATGACTTCATTAGTCATTTCTTGTGAATGATTCAAGATTTCTTTTCTTTTTTAAACATGTTTTATTTGCAGTTTTCTTTTCACACCATACATATTTTTGGACAGTGTATTGACTGGGCCAAGTCTTTTTTAAACCACACTAACAATAGTAATACAAATAAGTATATGTAATCCTAATCTTCCAACTTCAACAATACTATTTCCTTTCATAATCCTTTATTATTTTTCCCATTAATTCATTTAAACATAGATAACATTTTTTGGGGCCATGTATTTGTTATCCCCTACTAAATTGCTATTATTTAATATTTTTAAAATTAGTCATTATTCCACCGTACCTTCAATATTCCAAATGTGTAGGATTAGTAATAACGCCAGATATTAACAATATTTAAGCAATCCTGGGAATATATCTCAAAATCCCCACAGTTTCTAATTCTTAATATTTTAAATTCACAATATACTTTAACCTACTATTAATGTTAATAATATAATTAAATTGCCTAATCCTTAGCTTCTGTCTATAATAAGTTGTATTATCTATTAATATATACTATTTTCCCTATTTGTATTTTCCTATTTTGTTAATATATTTTCTCATTATCCATAATCTCTTACCCTTTTACAATTCCATCATCTATTAACTTTTTAGTCAGTCTTTTATCTCTCTCTCTTGGAATCTTATAGCTCTCTTTGATATTTTTGTGCCTACAGAACTTTCCCTTCTGGATACCCTTTGTCTCTTTCTCCTGTATTATTTGAACACCCATCAACAAGATTTGTTGAGGGAGAAAGAGAAAGAGAAGGAGAGATGCGGGAAAGGAGGAGGGGGAGAGGGAGAGAGAGAGGCAGAGAGTGGGGAAGAAAAGGAGGAGAGGGAGGGAGGGAGGGAGGGAAGGAGAGAGAGAGAGAGAGAGAGAGAGAGAGAGAAGATCTTGTCCAAATATATTTTGCTTCAGTTCATTTATTGTCAGACTCTCCTTGTTTCCCCAGCATCTGGCATGGAGTTTGTTAATCTGGGCAATGTCTGAGCTGAGATAACTTGTATATGTATATACAGTATGAAAGTTATCTCGGCTCAAGACATTGCCCAGATTAGCAAATTCTGTGCCAGATATTGGGGAAACAAGGAGAGACTGACAATATGGGTGTGGGTCTATGTGTGTGTGTGTGTGTGTGTGTAGATGATAGATATAGATTATATAGATAGATATACGCATAATTTTAGAAAAACTGGATTGGTTCCAAATGATTTAACAAATCTACACTGAGAAATATTTAGTAATTGCCTCCAATTTAGCATTATGGTTTAGTAGACAAAAGGTCTACTAATATATTCATAACAATGCTGGCCCTATCAAACCTATCTGTGAATTAGCCCTCACTGTTTCAGGCAGAGATCTCCCTTCATTTTGCAGCAGTTCTGTTTTGTTAGCCTGAATGCAAGTAGAACTTTAGGTAGGATTACTTAAAGAAAAAAACACAAATGCCTTCCCACATAACCCTTATAGTATTATAATCAGTGGTGGGATTCAGTCAATTTGCACCAGATTGGTAGAACCGGTAGTTATTTTTTGTTGAAAAAAACAAAGATGCAGCAGACATCCTATTTGCATGCAGCTGTGTTCCATGGGGCAACGAGGTCTCATTCCTCCCCCAGCGTGGCAAATTCCGGCAGGATGGACACAGGTGTGAGGGCCTGGACCCGCAGTGCCTCCTCGCTCAGTTGAAGGCTTTGATCCTATACTCAAACAATAAGGCTGCCATGGAATCGGAATCGGAATCGGTCAGGCACAGGAACCAACATCATCCATGCCCCAGGTGAGCTGCTCGCTTGTGTGCACCAGCCTTAATGTTTGAAGGCTGAATGAAGTCTTCAACTGAGTGAGAAAGCACTGCAGGGCCAGGCGCTTCATATCCATATCCAGCCCACTGGAGTTTGCCACACTGGGGAAGGAATGAGATCTCTTTGCCCCATGGAGCACAGCTGCATGCAAATGGGTTGTCTGCTGCACCTTCATTTCTATGCTCAACCTGGTAGCAGCAGGAGCCACCTGAGCAGCCATTATCTCACCTCTCCCCAGCGAGCCAGCCAGTGGTGGGATTCAGCCAGTTTGCACCACTTCGGGAGAACCGGTTGCTGGTTGTTGGAAGAAATCATTAGGGTAGAGAACCGGTTGTTAAATTACTTGGATCCCACCACTGAAGCTAGCCCTGCCTGACCTATTCCCTGCCTGGCCAGCCGGCCAGTACAAAGCCTCAATATTCTCCATCTTCTCCTCTTCCTCCTCCCCACTCAAGCAGCAGCGAGCTCTGCGAGTCTCATTCCTTTATAAGCACAGTGAACTCCAGCAAACTGGACGTGGGTATGAGGGGTGCATCCAAACAGTAAGGCCTGTGCATGCGAGCGAGCAGCGCACCTGGGCCACGGACAATGTTAGTTCCTGCACTAGCTGATTCCATGGCGACCTTCCCAGCTCCAGCCACAGTGAGATTAGGTTATCACAGATGGAACATTTTTCTTGATTGGGCAAAGCAATAGTCAATTTCTACTGAAGAGACTAGCTTTTAGTTATTTTTGTATTCTGTAAAACTGAGGATAGCATTGAAGAAAAAAGAGTAAGAAGGGCTTGTGTATCTATAGTTTATCAATGAATTTTTTCAATGAGGCAACGACTAATTTTGCTAGGGTGGTTTTACTGATTATTTAGAATTTTGTGTTATTAGCCTTTATGCTAAACCAATTTTATGTGGTTTTTCTATGTCTCGTTCCTCTGTATATTCCATTTTATAGAGAGAGCTTTGGCTTCAATGATTTAATAAGGGAACTTTTCATTAAAAGGACCGGATAGCTCAGGCTGGTACAGCCTGTTATTAAGAACACAAAGCCTGCAATTACTGCAGGTTCAAGCCCGGCCCAAGGTTGACTCAGCCTTCCATCCTTTATAAGGTAGGTAAAATGAGGACCCAGATTGTTGGGGGGGCAATAAGTTGACTTTGTAAAAATATACAAATAGAATGATACTATTGCCTTATACACTGTAAGCCACCCTGAGTCTTCGGAGAAGGGCGGGGTATAAATGTAAACAAAAAAAATAAAAATTAAAAATTAAAACATTCCCATGTGAAAGACTGCAGTTGCACAGCTATCTTTCAAGATTGGGTCAAGTTTGGAATTCCAGGTTTTGAGTAAAAGAATCTAACCTACCTTCTTTTTTATTTTTCTAGAACTGGACTGAAAATTGCAGAATTGTTTGGCACTGCAGTTATCATAATTTTTTTTTCCAGTGAAGATTGTTTGACTGAACAATGGATGAAAAAATGTCAGGCTTGAAGAACATGTGGAGTTATTCCTGAATAGTTCCTTTATTGTTATTCACTTATAAACATCTTACCAGACTAAAGCAATTATCTGCTAACTATAAATAGACTCTGTGAATTACTAAGGAGAGTCCAACCTTGCTCTCTTCCTGCTCACCAGACATTCCAAACTGTCTTTTTGCTCTCTGGAAAAGAGCTCCTGCCTCCTGTGACTCCAGACTACATTCTACCAGAAAAGTAGAGTCCAAATCCAAGGCAAAGGAGAAAGAGTTGACCTTTACTCAAATAATTGGGAATTATAGGCCAGTCAGTGAAGCATTTTAAAATTCCTCTGAACATAAAAGAACTAATAAGACACTGTCCTTAAAAGCAACCCATGAATTCTAAATCCTGTCTTTCCTCTAGTACTCAGTTTGCATATTTCTGATTGCCTTCATTTCATCTCTGATTGCAGTTCCTCTCTATTGATCCCTATTGAAGGATCAATAGCTTCTAACAATCAGGATGTTTTATATACTATCTTATGTGTCATGTCTGGCCGGTGGCCATGTGACGAGGACATGCAGCTGATTGGTCTGCTGGCACGGCAATTGACTGGTGGGATATTGAAGTGTTCCAATTAGCCAAGTCGCTGACAGCTCGAGTATAAAAGAGCTGTCAGCCTTGAGGAAGTTGCTTGCTCACCAGTTGTTATCCAGCAAGTCATGGTTAGATGTTATTGTTAGCCAATAAAGAGCTGTTAATTGTTCACCTGCCTTGCCTCCATCCTGTGGTTCTAAGAATAGAACACTGGCAATGAAGTTGGGATGCTGAGGTAGCAGGTAGATGTCATACTGAGCTGAGCCATGGTGAAGAGAAGTCGTAGAGCTAAAATCTCCTCAGAGGCTGTCCTTATCCAGTATGGCCACCTTTTTGAGTTTTGCAGTCTTCAATCAAGTGACAGAAGCCTGGGACTCTTTCCTAGACCACTTCAACTGCTCTCTAGCAGCAAATGATTATAAGGGACTACTTGGGGATAGGAAGTGTGCTGTATTCCTTAGCGTCTGCGACACGATATGTTTGAGACTGCCTGAGCCCTACTGGCATTCCGGTAGGTCCAGGACGTGCTGTGGGAGACCCTGCTAGTTATATTGAAGGATCACTACACCCTGTTACCATCCAGAGTAGCTAGATGCCACGCATTCAAGCATAGATATCAGATGGAAGGGGAAACTATTACACAGTACATGCCACTTAAGACTTAAGACTTGTACTTAAGACAAGCCACCTTATACTGTGATTTTAGGGATCTTGAAGATATCCTTTTAGATCAGCTAATCTTTAGGGTCAGAGATATTTGTCTGTAGCGCCATCTGCTAGCTAAGACAGATTTCACTCTGCAAACAGCCATAGATGAGGCTAGGGCCTCTGAATTATCTAATAAGTCAGTGACAGAAATTAGGAAGCTTTTTAACCCATCGACAGCTGCTAAACTAACCACTGTCCACCAAGATGAAGTCGAATCTGATCAGTCAATTGAGGAAGATTAGGATATAAGTTGCATTAAAACATCTTCCTAGAAGAGCAGAGAATCTGAGGAAAAGACAGCTCAGGATCCATGCAGTGATTGTGGTGGGAACCACCACCGTTCCGCATGCCAATTAAAAAATGCCGATTACAGATGATGTGGTAAAAGGGGATATCTCACAAGGTTTATAGAGCAGTGCAACTGCCAAATAGTAACCCATTGAGACCTAACCCCTGAGGGTACCATCCATGTAATAGGCTGGAGCAAATGGAAGAAGAATCTTTTACTGTTGTTCGTAGCCAGCCTGAAGCAATAATAGATCAGGCTAGCACCAGTTTAAAGAGGAAAATCTTTCTGTCAGTGTTTATCAAGGGCAAACCTTGTAAAATGGAAATTGACACAGAATCATCTGTGTCAATTATATCATGGAGCACCCTTAAAAGACTAGTGCCCTCGATGGTGAGGAACCAATTGATTTCCTGTCAGCTCAGGCTGTGTGACTATCAAGGAAACCATATTCCCATAGTGGGTTGTGGAAGATTTAGGGTACAATACAGGAATTTCAGCGGTCACCTTAAAATTATTGTTGTAAGCGGTTCACTTCACAGCCTGATGAGATTAGAGTGGTTTGATGCCCTGGGTTTGGCCGTAACTGGCATACATACCACTACATCAGACAAATTCTCAGACCTCCCTCAGGTGTTCTCTGATGTATTCAATGATGAACTTGGCAAATACACAGGAACGCCAATCTCTTTTAATTTGGACCCAACTGTAGCTCCCATTTGCCTTAAACCGCACAAGGTTCCCTTCGCCCTGCATCCTAAAGTAGACGAGGAAATTGTTAGGCTGATGATGAAGGGTATATTAGAACTGCTAGACCAGGCAAAATGGGAGACACCAATTGTCATCCCAATTAAATCTAACAGCTCTATACGAATTTGCACTGATTATAAGGCAATGATCAACCGCGCATTATAGGGAAACCTCTATCCTGTCTCAGTTGTCCAACAACTACTACATTCCTTGGGCTGTGGCACCATCTTTGCGAAGCTCAACATGGCACAAGCATGCCAACAACTCGAAGTGGATATTGCCACCGTGGAGGCGCAGACAATCATCACCCACCAAGGTGCCTTCAAATGCCACCGGCTTCAGTTTGGAGTTTGTGTTGCTCCCGGCATCTTTCAGAGCCTCATGGAAAGGCTATTATATGGCCTGCCAGGGGTGATTCCTTACTTCAACGACATATTTATGTCGGCAAAGTCTGAAGCTAAGCTTGTTCACCACCTTCGCACTGTGTTTAACTGTTTCCAGCGGAAGGGGCTAAAACTTAAACCACACGAATGCAAACTCGGGGTGCAACAAGTCAAATTTCTCAGCTATCTTATCGATGCTGATGGACTGCATCCAACCCCTTCAAAGGTGCTTGCTATTCGACTTCCGGTTTGGCACCGTAGGTGATGGCGGTGATCTTTACGATCACCAACCTCTGGATTATGTGGAATCGCTAGGACAGCTTAAATCTGCTGTCCAGCGGTTCGGAAAACCCCCTTTTCGGGAGAAGGAGAAGGTGGTGAGCTGAGGGCAGAGGTTGAATTTCCCTAAAGCCCCTGAGAAAAAAGGGGTTTGAAGGGTTAAGTTCCCTCCAGTAACCCGAAGTGCTCCAGATCTGAGGATTCTTCTGCTTTGGCGGAACCAATCACCACGACCAAACGCCGAGATTTATTTTGGACAATAAAGGATTATACCGGACAGAACGAAAGTGGGAGAACTTTATGCAAGTAGCCAAGCCGATTCCCCGATACTTTGTAACAAGCTTGAAAACAGTAAAAAAATGGAGGCGAATTGTTAACAAGTTAACGAGTGGAAAGCGAAAGC
The DNA here is from genome assembly GCF_028640845.1 of Ahaetulla prasina. NCBI lineage: Eukaryota > Metazoa > Chordata > Lepidosauria > Squamata > Colubridae > Ahaetulla > Ahaetulla prasina. The sequence continues at coordinate 68,183,876 of NC_080542.1, forward strand.
GATACTTTCAGCGTTTGCCGTCTGCAGTTGGTAATTTGCATGTTACTTGCTGCTTTTACTCTTTAACTCTTTGCTGCCTGCTGATAGAATCTAGGGGAGATTTTTAAATACTGCTTTAAAAGACTGTGTTTCTTAGAAGTTAAGAAGATTTAAAGTGAATATTAAGCTGAAAATAAATAAATAAATAATTTTATAGAAGATGGCAGCCAAACAATTAAAGTCTACTGTAACAAAGAGCTCTGGAACTTTATCAGCTGGTGCCTCTCCAGTTCATACAGCAGAGACTAGAACATTGAATTTAGAGGCGTTACAAGAGAACTTAAAAGGCTTTATAGAAGAAAAATTTAAAGTAATAACTGATGAGATGTCTGAAATGAAAGAGCAGATATCAGAAAGAAGTTAAAGAAGGATTTGTAATGGCAGTACGAAGTTTGGCAACGAATGTGATTTTATTGGAAGAGGAGGTTGAAGAAATTAAGCAACATAATTTAAAATTAGAAAATAAAATGGATGAATTTCAAAGTAAAATGGAAAAAACAGAGGATGAAATAGTTTTGATACAATATAGAAATATGGAATTTGCTCTTAGAATTCGAGGTTTGAAAGAAAATAAGGAAGAGAATTTAAGGGAAATTTTTTCTGAAGTATTTGCTGAGATATTAGCAGCTCGTCCAGCAGATGTGGCTTATCAAATTGATAAAATATATCGTGTGAATTCTTGGATAGCAAGGCAAAAAAAGTTGCCAAGGGATGATGTTATTTATTTTACAAACAGAACAGTGAGAAATCAGTTTTTGCAAGCTTCATATAAGGGGGAGAAGATTCAGATTGCTGGTCAAGATATTTTGATATTAAAGGAAATTCCACCAAAAATGTTAAGGGCTAGGAAGGAATTTGCCTTCCTGGTGAATGAACTTAAAAAACATCAGATTGAATATAGATGGGATATTCTAACTGGTATAATAGTATATTATGCAGGGAAAGTACATCGTTTCAATACGGTTGGAAAAGCAAGAGAATTTTATGTTGAGGTATTAAAAGTTGGAAGTCTTCCCCCATTGGAAGCTAGAAGAAGGGAGGCTGAAGTGAAGGAAAGAGAAGTGAAGCAGGTACAAGAACAGATTGTGATGGAAGAAGATTTATTACAAGTGTTGGAAATACCTACGACGGGTTTAGATTCAAAAGAACAAAGGCTGACAAGAGCTGCTGCTAAACGCAAGGAACAAGAGATGAAGGCACAACAACAACTGGCAACTACTACAACGGAAAGAGGAGCAAGGCCTAAAGTAAAATGTGATCTGCGGCTGGTGTTTCAAAAGTTTCCTTCGGCCGATAATGGCAATTAAACTATTATCTTGGAATGTTAATGGCCTGAATTCACCGCAGAAGAGAAGGAAAGTATTTCATTATTTGAAACAATTTAAAAATGACATTACCTGTTTACAAGAAACACATATTAGATCTTGCTAAATGTTGGAGATGCGATTGTGAAGATGCTACTTATTACCATATATGGTGGACTTGTAAAAAAGTTAAAGCATTTTGGATTAAAGTATGGTGGATCATGCAGAATATTTTGAAAAAGAAGATTAAGTTTACTCCGCAGTTCTTTCTACTAGGAATAATTATGGACTATACAGCTATAGAGACTAAATTGATTTTGAACTTAATAACAGTCGCAAGACTTTTGATTGCTCAGTATTGGAAGAAAGAAGAATTACCTACAATCAAGAATGGACACTCAAAGTATCAAATCTGGCAGAGATGACAAAATCTCCGCTTACTTGAAAGACTATACACTAGAAAAATATATTTTAGAATGGAAAATGTGGATTGATTATATTTAAAATAAGTATCAGATAAAAAAAATATCGAATAGCATATGAGTAAATTTAGGAAATATTTTGTATTAGATATATTTTTGAAGGAGAGGGGAATTGAGAGTGTGACTAAGTGTGGTGTGACTAGAGATTATAATTTAGGAATTATTTTGGATTATGATTGTTAGTTTTGATACCCTGCATTTTGTTCTGGGAAGTCGGGTGGGGGTGGGGGTAAGGGGAGGGAATTGGGGGGGGTTTGGTAGAGATGGAGCGATGGTTAATGTACAGGGATTATTGAAGAAATATAATTAATGTAGGGTCGGGTCTGCATAGTTACCATTTTAGAACGGTGAGGAGGGAGAAAAGAGAGAGTAGGAGGTAGGAAAGAGGAGAAGAGGAAGGAAGAGGGATAGTAGAGGGAGAAGGAAGGTGTAGGGTGGAGGGAGGAGCGGATGTAGATAAGAGAAGGAGAGGAAGATTTGGAAAGTAAAAGAAGGTAGAAGAGGGAAGAGTGTTAAAAAGGGTGGTGGTGACTGGGCAAGCCCGACTAATTGTATATAACTGTACATTGGATGAATTATTTGATATGATTGTAAAAATAAAACTTTTTAAAAAACTAAAGGTGCTTGCTATTCAAAAGGCCCCAACTCCGACTAACAGGACTGAGCTACAAGGTTTTCTGGGCATCCTGAGCTTTTACAACATATTTTTGCCTCACAAAGCCATAGTCATGGAGCTGCTTTACTGACTCCTGAATACCCAAACACCATGGATCTGGGGGCAGAAGGAGGCTACCCCATTCCAGGCCTTTAAGGAGCTGCTGACATCTACGAGGGTATTGGTACAATACGACACTGACCTGCCACTAACAGTAGCTTGTGATGCATCACCATATAGGGTGGGGGCTGTCCTGAACCATAGGCTTCCTAATAGTTCTAAATCCCCCATCTCCTATTTCTCCAAGACACTTTCTTCCACCGAACAAAACTATGGACAGATCGATAAAGAGGCTTTGGCAGCAGTGGCTGGCATAAAAAGATTTCATGACTATTTATACAGCTGCTCTTTTGAACTGATCATGGACCACAAGCTGCTGTTGGGCATCCCAGCCAGTGATCGCCAGACTCTTCTTATCCTGTCTCCAAGAATGATGAGGTGGGTCATCTTCCTGGCTGCTTACAACTACAAGCTGGTTCATCAGGCCAGCAAGGCCCTGGGACATGCCGATGCACTGAGGCTCTGCCCCCTGCCTACTCCAGTGGAGGACCCTGCTCCTGCTTTGTCCATCCTTCTAATAGATAATCAACTGGCAGTTATGTCTGCATCTGACATCGCAAGGTACACCTCCAAAGATAGGATCCATTGCCAGGTGTTCGACTGGATGAAAAGGGGGTGGCCCCAAGGAAAGGTAGCTTCTGAATTCTAACAATATAAGATCAGGCAGCATGAAATCTCAACTTTGAGAGGCTGTCTGTTGTGGGACTCTCGGGTCATAATACCAACCGAGTTGCAAAGTGTGGTCCTACAAACTTTGCATGAAGGCCATCTGGGCATAGCTAGGATGAAAGCTTTGGGCTGCAGTTATGTATGGTGGCCAAAGCTAGATGGAGCTATTGTGGACTGGGTAGCGGAGTATCAGTGGTGCCAGGAAAATATGTCAGCACCACCAACAGCAGATGTTAGGGAGTAGGAGTCCCCTAAGGCTCCTTGGTCCCACATTCATGTGGATTTTGCCAGTCCCTTCCAAGGTCATACCTCCATGGTTATAGTAGATGCCTATTCCAAGTGGGTCGAGGTTGTCTCCATGATCTGACCACCGCTGAGACTGTGGTGAAGTCTTTGTCACCCATTGTCTGCCAGACGTTTTAGTGTCAAACAATGGTTCACAACTAACGTCGGAGCCTTTCCAAACCTTCCTGGCAAAGCATGGCATTCGCCATGCCCTGGTAACCCCATTTCCCCTGGCCAGCAATGGCCATGCGGAACAGACAGTCCACTTGGCTAAAAAGGTCCTAACCAGTCCCCTGGCAAACAAAAGTAGCTACCTATCTCCTTTTTCAACACACGACTCTTAGTCTAATAACTAACCATAGCCCAGCCGAATTACTGATGTGCCAATGGCTGAGAACTGATTTACATTGGTTACATCCAGAATATTTGACAGAAAAACCCTCAGACTCCGTGGGTGGGGCTTGAACATTCCTGGATGGAGAGTGGGTATATGCCACGAATTATGGAGAGGACCCACAGTGGCTTTCAGGCCAGATAATCTGAAGATGGGTGTATTTGATGGCGACATGTAGATCAAATAAGAAGAAGCTGTTTGCTCGTGCTAGTCAGTTATAAACGATAATCTTCCTGCACTAAAATCAGCAAAAGCCTGTGAGAATGAGGGAGTAGAGAACAACCTGCACACCACCAAGCAGGACAATCCAAAGCAGGCTGCGGACATATCTTCAGATGCTAGGCCATAGCAATGAACAATTTTCCCATGGAAGTTGCCAAGCAGTCTCCAGGCGTTACTGAGGTCCCATTACAGGATCCATCTTCTTCACTTGAAGCTGTTGCACCACGCAGGTCTGGGAAGAGCCGAACACACCCAGAATATTTGGCTGATTATATTTGTGCGATCTGGAAGGAAGGGAGTGTTATGTCTGGTCGGCGGCCATGTGATGACGAAGTGCAGCTGATTGCTTCACTGGCACAGCAACTGACTGGCGGGATATTGAAGCATTCTGATTGGCCAAGTCGCTGACAGCTCTGAGGAAGTTGCTCGCTCATCAGTTGTTAGCCATCAAACGGAGTCATGGTTAAATGTTATTGTTAGCCAATAAAGAGCTGTTAATTGTTCGCCTGTCTCGCCTCTGTCCTTGTAGTTCTAAGAATAGAATACTATGGGTTCCTAATTACTTTTCAGAAATTCCTAGTGATGGCTCTGAATTATTTGTCCACACAAGCAATGCATGAAAGGTAGCATGATTTGTGCAGTGCACATAAAGGATATTGTTCACCCTCATATTTTGCACTACAAATCCCATTAATTCCAGCCAATGTGAGCAATGTCATGGATTCTGCAAATTTTAATACAAAGCACTTGAAGTAAAGCAGGTTGTCTATCTCTATGTTAGAGAAATTAATCAGGTAAAACCAGTGCAACTGTTCCAGTATTGGCAAAATGCACTTCTGGCCTAGTTAGCAACCCTTGGAGACATTTTGATTTCATTGCAGATTCCAAATTAATGAATTTAATCTGGGAGCTCTACTACTTCAAGTCCAATCCAAAACAAGGTGTGAAGAGTATTATTTTATCAACAAAAAACTTTGTACTTGGAAATTAGCAAGAAAGGAAGCCAACTGAACCACCTACAGGAATCTGCTTCAAAGTTCTAGGATGGTCAAAAAATACCCAGGCTCTAATCCTAACCCAAATCCAGGGCTGTCACAGTCATGTCGTCAAGTCATCATCATATATTTTATGATGGCTTTTTTCCCCCTTCACTAAACCAGGGGTGGGCATGACTAGCTCATGATGCATCCTGCCCCTAGGCCATGAATTTGACAATAAACAGCCCTAACCCTTTTGGTATATCTTTTTTGTATACTTAAAATGGTCATTAATGCACAGAACTGGTTGATAAATTATTTGAATCCCACCAGATTATAATGTATTAAAATTATAAGTGTTTACTGTGTAAAAAAAGTGCTTTTAAGTTTGAGCTATTTCAATTATTTATTCCACAGTGGAGAAACAATACATGTTGAACTATAAGGAAACCTAAGGCATACTGGGGGAAAAATGAAGAGAAACATGTTCTCCATAAGTGAAAAATTCCAGAAAGCTGACTCATAAGTCAGTTTGAGTAATTTATTTTATTGGAATAGATTATTTCCCCTGAATAGATAGTCTGACCTATATATTTGCTATCTAAAATTCTCCAGCCTAGCTGCCAGTTTTGCAATATCCACTTTCCATTTCTAGACAAAGTAGGCCTCACAGGAAAAAATGACTCCAGATTAGTTAGTATTAGGAGGATAAATACTCATAAAATCAATTTATTATTTTATAATTTTCACCTAAGTGAGATGTACATGATTAAAATTAATTTTTACACCCAATTTTGACAGCTGAATCTTTACCAATACTGCCATTTTTATAATACATTTTCTATTTTTAAAAATTCTTTCATTGCTTTTTAATACAAGGAAGATAATATTAAAAGAGGGAAAAACAAAACACAAAGATAAAAATACATATATTGTTAAAGAAAAAATACATAGAAAGTACTTTAAAAAGTAAAAAAAATGCATAATATATAATTTTAGCAGTAAATAGTTGCAATTCTACATAGTTATCTGATGAAAGTATTATTCAAGTACATATATATTTCTAATACATTTGTATAACTACAATTTTAACCTACTGCATTTTGTATAGTTCATTATATTTGACCATTCAAAGTCTATATCTACAGAGAATTTGCTCATAGATGGAAAATGAAAACAATGTTGTTAACAAAAAGTTATAACTAAGTATTGCCATTGGATTACGTTTGGTAGAGGATATTCGTTTCTTAACACAGAGTATTTTAAAAATCTATCTTTGGTCCAAAGTCAATATTTCCTTGCCATCCAATTTTTCCATGTCATTAGTTTTCCTAATTTTTAAAGTTAAGTTTCCCTATAATTTAGCATGGGAAAAAGAGTTGGATCTTTTTTTCTTAGACCTTACATTCCATAGTTTCTAACTGATGTAATTGCTTCCAGACATATTAGAACATTAATACATTTAGATCCCAATACTGTCCATCCAACCAAAACTGTTATATATAACACCTATCCTGCGCAAGCTGCGCAAGCTGCACTGGCTGCCTGTGGTCTTCCGGGTGCACTTCAAGGTGTTGATTACCACCTTTAAAGCACTCCATGGCTTAGGACCGGGTTATTTACGGGACCGCCTGCTGCCACCGTTTTCCTCCCACCGACCCGTGCGCTCCCATAGGGAGGGCTTCCTCAGGGTGCCATCAGCCAAACAATGTCGGCTGGCAACCCCCAGGGGGAGGGCCTTCTCTGTGGGGGCCCCTACCCTCTGGAACGAACTTCCCCCAGGACTTCGTCAACTTCCTGATTTCCGGACCTTCCGCCGCGAGCTGAAGACGTATTTATTTTTCCGCGCAGGACTGGCATACTATTAGTTTTAATATTTGTAATTTTAAATGGGTTTTATGGTTTATGTATTTTAATTCAGGGCCCAAATTTAATAAGTTTTTTAATACTGCTTTTATTTATATTGTATTGATTGATTGTTGATTTTATCTGGCTGTGCACCACCCTGAGTCTTTCGGGAGAAGGGCGGTATAAAAATTAAATTATTATTATTATTATTATTATTATTATTATTATTATTATTATTATTATTATTATTATTATTATTATTATTATTATTATTCCAAAATCAAATTAATACTAATTGTTGGCTTCAGTATTTAATATCTGACAATAGGCAAACATATAATCCCAGATTTTAAAAAAATCCTCCATCATTATTTCACAATTTTAGCTTTTGTAATGTTATTGTTGGAATCGAAGAATCCCATAAAAATTTTCTAAATAAAGAATTTATTTTATGAAAACATTTTCCAGATATATAAATTGCAATTGCTTTCAGATAAATTAATCTGGGGATGATATTGATTTGGAGAGTATTCACCTTTTCTCGAAATGTAAGATCTGATATCTTCCATTATCAATATCTGAAGTAACCTATTCATATATTTTATTTATATTACATGTTATTGAATTATATTTTTAATATACATATATCTAGATATTTAATGGATTTGATACAAATATGGAATTGATATTTCTTAAATGGATGCATTATCAAATTTTCAAAAGGAGGAATCGGCTCTGATTTGTATTAGTTAATAAAATACCCTGCTATTTTACTAAAAGGTATTTTGTTTATGTATATGTTTATTTTTATAGCATCTTTATTATTTTATAAATAACTGAAAGTGGCAAATTTACATACTATTGCAAGATCAAAACAGTGTTGGTCATTGGAACCAGAGATTTACTCTTATGAGCTTTTGACTCATGCTGGAGCCCATGTTCAGGGAACATCTCTGTTAGATTAGGCGATAGAAGAGACAGAATGCTGATTCAGTGAACTAATAACTGCTCTTTACTCAAGTAGATTGGTATAACACAGCAACTTGCCTCTCTGACAGCTTGCCCTTTTGTAGGGAGCTGTCAGATGGCTCAACCAATAAGATTCAACTATTTTTCCTGCCATTATGGTGGACCTGAGTGAAGCCTACATTCATAGGCTTCACTTCTTATTAGAGTATGCAACACCTCTCCCCACCAGGATAGAGTGTTGTCCAATCAGTAACTAGCTAAGTTGATGTAATCACGCAGGTAGGTGAATCCGCTCTGATCTGCACAATTCAGTTGGAGCTGTGGCAGTGGCCTGATCAGTTGGGTCTGCTGCTGCTCTTGCGTCCACCAACGGAATCATCTGAAAGCTGCCCTGGGGCATGGCTGACTCATTTGGACTCGGCCCTCCAAGAGTTCGTCGCTGAATTCTCAGTCCCTCAGATGTGTGACTTTGTTGAAGCTTGAGTTTAATTTAGCAGTGTTTCGATTTGTTGGCTAGTGTCTATAGGGATTTGGCATTTGTCGGTTAGAGCTATTTCTGGTAGAATTGAGGTTCCTAGTCGGCGGAGTTGGTCTATGTGCCTTCTCCATAGCTTCCCATCCTCTAGTTCTATGTGAGGTCCTGTTATTTCTACCAACTTAGCAGGGACCCAGAGAGTACCCTCGGTGTAATTGTGGGCATACACTATGTCCACTAAGTTGAATGACCAGATCTTGTTGGTCGAGTGGGTGCTTCAGCAGTGTAATTTGGGTATAGTCAGTCTAATTTTGATTGTAGCCGGCGGTCCATCAGTAATTCTGACGGGCTCCTGTTTGCTGTGGCATTAGGGGTAATGGGCTGGACTAGGAGAAATTTGTCAATTCTGGCTTGCCAATCTCCTGGGTCCATTCTGGATAGGGCTTCTTTTGCAGATTGCACAATTTTTTCCACTTGCCCGTTGCTTTGTGTAACTAGGGCATGTCTGATTCCCTGTTCTGCTAAGAACATTTAAAATTGAGTGGCTGTGAATTGAGGCCCATTATCTGAGACCAGCATGTCTGGCAGACCATGGGTGGAAAAAAGTCTCCATAATATTTTGATGACCACCTCTGCTGTTGTAGTGGTCACTTTGAATATGCGTCCACAACTATTAGGAATGTTTGGCCTTTGAATGGCCCAGCAAAATCAATGTGCACCCTTGACCAATGTGCACCAGAGTGCTTTTGACATTTCCCATTCATGTGCCGGGGCAGAGGGAGGTGTTACTCTGGACTCCTGACAAAGTGTACAGATAGCAATCCATTCAGCTATTTTCCCATCTATATTAGGCCACCAAACATAGCTCCTGTACAAAAACCTTCATCCTGACTATTCCAGAATGTAAAACTTCTAACACTGGCTTCCTTAATTTGGGGGGTAAAATTACCTGGTCCCCCACAATAGACAACCTTTAATAGCTGATAATTTGTGTTGCTGCACACAAAATGATTGCAGATCAACCCCAATTGCTACCTTTGGGAACCCCCTCCATACCCAGTATGCTTGTGCCAGGTCGAGTTTCGCAAAGGTTTTTTTCCTTCCAAGGGAATGTAATAAGTGTTGTATGATTCGTATGGGATAGGTGCTCTGCTGAAGTGCCTTGTTGATAATATATTTGTAGTCCATGCAGATGTGAACTGAGCCATCAGATTTTATTGGTGTGATTATAGGGGTTTCCCATCTAGCTCCAGAACCCCTTGGCCAATTAGCTTGACTAATTTGCTGTCAATTTTGGGCCAGAGGGCAAAAGGGACCCTTCATGATTTCATCCAAATAGGAGTGGTTTTTTGGTCTAGGCTGAAAAAGATGGGCATCCCTGCATACTTGCCCAGGCTCCCATTGAACACATCCTTGAACTCCTTGACTAGCTCATTAGCACTGTCATCTTGGACGGTATGGATGCCATCACCCCAATGCCCATGGCAGTGAACCAGTCCAAGCCAAGCAGGATTGGCAATGTACTGCCAACCATGGTTGGCAGTGGCCTGATAAATTTTTAAAATTTGATTTATTTTATTTTTATTTATTTATTTATTTTATTTGCATTTATATCCCGCCCTTCTCTGAAGACTCAGGGCGGCTTACACTATGTTAGCAATAGTCTTCATCCATTTGTATATTATATACAAAGTCAACATTGCCCCAACAATCTGGGTCCTCATTTTACCTACCTTATAAAGGATGGAAGGCTGAGTCAACCTTGGGCCTGGTGGGACTAGAACCTGCAGTAACTGCAAGCAGCTGTGTTAATAACAGACTGTCTTAGCAGCCTGAGCCACCAGAGGGCCCATTTGAAAGGTCCTGCTCCCTATGACAGGGATGTGGTTCCCTTGATAGTTTTTAAGTTGCACGCTTTGGATTACAGGAGCCTTCTTTTGATTCCTGGTACTCCCTTCTTGATGGTCTACCAGGAGACTATGGTCAGGGATGACCCTGTATCTATCTCTATGTCACACGGCGGAGACAGAGACAGAGACAGAGACAGAGACAGAGAGAAATCCAATTCAATCTTCGAATTATATCAGGGCTGGTGGTGATGTGCTCTCTCTCTCTCTCTCTCTCTCTCTCTCTCACACACACACACACACACACACACACACACATACACAAATACACACACACACACACACACAAACAGGTTGCCTCTTTTTTTCTTTCCTCCCTCCTCCCCCACAAGACCCTTGGATTCCCTCCCCAATCCTGCCTGTCTCATACAGGCACCACCCACATGAATGACATAGAGTTGGCCAGGCCCACTAAGTTACATGACCCCCACCCCCAGCCACAGCCACCCGGTCATTAGGAAGAACCGGTTGTTAAATTATTTGAATCCCACCACTGGTAGTAAAACTTTATTTTACACTTATTCAAGTTCAATTGCCGTGTTGGCACTTTGAGATAAATAAATGGGTTTGGGATTGCAGTTTGGGTACTCGGTCCATAAAAGGTTTGCCATCACTGCTGTAGACAATAAATCAAAGAAAAACTTTCTCCTTCCTCATGCTTTCTCCATATATAATTTTATATTAATATTTTATATTAGTTTTCTATTTTTATTTTTGTTTTGCATATGTGTGTGATTTTTGCAGTCAAATTTCCTATAACTGATACTAAGACACCTGTTTGATTTGTCTCCTTCAATTTTATATTTAAGATCTATTTATAAATTCCAGCCATTTTCAGAAAAAGATGCAGGCAAGGAAAACCTAAGGTACATTTTAAAAGGCAAATGCATTTTATTGTACTTGCCTTCATTTGGTATTTTACTTTCTGTTATGGCTCTATTTTGTTTCTAAGAGCCTAAGTAAAAATCCAAGTAATCAGTGCAGTGCATATAATTTGCATATTTATTAGCATCTCCCTTCTTGAATACAAGTATATACAATAATCCAATAGCCATTAATACTTTTATTAAAATTTTAATAAATACTAGGGCCGCGGTGTGGCTCAGGCTGTAAGAAGCCTGTTATTAAAACACAGCTGCCTGCAATTACTGCAGGTTCTAGTCCTACCAGGTCCAAGGTTGACTCAGCCTTCCATCCTTTATAAGGTAGGTAAAATGAGGACCCAGATTGTTGGGGGGGGCAATAAGTTGACTTTGTAAATATACAAATAGAATGAGACTATTGCCTTACACACTGTAAGCCGCCCTGAGTCTTCGGAGAAGGGCGGGATATAAATGTAAACAAACAAACAAAACTTTAATGACTTTTACTGTAGTTTGTATCATTTATTGGATATTTGCATCTGCACCTTGTTTTTTAATTTGATAGCTGATCAACTGCTCATGTAACTTTCTATTTAGTAGACTAGTCTCTCTATACATCCTTATTTTATAATCTCACTTATAAAGTACTTTAATAACATTTTTTTTCATATTTTAACCTCATTTATCTTTGTTAGAGCTTTATCATGATTACAGCTAAGAGAAAAATACATAAGTAATATTTTTCTCGTCTTAAATTATCTACCATTTTTCTTTTTTCTTTTTCTCTATTTTGATTATCCTTATTATGTTCCTTAATAAAGTATGTTCATTTATTGCATAGCCTTGTTATCCAGGCTTTCATTCTTCTTCTTTGTCTTGCTGTCATAGTAACCTGTTTCAAATCCACTCAGATCTTTTCCTTTTGGAAATGTTGGGACTTTTTTGTTCCTGCTTCATTTTTTTTTCTTTTTAAAAAATTTGGGTATCTCTTTTTCCAGCTCCCTAAGTTCTCTTCCATGTAAATTTCTTTCATTAAAACAAATTTAATTATATATTCTCCAGGATGTATCTTCCTGACATGTCTACATGCCTATCCTTTAATTTTCAAGTTTAAATCCAAAATTTGAAACCAATAATTCATGCTCTGTCCACCATCTACACCAGGAAGTATTTTATCCTGGCTGACTTGATTGCACTTTTCCTGATCCCCATTCCTGTACTACTTCTGTTTCCTGTTTCGTTGTAAATGTGAATCCAAAATTGTTCACTTAATAATTTCATGTCTAAAATATATTTATATTGCTTGAAGCAGGAAATACTAATAAATAAAGAAGTCTTTTTACAGAAATGTATTAATTGCTCTCCTATGTTACCTTATTTATACATTCCAAATATTCATGTAATTCCCTTTGATTACATTCAATCAGATCAATATTAGAATCCACATAGATATGGGTAGATTAATACAGGAATGATTTATCCCCAATTTGACCCTTCAAGTGTACCCATTGCCTTTGAAATCCAATCCCTCCATCTTGCTGCTGATCATCCCCTTCTTGTTCCTTCCATATTTTATAGCATTATTTTTTTTAATGGAACAGTTTTGCATAATATGTCCAAAGTATAATAATTTAAAACTGGTCCATTGTGTCTTGAATTATTCATCCATTGCTTCTTGTCCTGCCTACAGGTGCTTTGGTAAATAAGTTGACCCCCTCCTCTTTGTCACAATCTCTCAAATACTGCTATCATGTCACCCCCTAATCCTTCTTTTTTCTAGACTAGCCAAACCCAAATCCTGTTTTAGTTGCCAGGCCTTTAATCATTTTAGTTGCTCTAATTTGCACTTTTTTCAAAGTCTAAACATCTTTTTTATAATGTAGTGACCAAAACTGATGTAACTTTATTAAGGCTTTATAAAGTCGTACTAATACTGCACATGATTTTGATTCCATGTATCTGTTTCTGTTAACCAAAGATTGTTTTAGCATTTTTGGCTTCTGCCACACACTGCTGGCTCATATTTAAGTGACCGTCCACCAGGGTCCCAAGTTTCCTCTCAAAGATATTGTTTTAGAGCCAGGTTTCGCTTAATCTGTACTTATTTATTTATTTATTTATTTATTTATTTATTTATTTATCAAACACAACAGTATATACAAGTATAAGCATGAAATAACTATACGAATTGGATACAATCAAAGGGAACATTAGGACAGGAACGGTAGGCATGCTGGTGCTCTTATGCACGCCCCTTAGGAATGGGGTGAGGTCAATAGTAGATAGTCTTTGGTTAAAGCTTTGGGATTTTGGGAAGAGACCACAGAATCAGGTAGTGCATTCCAGGCATTAACAACTCTGTTACCGAAGTCATATTTTCTACAATCAAGATTGGAGCGGTTCACATTAAGTTTAAATCTATTGTTTGCTCTTGTATTGTTGTGATTGAAGCTGAAGTAGTCTTCAACAGGAAGGATATTGCAATAGATGATTCTATGAGTTAAACACAGGTCTGGAATGCACTACCTGATTCTGTGGTCTCTTCCCAAAATCCCCAAAGCTTTAACCAAAGACTATCTACTATTGACCTCTCCCCATTCTTAAGAGGTCTGTAAGGGGCGTGCATAAGAGCAGAAACGTGCCTACTGTTCCTGTCCTATTGTTTCCTTTTATCATATCCAATTAACATAGCTATTACATACTTATGCTTATATATATGCTTATATATTATATAATTATTTTCATGCTTATGCTTATATATACTATTGTGACAAAATAAAATAATAAAATAAAAAATTACTCATAGCCTAACACTCAGAAATCAAATACAGTTGCCATTTTGAAAAATCATTGGAAGTGATCCAATGTAACTCCAAATTTTGAAAATGTACATGAAAAAAATCTGAAATGTTTCTAATAATGATTTACAACCAACAAACATGATAGGTTTCTAATCACCATGATATGTAGTGAATATGTAGTATAGGTAGATGACATGAAGCCCTGAAGAACATACAAATCTTGTATGCTAGACAATCCCACCAAGATATTCTGGTGGGAAAAAGTTCCCTGAATATTTCACCCATTCATTTTTAATCTGGTGATAATTGCCAGTTTATCTATAACTACTCTGTTTTCCCCAAAATAAGACATCCCCTGATAATAAGCCCAATCGGGCTTTTGAACGCATGACAGTAAGGCCTAGCACTTATTTCAGGGTTTAAAAAAATACAAGACAGGGTCTTATTTTCAGGGAAACGCGGTAATAAAAATTTATTTAGGCATTCCAGCTTTCTCTGATTTATATCAATTAATCCAATAAACCAATGAATCTAGATTATTCTCTTATAATTTCAAAATTGGGCTAGAATTTAGATTGCAGTCAAACCTTACAAGTTCCTTCTTAAGTCATTATGGCACATTCATTTCATCCTGCAGTAAGAATACCTATGCAACACTAATAGAGAGTGGGGGGGGAATAATAAATAGTAAAGTCAGAAAGAAATAAAATGCTGTCATTGTGAATATCTTCTATATGTTATTTTGCTTTCATTTAGTAATGACTATCTCCATCTTCCCATTATTCTACATACTCCAACTTGGAAGGATATCTGTGCAATTAATGAAATAAACAACTATGAAAGTTTTTGCCAAGACTTTTGTTGTTTTTGGTGCAACAGATTCATATATCTATCTCTATAAACTTGCCTGTAGTGTTTCCTTCAAAATCAGTTAATCATAAAGGTATTTCAAATGAATGTAAAGAAAAGAAAATTAAAATGTAGAATGATAGCCAACCCCAGCTCACAGAAATATATGCCTACAATATATCCCCATTTAATCAAGCAAACAAACTCTTTATCAAACTAATACATAGATGCTACCAAATAACAATATGACCTCCTTAGAAATCAGTTTTAGGTATGTTGTATTTAAGAAACACCTGAACATAATCGTCATCTTGAAAACAATGTCTAATTTGTAATAGTTTTCAGAACTGAAAACTGTGGAGTTACATTTTCTTAGGCACTACAAGTTTATAAAATAAAACATGTTTTACACATACTGGATAATACTATTCCATCCACCAGTTGAACTGCACAATAGAACTCCAACTTCCTTTGGGAAAAAAAACACCATGAAACAGTATTAAATGTATTTCCCTAACCAGCTTTAAATAATATTGTTAAAATAAGGGCACAGATGGTTTTGATTCAATGTGGAAATAGTTCTAAATGAGAGCCTTTCCAGGTATTATTCTCTACTGAAGACCCCAAAAAATTTTCAGCAATTCAACATATTTTTGCCAGTTTATGGAAACAAGTAAAGCAAAAGAGGACATGCAGAGAAGATATAAAGTGTTTTCCTATTGTTTATGTTTTCTTCACCTTATCAAGGAGGTTTGCACTGATTTAGCAATTACGCTTCAACATGGATTGTATAGAACGAATCATAATCTTTGGCCATTTGAATCACTCTAATGCCACTGAGGTACAATTTGATATGAATATGCCAGCAACAATTTTTAGTCCCTAAACCTCACTCCATAGGTTCATATCCACTTCTTTGGGAAGGGAAAATAGCTTAAATCTGAAATCTCAAACAGTGGTTTGTTGAAAACTGGCATTACTCCACAACTGTTTTTAAGTGAAAAAAGTCCATAAATCATCTTATATCACATTTGTTTTGTCATTTATTTTAGGATACAATTTCCTGTTATACTTTGTAAGGAAAATGAATGAAAGAAAAATTTATTACTGCCTAGCAATAATAATTGTATGACAATCTTCCCCATTCATTCTCAAACAGCATGGCAAATACCGTATTTATAACACAAATACATGTGTTTTAATCAAATATATTTTAATCAAAATCAGCTGGGAGGCAGAGGCAGAGGCAGATTCCTTTCTCTTGTTTTCCTCACCAAAAAAGGTAGGTGCATCTTACAGTCCGGAGCGTCTTATACTCCAAAAAATACAGAATTTTCTTTTGACAAAATACTTCGATTCTTCTAAACCCATTCTGAGTTTACCAGAGGAAGTTTTCCCATCTTTTCTTAATGATGAGTTTTATGAAAATTAGTTGAATTGTCTTCCAGATAAATCCATTCAAGAGGAGGATACCAGAAAATAGCGGTCAGTGAATAAAGAAGCAAAAAAGTTGGCCAGGCATAAGAAAATTATATGCAAATGTAGCATCAGCTTCTGGCTCACCTTGAGGGAAATAACTCAGATGCCAAGAGCTTCTTTACAGGAGCATGGGGGGAAATGGCAAGGAAGGCTTTAGAGAGTGCTGTAGCTTTAAACAGCTCCACAAGAGAGTTAGCTTTCCATGGCAGAAAGGAGAATATAAAGAGAGACAACTGGGAGGAGAATGATGAATAAAGCAATAAAATAAATTTCTAGAAAGTTTGGCTCATTTTATTCCATTCATATTTTAAAATTGGAACCAGAACACACTAAAATCACTAGGGTCATCATAAAATTGTATTTATTGTTTAAATTTTTCCATGAAGAGTAACTCTGAACTTTCTAAACCAGGCTTATTATAGTGGAAATAAACTTTCCTTCCTTCCTTCCTTCCTTCCTTCCTTCCTTCCTTCCTTCCTTCCTTCCTTCCTTCCTTCCTTCCTTCCTTCCCTTCTTAGTATCTCCCCCAAAAAGGTCAGCAGTACTTAAAATGAGGTTTCTTTTCCTGGAATAGATTTGGTACACATTTTTCAGGGACAAGATGGACTAATAGTTACTGTGAAAATTGCTTCAAGCCCACTTGGAAAAGAAATGGTCCTGGATGGTTAGATCAAGCAATGGCCTTTAAAGGAAGGAGTGCATCATTCCTTCCTTCAAAGATGAGGAGACTACCTGCTTCTCCACAGAAGCAATCACACTGCATGGCTCAACTGCAAGTGTCCTAGTAGAAAGGCCTTTACTATCCAGAAGTGGACTGGATGGAACAAACAGGTGGCTCAGATCACACTGGAAAATCTTGCCCAATTCCTCAGGAGTCACAGAATAAAACTTACTCTAGATAGCCCTTTAAAGCAGTACCTTATACACCTTATCTGCAGTTGTCCCATGAGAATCAAAGTCGGAGGAAATCCAAGCAATCTTATCTTCCTGTAATCTTTGTTTCCAAATCTGGCATCATCCAAATGTTTTGAAATCCAAATCCACAATTCCCATCTAAGGTGACTTACAGGCAAGGAAGATCAGATTATTGCCGATTGCAGATGTAATGTTGTGGAAACATAATGCTGGCGAATGTGGGCCGTCATATAGGCTTGTAAACCTGATCTGAAGTTGGACTCTACAACCAACACACCAATCATTTCTCATCTGTTCCCCACTTTACAAGTAGAATTCAATAATGCCTGAACCCTATGAAGTAGTATATAAATGTTAAGTATCATATTATGAACCCACAATAGAAGTTGCCAGAAAAGAGAGAAGGAAAGATAAGGGAGGGAGGGAGGGAGGGAGGGAGGGAAAGAAAGAAAGAAAGAAAGAAAGAAAGAAAGAAAGAAAGAAAGAAAGAAAGAAAGAAAGATTCTGTATTAGATGACAGAAACAGACATCTGTTTCTCTATGGAGGAAAGACCTTTCAGAAGGAAATTATGATCGCTGCAGAAAAGATGATCAAGAAATTACAGTGTCTAAAACTGAAGCTGACAGGACTCTGGAGTCCAAAGCAGATTTCTTTTTGAATTCAGATAGCAGACAGCATGATTGGAGCACCTTTAGGCAGGATATAAAAGTCAGCCTTTTTGTTTTCTTGAACAGGAGTAATATTGATGATCTTGGAATAGGTCAATAGAGTTTCTAGAGTAATTACTTGGAATGTAAGAAAGATGTAAGATTTTGTAAATCATGGACAGGCAATCATTCTCTCACTATACTCAAGAGTGCTATATGAAAGCATAGTATTCCTTGCAGACAAACTAATTACTGGAAAATATTAAAAATGAAAGGATAATCAGATTTAGGAAACAGCTGTATCTGATTTACACAGAGCACATCTAGTCAATATTTGGAATTCACACTAAAATTCTATAGGGAAGGATGACAAACTACTCATAAAAGAATATGTTTTTACTTTTTTAAGAAACAAAATAAAAGCTAAGATGTTTAAAAAGCAAAATATATTTTATTTGTTTGTTTATGTTTCACATTTCTGAACATAAACCACACAGAGATTATGTAAAAAAAGTTGCAGAACAGCATAAGATGATTTTTTCTACCATATCATTTTATCTGTTTTTTTTTAAGGTAAAATGTATCCTTTCTTCTAGGATTAAAAAAGAGATGGATCTATATCTATATCTATATCTATATCTATCTCCTAGTACAATGGCTCAGTGTTTAAGATGACAGGCCAGGTTTGAAACCTGAACTCCATACGACGGGTGAGCTCCCGTCCTCACCTAGCCCCTTCTAATTTAGCTGTTTGAAAACATGCAAATGCAAGTAGATAAATAGATACCACTTTAGTGGTAAGATAACAGTGCTCCATGACATCGTGAGGGCCACATAACCACAAAAATGTGTTTGGATTACACTAACTCAATGGCATACATACAAATTAACACAGACACACACACACACAGAGACACACACACACACACACACACTCAGTACTGTGCAAACATTTTAAGCAGCTGTTAAAAATGCTGTAAATTAGGAATGCTTTCAGAAATAGAAGGGATAATAGTTTATTTTTATCAATTAACAAAATGGAAAGTAAATGAACAGAACAGAAATCCAAATCAAATCAATATTTGTGTGATTATTCTTTGCCTTAACACATCATCAATTCTTCTAGGTACACTTGCACATGGTTTTTGAAGGAATTTGGCAAGATTCTTTCAAGGTTGTTCCAAACATCTTGGAGAACTAACCACAGATTTTCTGTACATGTAGACTGCATGAAATCCTTCTGTCTCTTCATATAATCCCAAACAGATTTGATGATAATGATCAGGTCTCTGTGGGGGCCAAACTATCACTTCTAGGACTTCTTGTTCTCCTTTACACTGAAGTTAGTTCTTAATGATATTGCCTGTATATTTGGACCCATTGTCCTGCTTCAAAATAAATTTGGGGCCAATCACATGCCTCCCTTATGGTATGGAATGATGGATAAGTATCTGCCTGTGTTTCTGCCTGCAGACATTACTGCTCTCTAGCCTTTTGGTGAACAAATTACCTCTTGCTACAGGCAATTTTTTCAAATTTTGACTCATCAGTCCAGAGCACCTTCAGACATTTTCTGTACCCCAGTTCCTACGTTTTCATGCATGGGTGAGTAGTTTAGCCTTGTTTCCATGTCTGAAGTGTGGTTTTTTGGCCACAGTTCTTCCATGAAGACGACTCCTGGCCAGACTTTTCAGGATAATAGATGATGTAACTGGGTGTTACGAGTTTTTACCACTTCTGTGCTGATGGCACTGATAGACATCTTCCATTGTCAAAGGAACGTAAGCAAGATGTGTCTTTTAATCTTCTGCATTAAGTCTCCTTGTCTGACCACTGCTTCACAGGTGGTATTCAGCCGGTTTGGACCAGTTCAAGCAAACTAATAGAGGAAATTTTGAGTAGTTTGGAGAATTGGCAAATATCACCTCTGGCTGGCCCTGTCTACCTGCTTGCTTGCTCACCACTTGCCCACCCAGTTGCCCCACCCCACCCACCCCACCCTGTATATCTTGCCTGTGCCACATGGCCCAGATAATCTTTGTGCCTCGCCTCTGCACCTCACCCACTCTACTCACCAAAGGTAAACATGCCAGCTGCTCAGCCTTTGTCTTGGGGCAGGATGGGGCCCAAGGATGCACCATTCCCTGGCTCTGGCCTTGCCTTGGAGCCTCTGCCCACTCGCCATTCACCTCAGCCGAGTCAGGAAATATGCCATTCCCCCACTCCGGCCTTGCCCATGGCATCTGCCCTCATGCCATCCCCCCCCCTGACCTCAAACTATGGCCCCCTGGGGTGAAACAATTTATTCGGCCTGTGGCCTGCCATGCTAGGCTGAAGGACCATGGGGGAGGGGGGCAGCAAAGATGCAGGAGGGCTAAAGCAGTTTGGGAATCAACTGAACAGTTCTTCTTACCTGTAAGAAGGTCCATCCAGAAAGCACAGCAGCAGAGATCTTGCAGCCACTTCTTCCATCCCTTGCCAAGCCTTAGTCACTCATGGAGACTCCATGTGCTCTCCAGGTTGGCAGCTACTTCTCTCCACTGCTGCTCTTGCTGGGAGAGTGTCTTGTGCAATTTAGCAGCTGCATGCCACCACTTTCCTCTAAGTCCCATCCAGAAAGTGCTGCAGCTGAAAGAAACAGCATTCAACATGGTTGCTGTTTCTCTGTGCTGCAGCGCTTTCCAGATGAAACTTAGAGAAAAGTGGCGGCTCACAGGTGCTAAATTGCATAAGATGCTCTCCCAGAAGTGTAGAGAGAAGCAGCTGCTGCCCCAGAAGCCAATCACACACACATGTGCAAAAGCCATGTGCGCACACATGCATGCACTCACATTTTCAGTGAACCAGTGGTGGAATTATTTGAAACTCACCACTGCACTTCTTCTATGGTGGTATGGTATCCTCATTGTTGCCTGTTTTTTTGTGCTTCTTCAAAAGACATTGAACAGCACATCTTGAAACCCCAGTCTGCTTTGAAATCTTTGCCTGAAATAGACCTTGCTGATACAGTACAACTACCTTTGTCTTGTTCCTGTGCTGAGTTTTGCAATGTCAAATATTGATTTGATTTGAATTTCTTTTCTGTTTATTTACTTTCCATTTTGTTAATTGATAAAAATAAACTATTAACTCTTGTATTTCTGAAAGCAATCTTAATTCACAACATTTTTGCACAACTGCCTAATACTTTTTTTATAGTATTGTACACATAAAAACACTTCTTTAGTGTCTGATTATTAGTACTATATTAGTACTAATATTATTCTGTACTTGTTACTTTGATAGCAGCTGAATAGTGTACTGGTTTGAACATCACTTTCGAATTCTGGCTAGTATCTACCTTACTAGTTGTGGTTCTTGGACAAAGAACCCCTAACCCTTCATCTGCCTACCTCAAAATATGACAGTGACATAAACTATGACAGCACTGCTGGCTCAGATGTTGCCCAGATTAATAAGGTCTATATCAGATGTTGATGAATCAGGACAATCAATAATAAGTGGGCTACTGGAACAAACCATACACGGATGAGATAAGAATCTGGAACTAATGGAATGCTAATACAACAGCAAACCTAATGAGAGGGATATACAGTATGAAACGTATGAGAGAACTATGGATGGATAGAAGACCTGCATCTACACTAACTGAGAAACAGCTTGTTATCTAATGCTTCAACTTAGAGAAGAAAAAGCTGCTATCACAACTGGAGATACATATCACATCCCATATGCAAGAGGATCTGGAGAAACAACTGAATATGCAGCGATCACCTGAAGCTGAAACATCATTGCCAAATTCTCCATTACAGAGCACAGCTACTGACATGAGGCTTAAGATCATGGACAATGAACTCAATCAGTTTTCAGCATCAATTACCAAGGCTCGGGAAAGCATCAGATAGCATGCTAAAAGATGCCAATAATCAAAGATGATAATCAAACTAATGAACTGATATATGCTGTAGCTATATGCTATAGCTGTTGTAGCACTTGCTATAATCCTGGAGATGCTTGGCTATGCAATCAAGAAGAACATCAAATGAGATTAGAGGCAAAGATCAAGGCAACTCAGACAAAGTTAGTCAATTGGTAGAATGAAATTACAAAAAGGTCTGGACATTAGGGCTAAGACTCAGCTACTGAAAATATGCAAAGGCCTGGCTACATCTGAAGTCCTCAAGACTGCTAGCCAAAAGCTCACAGCACTGGCTACCAAGCTAAGGAGATTCACAGATAGACAAGCAGAGATCAAGAAGATAAATGCCCTGTTCTTCAAAGAACTACTCAAGATATGGTCCCAAATGCAGTGCAACAGAGAAGCCACCAACAGCAGAAATTGAACAGTAGTGGAAGGACATATGAGAGAAAGAGAAAACACATGCTTGGCTGCAGGACCTCAGAGCAGACCACAGCAATCTCTCAGAACAAGAACCAATCACCCTCACAGTAATAGACATCCAATAGAAGGTCTAGAAAATGAAGAGCTGGATGCACCTGGACAAGGTATAACCTAGACCTATTAGCTAAAGAAACTAACAGCACTGCATAACATTTAGATGAATGAACAGCTAGCAGCAGACCCCACTCAGACTGGCTAATATAAGGAAGGACAGTATGGATCATGAAAGACTCCCACAAGGGAACAATATCACCCAACTACTGGCCAATAATTTGCTTTTTCACAAGATGGAAAGTCCTATCTCACATTATAGCCACCAAGCCAGAGGACCACATGGACTGGTACATGAATACAATTCAGAAGGGCATTGGAAACCCTAATCTGAAGATCAAAATACCCAATAACTCATAGATAGAGCAGTCGACTAAGACTCAAGGTCTAGCCAGATCAATTAGAATATAACCTGGATTGACTACAGAAAAATTTATGACTTAGTGCCATACACATGGATCTTTGAATGCCTGATGCTACACAAAGTTAACAGGACACTAAATCTTCCTCAAAAACTCAGTGGAACTATGGAAGACAACATGGAAGTCAACTCAAAACAGATGACACAAGTGACCATCAAGTATGACATATATCAAAGTGATATATTATCCCTGCTGCTGTTCTGCATAGGCTTGAACCTCCTGACCCATACAATCACAGGGACTGGATGTGGATACAAATTCAAGAGTGGAACTACAATCAGTCACCTCCTCTACATGGAAGATATTAAGCTGTATGCAAAGAGCAAATGAGACAATGATTTGCTGGTTCACCTGACATCGGTAAGGACATTGCAGTAAGGACATTGGGGTGTTATTTGGACTAGAGAAGTCTAGCCAGATGATAACTAAGAGACAGAAAGTAGCTAAGATTGATGAGGTGGAACTACCAGTTGATCCATAGCAGATATACAGCACAGATATACAGCACATAGCAATAGCAACAGCACTTAAACTTATATACAGCTTCATAGTGTTTATAGCACTCTCTAAGCAGTTTACAAAATCAGCATAATGCGTCCAACAATCTGGATCCTCATTTTATCAACCTTGGAAGGATGGAAGGCAGCCTTGAGCTAGTCAGAATTGAACTCCTGGCAGTGGGCAGAGTTAGCTTGCAATACTGTATTCTAACCTATCCACACCACATAGCAGGAGTGTAGACCAATTACAAGTACCTTTCTGAAGGAGAAAGTCCTCAGCAGAGGTGGGGGACAACAGCTTGAGGAAGCTGAGGCAAAACAGGGAGAGCTGAAGAAAAAGAGGACCAAAAGGGACTGGAAAGAAACAGTCTGAATAGGCTCACTCCCTCAGAAAGAAAGAGAGATTGCCACCCCAGAGAAGAGACGACATTAACATCAGTCTAGAAACTGGATCCTGGCTGCCATGAGAGGGAGACTAGATAGGCTTCTAACTGGAACTGAGAGGATATGTTGAAGAGGATTGGTGAGGGACCATTTAATCAGAGAGGATAGTTATTGGGACATTTTGATTACCATTCCAATTTTTTATATTATTGTGATGCTCAGTTTAATTTGATTTTTATCTTAACGATCATTATATAATTAAAGCCAGGTATGCTTGTATGTCTGGACTAGATGGATTGGTCACCTTAGAAAGACCCCATTGCTAGAGGCCTTCTCAAATGAAGTGCTACAAATGGTTAAAAACACTGAAGTCAGCTGGAAAACTGACAGCCTGGTCCAAGACCCAAGTACTGTGTGAGGGGGTGAGCTCCCATTTGCATGCTTTCGAAATGCTAGGTGTGCAGAAGCTGGGACAAGTAATGGGAGCTCATTACTTGCCCCAACTTCTGCGCATCTAGCATTTCGAAAGCATGCAAAAGCAAGTAGATAGATAGGTACCAGTTTGGTGGGAAGGTAACAATGTTCTGTGTGCCTTGGTGTATAGTCATGCTGACCACATGACCACAGAAAAGTATTTGGACAATGCTGGCTCCTTTAGCTAAGAGACAGAGATGAGCACTGCCCCTTAGAGTCAGACACGATTGAACAGGGGAATTCTTTATTTTTATCATTACATATTCCTTAGTTTCTCACAGTCACATGGGAACCATGATGAAAAGGTAAGGACTAGAGCAAAATCTAAGTAGCACCAAAGGGTAAGATGATCCCCTTGTATGTATGCTCCCTCAAGATACCCTCTAGTATAGCAAACTGGCCAAAGGACATGGAAGCTGCCAAAATGAAGCTCCTGTCCACCCCAAGTACAACACTTGGAGATTGTACACATGGCAGAACAGAGGTGAAAGTGATTTGGTCTGGTGAATGTTAAAGCCACCATCTGGGACAAAACCCAGAGCATCCAGGAATACATCATTAAGATGGCATCCAATGATGAGCTGCTGAAAGAATGCCTGAGCAGTAGCAGATGTGGAAGAAAGATCAAGCAAAGGAAGTGCCATGGCAAGACAAGATTCTGCATGGGATGAACCAGAAGCAGATAGCTGAAATGGTAGACATTGGGAAACCCTACCAATGACTGAAAAGAGCTGAACTAAAGGACAGCACTGAAGCACAAGAACAGATTCAAAGCATCAGATCCATAGAAACGGGGTTCTACCATACTAGAGAGGATCCAAGGTGCAGACTATGCAGAGAGGCCTCAGAGACAGTTCAACATGTAATGGCAGGTATAAGAAATAGGCAGCATACACTGGACAGTACAACCAAGCAGTCGGCATTCTGTACAGGAATATCTGTACAGAATATGGACTAAATCCTGCCAGGTTTATATGGGAGATCCCACAAAAAGTTTTGGAGAATAAGAGGGATAAATCCTATGGGATTTCCAGATCCAAATAGATGGGCAGGTACTGGCCAATGAACCAGATATTATAGTGGTAGAAAAAAACAAAAAAGACAGCAGTGGTGATGGATGTAGAAGCGTCAAGTGATAGCAACATCAAGAAGAAGGTATACAGGTAGTCCTTGACTTAAATTATTTTTTTTAGTGACTGAACTTACAACAACACTGAGGAAGTGAATAATGACTGTTTTCACACTTACAACTGTTGCAGCATCTTCATAACCTTGTGATCAAAATCCAGGTGTTGACACTTGGCATGTATTTTTAACAGTTGCACTGCCCGAAGGTCATTTGATGTCCATTTCCCAGCTAGTTTCTGATAAACAAAGTCAATGGGACAACTTAGATTCACTTAATGACCACATGATACACTTAACAATTACAATGATTCATTTAATGACTGGCAAAAATTGTCATAAAATGGGGCAAAACTCACAACAACCCTGCTTAACAACAGAAATTTAGAGCTCAATTGTGGCCTTAAGTTGAACAGAATAGAATAGAATAGAATAGAATAGAATAGAATAGAATAGAATAGAATAGAATAGAATAGAATAGAATAGAATTTATTGGCCAAGTGTGATTGGACACACAAGGAATTTGTCTTGGTGCATATGTTCTCAGAGTACATAAAAGAAAAGATACGTTCATCAAGGTACAACATTTACAACACAATTGATGGTCAATATATCAATATAAATCATAAGGATTGCCAGCAACAAGTTATAGTCATACAGTCATAAGTGGAAAGAGATTGGTGATGGGAACTATGAAACGATTAATAGTAGTGCAGATTCAGTAAATAGTCTGACAGTGTTGATGGAATTATTTGTTTAGCAGAGTGATGGCCTTCGGGAAAAAACTGTTCTTGTGTCTAGTTGTTCTGGTGTGCAGTGCTCTATAGCGTTGTTTTGAGGGTAGGGGTTGAAACAGTTTATGTCCAGGATGTGAGGGATCTGTAAATATTTTCACGGCCCTCTTCTTGATTCGTGCATTATACAGGTCCTTAATGGAAGGCAGGTTGGTAGCAATTATTTTTTCTGCAGTTCTAATTATCCTCTGAAGTCTGTGTTTTTCTTGTTGGGTTGCAGAACCGAACCAGACAGTTATAGAGGTGCAAATGACAGACTCAATAATTCCTCTGTATTATTGAAGACTGTATGAGAAAATGGATAAGTACCAGGTTCTGTAAGGGGAACTGGAAAAGATATAAAAAATAAAGGCCAAAGTAGTCCCAGTAGTGGTTAGGAGCACTTGGGGTTGTGACTCCTAAGGTGGGGGAGTGGTTCCAACAGACCCCAGGCACAATATCAGAGCTTTTTGTCCAGAAAAGTGGAGTGCTAGGAACAGCTAAGATCCTATGCAGAACCCTCAAACTCCCAAACCTCTTGAGCAGGCACAGACTACCCATAAAGGTAAGAGAATCTTTTCTAACCCTTAATGATCTTTAGTTTTAGTTTTTCACTCTTTTTTTCACTCTTTCTGTATTTTGAGTAATATCATTTATCTCAAAAGGAATATCATGCTATTGTGAATGTGTGAATGAATGATGTCAATTGACTTCAATTACTACAAAAATTTCCAAAGGCAGTCTTATAATAATTTCCAAAACACTCTTTTCATCAGAAAACAATTCTGAGAAATTCTGATTATGTTCATTACACAATTCCTTTTTATTTGTAAACAAATAATCACATGTTCCTTTTGTTGCCAACACATATGTATCTATATAATCATTTGATTCAAAAGCAAATATTTTCTTCTTTGAAATTATAATTAGTGTCACTCCAGCTCTCACACTTAAAGCTAGTTCTTATGTCATTAAGTGCCACCATTACAAACAATGCTTGGAATCAGATACCATAATAAAGTCTGGAAATCAAGTGGGATACCCACATTTATATGGATTTGTGATGATAATATTCAAAGACATATTCATGGGAATTATATTGGAAATTAATGAAAAACAAAAATGTGCCTAAGGATTTAAAAAATAATGCTTCCCAATGAAGGAAAAATTTGGAGAACGTCCTTATAGAACTGGCCATTAATTTTCCTATTAACATTTAGTAGATCTTGTTAAAAGACTTGAGAAAATTGTATGTTTAGGTACTATAAGTCACACCTAAACATACAGTACTTGTACATCCGCCCTGAGTCCTTCGGGAGAAGGGCGGTATAAAAATTTAAATAATAAATAAATAAATCTTATATGTTTAATCCAACCCAAATATTTTTTCATTTCAGCACATGTTAAATGTATTAACATTTAACAAAATAATTCAGCTTGAGTTTTCTTGTTCACAGTCCTAACAATCATACCAATATATTTTCTTTTATATCTCCATTCTGTATTCATCCTTCAAATATATTCAATTTCCATTGGGCTGTTCTAAGAATTATCCTTTCTGAGGTGTATCCTCTGAAGATTTTTGGTTATTATTTCATAGAGTTTTTCTAAAATTTCCTTTTCCTTTTTCTATGTCAGCAATCCCATTTTGGGGTGCTATTTGCTTAGTCAGATCCAAAGGTATTATAAAAATTGCTTCTATATATTTGTCAAACAAATCCAAATCATGATAATGATAACACTGAGTATTATCAGAAACAAATGTAACTGGCTTTATTAGAAGCATTCCCTGGTTGATTGGCTGTTTGGGGCTTGCCCCTAGAATGGAGGAATAGGAAGAGACCCTGAGGGAGATTTTCTGGAAGATAATGGTCCCCAGCAGGGGGATTAAATGAGAGTGTGAAGAGGAAAGTAACAGCTTTAGGGAGCTGATGTAAAACAGGACTGAGAGGGAGCTGAGGAAACACAAGAACAAAGCTGCTATGTGGGAAAGGGGCTGCACTTCTTCAGAAAGAGAGAGAGATTGTGAGATTGCCACTCCAAGGAAGAGAAGATGACTATCATCGGCCTATTTATTTTATTTATTTTATTTATTTTATTTTGTCACAACAATATATGTAGGAATCATACAAAAGATTATATAGTATATAAACATATATGAGTAAATATAAGGAGGTATAAGCATATATATAGAAAAAAGAAAAGAAAATCAATAGGACAGGAATAGTAGGCACGTTTGTGCGCTTATGCACGCCCCTTATGGTCCTCTTAGGAATGGGGTGAGGTCAATAGTAGAAAGTTTTTGGATAAAACTTTTAGGATTGTGGGAAGAGACCAAAGAGTCAGGTAAAGTATTCCAAGCACTGATGATTCTGTTACAGAAGTCATATTTTCTGCAATCTAGATTAAAGCGGTTGACATTAAGTTTAAATCTATTAGTTGCTCTAGTATTATTGCAATTAAAGCTGAAGTAGTCTTTAACAGGAAGGACATTACAATAGATGATTCTGTGAGTTAAGCTTAGGTCTTGTCGAAGGCGACGGAGTTCCAAGTTTTCTAAGCCTAGGATTTCGAGTCTGGTGGGATAGGGTATTCTTTTGTTTTCAGAGGAATGGAGAACTATTTCTCCAAACTATAAAAATATTTCTGGACACATTCAATTGTATTGATGTCAGAGATGTGGTGACGGTTCCAAACAGACGAGTTGTATTCTAGAATTGGTCTAGCAAATGTTTTATATGCTCTGGTTAATAGTGTGGTGTTTTTGGAAAAGAAGCTACGCAAAATTAGGTTTACAACTCTTAGAGCTTTTTTTGCTACGTTGTATAGTGTAGTATGTAGTATGGCCTAGAGATTGTATTCTGGTTATCATGAGAGAAGACTGGATAAGCCTTTCACTGGGCCTTAGAGGATATGTTGATGAAGCACTAGAATTGGTGAAGGGCCATTTGGCCAGAGAGGATAGTCTTTGCTCAACATTTTAATATTTTATACCATTGTGATGCTTAATTTGATTTGATTTTTATTTTAAAAGTCATTATTTTAATTAAAATTTGTAACTCCTTCCAATGTGTGTTGGTATACCTGGGCCAGGTGAGGAATAAAAGGACCTGATTGCCAAAGGCCCTTTTGGGGGAAGCACTACACAGACAGGGCTACGCTTCTTAGAAGTGAAGTGAGCATATGTTTCAGTTATAACACCTGAGATGGAATGAGGAGAATAATAATTTGTAACATAACTGCATGTTATGATTGGGTTAATCTTCAGATCATAATCAGCTTTTTACTATGAAGATAGAATATCTATTTTTCAAGATCTGTTTTCTGTGTAATTAGTTGTTCTTTCTCTCATGGAATTGGACGGAATTGAAATATTTCCAGAAGTCTGAATGGAACTGAAATCATTACTTGATAACTGCACATTTCTCTTTGAACTTTACAATCAATTTGTTATAATGTTCAGTTTTGTTTTTTGTTTTTGTTTGCTTTAAAGTTTGTGGTTTTTACATCAGTTTTGCTAATAGTTTCCAGTTCCTTTTTGTTTTGTTTTGTTTTCAGGAAAAATACAAACCAAAATTAAATTAATATTCCAAAATTAATATTCCAAATTACTTTTATTGATAGATAAAGATTAAACATTTAAACAGGTCCAAGTTGGAAGGAAATGAAAATGTATATGAACCTATGGTAAATTCAATACATTCATTGTCAGTCTTGTTTCAAATTAGCACAAAGAAGAGACAAGAAATAGTTTTACTTCCTTTTATTCAGTTATTCTTTTCTTTTTTAAAAAAATTTTTTAATTCAAAGCCATTGTGATTTTTATAGTGGTTTGTTGAATTTGCATAACCTTGGAAAAATGCCCAACTCTGTAAGGGGAAGTTAATTTATTAAGACTACTTACATGCATTTCTGTGAAAATACCTCACAATTTTTTTTAATAAGTAAGATTTAAATGTCTCATTATCCTAATACAGCTTCAGCATATGCAACATTTTAATAATTATTCAGATACTTTTGGAATTTTAAAATGCAAAAAAAGTAGGAATTTTAAAAAGCAAAAGATTCATGAATTAGGATATTAAAAGACTCAAATTCATAAATATTAGTTACTCTACTATTGTATCATGTTATTATCAATAAAAATAATCAAGTAGTTTGCTACTGGCATAGCTGCTTAAATGTCAGCTGTCCAACTGGTGAATCCAGAAAAAAATACCTTCCTGGGACTTTATTTTACCAAGAATATCAACTTTACTGAATAAATCCACATTGGCACAGGAGAAGCGAAACCAGTTCTGGGCTTCCTGTGCAAATGCATGCATAGTTCATTTCTCCTTTTCCTCATGGGCCACCCACAGTCTATTATGTCTACCAGTCACTTCTGTTCATATTGTTTTGGGAACCAGCGGATCATACTATGTCATCTGCTCTGGGTGTCCTTGAGGGGGGAGCAATGTCTCATAGGAACCAATGGAGCTTGGGAGCCATTCTCTCCACCCTTGCATTCCAATCCACCACCACCCCATTCTTTGTCAAGCTGCAAGCAAAGCGGAATATAGGTGAAAGTTCGATTCAGTCTTGACAGGCTGGCTTTTTCTGAGATACTTCCTTCCCAATGCACTAGCATAGAGGGGAAAGGAAACAGCTGTTCCTGTTATTAGTGAAACCCTTCTTTTTCTTATCAAAGGTTAGCATGAATAGCAACTAAGTTTGGAAAAGCACCAGTGAATATGAAATGTGGGAGACCTGGTTTGGTTGTAGTACAAGAGAAAATATGTTTTTTGAGCACAGATTAAACATGAGCTAGCAAAATGAGGCAACTGCTAAAATGATTTAGGATACATTAACATATGTATAGTCCAGATAATAGGAAGTATTGTTCCTCTTTATTCTGCCCTGAGCAGATCACTCTTGGAATATTGTACCTACTTCTAGGCATCATTGTTCAACAAACAGTGGCAAATTGTATTATGCTCAAGATGTTATAGTTTAGAAACTTGCTTTCATATGGGAACCTTAAAAGAATCTGGGTATACCATACCAATAAGGAATACAAGGGGAGGGGGAATGCGATAGTAATCATCACATATCTCAAGTGACATATATTTCAGAAATAAGGATCAGAAGTAATGGATTAAAATATAAGGTAATAGATTCAGTATACATATTAGGAGAAATTTCCTCATTGCATAAACAGTCAGCCAGTGGAGCAAGCTGCCATAAACAGTGATGAGTTGTCCTTTAATGGAAGTCTTCAAACCCAGACCATATTACTGGATGTTCATCTGTTAGAGATGACTTCTGTGATCCCCTTCCTGCTCTATGATTTTATTATCCTTTCCCTTAAGATTTGTCTTCTACATTCTGCATATTTGAAAAGAGGGTAGATGAACTCCAGATGACTCCTGGTTCATAGTTATCACAAGGGAGGTATAAATCCAACAGTTATGCTTTCTTTTATTTTGAACTTTTTAGTTCTTAACTCATTTTCATTCCATTTATGAAATGAACCTAACAAATACTGTATGAAGTGATTTAAGGAAGGAATTAATGTTGCTAAAAAAAGAGACAACTTAGTATGTAGGTTCTAGAATGACAGTTTTGTTTTTTTAAAAATGACTGAGTAGAAGATAACCCATTTGCAAAAATAAAATATAAATGGAAACTGCAGCAAAGAATGCAAAATTCATTTTTGTTATGGAGTTGAGCTAAAAAAACAGAGGAAAAAGGTGTGCAAAATAATGAAACCCATTGAGAATGCTATGTTTTCAGTGTGAGCTAAGATTCCATGACCAGCTTAGTACAAGTGAAAAGATGTACTGATATATTGTAGTAAGTGCAAGAAAAGTCATATCTAATACAAGTAATATAGAAACATTCACACCATCAGTATTGAAATTTCACTGAGAGCTAGAGTCTCCCAGGTAGAATGTCATTATGCTAACATAAGTCAGAGAAACACAAAGTATGATGTCTGTTAAGCTGTGGGAAAGATAGAAAATACATGTTTTGGATTTCAACTGTAGTGGGTATAGAGGGAATTGTACTGTCCTATAGCAGAATGTATATACACTGCCTAAATGGGTTCATTCTATTGTGCAATAAAGATCTCAAGATCAGGCTGTGCAAGAATCTGGGTAGATTATGCCAAGCTAGAACAAATGTAAGCACAAAAATATAAAGGTTGACCATGAAAATTAGTTTATAATCCTGGAAACATATCATGTAATGAAGAATTTGGCAATAACAGTCTATTTAATCTACATATCCTGAAAGAGTTATGAATCAGCAATGTAGAGGCATGACTGGGAAAAGCATTCTACATTGGAATTCTATATGAATACCAAAGTCACTTTCAAAAACCTGTGTTGCAAAATCTAAGGAAAACTTACAAGGCACTTTGAATGAAATTGTTGAGGTATTCAAGGAAGGACTTTGGACCCTGAAATTTAAAAGCAACATTACTCCTTAATGTCTATGAAGGATCTCAATTATCCAGGACACAATTGTCCCAAAGATTTTTTTTCCATGAAAACATTTTGCTTCTCATCCAAGAAGTTTCTTCATAACTGAAGCTTCTTGAATGAGAAGTAAAATGTTTTTAAAGAATAAAAAAATCCATGAAAGTCCAGTTGCCTTTTGAAAGCACTTTTCGGATTATTCCTTGACAACATGTAATCTAACATCCACATAATAAGTTTTATTCTTATTTACTCATTATAGCTTTCACTAAAGCTGCACACCAAACTGGATAGCCTGGTAAAGGACAACAGGCTAGAATAAATTTGCTATAAAAAAGCTACAACATTCTTTATGACAAATGCTTTCATTCTAAAAATCTTATATATTTTGTAATATTCTAAATATTTGCAAAGCACTAATACTCATCACACCATTTGCCATGTAGATTTTTATCCACAAAAATTTATATTTTCATCTCCATCTGTTGCAGCAGAGGGAAAAATGAAAAAGCTAGCATACATTTGTACTGTAACCCAAAGCATCATAATTTAGTTCCATGCTCCAAAATAATGGAAACAATGCAATTAAACCTAAGTCACATAGAGATATTACAATTTCATTATTTAACTTTTTCTGTATCCACAAAGTTTTCCAGAGGGTGTTTTCCACATTATAAAAAACATCCTCTTCAGAATGCTTCCCACTAAAAATGTAAAAACAATATATGTTTCCAAGATGGAAAACACATCATTCAAATTAAGTGAAAAAGCATTCATGAAATTGGATTTGTATTTATTTTTTCTATTAATGTTATAATAATTTTTGTAAGGCATTCCTCTTAAAGTTGACTTGCTATTTATGGAATGCATTGCATGTTTATTTACTTTATAATCATATATTTAAATATTGCCTATTCATGGGCTAATCAATACAAAATACAAATTCAAAGCAGAAAAAGTGCTTCAGAATCTGTGTGAGAAAACTCATTGTATTGTAGGAATTTAGCACCCACCCCCCTCCTAGAAGAATGAAATATTTTAGAAAATATTTAAAAAGGCAGAATATATTTCCCTGGATGAGAAATGTTTTAAAGACAAAGCAGCTTCCTGACTCCCCCCCCCACCTTTGTCAATGGGCCATTAAAGGCTTCAGCCAAACTCACTCAATCCCCCCACCTTTGTCAACCATCATCTGCATCATAATAGAACCCATCTAGAACAGAAACTCACCACATGGCAAGGCTCAGGCAAGCTTGAGGGACAACCTACAATGTTAACTAAGACCCCTAGACCACCTGGGAGTTTGACAACCAATCAGGATACTCTTCCTGTGCCCCAGAAAGTTCAAAGCTCAGAAAAAGCATAAAGCCAGGGAGTGCACAGGATCTCAGCCCTTTTCTGTTCAGGATCTCAAGCCATGTGATCCTGGCCACCATTAAACCATCTTTCCAAGCAGCCTCCATGTTTCCAGTGTCTTTGTCCCCACTTGGAACTGAACCCAGATGGATATTTCTTCCAACAGTATCTTCTGAAAGAAGTTGTCTTTTCCTGAATTTACCAGGTGACACATATAATCCCAGAAAACTATGCCAGGGAGAAAGGAAGCATGAAAGGGAATATAGCTTCTTTAATGAGCTGCTAATAGGTGAACTCAGGTGAGCATACCTATGCCAAATTCAATGCATTTTTAAAACTTTCTGCCCAGATATTGCATTCCCAGGAATGAAGGTTCAGAGTTCATGTTTCTTCTCTTTCTCTAGTATTTGTATAAAACATTAAGAAAGCTGTTTAAACAAACATTGAAAAAGTGTTTGAATGGAGAAGGGAATTAAAAATGTCATCAGTTATAATTTGTCAGTATAACAAATTGTAAATAACTGAAAGTGTTCAATTTTTTATTTTATTTATTTATTTTGTCACACAGTCTATATAAGCATAAGCATGAAATACACAGTATGTATAAGCGTAAGCATGAAATAACTATATAATATATAAGCATATATATAAGTATGAGTATGTAATAACTATATTAATTGGATATAACGAAAGAAAACAATAGGACAGGAACGGTAGGCACTCTTGTGCTCTTATGCACGCCCCTTACTGACCTCTTAGGAATGGGGTGAGGTCGATGGTAGACAGTTTTTGGTTGAAGCTTTGGGGATTTTGGGAAGAGACCACAGTAGTCAGGTAGGTAGGACCGTTCCTGTCCTATTGTTTTTCTTTTCTTCTTCCTATATATATATATGCTTATAGTGTATTTCAAGCATTAACAACTCTGTTATTGAAGTCGTATTTTCTGCAATCAAGATTGGAGCAGTTAACATTAAGCTTAAATCTGTTGTGTGCTCGTGTATTGTTGCAATTGAAGCTGAAGTAGTTTTATTTTATTTTATTTTATTTTATTTTTATTTTATTTTAACAGACTAAAAATCAATATTTAAATCAAGATTGAATGTCAAGAACTATGGTTAGCATGAGAAAAAATACTGAATAAAATTAGAGGATGTAATAAATTAAGTTCATATTAATAAAAATCTCTTCCATTATTCTATGGAATTAAAATATAGACTCTTTATATGTATGGAATAGAATAGAATAGAATAGAATAGAATAGAATAGAATAGAATAGAATAGAATAGAATAGAATAGAATAGAATAGAATTTTTTATTGGCCAAGTGTGAATGGACACACAAGGAATTTGTCTTGATGCATATGCTGTCAGTGTACATAAAATATACCTTCATCAAGGTACAACACTTACAACACTTAATGATAGTCATAGGGTACTAATTTAACACTTAATGTTACAACACTTAATGATAGTCATAAAGTACAAATAAGCAATCAGGAAACAATAAATAATCGTAAAGTTACAAGCAACAAAGTTACAGTCATAAGTGGAAGGAGTTGGGTGATGGGAATGTTGAGAAAAATAGTAGTGCAGATTTAGTAAATAGTTTGATAGTGTTGAGGGAATTATTTGTTAGGAGAGTCATGGTGTTCGGGAAACTTCTTGTGTCTAGTTGTTCTGGTGTGCAGTGCTCTATAGCATCGTTTTGAGGGTAGGAGTTGAAACAGTTTATGTCCAGGATGTGAGGGATCTGTAAATATTTTCACGGCCCTCTTTTTAACTTGTGCAGTATACAGGTACTCAGTGGAAGGCAGATTGGTAGCAATTGTTTTTTCTGCAGTTCTAATTATCCTCAGAAGTCTGTGTCTGTCTTGTTGGGTTGCAGAACCGAACCAGACAGTTATAGAGGTGCAGATGACAGACTCAATAGTTCCTCTGTAGAACTGAATCAGCAGCTCTTTGGGCAGTTTGAGCTATCTGAGTTGGCGCAGAAAGAATATTCTTTGTTGTCCTTTTTTGATCCTTTATATTTATATGCCTTTGAGTTAGCATTAATTCTCCTTAATTTTCTGGAATCAATGCTAATTCAAAGAAACATAGCAAACTGGCCTTGAGATTATTTGAACAAAAGCAAATTTGGAACATGGTACAAATGCTCTGCATGTATTAAATTGATTAAATTGGAATTGGAATTCTGTGTCAACTTAGCTTTTAAGATGTGATATTATTCTAGACATTGAAGAATATTGCTAAAATTTAATAAT
Organism: Ahaetulla prasina; assembly: GCF_028640845.1. Lineage (NCBI taxonomy): Eukaryota > Metazoa > Chordata > Lepidosauria > Squamata > Colubridae > Ahaetulla > Ahaetulla prasina. The sequence continues at coordinate 68,219,991 of NC_080542.1, forward strand.
TTTTCCACTAAGTCCAAACTTTCCAGTAAGAAGCATATGTTAACATATACAAAGCTAATCAGTCTACTATGAAGGCTTACATAGCTTAGTAAATTTTATTGTAATATTGTGAATTGAAATGTAGATTCACTTTTTGAGATTTGATTCATTCTAGAACAGTTCATTTTCTAGAACTGTTGAATTTTACAGAATTGCCACCAAATAAGGAAAAAGATCCAACATACAATAATGTAATCTTTGAGTTATTCAGTTGTATTTTTAAAAGTTGTATTATAAGATTCAAATTCATTTAGTCACTCAATGTTCTCACTTCTGCATTTTTTTAAACAAGTTTTTATTGATTTTTTATTCCCCACCATACACATAGTTTATGAACAGAGTATTGGCCATATCATGTCTTATACAACTTAACATATCCAAATACATTTTACTTAGTTACAATTTCTGCCAGAGTATTCTTTTTCCATATTTTAATCATGTCTTAATATTTCCATGCTCATTTATATAAATCACAAATTCTTTCGCCCTATTCTCTTTTATTATTTTTTAGCTATTTCAATTTTTATTCTGATATATTCAAACATGTTCGGGGTTATCCTTCTTCCATTTCATCTTTTCCATTTTACAGCAATCTTTCTTCTCCTTCTCCTTCCTCTCCCTCCCTTCTTTTATCCTTCCTACTTTCTTCTCTCCTCTCCTACTCCTTCTCTACTTCCCCTTCCTTTCTCCCCTTCCTCCATTCTTCCTCTTTATCAAATCTTCTCTCCTACTCTTATTTCCCCTCCCTTTCTTCCTCCCCTCTTCCCTTTCTTCTTTTTCTTTCCCTCCTTCTCCCTTTCCATCTTTCTTTTTAGTTTTGTCACAACAGTATACACAAACATAATATGTAAGCAAAAGTATGCAACAACTATATTAATTTGATATAATGAAAGGGAACAATAGGACAGGAACAGTAGGCACTTTTGTGCTTTTATGCACGCCCCTTATAGTCCTCTTAGGAATGGGGTGAGGTCAATAGTAGTAGACAGTTTTTGGTTGAAGTTTTTGGGATTTTGAGAAGAGACCACAGAGTCAGGTAGTGTGTTACAAGCGTTAACAACTCTGTTACAGAAGTCATATTTTCTGCAATCAAGATTGAAGCAGTTAACATTAAATTTGAATCTATTGTTTGCTCTTGTGTTATTGCGATTGAAGCTGAAGTAGTCTTTAACAGGAAACACATTGCAATAGATGATTCTCTGTGTTAAAGACAGGTCTTGTCGGAGTCGGCGGAGTTCTACATTTTCTAATCCCAGGATTTCAAGTCTGGTGGTGTAAGTATTTTGTTGTTTTCAGAGGAGCAGAGAACTCTTCTGGTAAAATATTTATGGACACGTTCAATTGTATTAATGACAGAGATGTGGTATGGGTTCCAGACAGGTGAGCTGTATTCAAGAATAGGTCTAGCAAATGTTTTGTACGCTCTGGTTAGTAGTGTAGAGTTTTTGGAAAAGAAGCTGCGTAAAATTAGGTTTACAACTCTTAGAGCCTTTTTTGCTATGTAGTTACAGTGGGCTTTGGTACTTAGATCATTTGATATGAAAACTCCAAGGTCTTTAACAGGGTGGGGGTCATCAGTAAGGTAATGTCCATCAAGCTTATACTTAGTGTTAGGGTTCTTTTTCCCAATATGTAAGACTGAGCATTTGCTGGTTGAGATTTGGAGTTGCCAAGTTTTAGACCAATCGGATACAAAGTCAAGGTCTTTTTGAAGAGTAGAAGTATTGTTGGTGGTGTTAAATAGTTTGACATCGTCAGCAAAGAGAACACAATAACTTGAGATAAGGTCACAGAGATCATTTATGTATAGTATGAAGAGCGTTGGTCCAAGAACGCTGCCTTGGGGAACGCCACTTTTGACAGGAACAGGATTTGATAGAGCATTGCCAATTTTGACCACTCTCTCTCTCACACTCTCTCTCCTTCTTATCTCTTTCTATTGCTGTATTAATTTTAATTTTAATATTTTTAACTATGGTGCCCAGACAACCCCGATTTTCCCATTTATTGAGTATATTTCTCAGAATTCCCCTCATATGTTTTAATTATTTACATTGTCTTCATTTTATTCCATTTTTACCTTACAACCTTTTAATTAATACAATCTTTCATCTCTTGTTTTCTTTAAATTCTTATTCACAGTTCAGTAATTATTTTTCTCTTCCAGTAGGATACATCATTTACTAACATTTCAATTTTATTCCATTTTACATCTCAGTTTCAATTGTTTTCACTTATAAACCATACTGTCTTTCATATTTCATCTGCTGAACTATTTTTCTTAAACAATATTCTTCTTTCTTTTTTACTTCTTTTCAGTTTTACATCTTAATTTCAATTAATTTCTTTATTCTTTTCTATATTTAAAATATATTTCTTTACCATCCACTATAATTCTCTCACATTCCATGCATTCTCAGACAGTAAAACATATATCCCATTATATCTTTCACATTTCATCTACTTCTCCATTTTGCATTAAACAGAATATTTCTTCTTTTTTGCTTCTTACATTCACTTCATTTCAATAATCTATATATTTCTTCTAATTTACATCTTACCTAAAATTTCTACAACTATTTTAATTTTTTTTCTGCTATTCATTTTTCTACTCCTTTTAACCATTTTCTTTCGGTCTCTCCAAAATTCCATTTCTTAATATTTTTCTCCCTTTCTCCCATTCTCTTGTTTTCTTTTTTTTTTCTCTTTCTTGTATCTTCCTTTCCACCTCCTTTCTCTAATTTTTACTCTTTTAATTTCCCCTCTTAATCTTTCCCCATTTCCTCCTCTTCTCTTTAGTCTGTCACTGCCAATCCCAGTGTAATCATCTATTTTTTTTACTCTTAATTTTTTGCCTCGATCTTTTCCCATTTCCTTCTTTTCTTTTCTTTTTGTAAAATATCCTTCCCCCTCTCCATTTCTGTTCTATCATTGTCAATCCCAGCATAATCATCTATATTTTTATCTTCAATTATTTCCTTTTCAGCATTGTATTCTTGTTTCTCTTGTTTCTCGCTTCTGCATTTTATTATACTACCTTTTTGAAAATAATGAAACCAATCAGCTAGACTTCACCATTATAAAGTAAATCTCAAAATATTTGAATTTTGTCTTTCTAATAATTAAATATTGCAATCTACACATATTTTTACTAACAGAGCAAATTTCTAAGAACTTTTCTCTTCATAAAAATAAAAATTTAATAGTGAAGCAAAAGGGTGCAAATCCTGGCCTTTTTCAATTTATCTCATACATTCAGTACTTACTATTGCATGATGTCTTATATTTCGTTTTGTTTCAGCTCAGTGATTTTTATGCAGACTGTATATGTTTTGATCCTCTCCTCCTCCTCCTCCTCCTCCTCCTCCTTCTCCTCCTCCTCCATCATCGCCACTGCTGCCTTGAGATTTATATGAAAATTGGAATGTCAAATGCATCTTGCCATCTGGTCAAAAAAATCTCAGCTTTCCATCTGTAATGGCACCAGTTTCAAATCCCATTATATTTCAGTATTCCTGAGAGATTTGTCTATCTTTCTAATGTTTATTTATTTATATCGAGAGATTTTTATATACAAATATGTCATTTTTCTTTGCATATATGATTATGATTACCATCTCTTACCTGACAAAACTTGAGTGTGGTTTTTCTCTGGATAGGACATTCTCATGGGCCCTTTTATCATGTAAACAGATGTATAAACACCTGTTACAGCTTTAAAATTAAAATCATCTGGTGATCATTCAGAAATTAATTGATGGAGAAAATTTAAATGTCATTGGATTCAACTCAGAAAATGGGTAATAAAGCATACAAATACTTCCATTTTCAAAAAGAATGATTAATTAGGACAACTAGTTACAGAAAACAGCTATTTAATATACAACTATATAATTCCAACATTTTTACGGAGGAAGATCACAAACTACATAATCAAAATAGTAAAGATGGCCATAGGTATAAACTTTATATACCAATTGTAGTTATAAACACAATCATGCTCAAATACGTAAATACTGCAAACCCAGGATCCTCAGAATGGAAATTCAGTTGATTGATAGTTTCTCATTTTCTCACTTAAGATCAGCAAAAATAGTCCAATACACCCCCCTCCCAAAAAAAAAAAACCTCTTTTCCTTTCTGATAATATTTATCCCAACTTTTACCTTTCCCTCGATTAAAACATTCCCATAAAATGCATGTACAAGATATTTGGTCATACTGTTGCATTACATCCAGTTCTTGTAGGTCGTTTGAGGTTAGCAGTGTGCATCTAGTCAGGCACCTTATTTATAAGTTTCTCTCATGTCTAAGGACTGCAGGGAAAACTCACATGCAACCCTATCGGAGAAGATGGATTATTCAATTATTTGGCAGGACAGTGATTGTCAACTCATCTCTTTTTTGTTCCTTTCGAGGTTGAACAATTGTGTAGGAAATGACATTTCAAAGGTCACAAAAAGGAGGTTGACCATGAGGTTATTTCTACTTTGTTTTATATAAGCTCTTTCTCTGGAAAGAACCTGAAAAATGTAGTGATATATTCTCTAGCTTATCTGTTATGTAAGTTTTTGACTTCTATTTATGAAGAACAAAACTGCATAAGTATTAAAAGAATTTCATGAATTGTAGCATGTATATGATGTCTTTTAGAAATCTTCCTAAAATAATATTCCCTAGATGGACTGAAATTCTAAAAATTTCAGTCCATCTATGAAATATCATCCCTATTTGTGGAAATTCTAAAAATTCCCACAAATAGGATGTTGGCAGGAAATTCTAGTAATAGTAATTCCATTTTGCAGGCATTATATCATTGGATTGAATTTGTTCTTGGGCTGTTCCAGGTTGAGTTTTTTCTGGTCAAATATATGGCAGTTGTAGCCAGGAATATCTTTTCATTGCTACATTTTGAGCCCAGCTATATCAGGAGACAGACATCCATGTCCTAATCACATCCAAATTGGATTATTGCTTTACATAGACATCCTTTAAAAACTGGTTGGAAGCAACAAGTCATATAAAATGTGGTGACCTGGAAGTATACACATGGCATAATACCCTTGATTGTCACTGGGCTTTGGGTACAATTCAAGGTGCTAGCTAGCTGTCATACATGATTTTGGACCATGTTTGGACCAGGTTTTCCCTCTGTTGTCTCTCTATCCAATGAGCTTGAATAGGTCATTCCCCCTGAGAACCATCTTAATGTAATCTGATGGGACCTTACAATTAGGGATTTTCGATTGCCACCCCATGTTTTGGAACTCCCTCTCCCTGGAATTCTCATCACTTCTTCCCTTTTCAATTTCAGGAAAGTTGTCAAATCATTTGATCACAAGGCATTGAGGTATTGAGAAATGTTTCCCCTTTTGCCTTTGAGCATCCAAGAAGGAACAGGAAAGGAGGAAGGGAAAGAGGAAAGAAAAAGAAGGAAAGATGGGAAGATGGGAAGAGAACAAGGAAGGAAAAAGAAGAAAGGAGAGGAAGGAAGGAAGGAAGGAAGGAAGGAAGGAAGGAAGGAAGGAAGGAAAGAGGGAGGGAGGGAGGGAGGGAGGGAGGGAGGGAGGGAGGAAATTATAATGCAAGGGAGGGAGAGCAGACCTGCTGCCCTTTCGCCATCACGTTATCTTCTCCTCCTGACCTCTTCTGGTGGTCTGCCATCCTATCACTGAGGATACTTTAGTTATAATGCTGGGTCTCCTCGTGTGGAGGTGGAGTTGGCCTTCCTCCAACCCACAGACTTTGCCCTCCACCATGAGGAACTGGCCAAGGAGAGTGGACACAGCAGCAAAAGTCTTGAGGAAGAGATAAACTCACCCAGGCTTGGGGAAGAGGGACTGGGATGGACTGTGGGGTCCTGGTGCCCTGGATGTTTGCCCTCTGCTGCCTAGGGCTCTGGACAGCTTTTGCTGCTGTCCAGGGGTCCTCTGTGTGGCCTGAGAGGGACAATAAAGCTCCTCTGGAGGACAAGGGTTTGACCCTAAACTTGCCTTCCTCTGCTGGAAACAATGGATCCCCCCCAGTCCTCCCTGGACCTGCACAGGTGCCCCCAACATGAGTGATGTTGAGCTGGCTATGCTCACCCTGGCCACGCTCACCCCAGGACACACACCCCTGCCCCCCTGAGATCAAACACAACCCTGATGTGGCCCTCAATGAAATTGAGTTTGACACTCCTGTCCTAGAGACTATGTAAGTATCCTAACTTAACATGAGGAAATTGTTTAATTACAAATGGACTAGGTTTTGGCTAAGCAGGACCATTTATTTCATGAGCTTCAGGATTGCCTTTAATATAAAATATAACAATTATTTATTTTATTTTATTTTATTTATTTTATTTATTTATTTTATTTATTTATTTTGTCACACAGTATATATAAGCATAAGCATGAAGTAACTAAACAATATATAAGCTGTAACCTGTAAATTGTAACATAACGTCTCTTAACATTTGTTTTCCGATTGATCATGAAAAATCCATTTTTCAATCTTCCTCAATCTTTTTGAAAAAGTTGAGTTTATAACTGGTCAATTCTATCAACTCTGAATCTTTGAAATCTAATCCTTTCTCAATGACATTTTGCCAATTTGCATTTTCCAAGTCCACCTCATCTTTCAGGTCTGCCAGCAGCAAATTAAATGTTCTCCTCACACATATGTGCTAGTCATTCCCGACTCTAGGGGGCAGTTTCAAAGCCGAAGAGCCAGTGCTGTCCGAAGACGTCTCTGTGGTCATGTAGCCGGCATGACTCAATGTCAAAGGCGCACGGAATGCTGTTACCTTCCCAGCAAAGGGGGTCCCTATTTTTCTACTTGCATTTTTTATGTGCTTTCGAACTGCTAGGTTGGCAGAAGCTGGGACAAGTAACGGGAGCTCACCCCGTTACGCAGCACTAGGGATTCAAACCGTTGAACTGCCGATCTTTCGATCGACAAGCTCAGCATTTTACTCACTAAGCCACTGCATCCCTTAGCAACAAATCCATCAAATTGTAAATCTTGTTGTGTTGCTATTACTTGCATCTGCTTACAATCTTCAAGTTGGTTTAAAACTTTCTCAAGCTTTTTATCCAAATTTTCAAGATGGACTTGTAAGTTGAAAAATATTCCTTCTGCCCAGATTTCCTAATAAGTATTATCTTAATATATTGCTTGGATTTTGACTTTATTTTGATATAGTCCAAAATACTTCAGTAGTTAAAATTTTGTAGCTGAAACTTGTAAACAGCTTCTCTCAGAGAAGAAAAACACCATAGCAGATTAACTTTAAAAAATATTGAGGTTTCCCAGCAAAAAAGAGGTAGAATTTCATCAAAAATTAAAAAATTAAGACCAATGTTTTTTTTAAAAAAGTTATAAAATATGAAATCCCTGGAATGAAAGTTCAGTACAGATGTAAATCAAATCAGATCTGTTTTACTACCAAAAACTTACTGTGTCTTCCATGCAGAAAAGGTGGAAGTGATTTATGACAACTAATAAAATAATAAAAATAACATAGACTAAACTTTAAAATCCAGCAAGGGGTTAAACTGAATCAGCATTCAACCAATCAGTTAATATTTGAAGGTAAAAATCAAAAAGAAAAATATATATCAAAATATACTGCTAAACTCAGGTCTTCTTAAAACAGTAGACAGTTGGAAGGAAAGATAGAGATTCACCCTGCTATCTTCTAGGTCAGAGATGTCAAACTCAATTTCATTGAGGGCCGGATAAGCATTATGGTTATTGAGTGGCACCTGTGATGGGCCAGGCAAGGCTCAGAGGGGTGAGCCAGGATGAACACCGAAGCCTGGGGGGGGGGGTCAAACATGGTGCTAGAGCAAAATGGGGGGGGGCAGCTAAACTGCCCATGTTAGGCTGGAGTCCAGACACGGAGGCAATGGCTGTGGGGAGAGGTCAAAATGGAAAGCCCCTTTTCACTGCTGCCTGCCCATTGCCCATTGCAGCTTCCCATTTTCACCCTGTGCAGTACTGTTCAATCCCCAGGGCACCTTCCTCAGCCATGGACAAGCACTGATGCCATGCATCAGTTCATGAAGTACTGTAGTGCAAGATCACATGAGATCAGTATCGCAAGATCTTGTCCTACTAATCTCACACTACAGTAGTTTAGGCTTCTGTTCTCTGTGAACTGGCTTGTACCAGATCTGCCCAAAAAGCATTTGCAAGATGACAAGATTTTGGGGCAATGAAATTGCTTTGCTTGAAGCCTCTCATTGGCTTGAGAACACCTTTGGCATTATTCCAGTTTCGGCACGAAAAGCATTTAAAAGCTGATAGGTGGTTTCAAGCAAGGTGATTTTGCTGCCCCAAAATCTTGTTGGCCTGCAAATGCTTTTCATGCCAAGATTAGGACAGTACAAAAAGTGTTTACAAGCCAATGGGAGGCTTGAAGCAAGGGATTTCTCTGCCCTAAAGTCTTGTTGGTTTGCAAATGCTTTTCATGCATCCCAAACTTCCTCTGTGCTCAGGAAGGCATGAGATAGGGGGAGAGTTTAGCAGCGCTGCTGCCGACTGTGGCTTTTCCACACAGAGCAGGTTGGTCCCAGTGAAAAAGAACTGCAAAGCCAGACTGGCAGCTGATGCAAGCATGGCACTGATCTACAACTTGGTGCAGCCATCCAGGCCAGAACATGGTCAGCCTTAGATTGACCATGCAGTTGCCCTGGAGCCAACGAGAGACTACCCTGCTGCCTCAGCCCCACCCCCTGGGCATGCACACAGGAGGTGGTGAGCATTGGCATCCTGGATAAAAGGGAGGCACTCAGAACACAGTCAGCCTGCAGGGCAAGACAGTCCCCAAGGACACCAGTCCCTGCGCATGTGAGCTGCCATGCCCAGGAGCCCTATGGCCACCACCATCGAGTTGTAGAATAGATCAGTGATGTCTCCACACCAGAGCCTCCATGTCCGCTTGTTAGCCTGGCCTCACAGTCCGCAAGACTTCCCTTTCACTGGGACCAACTCCTGTTGGAAAGCCACAGCCAGGCTTCTTGGCTGCAGACCCCGACCCAGTCAAAGCAAGCGAGGGGCATGCTGCACCTGCCCAGATGCTCCTTTGCCAGATGCCCAGGCTACAGTCTCACTCCAATCCACCCACCCAAGCACTGGGGTGGCGCAAAGCCCCTGCAGCTTGCCTCAAACTCACCTCTGCCCAGCAGCGCCATCCAGATGTGATGACTCCCAGCCTCGACTCATGGCCAAGCCTCACCTGTGGGAGCTGCCTCAGAGTGCAGGGCATGGGATGAGGCTCCAGCAGCCTTTCCTCTGCCCACAGATCAGGAAACCCAGACCAGCTTTGCTGATGGAATCCTGCCTGGCAGGTTTAAACAATGTGGGAGTCAATGGGCACCAGGGCAGGCACTGGGCATGAGCTTTTCAATGGGGGAGTGGATTGTCCCAGTAAAAGGGAATGGTTGCCAGTCTCTCCCCCCTTCCCTCATCCCTTTCTGAGCTTGACCTCACAGCCCACAAGGCTTTCTTTTCACTGGGACTGCCTCAGTCCCTGCATGGAAAAGCCATGGCTGCTGGCTGCATGGCCACTGGCAGTGCTGCCAAACTCTTCTCCGGGCCCGTAGGACTGCCCCGGAAACAGTGAAGGATCAACCTGCATCACTTGGCCTGGCCCAGGCCGACAGGTGCTGATTTACAACTTATGGCAGCCATCCAGGCCTGAACATGATCAGCCTTAGATATGTCATGTACAGCTGCCCTTGAGCCATCAAGATACCATCCTACTGCCTCAGCCCCACCCTCTGGATGTGCACATAGGAGGCAGTGAGCACTGGCATCCTGGGTGAAAGAGAAGAGCTCAGAATGCAGTCAGCCTGGCATCTAGGGATGCTAGGCCCCAAGTGTGGTCACTGCCTCCTTTGCGTGTGTCTAGAGGGCAGGGTGGGGATGGGGATAGCCCCTCGCTGACTCCAGGCCAGCCTCACAGATCTAAGGCTGACCACATTGCAGCCCAGATGGCTGCCACCAGATTATAGATCTGTGCCTGGCTGGCCTGGGCCAGGCCAAGCTGCTGGAGACCACTTCTTTACTGTTTCCAGGGAGCTCTGCGGGCCAGATCTAACCACATTACAGTCTGGATCTGGCCCTCAGACCTTGACTTTGACACCCTTGTTCTAGGTCCTCTTCTCAGGCCCACAATCGTCCAAGGATCATCTTGTTCCTGTATTTTTAGTTCTTTTTCTTTTTCCTCTTTACTGACAGGTGTCAGTTGATGGTGTGAGGTTCTGATTACTCCCGTTTTGTGCTTCGGTGGATAATGAAAATCCAAAAGAGGTAACTTTTATAACAAACAGATGTAACAAATGTAACAAACTGATATTCATCAGCATAAAATAAAATGTTTAGGGATAGCCACTTATGCAGGTTATAGGGCTGGTCTTCCAAAAATAAAATACTCAGGCTTAATTTTCATCGAACAGTATAGTAATGCACTAAATTATTTAAAAAAATAATTTTAGGCTGCCAGTAACTATTATGTAGTATACATTTTCAGACACAATTGTCAATTTATCTGCAGCATATAAACAGTTTATATAAAATTTCTGTTACAGGTTATTAGTAAAGTTATAATGTGTTGATTAATGAAAATGTATTATATAATGGCCAACTGCTTATTTCAGTCTTGAATATTTAATTTATAGTTCCAAATTTTGATAGCTATATCATAAAGAGCTAAGCAAATTATTTGAAGTTGATTCATGAATAGAATAGAATATTCTTTATTAGCCAAGTGTGACAAGGAATTTGTTTCTGGTGCATAAACTGTCAATGTACATATAAACAACAAAGTGATAAATCATAAATCAAAAGATACAAACAACAAAGTAAAAAGTAATAATTCATAAGATACCAATAGGATACAGCCCTATTATATGAGTAAATATCCTTAGATATTGACAGTATTGTAGGAATTAGGTGTTTAGCAGAGTGATGGCATGGGGAAAAACTGTCTTTGTGTATAGTTGTTTTATAGTTGTTGTTTTTTATGATAATGAATGGTTGATATCACAAACAGATGCAGGCCAGGTCACTGTATTTCTGAAACCTTTTGTAAAATATAACAGTGAATGAATCAGTCTGATTGTACTGTATATTAGTTTTCTATTTTTTAATAGAAAGTTCAACTCTAGGCTATATCTTAACCTCATCATTTATATCAGATATCATTTGAACTCAAAGCCAATTCAAATTCTCAACATAATTTAAAACATATTTACACTCTTCATCTCTGCGCTCTACAAACACATCAATAAAGGTAACTCATCTACAATAATTCTGAATTGTTTTCAGCCAGCAATAAAATTCCATTCCAAAACAAGAGCTTCTATATTTTGCCTAAACATGATCCCTATATGATATTTTACCTAAACTTGGTCACTCTGCCAGCTTAGGCAATTGATCTCTATCTTTGAAAAAAAAAAAATTTTCAACAAACCAGCTATATGCTCCTCTTTAATTTAAAAAAAAACTTAAATTAAAAAGAATTTGGGGGCAGGGATGAGATATGAATTTCTCCCCATTACTCTTCTGTGTGCATTTCCCAGTTAGGATAAAAGTATCTAATGGTCCCTAGAAATCCAAGATTTTTTTTAAATCCAAGATCTTTAGGAAGATTTTTCCTTTTCCCCATATTTTTTATGCGCTCTATTTAAATTGGATGTAAATAGATGCCACAATGAATCTATATCTACAAAGACCACAGTTCTGCAAGTCACTGTATTCCTTGTAACTATGGAAGCAAAAGTTGGCTTTTGAAGGAGCAAAGTATTGACACTTTTGGACTTTGGTATCGATGAAGATACCTGAGAATACAGAACAAACAAAAAACAAACAAATGGATCATTGAAGAAATCAACTGAGAGTTCATACTTGATGCTGAAATGACCTGGCTCAAGTTACAACATTTGGGACACATTATCAAAGGTAATGAGATATCTAGAGAAAGCTCTAATTCTGGAAAAGATGGAAGAAAAGAAAACGAGACAAGCTGCAAGGTGGATGGATTCAGTTACAATGCTGATGGGTACACCATTGGAAGAACTGAAGGATCAGTTTGGAGAACACATTTTTCTAAAGATAATCTCTCTATGTATTTTCTAAGAGTGAACAACAAATTGTTGGAACATAATGAAACATTGCTTCATGAATAATTGCAGATAATCTTTATGGCAGTAGCAGATCTAGAGAGTAAAATTCAGCTGAATGAGTAGGCAGAGATTTTCCCATTAATATCTAAGGTGAGAACCCTATACAATGTCTCAAATATATCTCAGTATAATGAAGTAGTGATCATAGTAACTATCATACTTTGCTAAATTACAATTCACAGTATAGACACACGCACAGTATTAGCCAACTTGATGATGGAAATTGTGATTCAGCAGTAACCGCAAAACCATAGATACTTCACTGCTGCAATAGAATGTTTGTTTCTGCTTTGAAACAAAAAAGGAACGTTGGGATATAGTATACAGGAAATAATATATTTACATTACAAGTAGTCCTAGCCCACAATTGACTCTGGAATTTTAGTCATAAATCTTTGTGGTCTTAAATTGGGTCATCATTTGACTTGGGTCATAATGGGACTCAATTTTACAACAATTTTTATGATGGTCATTAGGCAAATGACATAGTTGTGAATTCAAATTCAGCTGACTCAATGGGAGTGTTTTTGGAATTTTTTTGCTGGAAGTGTAATTGCCTGTAGCGACTTATTTATCATAGAAATTTCAGATTCCAGTAACAATTATGTTAAAATTTTCAGATGATTTAAACACCTCAGATGTTTTACCTAAATAACAATAATAAAATCATTTTAAAAACTATTTCATTTTTTTATGGATGGATGGATGGATGGATGGATGGATGGAAGGAAGGAAGGAAGGAAGGAAGGAAGGAAGGAAGGAAGGAAGGAAGGAAGGAAGGAAGGAAGGAAGGAAGGAAAGGAGGAAGGACAATATTCTCTCTTCTCCAGGTATGAATAATTGCCCAGAAAATCATCTCCTTCAGTGGCTTCTGGAACCAAACTGGTTTTATTATTTGTTTGCAACTCAACAATAATTTACATTTTACATGTATTATATTTATTGTTCCTATTAAAGGCTAATACTTAATCCTCTTGTTTACATCACCTATTTGAGGGGGGTAGCAATTAACCTCTAATCACATAAGTATTAAGTTGGGTAAAGCTAACAAAATTATTTCTACTTAAACATATTTAAAGATTTAAAGAGTTGTTTACCTTAAACATATAGCTGGCCTGCATTGCAACATACTTGTCTGAATATAACATAATCTTTTTCCTTTAATAAGCTCCATGAAGTTTTCTAGAACTTTCACCCTAGTGGTTTTATGTAGGATTACACCATGTCTGTCCACAGTATAAAACTATAATATTAGCCTTTTCAAATCCTTATTTTTTATTTTTTTATTTATTTTGTCACAACAATATATGTAAGCATCACACCAAAAAATTATATAGTATATAAACATATATATGAGGAAATATTAGGAGGTATAAGCATATATATACATATACATACATACATACATACATACATATATATGTATGTATGTATGTATGTCCACACAGGATGTCACCACCACACATCCACCCAGAAAGCAGACCCAAACCCACACTGATCAGGAAACATGACCAAGGACCGGAAGCCAGACCACAGCTGCAACATTAGCCATTTCAAACCTCTCCAATCCATACATGCAGCAGACTGACACCCACTATGAAGATGTAGCACGACCACGAACACGAAGCCAAACAGCAGCAGTACAGTTCACCAGCTCAAATCCCCCTGCAACTCAGACTAATCTGAGCATAACCAAGCCCCCACCCAAACAGGACACACCCCCAGCCAATCAGAGCACAAAAAACCCCAGCCAATCAGAGCACAGCCAAGCTCCCACCCAATCAGTTCAAACCCCCACTAGCAGTTAAAAATGGAAGAAACAGCTGCAATCACACATTGCTCCCAGAAGCACGAAGCTGTAAACACCTAGCCTGAAGATGACGAATGGGACTTCGTCGAAACGTCGCCAAGACACTTCCAATTTTACGCAGGAGAAAACCCAATAACCAAAGACCTACATACAAACACCCGCGAAAACCTCAGAACAACAATATATATATATATATATATATATATATATATATATATATATATATATATATATATATATATATATATATATATATATATATATATATATATATATATAGGTCTTTAATTGTTGGGTTTTCTCCGTGTAAAATTGGAAGTGTCTTGGCGTTTTAAAGTCTCATTGTCATCTTCAGGCTTCAACTCGTGCTTCTGGGAGCAATGTGATCGCAGCTGTTTCTTCCTTTTAACTGCTAGTGGGGTTTGAACATGGGTGAGCTTCTGTGCTCTGATTGGATGGGGTTTTCTGTGCTCTGATTGGCTGGTCCTGTGTGGGGGCTTGGTTGTGCTCAGTCTAATCTGTGCTGCAGGGGATTTGAGCTGGTGAGCTGCACTGCTGCTGTTTGTTTGTGTGCTACATCTTCGTGTGGTGTCAGTCTGCTGCATGTATGGATTGGAGGGGTTTGAAGTGGCTAATGTTGCAGCTGCGGTCTGGCTTCTGGTCCTTGGTCGTGCTTCCTGATCAGTGTGTTGGGTGTGCTTTCTGGGTGGATGTGGTGGTGACATCCTGTGTGGACCTCGTGAGTGTGGGTCTGGTGTCATTCCTCGTGTTAGGGACACGTTTGTCAATAAGGGCAGGTTTCAAATGGCTGGTAGGCGGGAGGTATCATCTCGTTTGTTCATGCTGTGTGGGCGTTTTCTATCTCGATGGCTTCTCTGATTATTCTGTTGTTAAAGTGTTCAGTTTTGGCGATAGTTCTGGTCTTTTTAAAGTCAATATCGTGTCCTGTGACTTTAAAGTGTTGGACCAGGAAGAAGTTGGTTCCTCTTTTTGAATGAGTTCTTGTGTTCTTCAATCGTGCACTTATTCTTCTGTTGGTTTGTCCAATGTATGTGGTGGGGCAGGCGGTGCATGGGATTTCATATACTCCTTGATTTTCTAACTCAATTTTGTCTTGGGGTTTCTTAGGATGGTGGATATTTTTGGTTTGTGCAGAATGCTGTCTTGATGTTATGTTTGTGGAGGATCTTGCTGATTCTGTCTGTGGTGCCTTTTATATATGGGAGGAGGGCTGTGCCATTTTCTTGCTCTCTGTCTTGGGTTTTAGTGGGGTTCTTTTGGATTAGTTTGGTAATCTTATTCTCTGGAATCCATTGGATGTTAGTACGTTTGTGAGAGTGTGTAGTTCGGTTTTAGGTGTTGGTCAGCTAAGCATTTTGTTCTAGAGATGAGTGTCTTGGCTACGGAGTTGATCTGTGCTGGGTGGTGGTGAGAGTGCATGCAGATAGCGGTTTGTGTGTGTTTTCTTCTGGTAGATGGTGTGTCCTAGGGCCATTGGGTTTCCAAGTTAACAACCAACTCCTCCTAGATGTCTTAGTCTACAAGAAACCCAATGGCCCCTAGGACACACCATCTACCAGAAGAAACACACACAAACCGCTATCTGCATGCACTCACACCACCACCCAGCACAGATCAACCCGTAGCCAAGACACTCATCTCTAGAACAAAATGCTTAGCTGACGAACAACACCTAAAACCGAACTACACACTCTCACAAACGCATTTAACATCCAATGGATTCCAGAGAAATAAGATTACCAAACTAATCCAAAAAGAACACTAAAACCCAAGACAGAGAGCAAGAAAATGGCACAGCCCTCCCATATATAAAGGCACCACAGACAGAATCAGCAAGATCCTCCACAAACATAACATCAAGACAGCATTCTGCACAAACCAAAAATATCCACCATCCTAAGAAACCCCAAAGACAAAATTGAGTTAGAAAATCAAGGAGTATATGAAATCCCATGCACCGCCTGCCCCACCACATACATTGGACAAACCAACAGAAGAATAAGTGCACGATTGAAGAACACAAGAACTCATTCAAAAAGAGGAACAACTTTCCTGGTCCAACACTGAAAGTCACAGGACGATATTGACTTTAAAAGACCAGAACTATCGCCAAAACTGAACACTTTAACAACAGAATAATCAGAGAAGCCATCGAGATAGAAAGACGCCCACACAGCATGAACAAACGAGATGATACCTCCCGCCTACCAGCCATTTGGAACCTGCCCTTATTGACAAACGTGTCTAACACGAGGAATGACACCAGACCCACACTCACGAGGTCCACACAGGATGTCACCACCACACATCCACCCAGAAAGCACACCCAAACCCACACTGATCAGGAAGCACGACCAAGGACCAGAAGCCAGACCGCAGCTGCAACATTAGCCACTTCAAACCCCTCCAATCCATACATGCAGCAGACTGACACCCACTACGAAGATGTAGCACGACCACGAACACGAAGCCAAACAGCAGCAGTGCAGCTCACCAGCTCAAATCCCCCTGCAGCACAGATTAGACTGAGCACAACCAAGCCCCCACCAACACAGGACACACCCCATCCAATCAGAGCACAGAAAACCCCATCCAATCAGAGCACAGCCAAGCTCCCACCCAATCAGTTCAAACCCCACTAGCAGTTAAAAGGAAACAGCTGCGATCACATTGCTCCAGAACGAAGCTGAAGCCTGAAGATGACGAATGAGACTTCACGAAACGCCAAGACACTTCCAATTTTACGGAGAAAACCCGAACAACGAAAGACATATATACAAAGAGCGGTGAAAAGGTGAGAAAAGAAATATATATATATATATATATATATAGGTGTTTGGTTGTTGGGTTTTCTCCGCAAAATTGGAAGTGTCTTGGCGACGTTCGACGAAGTCTCATTCGTCATCTTCAGGCTTCAGCCGAGCTTGGGAGCAATGTGATCGCAGCTGTTTCTTCCTTTTAACTGCTAGTGGGGTTTGAACTGATTGGGTGGGAGCTTGGCTGTGCTCTGATTGGATGGGGTGCTCTGATTGGCTGGGGGTGTGTCCTGTGTTGGTGGGGGCTTGGTTTCAGTCTAGTCTGTGCTGCAGGATTTGAGCTGGTGAGCTGCATAGCTGTTGTTTGGCTTGTGGTCATGCTACATCTTCATAGTGGGTGTCAGTCTGTTGCATGAATGGATTGAGGGTTTGAAATGGCTAATGTTGCAGCTGCGTCTGGCTTCTGGTCCTATGCTTCATGATCAGTGTGGGTTTGGGTCTGCTTTCTGATGGATGCGGTGGTGACATCTGTGTGACTTGTGATGTGGGTCTGGTGTCATTCCTCGTGTTAGGGACTCGTTTGTCAATAAGGCGGGTTTCCAAATGGCTGGTAGGCGGAGGTGTCATCTCGTTTGTTCATGCTGTGTGGGCGTTTTCTATCTCAATGGCTTCTCTGATTATTCTGTTGTTAAAGTGTTCAGTTTTGGCGATAGTTCTGGTCTTTTAAAGTCAATATCATGTCCTGTGACTTTAAAGTGTTGGACCAGGAAGAAGTTGGTTCCTCTTTTTGAATGAGTTCTTGTGTTCTTCAATCGTGCACTTATTCTTCTGTTGGTTTGTCCAATGTATGTGGTGGGGCAGGCGGTGCATGGGATTTCATATACTCCTTGATTTTCTAACTCAATTTTGTCTTGGGGTTTCTTAGGATGGTGGATATTTTCTGTTTGTGCAGAATGCTGTCTTGATGTTGTGTTTGTGGAGGATCTTGCTGATTCTGTCTGTGGTGCCTTTTATATATGGGAGGAGGGCTGTGCGTTTTCTTGTTCTCTGTCTTGGATTTTAGTGGGGTTCTTTTGGATTAGCTTGGTAATCTTATTTCTTTGGAATCCATTGGATGTTAGTACGTTAGTGAGAGTGTCTAGTTCGGTTTTTTAGGTGTTGTTCATCAGCTACATTTGTTCTGGAGATGAGTGTCTTGGCTACTGGAGTTGATCTGTGCTGGGTGGTGGTGGTGCGTGCAGATAGCTTTTGTGTGTTTTCTTCTGGTAGATGGTGTGTCCTAGGGAGCCATTGGGTTTCTGTAGACTAAGACATCCAGGAAGGAGCTGGTTATTAACTTCTGTTTCCATGGTGAACTGTATTTTGGGGTGTAGGCTATTGAGGTGTGTGAGGAAGTTTTCAAGTTTTCTTTCCCGTGTGGCCAGATTATGAAGGTGTCGTCACATATCTGAGCCAGAGTTTGGGTTGTGATCAGATTTTCTAGAGCTTGGGTTTCAAAGTGTTCCATGTAGAGATTGGCAATGACAGGTGAGAGGGGTGATCCCATGGGTGCTCCTTCTATTTGTTTGTATTTTTGTCCATTATAGATGAAGTATGTGTTGGATAGGCAGTGGTTGGTCAGTTCTAGGATGTGCTTGGGGGGGTTATATTTGTTTTGGATAGCTGTCAGGGCTTCTTTGATTGGCACTTGGGTGAAGAGGGATATGACATCAAAGCTCACGAGTAGGTCGCTGGGCTGTAAGTTTTGTTTCTTTATGATCTCTATGAACTGGAATGAGTTTTTTACGTGTGAGGTGATGGATTCTGCATAGGGCTGTAGTTGTTTGGCGAGAAATTTGGCTAGGTTTTGTAGAGGTGAGCCTATGGAGCTGACTATGGGTCTGAGTGGGGTTCCTTCTTTGTGTATCTTGGGGAGGCCATAGAGCTTAGGGCATCTGGATGATTTCTCTCTGGGAATGATTCTTTGTTGGATTTCTTCGCTGATGGGGGAGGCTTTTATTTTGGATCTAGTGGTTTTTTCTAGGTAGGTGGTGGGGTCTGTGTTTAGGGGCTTGTATGTCCCAGAAGCACGAAACTGAAGCCTGAAGATGACGAATGAGACTTCATCGAAACGTCGCCAAGACACTTCCAATTTTACACGGGAGAAAACCCGAACAACCAAAGACCTATATACAAACACCCGTGAAAACCTCAGAAAACAAATATTGCACCTCTACGGGGAGGAAATCCACCATCTGACCAGGACCTATGAAAAACTAGAAGTCCAAAGAGCTTCCATTTTATGTGACCTCGCATTCCTACGAAACTGCCGCGATCAAAATTTAATCCCCAAATGCTTCCAATTGAAATTCCACTCCAACTCTGCAGCCACCAAACGCATCCTAAAAAGAACAGAATTGGCCTTAATCAGAAATGAACTTCACACAAAAGATTCCTCCTAGATCAAATCAACAAAGATCTCCTCACACTTCACCTCAAACTCAGTAACAAGATGCACCCTGCACTTTGGGACAAATCCAAACAACTTGCCGTCTGAGAGTCAAACACAGACCACCCTCAAGACAGACACGCACACCAACAAACTCCGAAGACTACAAGAACGCCAGAAAACAAACCCCTCCACCCTCACAGCAACACATGAAACAAACAGTGCATAAAATCTCAGATAGGATCCTCACCAAAGCTGAAACCAATGTCCTTTCCAAAGTTCAACTTTGCAGTCACTCCCAAATACATCCCCACGAAACCATTATATGCGGAGTTGAAACCAGCCTGACCAAAATCAACCCGATGACGCTAACAAAATCAGACTCGAGATCTCCAACATCCTCTGCACCAGCAAGCCACCCAAAAGCAACTTACCCAAAGAGGAACAGACAGCACTACTTAACCTGAAAAAGATACCAGCATAATAATCTTACCAGGAGACAAGGCAACGCCACGGTGGTTATGAACACATCTGACTACCAAACCAAATTAACCAACCTACTCCAAGACCCTGCATACAAGCCCCTAAACACAGACCCCACCACCTACCTAGAAAAACCACTAGATCCAAAATAAAAGCCTCCCCATCAGCGAAGAAATCCAACAAAGAATCATTCCCAGAGAGAAATCATCCAGATGCCCTAAGCTCTACGGCCTCCCAAGATACACAAAGAAGGAACCCCCACTCAGACCCATAGTCAGCTCCATAGGCTCACCTCTACAAAACCTAGCCAAATTTCTCGCCAAACAACTACAGCCCTATGCAGAATCCATCACCTCACACGTAAAAACTCATTCCAGTTCATAGAGATCATAAAGAAACAAAACTTACAGCCCAGCCACCTACTCGTGAGCTTTGATGTCATATCCCTCTTCACCCAAGTGCCAATCAAAGAAGCCTTGACAGCTATCCAAAACAAATATAACCCCCCCAAGCACACCCTAGATCTGACCAACCACTGCCTATCCAACACATACTTCATCTATAATGGACAAAAATACAAACAAATAGAAGGAGCACCCATGGGGTCACCCCTCTCACCTGTCATTGCCAACTCTACATGGAACACTTTGAAACCCAAGCACTAGAAAAATCTGATCACAACCCAAACTCTGGCTCAGATATGTAGACGACACCTTCATAATCTGGCCACACGGGAAAGAAAAACTTGAAAACTTCCTCACACACCTCAATAGCCTACACCCCAAAATACAGTTCACCATGGAAACAGAAGTTAATAATCAACTTCCTTCCTGGATGTCTTAGTCTACAGAAAACCCAATCGCCCCCTAGGACACACCATCTACCAGAAGAAAACACACACAAACCGCTATCTGCATGCACTCTCACACCACCACCCAGCACAGACCAACTCCGTAGCCAAGACACTCATCTCCAGAACAAAATGCTTAGCTGATGAACAACACCTAAAACCGAACTAGACACTCTCACTAACGTACTAACATCCAATGGATTCCAAAGAAATAAGATTACCAAGCTAATCCAAAAGAACCCCCACTAAAATCCAAGACAGAGAACAAGAAAACGGGCACAGCCCTCCTCCCATATATAAAAGGCACCACAGACAGAATCAGCAAGATCCTCCACAAACACAACATCAAGACAGCATTCTGCACAAACCAAAAAATATCCACCATCCTAAGAAACCCCAAAGACAAAATTGAGTTAGAAAATCAAGGAGTATATGAAATCCATGCACCGCCTGCCCCACCACATACATCGGACAAACCAACAGAAGAATAAGTGCACGATTGAAGAACACAAGAACTCATTCAAAAAGAGGAACTAACTTCTTCCCTGGTCCAACACTTTAAAGTCACAGGACATGATATTGACTTTAAAAGACCAGAACTATCGCCAAAACTGAACACTTTAACAACAGAATAATCAGAGAAGCCATTGAGATAGAAAAACGCCCACACAGCATGAACAAACGAGATGACACCTCCCGCCTACCAGCCATTTGGAAACCCGCCCTTATTGACAAACGAGTCCCTAACACGAGGAATGACACCAGACCCACACTCACGAGGTCCACACAGGATGTCACCACACATCCACCCAGAAAGCAGACCCAAACCCACACTGATCATGAAGCACGACCAAGGACCAGAAGCCAGACCGCAGCTGCAACATTAGCCATTTCAAACCCCTCCAATCCATACATGCAGCAGACTGACACCCACTATGAAGATGTAGCACGACCACAAAGCCAAACAACAGCTATGCAGCTCACCAGCTCAAATCCCCCTGCAGCACAGACTAGACTGAGCACAACCAAGCCCCCACCAACACAGGACACACCCCCAGCCAATCAGAGCACAGAAAAACCCCCATCCAATCAGAGCACAGCCAAGCTCCCACCCAATCAGTTCAAACCCCCACTAGCAGTTAAAAGGAAGAAACAGCTGCGATCACACATTGCTCCCAGAAGCACGAAACTGAAGCCTGAAGATGACGAATGAGACTTCGTCGAAACGTCGCCAAGACACTTCCAATTTTACACGGGAGAAAACCCGAACAACCAAAGACCTATATATATATATATATTCGTATATATATTTATATGTATATACAAAGAAGAAAAAAAGAAAAACAATAGGACAGGAACGGTAGGCACGTTTGTGCGCTTATGCACGCCCCTTATGGTCCTTTTAGGATTGGGATGAGGTCAATAGTAGAAAGTTTTTGGTTAAAGCTTTTGGGATTATGGGAAGAGACCACAGAGTCAAGTAAAGTATTCCAAGCACTGATGATTCTGTTACAGAAGTCATATTTTCTGCAATCTAGTTTAAAGCGATTAACATTAAGTTTAAATCTATTGGTTGCTCTTGTATTATTGCAATTGAAGCTGAAGTATTCTTTAACAGGAAGGACATTATAATAAATGATTCTATGAGTTAAACTTAGATCTTGTCGAAGGTGACGGAGTTCTAAGTTTTCTAAGCCTAGGATTTCAAGTCTGGTGGGATAAGGTATTTTGTTGTTTTCAGAGGAGTGAAGAACTCTTCTTGTAAAATATTTCTGGACACGTTCAATTGTATTGATGTCAGAAATGTGGTGAGGGTTCCAGACAGGCGAGCTGTATTCTAGAATTGGCCTAGCAAATGTTTTTTTGTTTTTTTTAATACATTAATCCAATAATTGCCAAAATTAAAGTTGCCTCTTTCCAATCAAAAGTCATATGCTTAGATCAGTTGTTCCAAAATCATTGGAAACAATATGATCCAAAGGTAGTCTTGGGTTTGTTACAAATTATTGAAACTCCCTTAGAAATTCTCTGGTAAAAAAGACTTGGATTTATTAGATGATAGACAAGACAAGAAGTGATATACTACCGTTCACGTTTTGTTTAAAACTCATACACATTTAATTTGATGAAAAGTGATAATTGTAGTTGCTGCTTAGTGTTACCTCTTCCCATCACTTATGGATCATGAGATTAATTTATAAACACAATTATATAATAAACATATATAGACCATGTTTTGGCATGAGTTGCCAGTAACTACAAAAATTAAACCTGAGAATCTACTTGGAAATTGTGAAATAAAGATTCTTGTTTTTTGTGAAATAGTCTTGATTTTTGGTTCTGAAGTTCACTTGACTCAAGGAAAGTACCAAGTTGGGAACTTTCTGATTTCTTCTGATCCAGATCAAATCTGGCTTGAAAGCAGCCCATTCAGATTAATCCATCTTTGATATTACAGTCCTGCTCCAATATCTTTTGTGTTCCCCTTTTGTTCCCTTTTTGGGGGACTCATATTTCTTTTCTGCCAGCTTTTTTTATTATGCTTTGGATTTTTAAAAAAGATATAATTTTAATTTAGACTAGAGTCATTTATTTATCTAGTATATAATTATACTACTTTCTCATATTGAGCAAGTTAACTTCTAAGTAAAAATGCATAATAGTTTGTAAAATATTATTGGTAAAGAAATTAATACTGATAGATCCATCCTGAGATCATAACATTTAAAACATTCTTACTTCAGATAGGGACTAGAGCAATACAATTTTAAAACAAGTTTTAGTTTTGTGCATCCTACTTTATATCAGTACTTCTTTGTCATAGTGAAGAGCAAAGGAGAATTGTCTGTTTATTCAGACAATATTAATATTAATCCTCTCAATCTTTTACTTCACCTATTTGAGAGAAAAAAATCAATTAATATCTATTCACAAATAAATCAAGATAAATAACAATGTCACAAAAATATATGAAAGGGAAAAAACAGTCCAACCTGCCAAAAACAGCACCACAAAAAACAGATTAGGAACACAAGTTAAAATAGGGGGGGAAATGGTAAGTGAACACCTGTCTACCTTAGACGAGTTCAAATCACCAGGACAAGATGGATTACACCCAAGGTTCTGAAGGAACTGGCAGACGTGGTCTCAGAACCACTGAACTATATATTTCAAAGATCCTGGAGTACCAGGGAACTACCAGAGGACTGGAAAAGAGCTGATGTAGTTCCCATCTTCAAAAAAGGAAAAAAATAGATCTAGGAAACTAGGCCTATCAACCTGACTTCAATACCTGGGAAGAGCCTAGAAAAGATAATCAAGCAACAAATTAGTGAACATCCAGAGGCAAACAAAGTCATAACCAAAAGCCAACATGGGTTTGTCAAAACAGATCATGGATTAGTGGACCAGAGGAATGCTGTGGATATGATTTACTTGGACTTCAGTAAGGCATTTGATTAAGTAGATTATAACCTACTACTTGATAAGATAGAAAAATATGGGTTAAAGAGCATCACCACCACACTCAACATGTAGTCCTCCATGGAACTGCATCTACATGGAGGGAAGTATGCAACATCTTCATCAATTATTTGGATGAGGGGATAGATGGAGAAATTTCCAGATGACACAAAGCTGTTAGAAATTGCCAACATTCCAGAAGATAGGCTTAAGATACAGAATGATCTTGACAGGCTTGAACACTGGGTGCTATCTAACAATATGAAATTCAATGGTGAAAAAAATAAGGTTCTATTTTTAGGCAAGAAAAACCAAATACACAGGTATAGTACAGCTCATATACCTCACAATAGTAGTAACTATGAGAGGGATCTTGGAGTCCTAGTGGACAATCAAACAAATATAAGCCAGCAGTGTACTGCAACTGCTAAAAAAGCCAACATGGTTCTAGGCTACATTAACAGAGGAATAGTATCAAGATCACATGAAGTGTTAATACCACTTTATAATGCCTTGGTAAGACCACATTTGGAATACTGTATCCATTTTCGTTGCCATGATATAAAAAAATATTGAGACTCTTGTCTAGAAAAAGTGCAGAGAAGAGCAACAAAGATGACTAAGGGGACTTTAGGCCAAAGCATATAAAGAATAGTTGCTGGAACTGGATATGTCTAGTTTAATAAAAAGAAGGACCAGAGGTGACATGATAGTCAGGGGTTGTCACAAGGAAGAGGGAGTAAAGCTATTCTCCAAAGCATCTGAGAGCAGGACAAGATGCAATGAATGGAAATTAATCAAGGAGAGAAGCAGCCTAGAACTAAAAAGAAATTTCCTGACAGTTACAGTGTTTCCCTGAAAATAAGACCCTGTCTTATTTTTTTTGAACCCTGAAATAAGTGCTTGGCCTTATTGCCCTGCACTCAAAAGCCCGATTGGGTTTATTATCAGGGGATGTCTTATTTTGTAGGAAGCAGGGTAGAAGAATTAATCAGTGGAACAACAACTGGACAAGTTGTGAATGTTCCAACACTGGAAATTTTTAAGAAGAATTTGGATAAATATTTGTCTGAAATGGTATAAGGCCATGATGGTGAACCTATGGTATGCATGCCAGAGATGGCACACAGTGACCTCTCTGTGGGCATGTGAGCCGTCGCCCCAGTTCAGCTCTGCCATGCATGCACGCGCACCTCCTGCCAGCCAGCTGGTCTTCGGTTCTCTGCCACACATGTGGGGAGCGCATGTGGGGGACCGTGCACACATGCATGGGGGGTGAGGGTGCAGGGGCCGTGCACACATGCGAGAGGGATGGTGCATATGGGGGTGCATGTGCATGTGTGGGGGGTGGGTACCCATGCACATGTGTGGGGGATGGGGTGTGTGTGCAGGGCACACACACATCGCCTTTTGGGGGTTCATATGCGCACACGTGTGCTTTGGGGACTCAGTCTGGAAATATTAGCCATCACTGGTATAACGTTTCCTGCCTGAGCAGGGAGTTGGACTAGAAGTCCTCCAATGTCCCTTCCAGCTCTGTCTTCTATTCTATTCTATTCTATTCTATTCTATTCTATTCTATTCTATTTATAGAGTGAATAAAAGAATGGTTGTGAAACAATCGTTGTGGGAATGGCAACTAGCAGAGAAAACCATTTTCTCTTATTTCAAGTGTAAAATAAAAAAGAAAGAGAAATCCAGAGGAAATAAAACACAGCCAGGTATGAGTCATGTCTCTGTCATCTTCTCTGTCAAAATCTTTTGGATGTTCTGGAGACCTAGCAATGATTCTGAATTTGTCAGTTTTTGATGATGAAAAAAGAATTAACTCTGAGCTATAAAGCTGGTTGCACAGAAAAGTGAAAGTTAAGGAGAGGAAGAAAAAGGACTATTTGAGAAGGGCAGACTTTTCTTTCAGAATAACAGATTCCCTGGTATTCTTCATGCATACATCGTACTTGTCTTTATTGTAATGAGTGGATTTAGAAAGAATGACATTTTATTTTATTTATTTATTTTATTTATTTTATTTATTTTATTTTATTTATTTTATTTTGTCACAACAATATATGTAGGTATCATACAAAAAGATTATATAGTATATAAACACATATATGAGTAAATATAGAAGGTATAAGCATATATATATATAGGAAGAAGAAAAGAAAAACAATAGGACTGTGCGCTTATGCACGCCCCTTATGGTCCTCTTAGGAATGGGGTGAGGTCAATAGTAGAAAGTTTTTGGATAAAGCTTTTAGGATTATGGGAAGAGACCACAGAGTCAGGCAAAGTATTCCAAGCACTGATGATTCTGTTACAGAAGTCATATTTTCTGCAATCTAGATTAAAGCGGTTGACATTAAATTTAAATCTATTAGTTGCTCTAGTATTATTGCAATTAAAGCTGAAGTAGTCTTTGACAGGAAGGACATTACAATAGATGATTCTGTGAGTTAAACGTAGGTCTTGTCGAAGGCGATGGAGTTCCAGGTTTTCTAAGCTTAGGATTTCAAGTCTGGTGGGATAAGGTATTTTGTTGTTTTCAGAGGAATGGAGAACTCTTCTTGTAAAATATTTCTGGACACGTTCAATTGTATTGATGTCAGAGATGTGGTGAGGGTTCCAAACAGGCGAGCTGTATTCTAGAATTGGTCTAGCAAATGTTTTATATGCTCTGGTTAGTAGTGTGGAAAAGAAAGCTACGCAAGATTAGGTTTACAACTCTTAGAGCTTTTTTTGCTACGTAGTTGCAGTGGGCTTTGGCACTTAGATCATTTCACATGAAAACTCCAAGGTCTTTAACGGGATGGGGGTTGTCTGTAAGGTAATGTCCATCTAGTATGTACTTAGTTTTTAGGTTCTTTTTTCCTATATGTAAGACTGAGCATTTGCTGGTTGAAATTTGGAGCTGCCAATTTTTAGACCAAGCGGTTAGATGATCAAGGTCGTTTTGAATGATAGATGTATTGTCTGTGGTGTTAAATAGTTTGACATCGTCAGCAAAGAGAACACAATTATTTGAGATATGGTCACAAAGATCATTAATGTATAGTATAAAGATATAAAAAAAATGCCTGTAGACATTTTTGTATGGCTTCAGAGGGTTGGAAAAAGTTCACACTGAATTTTCTGAATACATCAAATGATTATTTTGATAATCAGAGAAACTGTATTTAATTAATTAAAGCTAAATTATAGTTAACTTTTCTTGAGGCTCTAATTTTTTTTCTGAGTTTGCCTACCGTTGAACTGTAGTCCTCAAATGCTAGACAAAACTTACCTGTGACCTCTTTCCCCAAAACAACACACATCCAAAGCTTAAAAGCATGTCTCCACTTTGTTTGCCTGTATTATAGTTCACTGTGGCCTGCATCAGATTCCTTCTATGGGTTCTTCTGCACTAATTGATTTTTGTATCTCTGTGTAGCAATGGTTAACATGAATAAAATCTGGAAAGCAGAGATATAGATATAAACACAAGAAGCTAGTTAGAGCAATGTATGGGTCTAAGAGTTGAACACCAAGAATGACTGATTGAAAAAGAATTGATGCCTTTGAACTGAGGTGCTGGTTTAGTTATTTCATATATATGTACACCCAGAAAAACCAATAGAGAGGTAATTTAAAACCACAAATATGACTAGAAGCCAAAATCACAAGACTATGTTTGATTAACTGCACACCAGAACAACTAGACACAAGAACAGTTTTTTCCCAAAGGCCATCACTCTGCTAAACAAATAATTCCCTCAACACTGTCAAACTATTTACTAAATCTGCACTACTATTAATCTTCTCATCGTTCCCATCACCAATCTCTTTCCACTTATGACTGTATGACTGTAACTTTGTTGCTGGTAATCCTTATGATTTATATTGATATATTGACCATCATTTGTGTTGTAAATGTTGTACCTTGATGAACGTATCTTTTCTTTTATGTACACTGAGAACATATGCACCAAGACAAATTCCTTGTGTGTCCAATCACACTTGGCCAATAAAAAATTCTGTTCTATTCTATTCTATTTACTTTGGCCATGTCATGCATGCAAATTCATTGGAGAAGTCAATGATGCTAAAAGTGCTTAGTGGATCAAGAAGAAGGGACAAGAAAAAAATTCACTGGCTTGATACTATCAAAGCTGATACAAAGATGATCATCCAACTGAAAGAAGCTGCATTTGACAGGATAGCAAGGAGGGCACTTGCCTATAAAGTGACCAAGAGTTGGACATGACTGAACAGTGCAGAATGGATGAATGATTTTTTATTGTATTTTTGTAAATAACTCTGGAATTCTGTTTAATTAAAGAAATAATAACTCATGTATAAACAATAACTCTTCTTTTAGACAACAACGTCTCCCTGTAAACTGTTACATCAAACCTCTAATGTTATGAATACTCACTTGGATATGCAAAAGCAGTTAGACCAAAGGTTAGTGATCCATCATCTTTGTTCAGTTCAAAAACACCCCCAACACACAACTCCAGTTCCCACTCTCTGACTTCAGTGGCTATTTTGTACTTGTCTATTAGCTACCTGTCCTGAAGAGCCACTCCTCCTCCACCTCCTCCTCCTCCTCCTCTCTCCTCCTCCTCCTCCTCCTCCTCCTCCTCCTCCTCTTCTTCTTCCTCCTCCTCCTCCTTTTTTTTGAGTTCTATCTTGACATTGAAGTAAGGTTGTATCCCTGTTTTATTTTTTATTTATTTTTTTTTATTACTTTTTTTACAACAAACAAACAAAAAAAATACATTATTACACCCTTGTGCTATACATAAAAGGAAGATTTGGGTCTTCGGATATATCCTCATGATTGCCAAAATCCACGTTCTCGAGGTACAGGTACTGAAGCGTCCAATGTTCCAAGCGCAAAGTCCACAAATGGTTTCCAAGTCTTCCAGAAAATATCTTCTTTATACACACCACTTCTAATTTTAATATCACATGTCATTTTATCATTTAAAGCTAATTTCCACATTTCAGAATTCCACTCTTCTATTCTAAAAATCACATCTAGTTTCCAATATCTAGCTATTATAATTCTACCTATTATAATCATAATTCTAATCAATTCTTTTTCATATTTTGTTAATTCTATTTCCTTAATTACCAACAATAATATAGTTTCCACTCTCAATGTTATTACTTTCCCCATCATTTCAAATATCATTTTCTCCAATTGTTGCCAAAACTTTTAACCTTATCACAATTATACCACATATGTTCATAAGTCCCCAATTCCATCTCACATCTCCAACATTTTTACTAATTTTTTATCCATTTGTGACAATCTTACTGGAGTCAAATACCATTTCCAAACAACTTTATAATTGTGCTCTTTAATCCTTATAGATAAAGTTCTCATAATTCTACTCTTCCAATTCACATTCCAATCTGACTCTGGTATTTCAATATTAAGATCTTTTTCCCAATTTGTCCTCATCACTCTTTGTAATTTTTCATCAGAATTTATAATCTTATAAACCCTACTAACGAGTCCCTTTAGCCCAATTTCATCTTTCATAATCCGAGATACTAAATATTCAAATTCAGTTTCACATCTATTTATCGAATAATTTTCCTTTAGTTTTTTGTCCATTTTCTATCTGTATTTTTCAAACCAACTTAACCCTAATTTTTCAATAATTTCTTTATTCCTCCTTTCATTTCCATAACTTTTATCCAATCTCTAATAATTTCTATATTTTCCTCTTTAATCACTTCATTACGTTTTATATTATTTTAATCGGCCAAATTCAGTTGTCTCCCCAAAAGATTATATCCGAATTAAAATTTTAACAAATTTGTTCCACATTTTTACTTAATCCTTTAACCAATAACTTCTACTTACACATTTTAAATTTGCTTTATCTAAAACCACCTTGATCCAAATTTCTATATCCCTTAACTCTAAATCTCTCCAATAGTTATCTTCACCTTTAAGTATTTTTACCACTATCCGGATACCATACGCACAGTAATAATTAAATAATTTGGGGATTCCTAATCCACCTTCCTTTTGATTTTGATACCACATTTTCTTCACTAATCTAGGTCTTTTGCCACCGTTGCAAAATTTATCCAGTTTTTTCTGATATCCTTCAATATCTTTCTCTGTCAAATTTAGTGGTAGCATCTCGAATAAAAAGTTGAACTTGGGCAGCAACATCATCTTACACATTGCAATTCTACCAAACCAAGACAACTTTAAAATTTTATATTTATCTATCTTCTTCTCAATTTCGTTAATCACCACATCATAATTAAGTTTTTTCAATTCTTTAACCTTAAGTGAAAGCACTATACCCAAATATTTCAATGTGTTATCCCAAATTGCTCTTGCATATTCTCAGACTCATTACCATTACTATCCATCAATAATTCTGACTTTGACCAATTTACTTTCAATCCTGTCATTTCCTCAAATTCTATCAAATGCTTATATATCTTTTTCAGATCTTTCTCTACATTTTCAAAATAATTAAAGTATCATCCGATACAAATTTATCTTATACCCTTATATCCTTCTAATTCTTCATCTTTTCTATCATTTTGTCAATATTTCCATAGCCAATAAAAATAATGTTGGGGACAGGGACATCCTTGTCTCGTACCAGCTTCTAATTTTATCTCTTCAGTTAATATTCCATTCACCTTCACTCTTGCACTGCTCTTTTGGTACAATTTTGAAATAACATGTATAAACTTATTACCAAAGCCTAAAGCCTCCACAATTACTTTAATTGTTTCCCATTGTACAGAATCAAAAGCTTTAAAAATATCCAATGATACTATACCAATTTTATCACCATTATATTCAGCTACATCTATAATATTTAATACTCTTCTAACAATATCACTCATGTATCTACCCTTCACAAAACCTACTTGATTATAACTTATATATCTATCTATAAATCTATTTAATCTATTACTTATAATAGCAGTAAATATCTTTGCATCCTGATTAATTAAAGAAATGGGCCGATAGGACTCAATCCTTTCTAAATCTTTATCTGGTTTAGGAATTAGGATATCACCGTTCTATTCCATGACGAAGGTACTTCCCACCATATAATATTCCATTGAATAATTTTGCAATCTTGGTATTATTAATTCTTTAAATTCTTTATAAAACTCAACAGGTAATCCATCCTCACCTGGAGCTTTCCCTAATTTTAATTTTTGTATTATTCCATTAATCTCATCTTGTGTTATATCTTCTTCCATCAATTCCTTATATGTTTGATCAATTTTCACCACATACTTTTCTAAATAACATTGCAATTTTCCCCGATTAATTGGTTTCTTTGAATATAGATTCTGAAAAAAATTTCTAACCACTTCACATTTCTCTAATTTTTTATAACATCTTATACCTCTATCATCTATCAAAACTCCAATTTCTCTCTTCTCTTTTATCTTTCGCCATCTTTGCCAATAATTTAGAATTTCTATTACTAAATTCAAAAATTCCTATTTAAAAATCTCAAATTTCTTTTACTAACTCTGTATCTTCTTCTATCATTTTATTTCTTAACATATTAAGCTCCTGAAGAATTTTTTTCTTTAGTAAGCAAAATTGATTTTCCAATTCTTTAATCTGATTTTATCTCTTTCCATTTTAATTTTATAATTTTTATATTTCCTACTTGATAATTTAATACTCTCCTCTAAACACCGCTTTCATCGCATCCCAAACAATTTCAAATTTAACCTCCCGTTATCATTTAATCTCCAACTTTCCTCCAGTTTTTAAGTATCCATTTTTATCCTTTTCATTTTATACAATTTCTCGTCATATCTCCAATAGCTTCTTTTTTCTCAAAATTAAAATCTAAGTCCACCATAACTTCTGCATGATCAGAATCTTTAAATTCCCACATCTACCTTATCCACATTATTCAACAAATCTTTAGAAAGAAAAATATAATCAATTCTAGAATATGTATTATATATCTTAGAGAAAAGTGTATACTCTCTCAATTCCTTTAACCTCTCTCACACATCGACCATGGTTTCAAGCATCCACATATTTAAAATCCCCATTTTATTTGCTCCTCCACAGCGGGTGGGATTAGTACTATCTATTTTATCTCTGATTAAATTAAAATCCCCAGCCACAATTACTTTCCTACACTTTCATTCTCCAAAATTTTGTTATTTTTCAAGAAATTCTCTTTGTGTTTCATTCGGTAAATATAAATTAACAAGTGTCACTTTTTCCTCATTAAGATTTCCAACAATTATTACATATCTTCCATCTTCATCCAAAATTACCTTATGTTTTTCAAAGTACACCCTATCTGATATCAGTGTTGCAACTCCTCTAGCTTTTGAAGTTCCAAATGCTTTTTCATATATTTGCATACCTTTTATATACATTCTATTTGAATCTTCAGATTTCTGATGGGTTTCTTGTAAAAATAAAATGTCTGGTAAATCCCTTTTAATCTTAAACTCCAATCTTCTTCTTTTAATCTGATTCCCTGTACCCTTCACATTCCATGACATTATTTTTATAACTCCCATTTAAAATATAAAATTTTAATCCTATCCCGCATCTTCCTTTCTGTGCCCACCACCGACATTAAACTACCATATTTAACATATAAACAACAATAAGAAAACAGAAAAAAAACAAAAAACAAAACAAACAATAAAGTACAAACAATCTTCTTCCCCCACATCCTCATCGATTTCGCCTCTATAAAGAGAATGGGGGAGAGGGGACGTGCCAATGCCCGGGCCACTTCTTTCGGGCTGTCTATTTAAATTCATCACTCAGAAAAAGATAGCGATGACCGCATTCAGCTTCGTATTTTCCAAGACTCTTATCTGCTTCTTCTCTACTGTATCCTCACGACTCTTCTTCTGTTCAACCAACACAGGTGATATTTCTTTCCTCTTTAACCCTTTGAGTCTTGCCTCCAATAGCCCCTTTTTCTTCTTCTGGGATTGATGTTTCCGTGTATGTTCCACCCATCTGAAGCATTTGATCTTTTATCTCCATTAAATCCTCCATCTCAATCAGTCCAAGCTCCGTAAATATAATAATGCATCTATATCTGGGGTGATTGTACGATCCTTCCTTTATAAAAAATTTCAATTGTTGTGGTGGCCTCCAATTGTATTTAATTCCATTATCCCTCAAAACTTTTGTGATTGGTTTTAAAAAAAATCTCCATGCCCTTTCTTCTCTTGATATATCCGGGAAGACTTGAATAGTCTTCCCTTCAAACTTCAAAGTATCTCCCAACTCTCTTACCTTGGCCATAACTTCCAACTTATCACCAAGATTTGCGAACCTGACAAGCACATTCCTGTTAGAACCATTTTGCCTTCTATATCCAATTCTAAAAACACTTGCCAGGTCTGCTATTGTAAACGTAAGTTGCGTATCCAAATCATTAATCCATTTCAGAACCCGCTGTTTCAATTTATCCTCCTTTTCTTCTGAGATTCCTCTGATAACTAAATTATATTTCCTCATCTCTTCTTCCAAAAGACAGATTCTCTTATCTTGCTGCTCATTTTTATAAAATATTTTACCAATTTGCCGATCTACTTTTACCTCGTGCACATGCATCTGCTCCATTTCATCTTTAATCATTATCATTTCCTCTTTCTGTTTTGCAAAGTTTTCATTCATCTCTTGCTTTAAATTCTGCATTTCAGATGTCAGTTTCAATGTCAAATTATCTATACGCTCTGATAGTCCTGCTATTTTTTCCCCAATTTTATTTAAAGCTGCAGCAAGTTGCTGCGTTTCTGAAAGTTGTTGAGTCATTTTGAAAAAAGCCAAAAAATTTCCCAAACTAAGATTCCAAACCAATTTTACAGAGGGTCTTAGTGAAGATCAAAGGACGACTGTCTTTTAATTGAAGCGAAGCGGCTTATTTGCACTGTTATCTCTTAAGTTCAAGGATACTCCACAAAGAGACACAAAACTTCACAGCTAACATTAATTAGCGCCATTTTTCCTCCACGTCAGCAAAGCAGAAAGGAAGACAAACCAACTTAAACGAAGCAAAATCCTTTTTTTTTTTTTTGTAATATAAACAAGCTATTAATTTGCTCTCAAGAGAAAAAAAAAATAAAGAAAAAATTAGCTCAGTAAAATCCTCTTACTGCCAAACAATCCAATAAAAAATCAGTTTCTCTTCTCTTCAATTAAATTCTTCTTGGCTGAGCTTCCGGAAGGCTCAAAAAAAAAAAATTCTTCTCATTATCAAATTCAGTCCTTAATATTCAGTTCTTAATATTCATTCCTTAGCCTCAGCAATAGAAATTTTTTTTTTAACACAGAACAAGATAGTTAATTTTGGAAAAACAGAACACAGTATTTTATTCCAACTTATCTTGTCTGCCGGCTCGGTCAACCCACGCTGTAGAAACTCCTTAATTCAAGCCGTTTCAGATGACCTACCAGTTTTAAATTCAATCTGCTGGGCTGTTAACACTTTCAGTTCATGATTTATTAACTTTCATCCATAACAGTGCATTCCAAACGGCATAAATTCTCATAAATCTTCATTAATAAGCCCTGTGAAGTGAAGGAAAGGTCCTTACCCCACCACGGTCATGGCCACGCCCCCTGTATCCCTGTTTTAAAGATGCAAGTGGCCATTTATCATTCCCCTATTAATAAAGTACCTAGCAATTATTTGTTCTATATATAATTATTATTAACCAGCCAGTAGAGTCCATGTACCATCTCCTAAGAATTTCTATCCATTAGGACACTGGCAATGTGCCTTTTCTCCTTTCACATTCACCCCTAGAACATGGGTGTCAAACTTGCAGCCCATGGGCTGGTTGCATTACATGCTGGCCCTGGCCCTGCCCCTGCCCGGTTTAGCGAAGGGGGAAAAAGTCCCCATACATCATGTGATGATGCAAGTTTGATAACCCTGCTCAAGAATGTTATTTCACCTGAGTTAAGATTAGCAACATCGATGAAGCCTTCTAGAAAACTTACTGTAAAACCTGGTTCTTTCTCAAGCTTGGAGATCCCATAGTAAACCTGCAACATGGCTATATAAGATTAAGTGACTGTTGTTCTCCCAAAACTTGTTTTTATCTTTATTTATATTTCAGTGCTTCTTGAGTTATCATATGGCTTTAATTATTATTAAGTGTGTAAGTCTCCCAGAACATATTTTAATCCAAAACTCCTTGAAACTCCTTCTTAAAAGAGGCTGAATTTTGGTCTCAGCCCCTGAGTAGCAACAATATATCAGGACATACAACCAAGTCTAATTAACCTTATAAGATCAACTTATCTCACTGAAATGATTTGATATTGGCAGGAACATGCCAGTAATGCTGATAGCAGAAAATACATTTGCTGGAATGGATATATTTAACATGGTTGAAATGAGGGAGGGGAAAGGGAATTCTGAAACATTTTCCAGCACTCAATGCCTGTCTGTTCATGCCTATTTTCACCACTGCCTGTTAATTTTGAAAGGACAGATCCATGGAAATTAAGGATAAATGTCACTAACCATAATTACACATGCTGAGAGCACAACACTCCCAGCTGCATATTGCTTCAGCTTGCCAGCTCTGTGGCAAGCCCATCCTTACTTAGCCTTTACAGCAAGGGATTATAATTCCTTTTCTGTATGTTATTAACTTCTTCAGGAGATCCCAAGATATATTATGCTTCAAGTTAAGTAGACCATCTCATTCCCCCTGCACCGAAATTTAACTGATAGAAGGGGCTGTTCTACCTGTAACAATAAATGAAAATATATAAATGGGTTAATATATATGTTTACTTAAAATACATCTTTCAATTAAGATTGCATAGTATAGTAAACTACTCAGAATATTGTGGAGAAATATCCATATGCAAAGAAATTAACAAACATCCTAATGAAGTCCTTGCAGATCTGAGTACATGAAATTCTGAATACATCTGAACCATAGTTATTTCATATATAATAGGGATGCTACCTAAAAGTATTGAACCCATCCCTTCACATTTATTTATTTATTTATTTATTTATTTATTTATTTATTTATTTATTTATTTATTTATTTATTTATTTATTTATTTATTTGTCAAACACAACAATATATATAAGTATAAGCATGAAATAACCATACAAATTGGATACGCCGGAGAAGACGCCTAGAGAGTACCTGGAGGTCTAGCCGTTCTGAAGCTGATCGGACACTAGTTAGGTCTTTTTCTAAGGCCTACCTAGTGGCACTGAGGGAGGCGAAACGTTCCTACGTTTCCACCCTCATTGCGTCGGCAGATAACTGCCCGCCCGCCCTGTTTTGGGTGACCCGCTCTCTCCTTCATCAGGAGGGGCGGAGGACCCCTTGCAGGGACGTGCTGAGGAGTTTAACGGTTATCTATACGATAAAATCATTCAGCTCCGGGATAGCTTAGACCAAAATTGCGATGATCCAAATGAGATGACAGAGACGCGTCTTGTTGAGGTTTGATGCTGTGGCTCCCGAGGACGTGGACAGGTTACTGGGGAGGCTAATTGCGACCACATGTTTACTGGACCCATGTCCCTCCTGGTTGGTGCTGGCCACATGGGAGGTGACACGAGGCTGGCTCCAGGGAATTATAAATGCTTCATTGCTGGAGGGGGTTTTCCCCGCCGCCTTGAAAGAGGCGGTGGTGAGACCCTTCCTCAAGAAGCCTTCCCTGAACCCGGCTATTTTAGGAAACTATCGTCCAGTCTCCAATCTTCGCTTTGTGGAGAAGGTTGTAGAGAGTGTGGTGGCATGGCAGCTCCCCCGGTACCTAGATGAAGCTGTCTATCTAGACCCATTCCAGTCCGGCTTCCGGTCCGGACATAACACGGAGACAGCTTTGGTCGCGTTGGTGGATGACCTCTGGAGGGCCAGGGATAAGGGTTGTTCCTCTGCCCTGGTCCTGTTAGATCTCTCGGCGGCTTTCTATACCATCGACCATGGTATCTTGCTGCACCGGTTGGAGAGCTTGGGAGTGGGAGGCACTGTTTATCTGTGGTTCTCCTCCTATCTCTCTGACTGGATGCAGACGGTGTTGATAGGGGGGCAGAGATCGACCGCGAGATGCCTTACTTGTGGGGTGCCTCAGGGGTCGATTCTCTCGCCTCTCCTGTTCAACATCTATATGAAGCCGGTGGGTGAGGTCATCAGTGGCTTCGGGGTGAGTTATCATCTGTACGCTGATGATATGCAGCTGTACCTTTCCACCCCGGGCCACCCCAACGAAGCTGTCGAAGTGCTGTCCCGGTGCCTGGAAGCTGTACGGGTCTGGATGGGGATAAACAGGCTCAAGCTCAATCCCTCCAAGATAGAGTGGCTGTGGATGCCGGCACCCCGGTACAGTCAGCTGCAATTGCAGCTGACTATTGGGGGCGAGTCATTGGCCCCAATGGAAAGGGTGCGCAACTTGGGTGTTCTCCTGGACGGATGGCTGTCGTTTGAAGACCATTTG
Source organism: Ahaetulla prasina (assembly GCF_028640845.1). NCBI lineage: Eukaryota > Metazoa > Chordata > Lepidosauria > Squamata > Colubridae > Ahaetulla > Ahaetulla prasina. The sequence goes on from NC_080542.1 coordinate 68,257,478, forward strand.
GTGGCCGTCTCCAGGAGAGCTTTTTACCAGGTCTGCCTGGTCCGCCAGTTGCGCCCCTTCCTTGACTGGGATGCCTTATGCACGGTCACTCACGCTCTTGTCACTTCTCGTTTGGATTATTGTAATGCTCTCTACATGGGGCTTCCCCTGAAGTGCACCCGGAGGCTTCAGTTAGTTCAGAACGCAGCTGCGTGGGTGATTGAGGGAGCCTCACATTGCCCCCACGTAACACCGCTCTTGCGCAGTCTGCACTGGCTTCCTGTGGTCTTTCGGGTGTGCTTTAAGGTTTTGGTTACCACCTTTAAAGCGCTCCATAGCTTAGGGCCCGGGTACTTATGGGACCGCCTGCTGTTACCTTATGCCTCCCACCGATCTGTACGCTCACACAGAGAGGGTCTTCTCAGGGTGCCGTCCGCCAAGCAATGCTGGCTGGCGGCCCCCAGGGGAAGGGCCTTCTCTATAGGAGCTCCTACTCTTTGGAACGAACTTCCCCCTGGTTTGCGCCAATTACCCGACCTTTGGACCTTTCGCCGTGAGCTGAAAACGTATTTGTTTATTCTATTCCAGGGGCCGGAATAGCTCAGGCTGTTAGAGCCTGTTATTAGAACACAGTAGCCTGCAATTACTGCAGGTTCAAGCCCGGCCCAAGGTTGACTCAGCCTTCCATCCTTTATAAGGTAGGTAAAATGAGGACCCAGATTGTTGGGGGGGGCAATAAGTTGACTTTGTAAAAATATACAAATAGAATGAGACTATTGCCTTATACACTGTAAGCCGCCCTGAGTCTTCGGAGAAGGACGGGATATAAATGTAAACAAAACAAAAAAAGCGGGACTGGCTTAAATTTTTAAATTTTTAATTCTAAATAATTTTAATCGGGGTTATTATTTATAAATTTTAAGGGTTTTAAATTTGATTGTTTTAATTCCGGCCATTTATGAATTATGTTCATTTTAAGTTCTTGTTTTAATTGTATATTGTGCTGTTTTTTATGACTTGGCTATGCACCGCCCTGAGTCCTTCGGGAGAAGGGCGGTATAAAAATTTAAATAAATAAATAAATAAAAAATACAACCAAAGGGAACATTAGGACAGGAACGGTAGGCACACTGATGTTCTTATGCACGCCCCTTACAAACCTCTTAGGAATGGGGTGAGGTCAATAGTAGATAGTCTTTAGTTAAAGCTTTGGGGATTTTGGGAAGAGACCACAGAGTCAGGTAGTACATTCCAGGCATTAACAACTCTGTTACTGAAGTCATATTTTCAACAATCAAGATTGGAGCGGTTCACATTAAGTTTAAATCTATTGTTTGTATTGTTGTGGTTGAAGCTGAAGTAATCTTCGACAGGAAGGACATTGTAGCAGATGATTTTATGAGTTATACTCAGGTCATGTCGAAGGCGGCGGAGTTCTAAATTTTCTAAACCCAAGATTTCAAGTCTGGTGGCATAAGGTATTTTGTTGTGATCAGAGGAGTGGAGAACTCTTCTTGTAAAATATTTCTGGACACGCTCAATTGTATTAATGTCCAAAATGAGGTGTGGGTTCCAGACAGGCAAGCTGTAATTGAGAATTGGTCTAGCAAATGTTTTATATGCTCTGGTTAGTAGTGTAATCTTTCTGGAGAAGAAGCTACGCAAGATTAGGTTTACAACTCTTAAAGCCTTTTTGGCGATGTAGTTGCAGTGGGCTTTGGCACTTAGATCATTGGATATGAAAACTCCAAGGTCTTTGATGGAGTGAGGGTCATCTACAAGGTCATGTCCATCAAGCTTGTATTTAGTGTTCTGATTCTTTTTTCTAATGTGTAAGACAGAGCATTTGTTGGCTGAGATTTGGAGTTGCCAAATTTTTGACAATTCCGACACAAAGTCAAGGTCTTTTTGAACAGTAGCCGCATTGTTGGTAGTGTTAAATAGTTTAACATCATCGGCGAAGAGAACACAATTACCTATAATATGGTCACAGAGGTCATTAATGTATAATATGAAGAGTGTTGGTCCTAGAACCCTGCCTTGGGGAACACCGCTATTGACAGGAGCAGGATTTGATAGGGAACTGCCTATTTTGACCACTTGTTGCCTGTTTGACAGGAATGCAGTTATCCAATTATGGAGGGGTCCGGAGATGCCCTAGGATTTTAGTTTTAGAAGAAGTTTGTCATGGACCACTGAGTCAAAAGCTTTAACAGATGTACCCTTCAAGGAGATTGAAGCCATAATGTCCTTTAAGAAACCGAATCTATTATTAAAGACAAAAGTAAAGTTTTCCCCTGTTTAGTTATGTCCGACTCTAGCGGATGGTGCTCATCTCCATTTCTTAGCTGAGGAAGCCAGTGTTGTCCAAAAACTTTTCCATGGTCATATGACCCACATGACTATACAGTGAGGTACATGGAACACAATTATCCTCTGACTGAAATGGTACCTATTTGTCTACTTGCATTTTCATGCTTTCAAATTGCTAGGTGGGGCCAGAAATGGGAGCTCACCCCATTGCATGGAACTCAGGTCTCGAACCAGGGCTGTCAACTTTCCAGCTGATAAGCCTAGCATCTTTAACCGCTGAGTCATTGTGTCCCTTCCCAGCTATTATTACAACTGGGTTTTTTAAATTAATCCATAAAATGTTTCCAAGAAATACAATTTTGAAAAATGTATTGAAGTGATTGAATACAGGTTGTCCTTGGCTTACAACAGTTTATTTAATGACTGTTCAAAGTTACAACAGCACTGAGAAAAGTGACTTATTATCATTTTTCACACTTATGATCTTTATAGCAGCTGCATGATCATGTGATCAAAATTCAGATGCTTGACAATTGATTCATACTTTTTTTTATTTTATTTTTTAGTTGCATTTATATCCCGCCCTTCTCCGAAGACTCAGAGCGGCTTACACTGTGTTAAGCAATGACAATTGCTTATGACAGTTCCTGTGTCCCAAGGTCATGTGATTACTTTTTGGAATCTTTTGACAAGCAAAATTGATGGGGAAGCTAGATTCACTTAACACTAACTATCAACTGCAATGATTCATTTAGCAACTATGGCAAAAAGTCATAAAATGGGACAAAACTCACTTAACAAATCTCTCACTGAACAACATTAATTTTGGGCTCAGTTGTGGTTGCAAGTCAAGGACTACTTGTAGCTTAGTAAATCGTATGCCATATCACATCAGAAGCTTGCTAAGAAATTATATATATCAGCAACTATCAGACCAGTACTAAACTCTGAAGAATTTTAACTCTTTGAGATTGTATTTTGTCTTTTTTTATAACTCAAACTTTTTCTTTCTTTTGCAGTCTGACAATTCAGGAAGCTGTTGCAGATCAAATCTCCCGTAAGTTGTTAAATATATTTTTTTAAAGGAAAATATATTTGAATCCTCTCTAGCCTCAGATTCCTTAATATCAAATTGAAAGGTTTTTAAATATAGCTTTCTTTAAATAGATATGTGCCAATGCTCAAACACTACTCCATTGATCCCAGACCAAATCTTCTGTTTCAGAGCATTCAATTTTACACTTTCTGGACTCAATATGATTAGGTATCCAAGCTTATGGTTTTGTTTTCTCAGATTATACATGAACCTTCTTTGTGGAATAGGCAACTGTGGTTGCTGACTTAGCTGTTCATTGCTTGTCATCTGCTGTTCTCAAGAAAAGTTCATTTCTATTGTCTAGTCTAAAACTGGCATGGGTTGCAATACCAGTAAAGCAGACCTTCTTTGTTATAGATCCTGCTCAAAGGGCCACCAAGTAAAGAAATTCCTGTTTTATGACTAAAAAACAAAACAGGATTCAGAAAATGTTGTACTTTATATAATTTCTCTCAAGAGCTAGCTATTCATTTTGATATTGCTTAACTTGAGATCTCAAATAATTATAGTAAGAGAGAACTGTCCTTGGTGGATCCTCTGTGTCAAATGCAGATGAGAGTGATTTAGATATTTTCTTAGCATTTTCAGCCTTGATTTGGAAAATCACTCCTCCCCCACCCACCCTTACCAGTGGTGGGTTGCTACTGGTTCTCCCCAGTTCGCAAGAACAGGTAGTAAACATCTTGAGTAGTTCGGAGAACCAGTAGTAAAAATTCTGCCTGGCTGCGCCCCCAATCTATTGCTGCCTCCCGACTCCCAGCTGATCGGCTAGAAGGAAAAAATCAGGACCCACTTGACAAAGAAGAGAAAAAAAACCAAGACACCGTCCCTTTAAATTGAGAAGCCAAGAAGCCTCCCAACTGATTGGCTAGAATGAAAAAATCAGGACTCGCTTCTCAGCCAGGAGATCGCTTGGCAAAGAAGAAGGGGGAGAAAAAAAAGACACTGTCGCTTTAAATTGACACAACTGCTGGAAGGAGAAGGCTACTTGCAGAAGCAGTTCCTTTCTGGGTCAGCTGAACAACAAATTGGATAAGAGGAGGTTCTATGTTTTTGAAGTTTTGGGGTTTGTGCAACATGGGCTTTGTGTTTTTAAAAAGGTTTGGGTGATTTCCATTGTGAAATATCCTGTCTTGAATGAGTTTTCTGCCTGCTTGTAAATGGAGCCAAACTTCCGGCTTCCACTTTCTATGATCTCTGAGCACCAATAGCTGTTTTCTGCTTACAATGTTTCCTTTATGCAGCTGGCAGGAATGTGGAATTCCAGGCAGGTTCCTTGTTAGCAGCTTGATTATTCCTTAATTATCTGGGAGCCTTTTCTTATGAGTAATATTTAATTTGGGAAATGAAGATGGGGGAGTTTGATTCCTTCCCAGAACAGATTAGTGGGGTGGGGAGGAAATGGGGATTTTGAAGTAACCTTCCCCTGGAGTGGGGAGGGGATGAGGACTTTAGGCTTGCTGTCAAACATCAGCCATAATACTAATGACTGTTTTGAACAATATGCAGGTTGTATTACATGAATGGTTATTTTATATATGAAATTATGACTGAAACCTATATAGTTCACACTGCCAGGAAGTTTGTCCTTAGTTTTAGGTTGCTTCTCTCTTTGATGAGTTTCCATCCATTGCTTCTTGTTTTGCCTTCTGGTGCTTTGGAAAATACTTCCTCCCCCCTTCTTTCTAGCAGCCCCTTAAAAGCCTGTTGCCTATCACACTCTTGGGCAAAGCATGTGAGCCATTTCCTCCTTTCAGCGGTCCATGAAAGTGCATCTGTAGCAGAAGTCTCTAACCTTGGCCACTTTAAGACTTTAAGACAGCAAAGCTGGCTGAGGAATTCTGGGAGTTGAAGTCCACAAGTCTTAAAGTGGCCAAGTTTGGAGACCCCTGATCTATAGTATGTAGATAATAAATGTAATGTATCTTTAAAAGTTTTGGCGGGAAAATAGCACGTTGCTGATTGGTTGAAGCCTCCGGCTAAACTGTATATAAAGAGAGGTTTTTCCCAGCACTGGCTGCTGGGTTCACCATATAGTAAAGAGCTGTTGTCACTATCCTGGTCTCCTGCCTCGTTATTGCCCGAATCTAACACTGGCGACGAAGGTGGGATCTCGAGGCTAAGAGCGCCAGGAAAAGAGCTGAACTCACCAGGAAGACGCGAACCCAGCAAACAAGGGGCGGAAAGCAGCGATGTCCGGCTACACACCGCCAGCGCCATTCGACCCAGCTAAGGAAAAATGGGGGTCATACATGGCTCGTTTCGAGTGTTTCCTCGAGGCGAACGAACTTCAAGGAGTTTCAGACAACAGGAAACGAGCGTATTTCCTGAGCCACTGCGGTCCAGAAGTTTTCGACACCGCAGAATCCCTGGCGGAGCCAACGCCGGTACAGTCGGTACCGTGGCAAACTCTGCAGACCTTATTGAAAGCCCATTATGCACCAACGCCGTCCAAGTATGTACAGCGGTTCGGTCGGGAGCGCAGACAGCAAGAGGCGAGTCTATCAGCGCATACATGGCCGCCCTGAGGAAAGCCTCAAAACATTGCGAGTACCGAGACTTGGATGAGGCATTGCTGAGCAACTCATCCGCGGGTCAGGGACATCCGTTTGGAGGCGGCTGCTGTCTAAAAGCAACCTAACGCTGGCAAATGCCTTGGACGGCCAGGGCTCACGAGATGTCTACCCAAGCGGCGGAAACCCTACAAAGCCGCTCGCACCAACGGCTGGTGCGAAATCAACCCCGGTCCACAACGAGGAGATCCAGGCTGAGTCGGACGGTGAGGAAGAGGAAGGAGTCTTCCACACCGGGAGGCCGGAGAAAGAAGACCGGGGTGACTGCGCAAGTTGCGGAGGGCAACACCAACGACAACAATGCAAATTTAAGGATGCGGTGTCGGCGTGCGAAGGAAGGGCACATAGCACAGGCCTGTCGAGCACCCCAACCTTCCGCCAAAATTCAAACCGGCCAATCAGGCGCGGAGCAGTGAGCGGCCGCGAGTGGTCAGTTTAAAAAAGGCGCGAAGTTGAATCAGACTGTCGTGAGAGTGGGTCACGCATCAACACGCCTAGAGAAAAAAATCTTTACAAAGGCAAAGATTGAGGGGGTGCCGTGCCGATTGGAGGTGGACACCGGCTCATCGATCACGATCATGTCCTGGGACAATCTCGTGAGAGCCTTACCCGCCATCGCAAAGCGCAAGCTGCAACCACAGAAATTAAAGGTATAAGACTACCAAGGGAATCGCATCCCTGTTCGAGGGGTAACGTCCGTCCACGTCGAGTATGGACAATACAAGAAAACTCTGCCCATCACCATCGTCGATGGGACTCTGCCAAGCTTATTGGGTCTGGACTGGTTCCGAGCATTGGGCATGGGGGTGACCGGAATCTTCAGAAACGAAGTCGACCTCAAAGACGCACTCATGAAGGAGTTTGGGGACGTTTTCGAAGACTGCCTGGGCAAGTACAAGGGGACCCCTATCTCATTTAACTTAGACCCACAAGTCGCCCCTATCCGTTTAAAGGCTAGGAGGGTCCCGTTCGCCCTAAAGCCCAGGATTGACCGGGAACTGGACAAACTAGTAAACCAGGGAATTTTAGTGCCAGTTGACCATGCCAAATGGGAGACCCCTATAGTCACCCCAGTCAAACCGGACGGGTCGGTCCGGATTTGCGCTGACTACAAGGCAACGCTCAACAAAGCATTGCAAAAGAGTGCTTACCCCGTTCCGGTGGTACAGCACTTACTGCACTCATTGGGGCAAGGGCAAGTTTTTGCCAAGCTAGACTTGGCCCAAGCCTACCAACAGCTACCCGTAGATAGCAGCACAGCCGAAGCACAGACAATTGTGACTCACAGAGGGGCTTTTAAGTGCACCCGGTTACAGTTTGGGGTTAGTGTGGCTCCAGGGTTATTTCAGAACCTCATGGAGCGGCTATTGCAAGGACTGCCAGGGGTGGTACCATACTTCGACGATGTATTGGTATCCGCTGAGAACCTAGAGGAATTAGGGGTAAGGCTGCGAAAAGTTTTGGGCATTTTCCGGTCTGCCAGTTTAAAAGTTAAACTGAACAAATGCCATATCGGGGTTGAATCAGTGGAATTCCTGGGCTACCGAATAGACAGGGAAGGGATTCACCCCACTGAGAGCAAGGTACGGGCCATCAGGAAGGCCCCAGCCCCAAAGAACAAACCGGAGTTACAGGCATTCTTAGGTCTGGTCAACTTCTACGCGGTATTTTTAAAAAATAAGGCAACAATTGCCGAACCGCTGCACAAACTACTAGCAAAGACAGCTGCGTGGTCTTGGGGAAAGGCGGAAGCTAGGGCATTCGAAGGAGTAAAGAATCTCCTATCTAGCGATAGCCTCCTTATTCAGTACAATGGCACGTTGCCATTAGTATTAAGCTGCGATGCATCTCCCACGGGTGGGGCTGTGCTCAGCCACAGGTTGCCAAATGGCACAGAAGCCCCTATTGCATACTACTCCCGAACCATGTCATCAACTGAAAGGAATTATAGCCAGCTTGATAGGAAGCCTTGGCTATAGTCTCAGAGTAAAGAAATTCCATGAATATGTATTTGGTCGTGATTGAAATCATCACGGACCACAGACCCTTGCTAGGTTGTTGGCAGGCGATAACGCCTGTGGCACTTCGCCCAGACTGACCCGATGGACTATCTTCCTGGCATATTCTTACAAATTACTACACCAGCCAGGAAAGGAATTAGGCATGCAGACGCCCTGAGCAGATGCCCGTTACCAGAGACTATCAAGACCCCACTCCGGGATACCAGTTCTGCTAATTGACTCTTTGGACTCTGGCCCAGTCACATCCAAGAGGTGGCTCGGCTTCGTAAGGACATTACAATAAGGACTGTAATTGGTTGGGTACAAAGGTTGGCCGCCTCGGGCGCGTTTAAATAATTTGTAAAAAACGTGGGAACTCTCGGCCCAAGGGGTGCCTGCTATGGGGGGATCGAGTGGTGATCCCGGAGAAATTGAGGGAAAAGGTATTGGATCTCCTTCACGAAGGTCACCCAGGGATCGTGAGAATGAAGGGTCTAGCGAGAAGCTATGTGTGGTGGCCCTTAATGGACACGGAAATTGCTGAAAGGGTAGGGAAATGCCAGGCCTGCCAGGAATCCAGACCACTACCCCCAACGGCCCCGATTCGGGAGTGGGAGAGACCCCAGGGCCCTTGGTCTAGGATCCATATCGATTTTGCCGGTCCCTTTCACGGCCAAACCTTTCTGGTAGTAGTCGATGCCTACTCCAAATGGCTGGAAATCATTCTCATGAGATCCATGACAGCCGAGGCCGTGATTTCAGTCCTACGGCACCTATTCGTAACGCACGGGCTGCCCGACACGTTAGTCTCTGATAATGGCCCGCAATTCACGGCAACCCAGTTTGAAGGATATTTGGCAGAAGAGGGCATCCGGCATGTCCTCTCGGCGCCTTTCCACCCTGCGACGAATGGCCTTGCAGAACGTTCCGTTCGGAGCGCAAAGGAAGCATTGTCCAGAATCAGGCCAGGCGACTGGCAAACAAAAATCGATACCTTCCTGGCCGTCCAACACAGAACCCCCTGTGTCACAACTGGCAGAAGCCCGGCAGAGCTATTAATGGGTCGGAAGCTCAGGTGCCCACTAGACCGTTTAAACCCAAACTACACACCAGACGGTTACAAAGGGGTACAGGGTAAAACAAGAGGGATGGCAGTAGGCGACCTAGTGTGGGCACACAACTACAGCGAGGGTCCGACCTGGGTAACAGGAAAAATCCTAGAGATAACAGGACCAAAATCATATCTAGTTGAGATAGAGGATGGCCGGGTATGGAAGCGCCACATAGACCAGATAAGGAAACGCATAACCGGTAAATCAGAAACAGGCGAAACAGGCCCTGACTACCCAACGAATGAATCCACAACTGACTCCACCCCGGGGCAAACGCGAGACTTATCTGAGTTCCAGAAGGTCCAGCGACACCAACCGGCCCATCCTGAAGACAGCGGGGACGACTCTACAAATAATCCAGGGCCGGATGGCCTAGAGGAGGAGCTGAGAGGAACAAACAGTCCCTCCGGTCAGCTCGACTCACTTCCAGAAAGTGAATTGCGCAGGTCCGAAAGAGTCAGGAGACGCCCAGTCTACCTGCGTGATTACGTAGAAAAATAAGATGCTAATTTTATGCAAATATTGGTAAAGTGTTTTCTGGGAGGGGAGGAGTGTAATGTATCTTTAAAAGTTTTGGCGGGAAAATAGCACGTTGCTGATTGGTTGAAGCCTCCGGCTAAACTGTATATAAAGAGAGGTTTTTCCCAGCACTGGCTGCTGGGTTCACCATATAGTAAAGAGCTGTTGTCACTATCCTGGTCTCCTGCCTCGTTATTGCCCGAATCTAACAATAAAGTTGCAAAAAGGTGAACAACATTTTTGCATAACTATAGATGCTTTGAGGCTGATTGTGATAAGGAATGGCTGGGAGGGGAGAGGCCAGGCGAGGTACCCCTTGACATGAGTGACATTGAGTTGGCCACACCTATCCAGTCATATGACCATCAGGTCCCATCTAGTGTCACATGACCATCAAGCCACGCCCAGAAAATAAGCCATGCCCACAGAACCGGTAGTAAAAAAAATTAGAACCCACCCCTGACCCTTACCATACCTACAGAAAACCTACACATCACCCTATAGCTTAAATCATTTTCTTATTGCAACTTAAATGAAAGTGTGTCAGGTCCCAGATATTTCTACAGGGACACTGGCATTTTGATGGGAGGAAGGTGGGGAGGAATGGAGTGGTCTGTATGGAGTTTCTGTTTCTGTTTCCTGCATTACTGTGCTAATTTCTATATGAAGTTTCTGTTTCTGTTTTTTGCATTACTGTGTTACTCTCTATATGAAGTCTCTGTTTCTATATGAAGTCTCTGTTGCAATGAGATAGTGTGGGAGGGGTTTAGTTGCTTTAAATAACAACACATCATATAAGCATATATATAAGCAAAAGTATGCAATAACTATATTAATTTGATATAATGAAAGGAAACAATAGGACAGGAACGGTAGGCACTTTTGTCCCATCAGAAGGCACCAAAGTCAGGGTTGTTATCCTGGCTCTAGAAGGATCAGCTGCACATTGGATGGTGAGCCTTCATAATGCAGATGCACAAGAGCTCCACAACTTCAACCATTTCATGACAGCCCTGAGACGGAGATTTGAGGACCCCTAGCTGAGCGCAAGGCTAGAGACCACATAAGGCATATCAAACAGGGATGCCGTCCAAGTACATCGAAGAGTTTTGTGATCTGACTTGCCACGTAGATTGACCAGAGGAAATACTCATGAGTTGGTTCAAAGATGGCTTAAACGATGATCTGTACAATGCCTGCATTGCCCATGGAGCCCCAATCCCCCTGCATAACTGTTATGTCTTGGCTGACCAAGCCTGAAACCAGTACTGCGCAAACCGCTCCTGGAAAATCCCCGTTGGAAGGGAGAAGGGAGGAAACCAAACCTAGATCTGCCCCACTGTGCTCAGTCGCCTGTTTCCATTGCAGGAAAGAAGGTCCCTGTGGAAATGAGTGCCATGTGAGAATATCCACCTGAAAGGGAGAGAAGTAGATTGGAGGGAAACACTCAAAGCCACCACTGCATTCCAAACATATTGCCCTGAAGACCCATGCAGTCATTAAATTCTTGCTGGAATCAATTACAGTGTGAGGAATTCTGACCTCTCCAATGGAGGAACCCAGTCAATCAGAAAGCGACTCCGAAGACCCTTTGGTGAGTAGGGTTGTTGAATCTTTTACTACCCCTATATAACTGTTAATTCCAGTAATTGGGAAAAAGTGGAGAGACTTAAGGCATTTCTAGATTCGGGCATGAGAAATGTAATAAGCCCAACTCTGGTCAGGGAATTGGGCATTCAACTAAGGCCACTAAAAACCCCAGTCTTGTTTTGCCAACTTGATGAGTTCATCGCAGGAGTGCCCTGGCCACGTTTGCCACTGAACCACTCGAACTAACAATGGTAAATCACTCCAAAACCATCGCTTTTATTGTGACATCAGGGATGGACTGGGGCCTAGTTCTGGGGCTAACCTGGTTAAAGAAGTGGAACCCAAGGGTGGACTGGACAGAGGGGACCCTCCAATTCCCTAATGATGAATTAATTCGGAACGAGGAACCCCACCAGACTGAAATACTGCAGAGTGAAGAGGTAGCTGTGGCTTCAGGGAATGGACCTGTTGTGCCTCATCCTCCCTCCTCTCCTCAGCCGGGCCCCTCCCATCTCCTCCCGGGCCTGCTATCAAATTCGGAGTCTGATAATGAAGATGAATGTCCTGTCATGCCTCCAGCCCCCAGCCCTGGACCCATGCCTGGACAGGATGTCAGGAATGAACAAACAAACCTCACTAATGCGGCGTGTGTTCCTTTGGCTCAGCCATCAGAGGAAGACAGCCACGGATTCGAATTGCTCGGGCCTATGCCTTCTGACAACTCCCTTTCTTAAACAGCAGAAAACAATTTAAAGTGGGAAGATCCTCGCTTCCGGAGATCTGAGAGGCGACGTCAGCAGAAGGAAGGGAGGGGCAGGCTTGGATAAGTGCTGAGTCATGGAGCCACACCCCACAGCCTATATAAAGGACCTGCTTGAGTCAAGCAACTTTGAGTCAAGCAAAGTCTCATTTAGTTTGCTGAAGTCTCAACTTGGATTCTTGCCTGCCCTGAGAAATCTGAAAGGAATTCGGCAAAGCTGCAGAGGCTTTGTGGCCACGCTTGATACGGACTTCCTAGACCCGGTCGTCGGAGGGGGAGGGGGACACGACAGGACCCCTACAGGACATCCCCAGGGAATACTGGGATTTGATGGATGTTTTCAATGAAGCTGCCTCAGATGAACTCCCCCCCCCATAGGTCTGCAGATTGTGCCATCAAGATTTTACTGGGGACTAAACTATCTAAGCCAAAACTTTACATTATGACTCCGCGGGAACTGGATGAATTGCAGCAATTCATAGACAAAAACCTCAAGCATGGGTTCATCGAAGCAGCAGAACCCAAGATGGCCACCCCTGTCATGTTCTGGGAGAAGGATGGCTTATTATATTTATGTGTGGATTATAGGAATTTAAATGCTATTTGCAAGGAAAATTTTTATCCTCTACCCTTAATGAAGACATGCTGGCCCATTTGGCAAAGAGAAGAATTTTTTCTAAACTAGACTTATGGGAGGTTTATTACCGGATCAGGATCCGAGAAGGGGACAAATGGAAAACAGCATTTAATTGTCTGCTAGGATGTTTTCAGTTCAAAGTTTTGCCATTCAGACTCCAAGGGGCTCCCGCCATTTTCATGCAGCTAATTAATGAGGTGCTGCATGAGTTTTGGTTTATCTTAATGATATATTGATTTATACTGAAATTAACATGCTTTGATGTTTTGAACAAATTAAGGGCAGCTGACTTGTTTGCCAAACTCTCCAAATGTGATTTTCACCAAGATAAGATAATTACCTAGGATGTAGAATCTCTCACTGGGGGTGGAAATGGACCCCGCAAAAGTCAGAGCAGTCCTTGAGTGGGAACCCTCCCCCCTCCTCCCCCATATTCACAAACAATTGCATTTTCCTGGGGTTCACTAACTTTTATAGGCAGTTAATCCCCTCTTTTGCCCAAATAGCATTGCCAATTACAAATCTGTTAAAAAACAAAGGGGGTAGATAAACTGAAATCTAGCCAACCACTGAATTGGACTATGGGCTGCCAAGCGACTTTAAAAACCTGGAAAAAACTCTTTTCGGCTGAATCTATATTAAAACACCCAGACCCAGAAAAACCATTTGTAATCCAGGCCAATGCCAGCGATGTGGCAGTCGGTGCTGTTTTACTCCAGGAGAATGAAGAAGGCAAATTACAGCCATGTGTCTAGGAAGTTAACTGAAACTGAACAGAGATGGATAATATGGGAAAAAGAGGCTTTTGGAGGCATTTCTTGGAAGGAAGTAAAATTCCAAATATAGACCGACCACAAGAACTTGGAAGCACTCAAAATCCCACGGAAAATGTCTCCAAACAAGTCCAACAAATACTTCCAATGCTTTAAATCCACTTTGAAGTATTTACCTGGAGGGAAAAATTTTTTGGCAGATGCCTTGTCCAGACAATACAACAGTGTCAAGGCAGAAGTAATTAAGCCCATGATCCCAACTTCCCAATTAGCAGCTAAGGCTGTCACACGCTCTCAGGCAAAGATTGACCCCTCCACCTTAGACAATGCCACCACCACTGATTTCAAAAAAGTCTTAGAAATGGATGAGTGGTTTAGTGCCAATAAACATACTTGCATAATAAAAGAAGGGTTAGCTTGAGTGAGAAATAAGCTATATGTCCAAGCTAGGGAAAGGCTGAGAACTATGCAAGTTGTTTGGACTCCAAATTAGCTGGTCACTTTGGTTGTGTAAAAACAATACACTTACTGAAACAGCAATTCTGGTGGCCCTCATTAAAAAAGGACATAGAGGTTATGTAGCAAGCTTCCCCATTTGCGCTGCCACTAAACGCAGGTGGGGGGAAAACCCCAGTCTACTGCAGCTGGTAGCAGACCTTTCAGCACTTTCATTGTTGAATTGCCCCAGAGTTCTGGAAACACCGTGATCTGGGTTGTCACAGATCTTTTGTCAAAACAGGTTCATTTCATCCCATGCCAAAAGATCCTTATGACTAAAGTCTTGGCTAAGCTGTTTTTGGTCCACATTTATTGCTTGCATGGGGCCTCATTACGTATTATTTGGACATGGTGGTCCAATTCACGTCCAAGTTCTGAAATCTTTTTTGAATCTACTTGGAGCAAAGCAGTGACTTAGTTCTAGTCATCATCCGCAGACAAACGGGACCATGGAATGAATTAACTCAGTTCTGGAATAGTACCTCCACTGTTTTATTAATTACCAGCAGGACAACTGGATCGAACTACTGCTTTTTGCAGAAGTAACCTATAATAATGCAGTTCACACTAGCACAGATTTTACCCCTTTTACCCCTACAGGGCAAGAATTTAATGCTATGTCTGAGTTACTCTCACATGAACCAGATATACCCTTGTTGAAACAGTGGATCAATCATTTGCAAACCATTTGGCCGGTGGACCACAAAGCCTTGAATGAAGCCAAGGCTGTCTATAAAGCACAAGCAGACAAGAAATGAACTGAATCTAACCCTTATAAAGTAGGGGACAAAGTTTAATTTTCCACATTCCACGTTAATAAAATGTTCCAAGTTTCTAAAATCTTTGCAGCAGTCTAAAAAGTTGGGCCCTAAATATATTGGGCCTTTCTCCATAGTTCATATCATTAACCCTGTTTTATTTAAAAGTTACACAAGGTGAAACCTTCTGACAATCAATGAACCTTGCTGCTTTTGTTTTAGAGAGATTGTGCTTGATGGCTTGTTTCTGACACAATTTTTTTTTAATTTTTACTGCCTGGAATAGCAGGCACTGAAGATCTAAAAAACTCAATCTGTTCCAGGATGTCTGAGATTATAGATCCAATGGGAAACTGGTTTTTTTTTTACCAGAGACCTAAAGTTACTGGATTGTGTGTGTGCATACAGGTAGTTATGGTTTTGTAAAAGAGTTTTCCTATTATTATAATTTTGTATGAATTGCTTTCAAATGATATACTGAATATGGTTCCGCTAAGGAGAATGGATAAGATTTTCAATGAGGATACTTATTATTATTAGATTCTTTTTGTATTTTATGTATAACAATATAACTCAAGGCAATGAATATAATAGTCCTGTTTTCTATGTCTCCAGAACAACAAACTTGTGAGATGGGTTGGGCTGAGAGAGAATGACCAACCCAGAGACACCAAACTAAGTTTCATGCTGAAGACAAGCCTAGAACTCACAATTTCTTGATTTCTAGGTAGTGCCTTGACCACTATTGTAGAGTCAATATGGCTCTATATAACATATTGATCTTGAATGGTATGTTAGAGATCTCACTTCAAAAAATAATCAAAACAATAAAGTAGATGTGACAAAACAAAAATTAAATTTTAATTTTCTATAAATTTTAATTAACCATTATAATAGTCTTAATAGTTTACTCCTCATGCATCAGTAATGATTTTTTTTAAATCACTGTCAACTTTTGGGTCTTTGGTGAATAACATCCAACCAGATAAGGGGCGGGAATTATAACACCTTGGATCTTTTGATTTTTTATTCCTGCTTTTAATATTCTATCCATAAATAGTGTGAGTCAGAAAGGGTGCCAGTGAGGGCTAGGGGATGCATAAAAGATGCTACACAAGTCACAGAAGGCACATGTGGGGCAGCACAAGTCAGGGAAGATATGCATGATGGCAGCACAAATCAGGAGAACATGACAGGGATTTGATATGCTAGGAAAGATGTCCTGGGATTCCTCCTTCCCTTCCCTTCCCTTCTCTTCCCTTCCCTGAAGGCAGATAAATGATTGCTACTAGCTGTGTGGCTGGGAAGGGGGGAACAAACTATCATGGAACTTTGAAAAAGATTGAAAAAGAAGATGCAGCAGTAGTCCAACAGCCCAACAATAGTCAGTTGGTTTTGATGCACTAGTTTAATGACTATTTAATGTAGGTAAAGGTCATTATGACAACAAGAGTTTTAGTAGTATGTAGATTTGTTACTGGATCCCAATTTATGCAAGTAAGGAATGAAGATTTATGCTCTACCACAGGGGTGTCAAATTTGCGGTCTGCAGGCTGCATGCATCACATGTTGGCCCCACCCCCACCCACAAAGGGGGAAAAAGTTCCGATACATCACATGATGATGCTGTGATGACGCGAGTTTGACACCCCTGTTCTACCACCTTCACATCCCAGATAATATAAATAAGAAAGATACCACCAGTTTACCTACCTGATAAAGGACATGGGAAAATTAAAAAGTGAGTTATATAAGGAGGAATGAGAATTATTATTTCTTTTATGAAATGAAGAAGAAACCAAAACATTTTTATTTCTTTTTAAATAAATGAAGTGACAGCTTATGCAGTGGGGAACAGACAGTGGAAGTTTAAAACATCCTATAAAAGGATATTGACCACAAGTCCTCAACTTCTACTTTTATATCTGCTAATATCCAATGAAACTGTTTACAATGAGCTCTGTTTGCATTTTAGAAAGTAAAAACCTGAATTACAGCCTGAGCATGTGCCTTTTGCTTGAATGAATTTCTGCTATGTCCTGTCTTATCCTGGCAATTGTTTTCCACAAAGCTTCAAATACTTCTCTATTGGAGCAGAAGAGAAAAGGCTTTAAAATCAAGACATCTCATTTGAAGAAAGAGGATGGTGTGATACTTTATATTTCTTTCCTAAAATTTTACCACAGCTGTGATTTACTTAACTAAACATCCTGACAGCAGAAATGAAACCAACTCTTTCAAAGCAGCGAGTTGAGTAGAATAGAATAGAATAGAATAGAATAGAATAGAATAGAATAGAATAGAATAGAATAGAATAGAATAGAATTTTATTGGCCAAGTGTGATTGGACACACAAGGAATTTGTCTTGGTGCATATGCTCTCAGTGTACATAAAAGAAAAGATACGTTCATCAAGGTACAACATTTACAACACAATTGATGATCAATATATCAATATATGGCATACATTGTTCTGTTATCTCTTATTTGAAAATAAAGGAAGGGAAGGGTAGGGAAGGGAAGGGAAGGAGGTATGGGAAGGAATCTGCCATTCAATCTTCCCTTGTTCTTTATCTTCCAACCTCTTTTTCCAGAACAAAAGCTAAGAAATTACACTAAAACAAAAGATAACAAATAGACAGAATTTGAAATTGGCCAAATGTGATAGCCCATTCTTTTCATGATAAATACAAGATCCCTTCTTCTGTGTGCCAGTTCTACCAGTTCTGTTTCTTGATTAAGAAAGCCAGTTAAATAAGTGGAAAAACCCCAAAAGTTCAGAATAATGCCTAACCATCAGGCACCCACTTTTGGCCATCCAGCTAATTATAGTTTCCAATAATTCCTAGTGGGTGGATTCTGTTTCTGAGGGGAACATGTATATAAAGGTAATAATTAGATAACTGTAACTCTGTTGCAACTTTTAATTGTCATACTTCAAATAAACTTTGCCTCTGCTCCAAATGACTTGCCTTATATATTTCTTGGATGATCTGATTTCAAACCCGGGAAAGAAAGAAAGAAAGAAAGAAAGAAAGAAAGAAAGAAAGAAAGAAAGAAAGAAAGAAAGAAAGAAAGAAAAGGAGGGAGGGAGGGAGGGAGGAACTCTGCCTCAAGCTAATGCCATGCAGAGGTCCTAGAAGTTGTAGAATTTTCCACCCATGGTGACTAGTCATGTTACCTGATAATTCTAATTAATTATAATCCTAACACTGATTTAGAAAAAAACCTTAGCTCTTACTTCTTCTGCTCCAAACTGTATACAGTAGATTCAACAATATCTGATCTCTCACTCTTTGTGGACATAGGATAATTACCTATTATCAGAAAAATGACAAGCTAAAACTGCTGATCTTCTACATCTCACTTGTGGCTCTGAAAAGGATTTGTAATTGAATTTATTTGCTATTATTAATGAGAGAAGGGCAAAGCTTCAAAGGAACCTGCTTCAAAGCAAGAAATCAGAACAGGTGGTTTTTGAAGTGCTATAGATCAATGCCAATCTGCTTGTCATGTCAGGAATCACAACTAACAAAGATATCAAGGGTAAGTCAATATTATTCATCAATATCTTCCCATAGCTGGCATATCTGAAAAACACGTCTCTATCTTTTAAATACTTTATTAATATGTAACCTTTAAGCTGAGATAGAACATCTTCCATATTGCTTAAATCAATGGGATGTGTGCTGTAACTTGTACTTACAAATATAGCAACATATTTTTCTGCATTCCAGCTATTTTTACCACAAAAGAGGGGCAGGGAAAAAATCAGAAATATTTTGTGGTAAATTATCTGAATAAATCTAACCAAAAGTAATGACATTTTTATTCTTTATGATGAATTATTTTTAATGAAACAGTAAAATGGATAAGTTTCAATAAATACTCTGATGATAGATATTCTATGGTACACATAATAATGTCAGGTAACAAATATTATTTAATTTCAAATAAATGACAGTGTAGTTCTTAATTGTTAACTATTAAGTTCAGTGGATTTAGTCTGAAATTTTATGTTAGTATCTATACCCATACAACACTAATATCACAAAACTTTCATCCTTTCACAATCAGGTTTGTATGATAAAGATTTGGGAGGAGGCAAACCTTTAATTTTTTTTTATTTGCATTTATATCCCGCCCTTCTCTGAAGACTCAGGGCAGCTTACACTATGTCAAGCAATAGTCTTCATCCATTTGTATATTATATACAAAGTCAACTTATTGCCCCCAACAATCTGGATCCTCATTTTATCTACCTTATAAAGGATGGAAGGCTGAGTCAACCTTGGGCCTGGTGGGGCTTGAACCTGCAGTAATTGCAAGCAGCTGCTGTTAATAACAGACTGTCTTACCAGTCTGAGCCACAGAGGCCCTTGCACTTGCAGTTGGACTTGCACTTGCAGTTGGACTTCTTGCACTTGCAGTTGCAGTACAATTCTTGCACTTGCAGTTGCAAGTGCAAAAGCTTGCTTTGACTTCCTGCTTTGCTGGCTGAGGAACTCTGGGATTTGAAGTCCACAATAAAATAAAATAAAATAATAAAATAAAATATTTGTGCAGCTTTCTGAGATTTGGGGTGTTTCTGTAGTGTTTCATTCTAACTATACAAACACACAAAATCTCAGAAAGCTGTATAAGGCATTTTGTGAGTGTGTGTGTGTGTGTGTGTGTGAGTTGTGTGTGTGTAAAATGTGAAAGTTGGTTTTTGAGCTTTTTGTGGCTGTGTGAAGTGTGAAGTGTGAAGTGCAGCTGCTTTTACATTGTGTGTGAGTCAGTTGTGTTGTGTTGTGTTGTGTGTGTAAAGTGTGAAAGTTGGTTTTTGATACCTCTTATTGTTTTTATACTTTGTTTATTATTTTTATTATTTATTGTTATTGGCCATGCCCACTCAGTCATCTGACCACCAAGCCATGCTCACCAATTAAGCCACGCCCACAGAACCGGTAGGGAAAATTTTTAGATTTCACCCCTGGTTTAATCTAATGAAAAGAAGGATGAGGGGGTGACATGATAGCAGTGTTCCAATATCTCAGACGTTGCCACAAAGAAGTGGGAGTCAAGCTATCCTCCAAAGTACTTGAATACCAATTTCTATAGGCTGTTAAGGACTAGACCGGGCAAAATGTGTTCCAACTCAACCCTACCTTGATGGATTGGCGCAGGGGTGAAATGCTACCGGATTGGACCAGATTGGGCGAGTAGGTAGCGAAGACTGGGGCTGGTTCGCCGAACCAGAAGCAATGGCTGACTGGCCCCGCCCCCGAACCAATCCATGGCCTGCAGTCCTGCCATGCTTGCCTGCCTTCCATGCTGCCTTCTTGGTGTCCCGGTGGCCAGCTTGCAAAGGCAGGCAAGTTGAAGCCCATGTGGAAGGCAGGCAAGCAAGGCAGGGCTTCGGGGAGAAAAATGCTGGAATAAATACATCAATTCCCATGGCACAAGCCACGCTGCCCCGCCCAACCCCACCGCTTTGCCACTCCATCTCTTCCTCCTCGCCAGCCAATCTCCCCACAAACTTCCACACCAAGAGCACTTCCTTTCCTTCCCCCCCCCATGACCTACCCATGCCTGCTCAGCATCTGGTTCTGCAGTAAGGCAGCCGCGGGAATCACCAACCCATCAGCAGGCACTGGAGGTGGGTGGGTGGGAAGCTGCACTTACAAGAAGGGGGATGGTTCCTTTTCTTTATGGGGCTTGACTTTGCCAGAACTTCTCTGCCCACTCTTAACACCGCCAATGCTGCTGCTGCTGGGACACCAGCTGGATGCAGCCGAATGAGACTTGCTCATTCCTGCCACAATTAATACAACGTGCCTAGGATCCAGGCTACGGTCAGGATCGCAATGGCATTAGCCTGAATCCACCTCATTGTGGGATCTCCAGGTTGCCTGGGAGCTCTGAGTCAGCTGAAAAAAGCTTCAGTTCTTGGGGAGAATAGAAAAGAGAGCGAAAAAGCGAGAGAGTGATGGGGAAACGGCGACACCCAGTTCTCTCTCCCTCCCTCTCTTCTTTGGCTGGCTCAAGCAGTCACAGCTGTTTGTTGGTGCTCTTGTCTCCTGGCTTAGTCCCACAGAGCAAAAAGAGAGTGAGAGAGACTAAGGAAGACCAAGATATCAAGGGCTGCGGGGGAAGGAGGTAGCAGCTTAATCCCTTCCCCGAAGCCCTGCCATGCTTGCCTGAAAATTGGGTGTCACCGTTTCCCCATCGCTCTCTTGCTCTCTCGCTCTCTTGCTCTCTTTTGCTCTCTTTTCTCTTTTCTTTTTCTTGATGAACGTATCTTTTCTTTTATGTACACTGAGAGCATATGCACCAAGACAAATTCCTTGTGTGTCCAATCACACTTGGCCAATAAAAATTCTATTCTATTCTATTCTATCTGACCATAGCCTGGATCCTAGGCACTTTCTATTACTTGTGACAGGACAGCAAGCCTCATTCGGCTGCGTCCAGCCAGTCTTCCAGTAGCAGCGGTGCTGGCAGCATTAAGAGTGGACAGAGAAGCAACCACCAAGTGACGGGATGCAGGGCTAGCAAGTGGAGCCAGGTGAGGCTTCTCAAGTGGCTGGAATGTGGGGCAGTTGGCTCCATTGGCTGCCATCCCCACCAAAATGACAGCCCCGGCTCAGCGGGGCTGACAAGAGAGAGAGAAGAAAGGAAGGAAGGAAAAAGGGGAGAGAGAGGGAGAAGAAAGAAAGAGAAAGGAAGAAAGGGAGAGAGAGAGAGAGAGAAAGAGAAGAAAGAAAGAGTGACGTGAGTGATGTCATGTTGGCCCGCCTGCCAAACCACGCCCGCCTACCAAGCCATGCCCACCAAGCCACGCCCACAGAACCAGTGGCAAAAAAATATATAGATTTTAGCCCTGGACTAGTGGTGGGTATTTGGAACCCCTGGAGGTTCTTCCATCTTTAGTTATAGATGGGGTTGCATTACCCTACACAGACTCAGTGCACAATCTGAGGGTCATCCTAGATTCATGCCTCCTGATTAAAGAGTAGATGGCAGCTGTGGCTAGGACAGTCTTCGCACTTTTTTGGGGTGGTAAACCAGTTGCATCCATATGTGGACTGAGAAGCACTGCTCACAATATTTCCTGCCCTTGTAATCTCTCAGTAAGCTACTGTAACATATTCTACTGCTGCTCCTGAAGAGCATTCAGAAACTTTAAGTGGTGCAGAATGCGACTATGAAGTAAAAAACAATGCCAGATATATGGCACTTGTAACTACTTCTGTGTGAATTGCGTTGGTTACTAGTATGTTCAAAATAGAATTCCAAAATGCTGGTTGTCACCTTTAAAGTCCTACATTACTTGGGATTGGGTTACCTGAAGGATCATCTTTTTCCAAGAGTCTCTACCTGTTCAATTAGGTCAAGCAGAATGGGAAGGCAGCAGATCCTGTCAGCCAAAACGGATTGGCTGGTGAGGACTAGAATATGGGCTTTTTCTGCAGTGACCCCTGCTCTATGGAACAAGATGAGAAAAATCTATGTTCCTCAGTGGGGCACTGAATGTGTAAGGGTCCCATTTCCTGGCTGTATTGCTAACTGGCCAGGCATCTCAGCTGCTATGTATATTTATTCTGGATTTTTTGTTCTTTATTGTTTTAAAATGTTCTTAGTGTTTCAATTGTAATATATTTTTTAAAATTGAATTTGACACTCGGAGTCATTGACTCAGATGGGAAGCTATAGAAATTAAGTGAATAAATAAATAAATAAATAAATAAACAAACAAACAAACAGCCCACCTTTCCCCAACCTTCTGCTTTCTGTAAGAAAATAGTTGCTGCCAATGCTGCCAACTTCTTGTGAGGAAAATCTGTTAGTGTTCTAACTATAGTTAACATGTTTCTTCCTATGTATAAATAAAATATCACCCCAACTGAAAAATGATAGAAAGAGAAACAAGAAAATCTATTTCTTTTTTAATGTTGATTTTAATAACTGATTTAGTCAGATAGACATCACCATGAAGACTAACTCTTACAATGATTAGATGTTTAGAGATCAGCACTACTCAGATTACAGGGAGGGAGGGAAGAAGGGAGGGAGGAAAGAAAGAGGAAGGAAAGAAGGAAGGAAGGAGGGAAGGAAGGAAGGTTGGTTTTGTAAATTCATACCCTGGATTTTAGAATATTTGTTTTATAATACACCTTAATTTATTGAACCAATAGTAACTTACTGGTGATTTATTCCTGTTCTTTCAACCACTTTCCACTATTAAGCATCCCAGTACCCTCAGCCCAATTTCACTTAAAGTGAAATCCAAAGAAAAAATCATAATGGTAAGGTATACTCGTAAGTATATGAAGGCAGGTGAGTGAGTTTTCACAAAATAGCATAGATAAATTTGTACTATAAAACATAATATGTATTATTCTAGTATTCCTGACACGAACTTTTAATCAAATACTGTTTTACTCTTTTAATGATCAAAGAGGACATGAAATACATGGGCATCACCCCTGAAGATGCCCTGGATTGACCCAAATGGAGATTTGCCAACAAGCGGACCTGATATAGCATGGGAATTACTCTAGGAAGAAGTAGAATGAAGAATGACATTCTGGCAGATAAAGCTGCCTTAAGCTCTCTGATTTTACTTTCTTTAAATGATCTATGGCAGTTTGTGTACTTCTTCCCATAACTTTCACAAAACAAAGACTGCAAACTTACAACTGTTTTAATAAAGAGTAATATAGTTAGCAGCTGTGCAAAGAATGCCTTAACAAAAATGCACTTTCTCTCTATATAGCTAACAATAACATCAGACACAGTTATTTGGATCAAATTCATTAGATTTTTGTTGGCTGGCATGAAAACACTTTTGTTGGCTGGCATGAAGACATCACAACAATTTATGCACAATGAGAACAACTATTCAAATTCTATGCATTCATGAAATAAAAAATGAGAACCAAAGTATTCAGGCTCTGAATTCTGCAGAAATAATACTATTTATGAAAACAACAATGAATCAATTGTCATCCTGATTAACAAGGAGTGTTCCCTAGTGCTATGGCTACTAGAGATTAATCAATCAATGGATTATGGAAGGAGGAGGAGGAAGAGGAAGAGGAAGAAGAGGAAGAGGAGAATTTAATTCTTATATACAAGCAAGCAAAGTGAAAGTATTCTAAAAATATACATCTGGAAATTGGAATCTAAACATTGTTATAAAGGTGAATTGTTAGAAAATTTTGAAAATTTGTTATTCTGGTAGCTGATACTTTCAAGAAGAAATAATTTTGCATTAAATTAAATTAAATGCATTAAACGAATCCCTATAAATCAGTTAATAAATCCTTTGGAATGTTTAAGTTATTGTAAATTATAACAATTATTGAAGAAAGGAATAGAAAAAAAATATTGAATAAATAAATGGGCAAAATATACTTTTTTCTCTAATATGGACAAAAGTTTTTTTAATTAAGAGATTTCACACAAATAACTGATAATATTTTCCACTGATTGCTTTAAACAGTTTAAAATAAATACCTGATTATCAAGTGATTAAATTGCTAGTATAAATAATTGGATAGCTAGTCCTTTAAACTACCTTAAAAACTAAAGACTTGAGAAATGGTGAAAAATATTGATTTTGTGAATGTTACAAGTTATTATATTTAGTAAAGTTTCAGATTTGAATTTTCAGATAGCTGTAACAATGTTTTGATTCTTTAATATTTCATAAAATGATGTCTTTTCTATGTTAATATATAACAAAATATAAACAATTTTATTCAATTTATTCACCTCCCACAGTGGTTTGAGATGGATAGCTATACAAACCAAATAAACATACAAAATAAATTACAAGCAAGCATTATAGATAAGAACAAGTATTATGAAGATGATGAAATCAAAGATTCAGCTAGCATGAAACAATTGTAAATATAGAGGTTGTAAAAACACGGAATTGATTATCAAACAAGATGAAAGCCCCACCCTTTTTAAGGGACGTCAATCTCATTCTCACAAATGTCATCTTGACTTTTTGATACGTCTCCCACAAAGGTGACCTATTAAAAATAATGCTGCAGTGATAATAACAAAATAAAAAATGATTTAATATCAGGAAACAGAATTTCTGTGATCAAAATTATGTGACGCCATGAGGAATAAAAACATTCACTGTCCAAAGAACTAAATGAAGATGAAGCTAGCCAGAAAATAATATGCATCATGTAGTTTCCAACCTTTTAGGTGACCTCATGCAACACATATTGCAATAACCTCTAAGGGAGGTAATTACAAAAGACATTCTTGAAACTACTTCTACTGTCTACAATAGTGTTGCTCATATTTGGCAATTTTAAGATGTGTGAATTTCAAGATGGGGGGGGGATTCTGGAAGATGAAGTCCAGATATTTTAAAGTTGCCAAGTTTGAGAAATGCTGGTCTATAGGAAATGTGCAACTACACACAAGCCAAAGCAGGCTGGCAACAATAGCTCATCTTCCAAGAAAAATATTAACTTTTTCTTGGTGAGAAAAATGTACCTTATAATGTCAATGTAGAATTTCCCTTTTTACAGTTATGTACAGTATACTGGATTGTTGATTTCATAAAGCTGCTTACCATAACTATATGGTCTCTTTATAGACTTCTTTTTTTGGCTCAGTGGTGGGTTATATCTTTTGGTTTGATGTTCATCACTTCCTGTGCGTAATATTTCTTTTTCAGTTGGTTAGAAAGTCATTTTTTCAACATAATCATTTTTCCCTTCAGCAGAATTTCTGGGAATGGAAGTTTGGAGCACTTATTCATTAAAACTAAAGCCTATAAATAGACTCCCACCCACAGGGACAGCAATCTGGTGGTCTGGATGACAACATTTTAATGGCTGGCTAAATGATAAGTATAGCACCACAGACTGACATGAGGAATGTTATCTTGTAACAGTCCAGCCATTCCCTGTAGTATCTAAAGTAACAGTTTGACTTTAAATCATTGCACAGGCATGCTTCCTTTAATTAAAAGCAGGGTATGATTTCAATATGTTGCTTTAATTTCTTTAATGCAAAGATCCAACACCAGAACACCCTTCATAAAGACAGAAGAGTCTTACTTGTGATTAATATTTATGGATCTTTCTAGTTATTTGTTACTTCACTTTGGGTCATGGGCATATATGAAACATAAAGTTTCACTGCCACAGTTGAGTGATCAAGATGATTTTATTTGCTGTATATATCTAAATATTGTTTAAATAAGAACATTTTGTGAGCTAGCTAATCTAGATGTGTTAATGTATTTAATCTGTTTATTTGCATTTATTATACTTGTGGCTTTTTTGCTGCAAATAAAAAATGTAATGTATGTGAAGGTTCATTCTCCAACCTTGTGGATTGGTTTCCAAATGTTTCATTACCAGGCTAGGTAACATTTTCAGCAGAGTTTAGGGATGTCAGTGTCAGTGTTCTTCTGTTTAGGGACAGCACTGACCCTCAACCAACCCATGAAAGCCTTCCCTCATCAGCACTTCACCTCCCAATGACCCTCACCTGATGTAACTTACCCATCACAAGACTCCCACTGATGACTCATACCTGACCCATCACAAGACCCATTACAAGACCCTCATATGATACACCCACACCTGACTCATCACAAGACCTGTTGAGCCTACAAAGTCCTTATAAACAGAAGAACACTGATGTCACCTAAACTCTGCTGAAGATATTAACTAGCTTGGTAAGGAAATGTTCAGAAACCAACCCACTAGCTCAGAGAATGAGCCTTCAACCTCATCCTATACCCAAGCTACAGATATACACCACTACTGCAATCCTACATTGGTGTGCAACACTTAAAATTGCCTACCGCTAGGATACTTTGCTGTGAGATGATCATTAATCCATGAACATCTATACTTCCTCCATGAATATAATTTTTTAATTACAAATATCAAACTGATAAAAATCCATTGTAATTACAATTGACATATTAAGTTTAAGTCACTCGTTCTAGCCTGTCTTCATGGAATAATATTTTTTTCTTCTCTGAAATGTTTGTCGAGTAGTTATAAATTTCTCTTTTTCTCAAAGACTTCTCAACTTTTTTAATATCCATGAGAAAAAAGTCCCAAACTTGTCCTTTTAAAAGTTACAAATTTACTTGGAGCTCTTCTTTTAATAAAGATCCAAGATGGCACTGCTGAAGACTGCCTCAATTAAATGCTCTTTAATGATGGTGGTATTATTATTATTATTATTATTATTATTATTATTATTATTATTATTATTATTATTATTATTATTATATCTGCAACTCACTTCGGATTTTATACTCATGAGACCATCTGCTAAAAATTAAGCAACGTTTCTTTAAGGAGTAGCTTTCTGTGATCTCACATGCCCCCCCTTTTTTTTTTACAAATGCGGAGGAGATTCTAAACAGGAAGAAACAATTTCCCCAAAGCCATGGATTACCAAAAAACAAACAAACAGGTGAAATGGAGAAGGAGAGGTAAAAGAGCAGGAATTTTAAACAGGTTAAGGAATAGAAGAAATAAAACTCCACTGCCTTCAATTTTCCTAACCAATGTACGTTCATTTGCTAATAAGATGGATGAAATACTCCTTTTAAACAGATACAATTCTGATTTTTACAATTCAGCAGCCCTATGCTTCTCTGAAACCTGGTTAAATGAATCAACTGAAGTTAGCAGCCTGCAAATCCCAGGATTTCAGATTCAACAATCAGACAGAATTGCAGAAACATCTGGTTAAAAAAAAGGAGGAGGCTTATGCTTATATATCAACAATAGCTGGTCTCAGGATATAACTATAATATATAAATTCTGTGATGAAAACTTAGAGACATTAATTATCAACTGCAAACCATACTATTTGCCTCATGAATTTTCCTCATTTCTTCTAATTGCTGTTTATGTCCCACTACAAGCCTGTGTAAACAAGGCATTATGAACTTTAGCTGACCAAATTATGGAGGCTGAAGCCAAATACCCCAATTCACTGGCCATTATTTTGGAAGATCTAAACAAGGCAAACTTAAGGAAAGAGCTACCAAAATACTTTCAGCATGTCAATTGTCCCACTAGAGGCAAGAATACTTTAGACCATTGCTACATAACACTAAAAGATGCCTTTCGGTGTTTACCACAAGCAGCTGTAGGACACTCTGATCATTGCATGATTCACCTTGTACCTGCTTACAGGCAAAGACTTAAAACCACAAAACCAGCAATTAAGTGAAGATCTGGACCAAAGAAGCAAAGTTAAAGCTACAGGCTTGCTTTGACTGCACTGACTGGAATATTTTTGAAGATACCTCTGCAGACCTGGATAAACTCACAGATACTCTAACATCATATGTCAGCTTTTGTGAAGACCTATGTGCATCAACCAGGAACTTGCAAATATACAGTAACAACAAACCTTGGTTCATAGCTAAACTTAAGCAGCTATGTCGTTCCAAAGAGGAAGCCTACAGAAAAGGTGATAAAATGCTGTACAATCAGGCCAAAAATGTATTAACAAGGGAGTCAGAGCAGCAAAAAGAAGCTACTCTGAAAAGCTAAAGAATCAGTTCTTAACAAATGAACCAGCGAACGTGGAAAACTCTTAAAAATATTACATTTAGCAAAACGTCAGTTTTGAGGGCCGCACATGAGGAAAGACATAGAAGAATACTTCCGTAGCTGTGAAGTGTGTACAACCATTAAAGCCTGACCAGGGAAGCCCCATGGCTTGCTACAACCCGTAGTTATGCCCACTCAACCATGGCAACAAATAGCAATGGATTTTATAGTCAACCTACCAAGAGTCAGGGTAATACGGTAATATGGGCAGTCATTGACTTGTTCTCAAAACAGGCCCATTTTGTTGCCTGTCCTGGACTACCATCAGGTGAAAAATAAATTCCAAAATGGTTGCTTCTTCAACCATGAACTGATTGTAGCCCTGTCACCCTCCCCTGCCTTTGGTACACAAGTTGCTTTGAAGCACAACTCCTGAAGCTACTTGGAGATCTTTTGCTATATTGGAAGATCTTGAGTGATAATTCTGGGACTTTCTTTAACCTAAGACATTCACAATCTAAAGGAATGCTGGTTCCTTCTTTATGCTGGTTTATAGTTGAAGAAGCTACATTCCAGGAAAAAAACCCTCAAGGATCCTACCCTGGGCATGTAGTCAGTTGGCCATCTTTTCACCAGATGTCACTGAGCATCATTATGGAAAAAGATTACAATATATAAATAAACTGAATAATAATATGTCAACTAGATGCTGTATTATAATGGTCACGAGGGGCTAGTCAAAATTTTCAAAATTACATAGTATTATTTACAATTATTTTCATATCATATTTAATGTTGATTATCTCTCTATTTTGCCTCCAGCCATTAAAATTAAGAGAATCAGAGACATTAAAAAATCTACCCAACACAGATAGCATTTATCTACAGAAGATGCCTCATTATTCTTACCACCTTGGTTTTACAGCAATGCCACAGATCTTGTATCAGTGGATCATTTGAAAAAGTACCAGCTAATGCAGAATGAATTGAAACCATACTCCTCCCCTTACCAGCTACACTGCTCAGTACAGATATTGAAAACCATAAGAAGAATGTCACATATATTATCATTACAATTCATATTCCAACCATGCAAGAAACTCTTTCCAGCAGTGGCATTGCACAGATAGAGATATATGACATGGCCTTGAATAAGAAATATAGGTGAGAGAAAACCCACTTTATATTGTAATACAGTAGAAAGTAAAGACTCATGCAACACAAATTTGATTTCTAGAACCACATGTCTCCATGTAATCCCTCCTGCTAGGGATTACATGGACAAGTTGAATTGTTTTCAAATTGTCAGTCTAAATTATAATGTAAGATGTTGAATGATTTTCTGTCTAAATATTAATCCAGTCTGACCCTATACTTTGGATTTTGGGGATCATCTAGTCAGCTTTACACTGCCCTGTTACGGCATGTCAAATTTTTCAACTTTTAATTTCCAAACATTAGGGGTACTCAAAAGTTGTGACATGCCTTGGGGTCTGTAAAGATATTTTGGTTACTTTAATATAATTTAGATGTGCTTGGTAAGTAACTACATAAATCTCATAACTTTTTAACATGTTGTTGGTTTCATTTCACAGGTTCAGCTGTCTTTCTCTTTTTCTTAAATGTTATTTTGTCTGAGAGTATTAATACTGCTGGCCTCATTTCCTGTGAGTGTGATAATTGACATTATCCAGACATTTCAATACTGACAAATGAAATAATTATCTGTTATGATGAAAATGAAGGACAGACAACTGATGATGAAGAGGAATGTGATGGAAGTTATGAAGAGGCCTTAGACCAAACACATGCCCTTTATTTCAAAAGAAAAGACAGAATACAATAAATTAGAAATAACAAATGTCTCTATGCCGAGCAGAAGATATTGTGTTGGTCTATGTGCCACTGCTGCCATTACCACAGCCACTTTCATAGATGCTGGCTTGATCACCAAAGAAGAAAAGAGACTTGTAGTTGATAAATAAAGTCAAGAGAGCCCAGGAAAAAAAAAATGAAGTCCCTAGATCAAGAATTTGATGAACTCAGTAAAAAAAGGAAAACTAGAATACATCTTCTTTGATGGCTGTATAGATGCAACTAAAGTCATGCTGAAAACAAACAATTTAGGCCGGCAATTCCCCAGTACCATCAAAGAAGAACATTATTCTGTGTGCAGTGAGCCAGGTGGAAAATATATTTATTATTTTGCTCCAAAGAAAGACTCAAAAACAGGAAAACTATTTGCAAATAATCTGGTTATTTGCTGGCCTGAAGGTGTATATGAACCATCTTTGACATGCCACTGACTACAGAGGAAATAAAGAAGTTCATTGACAAACCAATGCAAGTATCACAGGTGCCATGTCATAATCATGTCATGCCCAATCAATAGAGAGATGCATGAAACAGGTCACAGAAGCAGCAAGCAGAGTATAGACACATGAAAAATGTGAGAGTTATATCAGAGGCCAGGAAACAAATCAGCAGCTGATATCAAAGAACAGATCATAACAAGACTTAATGTAACTCACTTAAACATTTTTGTAATTTAGAGAATTGCTTTCTGATGTTAGTTTATGTTTGTGTGGATTTTTTTATTATTATTATTTTGCTTAGCTAGATGAGATTCATGCAGGAAAATAACTTCAGTTTTTGTAGCAAAAGGTGTAATTTTGAGAAGATAAAGTTAACAGTATTTGGGTTACAAGAGGCTTTTGTGGGGTATATGATCAGATATGGATTTTACCATACCAAGCTAAACATTGTGTAATTGCAAAAAATAACAGCAGATTTGAATTCTTGGTGTAAAAGCACATATTTTTAGAACCCCCCACTGAAAAAAATTGCAAAAGATAATTTTTTATCCTATTAAATGACATGCCCTATGCCCTGTGATTTGAATCTACATTCTACTAAAACTCTCATTGTGTTTATATTTTTATTTGCTTGTACCCTCAAATTAAACAAAAAAACAACTATCTACATTATATCACAACAATTTTTGAAGGAAGGTACCTAAAATCTGTTAATTTAAAGAATGCATCAAAAATAAAATAAAATCCAGGACTCATTATTACTCTGGGATTAAAATTCCACAATGTTCTGACTAGTTTTATTTGCAAAGTTGTGACTGTTGAAATATCCACACAATCATGGAAAATCAATGGGAAGCTGGCAGAAAGTTGTAAGTTGCTCCTGCTCCAACCACTTTCTTATCTGCTTTGGATCATTCTGTTTATCTGTTTACCACTACATTTTTAAATTTTTTTTGATATATACTGTTCTTTGATTACCACAGACTTGAAATAGACATTAAAATGTCAGCCTAAAATTTAAGGTTGATCCTGGTCATATCAGGCTGCAGCACCTTTCTCTCAAAAAAATGATCTAATGGATTATAAATTGTCTAGTTCATTCTATGCCTATAATGCAGTGGTGAAATGTAAAAAAATTTACTACTGGTTCTGTGAGTGT
The DNA here is from genome assembly GCF_028640845.1 of Ahaetulla prasina. Classification (NCBI taxonomy): domain Eukaryota; kingdom Metazoa; phylum Chordata; class Lepidosauria; order Squamata; family Colubridae; genus Ahaetulla; species Ahaetulla prasina. The sequence goes on from NC_080542.1 coordinate 68,289,113, forward strand.
AGCTTGTTTCAGGGGCGGGGGTAATGTGACTGGGTCGGCGTGGCCAACTTTTTTTTTTTTTTACTTTTAAAAGCATTTTTTCTACAACCTCTTTGGCTGAAGAGCTTGTGGGAAAAATGCTTTGAACGGGTTCTGACAATCCCAGCTGAGCTGAGCGATCATCAGAGGCTTTTTTTTTCTTTTAAAAGTATTTTTTCGGCTGAAGAAAAAATGCTTTTAAAAGAAAAAAAACTTCTGATGATTGCATGGCTCAGCTGGGCATGCAGGGGGAAGAGGGGGCAGGAATTTTTGCTACCGGTTCTCCGAACCACCGGCCACCATCACTACTGGATTGGGCGATCTGGTCTGAACCGGGAGCATTTCACCCCTTCTAAAATGTCACTGTTTTTGTAAATTTGTGTTAAATTAGTACTTTATGCTAAGGTATGAAAACAATCAATGTTATGGAATTTTGGCAAGATCAAAGAAGCACAACTACGTAACAAAATAATGGAATAGAAAGAACTAACTGCAAAAATACAGAGACTTGGAATGGGAAGGAAGATAAAAGTACTTAAATGTTTGAGGCATTTAGGATATTTTCACAGATGTGGTCATCAAAAGCCTTGTCATTAAAACCCATTTATATTGACTTCCTGGTTGGCTCCGTTGGCAATGGAGGTGATCTGTTTGATCACCAACCTCTGGATCGTGTTGGACCGCTAAGACAGTGACAATCAGCTGTCCAGCGGTTCGTAATTCCCCCTCTTCGGGCGAAGAAGAGGAGGTGAGCGAAAGAAGCAGAGGTAGAGCTTCCCTAGAACTCCTGGAAGACACCAGGGGGCTCGAAGGGTTAAGCCCCCTCAGAACTTCAAAGCGCTCCAGATCTGAGGCTTTTTTCCTGCTTCGGCAGACCTAATTGCCGCGACCAACTGCTGGGACCAATTTTAACTTAAAGAAGAAAATACCGGACTGAACAGAAACAGGACAGCTCTAACTATAAATGCAAGTAATTAATCAATTCCCTGTTATTTTTTTTTAAGTTTTGGAGCTGACTTTAAAGCGAAAATGGCGGTTGTTCTTTAATGAGCTACGCAGCTGAAAACGAAAGTGTTATAATTCTCACTGTTTGCTGTTTATTGCTGAAGGCCAGCTGGAGATTTTTTAAAACATTGTATTGAGAAGGGAGTAGAGATATTGAGACTGTTTTTTTAAAAAAAAAAGACTTAGAAGATTTATACGTAACATTAAGTTAAAGAGAAATTTTAAGAGATGGCAGCAAAACAATTAAAGACAACTGTTACAAAAACCCCAGGAACATCAACACCGGGAGTCTCTCCAGCACATACAGCAGATACAAAATCACTAAATTTGGAAGCACTTTAGGATAATCTGAAAGATTTTATGAAAGAATCTCTTAATGATGCTATGAATTGGCAAACTTCTCAGATAGAAGATAAGTTTAAATTAATTACAGAAGAAATGTCAGAGATGAAAAAACAGATGTTAGAAATTCAAATTGGAAATAAAGAAGTCAAAGAAGGTTTGGTGTCAGCAGTACAGGGTCTGGCATCAAATGTGATTTTACTGGAGCAGGAAGTAGAAGAAATAAAGAAAGCTAATTTAAAATTGGAAAATAAGATTGAGGTAGTTCAAAGTAAAATGGATAAAGTTGATGATGAAATTGTTTTGGTACAATATAGAGCTATGGAACTTGCTTTACGAATACGTGGTCTGAAAGAACATAAACAAGAGAATTTGAAGCAAATTTTTTCTGAGGCCTTTGCAGAGATTTTGGCAGTTCGGCCAGCAGATGTGGCTTTTCATATTGATAAAATTTATCGTGTGAATTCCTGGATAGCAAGACAAAGAAAACTTCCGAGAGACATTGTTATTTATTTTATTACTAAAACAGTGAGAAATGAGATTTTACAAGCCTCTTTTAAAGGAGACAAGATTCAAGCGGCTGGTCAAGATATTTTAATACTAAAGGAAATTCCCCCAAAAATGTTGAGTGGTAGGAAGGAGTTTGCTTTTTTGGTGAACGAACTTAAAAAACGTCAGATTGAGTATAGATGGGACATCCCAACTGGTATAATAGTTTACTATGAAGGGAAAGCACATCATCTTAATACAGTCAGTAAAGCACAAGAGTTTTATGCTTATGTGCTCAAAGTCCACCATGGATGGAAGTCCACCATCTCCGGATGGTAGGAGAAAGGAAGGCAAAATTAAAGAAAAAGAAGTGATAGTAAGGGAAGAAGACCTTTTACAAGCGTTGGATGTGTCTAAGATGGGATCAGAGATTCCAAAAGAGCCCAGGATGACAAGAGCGGCTGTTAAACGCAAGGAACAAGAAGAAAAGGCTCAACAGGCTCAATCTGCTATTACCAAGACGGAAACAGTGGGAGGAGCAAGGCCCAAAGAAAGATATGATTTGCGGCTGGTGCTTCAAAAGTTTCCGATTGCTGATAATGGCAATTAGACTTTTATCTTGGAATGTTAATGGATTAAACTCACCACAAAAGAGAAGAAAGATATTTCATTATTTGAAGCAATTTAAAAATGACATTGTATGTTTACAAGAAACACATATTAGAACATTAGACCAGAAATATTTGATAGATTCAAAATTGGGAATACATTTTGTTGCATCTGCTACAGAAAAGAAGAATGGACTAGTTGTTTATATAAAGAGTAATTTATCTGCAACATTAATTGAGGCGGATAATCAAGGAAGATATATTGCTATTGAACTTTTATTGGACATCAATCTTTTTCTAGGATCGATTTTATTTTAATTATTAATGATTTGTTTTTCAGAGTGAAGAAGACAAAAATTTGTTCTAGAACTTTGTCTGATCATAGCCTGGTTTGGATTGAGCTAGATTGGGAAAAAGAGGCCAGGAGGTCGTGGAGGATGAATGAGAACTTGTTTAAATATGAACAAAATGTAAATGAATGTAAAATTCTAATGAAGGAATTTTTTTCTTTGAACATGGATAAAGGGACACCTATAGAGATAGTTTGGGACACCAGCAAAGCTTATATGAGGGGAACCTTATTAGAGATGAATAATAAACACAGAAATAGACTTCACAAAAGGCGAAAAGAATTAGAAGAGGAAATTAAAAGGAAGGAGCAGTTATCGGTATGTAATCCAGGAGATAGTAAAATAAAAGAGTCAATAAATATATTAAGAGGTCAATTTAATATGCTAATGGCAGACCAGGTGGCAACTAATTTACAATATGCAAAACACAATTTGTTTAATAATTCTAATAAACCTGGAAGGTGGTTAGCATATTTATTAAGAAAGAAACAGAAACAACGTATAATTGATAAAATAGAATATAGAGGTAAGGAAGTATATCAGCAAAATTTGATTAAAAAAGCTTTTTTAGAATATTATACTAAGTTATATTCTAGAGATGTGATTAATGATAAAGATATAGATAGATATTTACAGGATCACGGTATCTTAGAAATTACAGTAGATCAAAGGGAAGAGTTGAATCAATTAATTTCTTCAGAGGAAATAGTGTTTGCAATTAAGCAGCTTAAAGCGAATAAAGCACCAGGTACAGATGGTTTGACAACTACTTATTATAAAAATTTACAAAATGAGATGATTGTACCACTTAAGGAGTTATTTAACAGAATACAAAGGGGAGGTGAAGCTCCTCCTTCATGGAGGACAGCTTTTATTTCATTAATATCTAAAGAAGATTGAGATGGTGTTAAACCAGAGAATTATAGGCCAATATCGCTTTTAAATACTGATTATAAGATATTTGCTAAGATATTAGCGAATAGATTGATGCCACTGATGACTCAATTAATTCATAATGATCAAACAGGATTTATTAAGGGGAGACAGATGAGATATAATATGAGACAAATTGTAAATTTACTTGAATATTTGGAAAGAAACATCCAGGTCTCAGCAGCATTCTTCTTTTTGGATGCGGAAAAAGCTTTTGATAGATTGGATTGGCAGTTTTTGTTTAAAGTAATAGAAAAAATGCAATTTGGGGATTATTTTATTCAAGCAATTAAGGCTATATATCAAAAGCAAACAGCTCAAATAATAGTAAATGGTGGATTAACAGAATCTTTCAAGATTGAGAAAGGGACTAGACAAGGATAGACCATTATTATTCATTCTAACTTTGGAAATATTATTGAGTAATATACGTGGTTTAGATCGAATAAAAGGAATTAGAATTAAAAATCAAGATTATAAATTAAGAGCATTTGCAGATGATCTGGTTGTTTCTTTAGCTCAACCAATACATTCAGCTGTATATCTGAAGGAGACAATTGATCAGTATAGTAAGGTATCTGGGTTTAAAGTGAATCAACAGAAGACAAAAATGCTAATTAAAAATATGAATACACATCAGAGGGAAGAACTAGAAAGAATAACTCGATATGAAGTAGTTAAAAAGGTTAAATACCTAGGAGTATATATTACAGCATCGAATGTAAAATTATATAAAAATAATTATGAGGTATTGTGGGGAAAAGTAATTAAAGAAATGGAGAATTGGAAGAAGTTACAATTATCATTGTTGGGAAGAGTGGCAGCTATAAAAATGAATATTTTGCCTAGATTTTTATTTTTGTTTCAAATGATTCCAATATTGAAGAAAGATGCAAATTTACAAGAATGGCAAAAAGGGATTAATAATTTTGTATGGAAGGGTAAAAAACCGAGAATAAAGTTAAAAATAATGCAAGACTTTAGGGAAAGAGAGGGTTTAAAAATGCCTAACTTGAAATTGTACTATGATGCAGTTGTTTTAGCTTTAATTTCTGATTGGATTAATTTAACAGAGGAAAGGATTTTGAATATAGAAGGTTATGGTTTGTTATATGGATGGCATGCATATGTAATATATGACAAGAAAATTGATAAGACATTTAAGAATAATATGGTCAGAAGTGTTGAGGGTTTGGAAAAAATATCAATATAAGTTAGATGGAAAGATACCAATATGGACCATCCCCAGACATATGATAGAGAATATAAATATATTACAAAAAATGGAGGTTATCACTTACAAAGAGCTTTTGACTATGGAAAAAGGGGAAATACAGTTAAAATCTAGGGAGAAATTTAGGGATGAAGGGAGAAATTATACATGGTTCCTGTATGGACAATTGCAATCTAGATGGAAAATAGATCAGAAAATTGGTATAAGGCAAAGTGATGATAATTTGGTAAAACAAATAAAAGATCAAGGTCAACAGCATATAAAGAGATTATATAATGTATTGGTTGAAATTGATTCAGAAATGGAGTTGGTTAAAGATTGTATGGTAAAATGGGCACAAAATTTTCAACAACCTATAATGTTAGAAACATGGGAAAAATTTGGGTGAGGAATGTTAAATTTACGCAAGCACAAAATTTAAGAGAAAAATTTTATAAAATGTTTTATAGATGGCATTTAGATCCTAAGAAACTTTCATGTATGTATCCAAATGTGAAAGCAAAACATTGGAGATGTGATTGTGAGGATGCTACCTATATATATATGGTGGACTTGCAAAAAAGTTAAAGCCTTTTGAATTAAAATATGGTGGATTATGCAGAACATTTTGAAAAAGAAGATCAAGTTTGTTCCACAGTTCTTTTTATTAGGAATAATTCCAGATTGCACTGTTATAGAGACAAAACTGATTTTGAATTTAATAACTGCTGCAAGACTATTAATTGCACAATATTGGAAGAAAGAAGACTTACCTACAATTGGAGAATGGATTAGTAAAGTATCAAATTTAGCAGAAATGGCAAAAATTTCTGCCTACTTGAAAGACTGTACACAAGAAAAATATATTTTGGAATGGAGAAAGTGGATTGATTATATTCAAAATAAGTATCAAATTAAAAAATATCTAGTTTTTGAGTGAAGTTAGGAATTGCTATGTATTAGAGTTTAAGAAAGAAGGGACTTGATAGTGTGATGGTGTGATGGTGTGAAATGGAATATGTTTTATGTTATATTTTAGATTATATTTGTTAGTTACAATACCCTGTATTCTGTTCTGGGAAGTCTCGGGGGGGAGGGGGGAAATGGCGGGGGGAAGGGGAAGATTATAAATTGATTGATTGCCATTGTACAGGAATAATGGTAGAATTAAACAAGTTGGAATGGTGTAGAGTCGAGACTGCTCGGTAACCACTCCCGAAGGGGGAAAGAGTAAGGAAAGAGGAGTAAAGAAGGAAGAAAGTAGGTAGGCAGGTTGGTAGGTAGGATAGAAGGGAGGGACAAGAAAGGATAGGAGGAGAAGAAGAAGGAGAAGATAGAGGGTTAGAAAGGATGGTAGTGAGAAGTGGGAAAGAGGTGGGGAAGTAGGAAAGCGAGGAGAAGGATGGTGGGGAAAGTCGAAGAAGGATGAGAAGGGTAGAAAGGATTAAGGGAGGGAGTGGCGGTCGAGCAGCCCTGATTGAGTATAATTTGAGTATAGGATCGATTGTTGGATAAGTGATTGTATTGTACACTGGTCAAATTATGGGAATTATTATGGAAAATAAAAAATTTTGCTCTGGGAAAACCAGAGTGCCAGAAAATTTAAAAAACCCATTTATTTATTTATTTATTTATTTATTTATTTATTTATTTATTTATTTATTTATTTATTTATTTATTTATTTATTTTGTCAAGCATATATTTTATGACAGATACAAATGTAAACATAATTATAAATACATGAAAAGGATACGAATAAAAGAAAACATTAGGACAGAGATGGTAGGCACACCGGTGTGCTTATGCAAACCCCTTACAGACCTCTTAGGAATGGGATGAGGTCTACAGTAGACAGTCTAAGGTTAAAGTTTGGGGATTTAGGGAAGAAACCATAGAGTCAGGTAGTGCATTCTAGGCATTGACAACTCTGTTATTAAAGTCGTATTTTCTGCAGTCTAATTTAGATTAGTTTACCATGAGTTCGTATCTATTTTGTGCTCTTGTATTGTTTTGGTTGAAGCTGAAGTATTCATTGGTTGATTTTATATACTATGCTTAGGTCTGACCAAAGATGGCGAAGTTCTAAATTGTCTAAGCCCAAAATTTTGAGTCTGATGGCATAAGGTATTTTGTTGTGAGCAGAGGAGTGAAGGACTCTTCTTCTGAAATATCTCTGCACTGGTTCAATTGTGTTAATAACTGATATGTAGTGTGGGTTCCAGACAGATGAGCTGAACTGAATATGATGCTGGAATTATGCTAAATTCAACATCCTATAGCAAGTTTGAAAGAAATCTTTATTTGAAAACTGTTTGATAGTTTCAGATTTCTCTGCATTTTGTTCATACTTTCATCCCAAAAAACCTGAAAATAATTGAAGTAAGTTTGAAACAAAGTATATCAGTTTTAAGAATAAGCTTGAAAATCACTGGGAACAAAAAGAAAAGGCTCTATTGATGTTTCAGTCCTCCTGGCTTTTCATTTCTACACTGCTTGTTAATTGTTTCCTTGTTGATTGAAGGACAAGATTTATATCTCACACTTTCTTCTGGAAATTAATGCAGGATGCAGAAGGCTTCCTCCTTTTATTTCCCCAGACTATTAACCCTTTTAACTGTAGTTGGGACAAAGACACCTAATGAGTTTAGTCTGTTAACTTCTGATTTACTTCATTTCTGGTTTTTAAAACTATTAGTAAAGTTGATGAAGAAAGCAGATACAATAATGCATTTTGATATTCCTACAGTACTGTGTTTCAAGTTTGGTTATGTTAGGAAACTTAGTCCCATCTTTCTGACATTTAATATCTTTCAGGAGTCTCCAGAGCCTGGGAGACATTTGCACTTCGGATAGCCTTCTGTTCATTCCTAGACATTTATTTGGGGATAATATTTACACTCAGATGCACAGTATGGAGCAAGCTGTTAGGAGCTTTTCCATTCATAAATCCTTTTCAGGTACTATAAACGTGGAAATATTCTATTCATAAGCAATATTTTTCTACCCATGTTATCCTCCATATATTGGAAGTAGCTCAAGAAACAGCCTAATCAAGTCAGGACCATTCTTAATCCAATTTAATACCTGCATGAGGTACAAGATTTGGAGAAAAAAATTGCTTGACTTTTATATAATCTAGCACAGGAATAAACAGAATGGGAATAAGTTGTAAAAAAAAATTGAGGCAATTATATGGAAATAGGTACGTCAAAGTTCTTAGAAATCAACTAGGGGGCTTGAATTTCATTCTTTAAACTATTTTTTATTTAGTTGCCTAAATTTAATTGACCAGAATGTGATTCAATTTGGAATAGTAATAAATCAATAGGGAGGGAACAGACATACCAGAATCAACTTTCAGGGAGCTAGGTTAAAAAGGGATTGTGCAAATGTGCATTTTAAAGGAATTATTGCACTCCAACTTCATCTGGCTTTCTAACATCAACCAAACTCTTATAAAAGCTCTTACTAGCTGTGTTTTTTTTAAAGAGCAACTCAATCATGATGGAATGAACATTTGTGTACTTTGTTAACAAGAAATAAGTGTTAACTTTTTAATATAATTTAAATTAGGACACGTCAATATTTTACAAATATAAAATCACTGTCCCCCAATCAGCAAAATAGATGATAATCTCAATCCAGGTCTATGGATACCTTGAAAGATGAAAAATGCAACCTTGCCATTAGACACAGCAGTTATTAAAGTGGCAGGAGTTATCTAATTTATTTATTTTATTTTTATTAGATTTTTATGCTATCCATCTTCCCTATAAAGTGACTCTTACCTCCCTCTGCAAGGTTTATCAGTAAGAAGTAAGTAAAAAAAATATGGTATGGAATGTGGAGGAGGATAGAGAAGAGATAGATAAAAATATATTCATGTTATAAAAAGTGCAGTAGAAACAATACCTTTAAGCATATGCTTGTTTATAAAATGCATTTTCAGTAATAAACCTGAGGGGTCTCTGAATCTGTTCCCAGGATTCAGCCCCAATTTCTCCCATTTGAGGAGTTTAATTTAAAAATCGGGAAAAAATCAGGGATGTCTGTAGAATATGGAGCTCTGTTAGAATGATAAAGCTATATTACATCATCATGAAACAAGCACCGCTTCTTTGGAATACATATATGATATCCTTATGCATATATCTAAGATCATGCTGTCATGGCCCAAACTGCTCCCTGACTATCCCCATGAATGCCACTGGGAGAAAGCCATTGACAATGGTACCATAGAGCTGAATTCTCGACAGACTGAGGGGGCCCTCACACTTTTGGTATCATATATTTTTAAAAATGAGCAGAAGGCTACTATCTGACAAGAGGCAGGGAAAAAGGAGAGGGATGGAAAGCATATCTGGGGTGAAATGCTCCCGATTCGGACTGGATCATCCGATGCGGTAGCGATGGAGGCAGGTGGTTTGGAGAACCAGTAGCAAAAATCCCTGCCACCCCCCCACCACCACATGCCCAGCTGAGCCACACAATCATCAGAGGGTTTTTTCTTTTAAAAGCATTTTTTCTTTAGCCGAAAAAATGCTTTTAAAAGTTAAAAAAAAGCCTCTGATGATCGCGCGGCTCAGATGGGATCATCAGAGCCTTTTAAAAACAATTTTTCTACAGCCTCTTTGGCCGAAGAGGTTGTAAAAAAATGCTTTTAAAAGGGTCTGGTGATCCCAGCTGAATTGCCTGATCACTAGAGCCTTTTAAAAACATTTTTACAACCTCTTTGGCTGAAGAGGTTGTAAAACAAATGCTTTTAAAAGGCTTCTCTGACTATCCCAGCTGAGTTGCCTGATCGTCAGAGGTTTTTCTTTTCTTTTAAAGGCTAAAAAAAGCTTTTAAAAGAAAAGAAAAGCCTCTGATGATCAGGCAACTCAGCTGGGATCGTCAGATGAGCCTTTTAAAGGCTCATTTTCCTACAACTTCTTCAGCCAAAGAGGTTATAAAAATGGTCTTAAAAGGCTCTGGTGATCAGGCAACTCAGCTGGGATCGCTAGAGTTTTAAAAGCATTTTTCTAATCTCTTCGCCAAAGAGGTTGAAGAAAAATGCTTTTAAAAGTAAAAAAAAAGCCTCTGATGATCGCGCGGCTCAGATGGGATCATCAGAGCCTTTTAAAAACAATTTTTCTACAGCCTCTTTGGCCGAAGAGGTTGTAAAAAAATGCTTTGAAAAGGGTCTGGTGATCCCAGCTGAATTGCCTGATCACTAGAGCCTTTTAAAAACATTTTTACAACCTCTTTGGCTGAAGAGGTTGTAAAACAAATGCTTTTAAAAGGCTTCTCTGACTATCCCAGCTGGGTTGCCTGGTCGTCAGAGGTTTTTCTTTTCTTTTAAAGGCTAAAAAAAGCTTTTAAAAGAAAAGAAAAGCCTCTGATGATCAGGCAACTCAGCTGGGATCGTCAGATGAGCCTTTTAAAAGGCTCATTTTTCCTACAACTTCTTCAGCCAAAGAGGTTATAAAAAATGGTCTTAAAAGGCTCTGGTGATCAGGCAACTCAGCTGGGATCGCCAGAGCCTTTTAAAAGCATTTTTTCTACAATCTCTTCGGCCAAAGAGGTTGAAGAAAAAATGCTTTTAAAAGTAAAAAAAAAAAGTTGGCCATGCCCACCCAGTTACATTACCCCACCACCAAGCCACACCCACAGAACCGGTAGTAACAAATTTTACATTTCACCACTGGAGCACATGGATAGGCAGAGAAAATAATAGGTCACAATTAAGAAACTGGATCACTGGACTTGATCCCTGTCGTGTCTAAAAGGATCCATCAACTGTTGGAGTTAATGGAAATCAGAAACATTTAATTGTTTATTATAAGTTATCTAATATTACAAATAAGTCCCAATATAATTCCTGCTCCCTTTCAATACAATACTATGAAGCCTAAAAATGGCCTCTTAACTACAAATTTTTAAGTTCTGCTTCAATTACTATAGTCATTGTTAGAGACATCACAGTTTGGCGATCCAATCACTTGCATATTATTCATTTTTCAAGTCCCCTTAAAGTCAACATGTATTCACATCTTTCTCATACTCAGTTCTGAGCAGAGATCATCCCTCCCGATTCATGCTGCTCCTAAAATCCTGCCCCTGGTTATTCCCAGTCTGAGATTCTATATTCCCGATTTTATAGACTAATATAGCTGGTGAGAATTTTTGATTAAAAAACAAAACAGTTCCAGTCTTTATTTTGGCAGAAAGTAATATTCTGCAAACACATTGATGGGAATCCTAGGACACAGTTTGAATTTGTCCCATTAGCATCCTACATGCATTGCACATTTTTATGTTAAAGTTTAGATACTTTTTTATGTAAGCAAAAGTTAATATACTGAGGCATGGGGAAAATGTGGTCAGAAATATTTTATGTTGTTTCTTTTTTCAGATATAACATGTTGACTTTAACTCCCAACAATGCTAAAGTAGCCAAAAGGTACATATAAATCTAAAAGCAGCAGTGGATAAGAAGAAATAAAAAAGTGGATTTTATACAAGCATTTTATACTGAATTGTATTGCTATCTTGTTTATTACATCCTCGAAGGAGCCTCAACTCTCTTGCAGACCCTTTCTTTTGCTTTACAATTCTACAGAACTGTAGATTCAGAGATTATGAAGAAAGGGAAAAAGTTTTGAATCTGGATGTGCCTAATCACATCACGCTGATAGGATTCAATTTTTTTTTCGTACTGGTTCTGTGGGTGTGGCTAGGTGGGGGGATGTCATGTGACTGAGTGGGCATGGCCAACTTGACATCACTCGCGCCCATGCCCACTCAGTCACAAAACATCCCCCCAAGCCACACCAAATAAAAAAAGATAGGAAAAAAATGAATTTCTACCTACCTACCTATTTTCTGCCCAGCCTGTCCTAATCTGTCAAAGGCCTCCTCCTGCATGCTGCCCCACCCTCCCTTCACCAGTTGCACATGTCACTCCATTTCCCCTCCTTCAGTGGCCCTTGCCCTAGCCCTTTTCCTCCCCCACCTCTGCCTCTTTCTTCGGGCTGCTTACCTTCCTCCTGCGGTGGCTGGTCCAGACTCCGGAAGGCAAGCTGACCTCCAGTAATTTTCGGTGACCTCCAGCCAGCCGCCATTGCCGGGACGAGCTGGCAAAGAGGTAGAATCTGGGAGGCTTCTTGCAGTTGCATTGAAAAAGAAAGCTTGTGGGAAGCCTCCCAGGAGGTTGCTCTGCTTGGACTTGCCTCGGCAAGTCCCTCTGACAAAGCAGGCAATGGGATGCATGTGTGCGGCCGATGTGAAGAACAGGGCGGTGACGGCAGTGGGTTTTTCAGTGATCTCCAGTAGTTTTCGGCAGCCTGCAGCCAGCTGCTGCCACAGCTGCAAAAAAAAGGTTTTAAAAGGTAAAAAAAGGCTCTGACGATCCCAGCTGAGCTGCCTGATTGTCAGAGCCTTTTTTTTTACTTTTAAAAGCATTTTTTTAAACAACCTATTTGGGCGAATAGGTTTTTTTTAAAAATGCCTTTAAAAGTTAAAAAAAAGATTGCACGCCACATCTCATCACCCTCCAACACACTGTTCTACTTACCCCACGCCTCCTTTTGGTGTGCATTGTGCACACTGCGCATTTGCATGGGCAGCACGCTTGTGCAGCCAGTGAACCGGGAGTAAACTGGTTCATATTTCACCACTGCTTCAGAGGCTTTCACCACTGCCTGAATGGGACTTTTAGGCTTCTACCTTTGGCCGTGCCTGCTTCTCCACCAGGGTTCCGCCTCTGCGAATTAACGTCTAACTTTTCTCCTTGGCTGGCCTGCCCCTAGCTGTTTGCCCTGGCCAATGGGTTATGGCACCTCCATCTCACGTGCTTCAGCGTGGCCCATTTGCCAAAACAGCTTTTGTCCTGGGTGTTTGGCTGCCCGGGAGAGTTAGCCACTAGCCAATTGGCTAAGTGCAAATGCTGGCAACCAGAATGCGATTGATCATGGGGTCTGGGGGGCTTTGGGAGAGGTGCTGCAGTCAAACGGCCTCAGGCACTTGTTAGGAGAAGGAAGGGGAGGGGTAGAAGCTCCCCTGTACCTGATTGTGCCTCCCTGACACCGAACAGGCAGTGTTTGTTGCTGCAACAGCTGCCAAAGCAGTTGGAAAGGAAGAGGGCGCCAGTAAGTAAGCCAGCTTCATCCAAAGAAGATTTTGTTTCGTGTGGTATCCTAGCCTTAATAGGATAGAGGGAAGCAGGAAGGAAAAGGAGAGAGAGAGAAAGAAGGGGAAAAAAGAAAAGGGAGAGAAAGAGAGAGAGAGAGAGAGAGAGAGAGAGAGAGAGAGAGAGAGGAAGGAAGGAAGGAAGGAAGGAAGGAAGGAAGGAAGGAAGGAAGGAAGGAAGGAAGGAAGGAAGGAAGGCAGTTCGGTGTTGGGGAGGCACAATCAGGTACAGAAGAGCTTCCACCCCCTCTCCTTCCTTATCCTAACAAGCACATGAGGCCGTTTGGCAGCAGCACCTCTCCCAAAGCCTCCCAGACCCCATGATCGATTGCACCATGACTTCTGGCTGCCAGCACTGGCAGTTAGCCTATTGTCCCTGGTGGCCAAATGCCCAAGACAAAAGCTGTTTCACATGGGATGGAGTGGCCTTGGCCCATTGGCCAGGGCAAACAGATAGGAGCAGCCCAGCTGAGGAGAATGGGTAGGAGCCTAAAAGTCCTAGACCCATATAAGACTATGAAAATGATGTGATGGAGAAAATGACCATATTTTTCTGCCATTCTATACCTATTATGATAGACCTCCTAATAAAAATGTTTGCAAGAACTATGAAAATAAATGCTGCTTTTATAAATGCTGCTTATCATGGCAATTACTGCCAGCAGCCACTGATTTGTACATACAACCCACCTTCCTCAGTTGTTACACGATTTAGCAAGAACATCATTTCCACGTTATTGCTTTATAGTAAAAAACTTTTAATTTCCAGCAAATCATTTCACAGGCTGCCATCACACTGAAGTCTGTGCTGAATAGTTGTGTTAAAAGTTCTTTGAGCTTTTTTGGGGGGTGTAATCATTAAAAGAAAGCACAGAAGAAGCTAAGCATATCTGGATATTAGGAACTGTTAGTTTCCCTCTTAAAACCCACACCACAGCTTCCACAATTCACACACCATAGTTTCTACAATTCACACCTTAGAGAATTAATTGACCATATTTGGTTCTAAATATCAAAAATTTCTCCTGCTTCACAACTTTTGGAAAAGCTCATCGTTTATCCTAGTATCTAGAATATTTTATACCAAACTTTAAAAAAAGATTTTCACTAGGGTCTGAAGTGCAATTTCTATTTCCAATGTCATTTTTCCCATGTGTGTTGTGCTAGGCTGGTGATATTGGGTTTAAAGTATCTCTGTTCTACTGATTATGACTAAGAAACCATAATGTACTCAAAACTTCAAGAATGAAATCATTCTTTCTCAGAGCTATTTTAAGCTGTTTTTCCAATGTCAGATACATGCCAAAAAGAGAAGGCAGCTTTTCTAAAAAGAAAAAAAACCCAGTTCTAACTATCTCAGTAGCCGCTTTTCTGATGCAAAGAATTTTTTGATTTATTTCAGAACCTACCAAATCCCAGGATAAATAAGAAGCCTAAATTTTATGCAAACATTGTTCCTTTTGTAGAAAGAGAAATGGCTGTAATAGAGCAACATTCTCTTCCAGGCATATCCCTTTGAAAACAAAACAGTTGACAGATTTGTTAGAACTAGCAATTAACAACTGACTTAATTAATGTCCTGAGGCAAGATTAACCTAGTATTTCACACAGTATTCAGTCAATTTTTTTTACAGCTTTACATATTTCTGTAATTAGAACATATTTCAGAACCAATGTGGGGTAGTGGTTAAGGTATTGTGCAAGAAATGGAGAGATTATTGTCATTCATGGAAATCTCTGGGTGAATTTGGACCAGTCACTCATTCTGAACCAACTTATATCACAGGGTTATGGTGGAGAAAATTGGAGGACGGAATATAAGCATGAGTTCCTAAAGGAAAAGTAAGATATAGGTCTAATAAATAAATAAAGGACCATGAAATGAATATATTTTTGGAAAGTTTATTAAAAGAAAAAAACAGTAAAGAAAAAAATGTCTGTGTGTTTACATACATGCATGTGTGTGTACTTTAAAATCCAAAACATGACCAATGATCCCCTGAGCATTCAGAATTCAGCATTTAAGAACTGAAAATCATTTTAATGAAAACTTTAAGAGTCTATGCTTTGGAGGGCCATCTGTCAAGGAGAAAAGCTGTGTAAAGTGATGCTCTATCTTAGAGAGTCATTTTTACAGCAACTTCCAACTGAGCGGTGGACTTTTTGGAGTCCCAGATCCCTCAGAGGGGGGTCAGAAGAAAAAGGCACCCTGCAGTGTGATTCTCGATAGCGGTCAGGACAATGGTCAGCAGGAAAGGCTTGGAGAAGGTGGTCAGGGGAAGGAGACGGCCCATAATGGTGGCCATGAAGAAATGACAGCAGACATCTGGACAAAGATAGTGGTGAAATAGTGGGACAATGGTGAGGCGGATCTGGTGTAAATTGATCTTGGCAACCTCTTGTGAGTGATCTGGCGAGAGACCTTCCCGGAGGATTTCCAAAGAAGGAAGAGGAGGAAAGGGGCCCGAGGCGGGAGGAGGGTAGTTAGAGCTCCCTCCAAGTCATAGTGGTGAATAGCAAGTTTGGGCTTAAAAGGGTTTACTGCAACATGATAGACAATATTGGCCGTGTAAAGAAAAAAGTCTAAGGGGGATTTATCTTATTCTCAACAATCTGATATTAAGAAACCAAATAATTCAAAGTTGGGGAGCAAAAGTACTCACAAATTGGAGGGTATAGACATCTTGAATAGGAACTGAATGCTGAGTAATATAAAGGGAGGTAAGGGAGACATCTACTGGCCAAGAAGAAACCAGATATAAGCTACAGAAGAAAAGGACAATATACAAAACAGAATTAAATTATATTTAATTCTTAAATATAAGAATTAAAAGAATTCTACTCAAGAAAGAAGGAAAGACTGTGGGTTATAATGTACCTCCCTAAGAAAATAAATACAGACGTTTGAAGAAGAACATCTGGATCTTAAGATTAAAAGTATATAAAAGTAAAAAATCAATGGTATAGTGAGGGTGATAGACTATGCACATCTGTGGGCTTTGTTGTATTTGCCAATAGTGTAGATAGATAGATAGATAGATAGATAGATAGATAGATAGATAGATAGATAGATAGATAGATAGATGAGAGAGAGAGAGAGAGAGAGAGAGAGACATTGATTGTAACATAGACGTGGGACGTTGTATCAAGAAGAAATTATTTTTATTATTATTACTATTAATTGTTGATATCATTAGTATTATAAGTGATCTAACCATATATTTTTATTAATTAATTCCTGATATTGATTGATGTTTTTCTGATATTGATTGACTCAGAACTATAGTTTAACATAAGTATTCAAAACCTATAAGCCATCTAAATATAGTGTGTTAAGAGTGTTTGATATTTAATAATATCAATATGTTATATAATTTGATACCATAAGATCTAATATAATTGGTATGTAACTTTTTAATAGACATAATAATGTAAACTTTGCGACAAGTAGGAATGGAATAGACTAATTGATAGTTTGGGTGTGCTGGAAGGAAATATGAGGATTGCAAATAAATGGGGAACTTGGTTTAAATTAGTGTTAAAGATGATGAGTGTTCCTAATTTAATAAGAATTGGAACAGGAAGGAGGCAGGCAGCCCAAACTGCAACAGTTGAATTAAATCCAGTGGGACAAAGATCCATAGAAGAGATGATGCAAAGGGAAAGATCTATTTCATTTAAAGATTTACAACTAATGTTACATCAATGCAAGACGTAATGTTGAAAAATCATGAAGACCTGGAAAGAGAGATAGGGGAAGTGAGGAGTGGCACTGGAGAATTTTTAGAATAGAATAGAATAGAATTTTTTATTGGCCAAGTGTGATTGGACACACAAGGAATTTGTCTTGGTGCATATTTAAAGAAAAGATGAAATCGATGAATGGAAAATTTGAATGTTTTCAACAACAAATTATGAAGAATGAGCAGAAACTACAAGAGATGGAGGAGAGAATGGGAAGGAAGGAAAAAAGAGTAGCCGAAATGAATGAAAGATTAATACAAGCCCACAAAGAACTCCAAATGATCATTATCCACTTGGAAACAGAAAAGGCAGCCCACTACCTACAATTTCAAAATGTGAGAGAAGATAAAGGCGAGGATTTACCAGAGATGATGGCGGACTTGCTAGCAGGAGCTCTAGGAATTGGAAAAGAGGAGATGAAATGAAATGGATGAGATTTGGGATGGCAGACCTGACGTCGTGATGATACGATGAGTGATCGTGTAGCTCCATGATCACCGTCGATATCTTCCTCACTTGACAGTCCTCTTTGGACCTCACCATCCCGTAGAGATAGTGACTGAGAAGGGCACATCCTGACAATTCTAGGGACACTGCAAAGTCCCTGGTTGATCCAGGAGAAGCCCTTTTTTTGGCAGAGAAGGGGCGGCCAAATAAAGCTTCTGAAGTTGGGACAGCTCCGGACGGAAGAGAATGAAAGAAAGTGTGCCGGTGTGGTGAGAGATCTCTTTTTTAAAAAAGATTATTAGAGACTACATCCTGAGACAAAAAAACAGAAAGTTAAAACTGATGATAGAAGAAATTAAGCGGCAGAATTAAGACTGACCAAAGGTAGTTTTTTTTTTCTTTGCCTTTTCAATTTTTCAATATTTTTTTTCATGTGGATGTCTATGGATGATTCTACTTGTTAATCTGGGCTGGACTGAAAACCTCTGTTTTTATTTTCTTAAATTTTTAAACTCTTAGTACCTTTCTAGAATAATTATTTTTTGGTGCTGTATTGAGTCTAATTTTTTCCTCTCTTATTTTTTATATATCTGTGTATTGTGCATTGGATATTAAAGGAGAGAAAGTAGAAAAAAAGCAAGCAACACTGCCATCTAGTGAATTGGAAATATTGCCCCTTTTTTTGGCACAAGAAAATAGCAACTGTGTATACTTCAAAGACTCTGAGCCTATTCCAGATAAGATAGTGGGGACAGCATCAAAGACATTTTTTAAGTCTTTTTTATTCAGGTGCTCTTCTGGGAACTATCAGTAGTAGGAGTCTGAAACTGAAAAGGAGAAGATTGCAGTGACTCTAGAAAGAGAGCTGCAAACAGTATTGGAGAATTTATAAAAGGAACTTTCTCCTTTCCCTCTTTAGCTTTCTTTTTTTTTTTCCCTTTTCCCTTTTGACTGAAGATTGTGAAAGTGGTAAATACTTTTCTGATTAATTGTTGACTCAGCCTTCCATCCTTTATAAGGTAGGTAAAATGAGGACCCAGATTATTGGGGGCAATAAGTTGACTTTGTATATAATATACAAATGGATGAAGACTATTGCTAACATAGTGTAAGCTGCCCTAAGTCTTTGGAGAAGGGTGGGATATAAATGTAAATTTTAAAAAATTGGATTAAGACACACAAGACTCTGAATATTTTTCTTTTGTTCCTTTTGTTCCTTTTTCCTTTTTTATTTTTCTTGTTGTTCTTTTTGGCTTTACTTTTTTATTGTTACTTGGGAGAATTACTCTCTTTTTTTGCATATAAGTGGATTAAGATATAGAAGAACCTGAAGACTATGTTAAAATGAGCAAAAAGGCAGCAACATTTGGTTCTGCTACGTCAACTTCTGCTTCGTCACCATCTGCAGGACAAGATCAATACAGACGATGCTACAACAGGAAAAGGACAAGGAACGAGAGAAGGAAAAGGAAGTCACACTACAGATGATATGGCAAGGAATTCAAAAATTACAAACAGAAGTGGAAAACATTGAACAGAGATCAGAAAAAAATTGAGCAAAGAACAGAAAAAACAGATGAAAAGGTGGAGAATATACACCAAATGATGAAAAAATATGAGGATAGACTTCAAAAAATTAAGGAAAAAGAAGAACAAAGAGATAAAAATTTAGAGATATCGATAGCAGATTAGATGAGGTTGAATAAGATAAGAGTGGAATACTGGGATGGGAGATGGATAGAGCAGAATTTTATCTTAGATGTCAAAATATAGAAGAAGAGAAGAGAGAAAATTTGGCAGAAAAAATGGTGGAAATCTTAGCAAAAGCTTTAAAATTAGTAAAGAAAAGATGATGGATGGCATGGATGAGATATTTTGAATATATGCAAAATACGCAACGAGAAATAATCTACCAAGAGAAGTCCACATAAGGTTTACCAAAAAGTCAATCAAAGTGCAAATATTGCAGGTTGCAAGAGACACTGAAATATAAGGATAAGGAAACTGGTTCTGAAGCAATTTCCAAGAAGAGTGAGAGAGATGAGAAGAGAATAGCACTTTTTGACTAAAATACTACTACAGAAAGGCATGAGTTACAAAAGGCCTGGTGGCTAGCTTTAACCAAAAACTTTCTATTATTGACCTCACCCCATTTCTAAGAGGACTATAAGGGGCGTGCATACGAGCACAAACATGCCTACCGTTCCTGTCCTATTGTGTTTTTTTTCTTATATATATATGCTTATACGTCCTTATATTTCCTCATATATATGTTTATATACTATATAATCATTTTGTGTGATGCTTATGTATATTGTTGTGACAAAATAAATAAATACATCTGGTGTTCACACGGCCTGGTGTTCACATGGCAACAACAAAAATATAGGATAGATTCAATTGATAAAACCAGAGCATTTTGTGCAGAATACTTCAAAGAGAAAGAAACAGAGACAAGCAGAGAAGTTACACTGGTTGAACTACAAGAAGCAGAACTGTTAGCGATGATTGAAAAAGAAGAAGGCGCAGTGGGTGGCAAGGTGGAAGGTAGAGAACAACGTGAACCAAGATTGACTAGAGCAATAAATCCCTCTTATAAAGTATGAACATGGAACAGAAAAAATTGATAACAATAAACACAAATGGACTTAATTTAGTTACCAAAAGAAGAAAAATATTTCATAAATTAGAGAAATTAAAATTTGATGTCTGTTTACAAGGAGTACATATTAAAAAGCAACATGAACAATTAATGGTACAGCCAAAACTGGGGAAAATATTTACTTCATTGCCACAATGTAAGAAAAGAGTAGTTTTATATATAAGAGAGACAATTTCGGCAAAGTAAATATACACAGATGAAGATGGCAGAATTTTAATGGTGGAAATAATAGATAATAATACAAAAATACTTTTAATAGCAATATATGTTCCAAATGACAACCAAGAAGATTTTTATAGAAAATTACACATGAAAACAATTGACCTGGACTATGATAATATTTGTATGATGGGAGACTTGAACGGTATATTGGATGAGAAACTAGACTATAGAACACAAAAGGCAACAAAGCAAAGTAGAAAGATTCTTTTGAAATCCTTTTTTAAAATGATAGAGGAAATAAACTTAAAAGATGTATGTAGAGAAAGAAATATAGAAAATAGACAATACACTTTTTACTCAAATAGACATCTATCATGGTCTAGAATAGATATGATATGGATGACAATGGAATTGACTTCTAATGTAGAAGAAATTGATATAGAAACCAATACCTGGGCAGATCATAATCCTATGATGATGAAATAGAAAGGACAAAGGAGAAGAGCTAGTTGGACATTAAATTCCACAGTATTAAAAGACAAGGAATTTGCACAGAAAATGGAGAAGGAATTGGCTTTCTTTTTTAAAGAAAATAGAAATGAGGGTACATCAATACAAAATCTCTGGGATACAATGAAGGCTTATACAAGAGGTCTGATAATAGACTATACAAGGAACAGAAACACTAAGAAAAGACAAGCCTA
Source organism: Ahaetulla prasina (assembly GCF_028640845.1). Lineage (NCBI taxonomy): Eukaryota > Metazoa > Chordata > Lepidosauria > Squamata > Colubridae > Ahaetulla > Ahaetulla prasina. The sequence continues at coordinate 68,309,960 of NC_080542.1, forward strand.
TAAAATACTAGAGGTTAATCATGAGGAAGAACTACAGAAATCTCCACATAAAAAGGACATTAAAACAAAAATGGAATTAATTAAACATAAAATGGGTTTAATAGAAAAAGATGATTTAGCACAAAAAATTAGAAATGTGAAACAGAATTATTTTGAAAATGCCAATAAACCAGGTAGATGGTTAGCATATAAATTGAAAAGAGAGAGAGAATCATGAAAAATAACGCGGTTAGTGGATGACTAAGGACAGATCAGATATGGGAATAAAGAGAAGAAAAAAATTATACAAGATTACTATAGAAAATTGTATGAGCAAGAAAACATAGAAGAGGAAAGTGTTAAACGGTACTTGCAAAAAGTGAATTTACCTCAGATTCCTAAAGACACTGAAATGATGCTAGAAAGAAATATAACAATGGTGAAATTAACCAAAGCACTTAAAAAACAAAAAAATGGGAAGATACCTGGCCCAGATGAATTACCAGCGGAATATTATAAGACATTACAAGAATTGTTGAGTCTCCCATTATTAGAAGTTATGAATGAAGTTATGTTAAAGATGAAACTACCCAAGTCATGGTCAGAAGTTTATATTACACTTATTCCAAAGGAGGATACAGACTCACAGCAAATTAAGAACTATAGGCCCATATCTTTGTTAAACTCAGACTACAAAATCTTTGCTTCAATATTGGCAGAATGACTCAAAAGATATTTAAATAATTTTATACATTCTGATCAAAATGTGTTTCTGCCAAAAAGACAGATTAAAGACAATATGAGGATAATTTTGAATACCTTGGAATACTATGAGGCACATCCCGAAAAACAAATGGCTTTGATATTTCTTGATGCACAGGAAGCTTTTGACAATGTGAACTGGCGATTTATGTTACTACAATTGGAACAGATGGGCTTTGGTAGAAAGTTTATTCAGGCTATAGAAACTATATCACAAACTCACAGCAAAAGTAATGATAAATGGAGAATTGACAGAATCGATTGAAATAAAAAAAAGAACAAGACAAGGTTGCCCACTGTTACCTCTGTTGTTTGTATTAACATTAGAAGTGTTAAATAGAAATATTAGAGAAGAAGATATAAAAGGCATGAAAATCCAAAAGGAAGAATATAAATTGCAAGCATTTGCGGATGATCTGGTTTTTATTCTTGAAGATCCATTAGACTCAATAACTACATTGATAGACAAGATAGGAGAATATGGAAAAGTTGCAGGACTGAAAATAAATAAAGACAAAACGAAAATTTTGACAAAAAACATGTTAATAAAACAAAAAGAAGAATTGGCGGAACGATCAGAGATGCAGGTTACAAACAAGATTAAATATTTGGGAATATATCTGACAGCAAGATGTAGTACACTTAAAGAGAACAATTATAGTAAACTCAAACAACAGATAGTATCAGATTTGGCAAAGTGGGAGAATTTACAACTATCACTGATAGGGCGTATATCAACAATTAAGATGAATATACTGCATAGAATTTTATATTTGTTCCAGACAATTCCAATTAGATTGGGAAAAGGATACTTCGAAGAATTGAATAAATTCTTCAAAATAAATATTGAAGTATATTTGGCAGGGTAAAAAAGTTAGGATAATATTAAAATTGTTGCAAGATGCCAGAATACGAGGAGGGTTTGGATTGCCTAGTTGGGAATTATACTATCAAGCAACAAATTTGATGTGGATTAAGGAATGGATAACATTAAGAAATACTAGAATATTGACTTTAGAAGGTCATGATTTGTTATTGGGATGGCATGTCTTATTATGGTATAAGAAAGCAAAAACACAGGGGTATTTCAGAAGACATTTTATAAGAGAGGCCTTGTTATTAAATTGGGAGAAGATTAAGAGACAACACTATTTAAAAATTCCAGTCTGGTTATCAACTATCAAAGCATTCTCATATTCAATAACATTTAGAAAGAAACAAATCATTAGATACAGTATAGTGAATTGTTGAATGAAAAGGATGAACTTAAAACTATGCAAGAATTAGAAGTACAAGGTATAAAAATTGGTTTTCTTACTTGCAAATACACTCTAGATATGATAAAGATTCCAAGACAGAAGGTTTTCATAATAATTTGACTAATTTAGATAAAATCTTAACAGGTACTGATGAAAATTTAATTAAAAAATTATACGGATATTTATTAGAGGTTAAATTGGAAGAAAAACAAGTTAAAGAAACAATGATTGCTTGGGGGAAAAACTTTGGATATGGGATTGATTTAGACACATGGCAAAAACTGGTCGCAAAATTATAAAATGATAGTGTCAACTGCATATAAAGAGAATTTTTTAAAGATGTTTTACAGGTGGCATTTACCCCTGATGAGAATAGCCAGAATGTTCAAGAATAAATCCGAAAAATGTTGGAAATGTCATCAAATACCTGGCTCATATTACCATATGTGGTGGACGTGCGTAGAAGCTAGAAGATACTGGACTAAAATCCACACGTGGTTGGAAAAAATGATAAAAAAACACATAGACTTTAAACCATAGGTTTTTCTACTGGGGAACATACTTGAAACTTATAATAGAGAATTGAGATATTTGATTGTGAATGTAGTAACAGCGGCTAGAATTGTGTTTGCTAAAAATTGGAAAAATGAGAAAATACCAACGCAAGTTGAAGTTATTAAGAAAATAATGGAATGTTCTGAAATGAGTAAATTTTTTTATTATAATTTGATCCAGTGGGATATCCGGATGTTTCCAATTCTGTGCTTTTACAATTCTACATGTTGTCAATATGTATAATACAATATATTGTATATTTTTTTTCCATTTTCCCTTCCAGAATGCCCAATAGGAATAGTTCTGGGTTTTTCCCCCCCTATTTTCTGTGTGTTTTATATATTTTTTTGTTTTTGTGTATTCTGTTTTTTTTATTGTGTATTTTAACTTTTGGAAATTCAATAAATATTTTTTTAAAAAAGAATTAATATTTAAAAGAAATATTTCACAAGAAGAGTCCTCCACTCCTCACAACAAAATACCTTATGCCACGAGACTTGAAATTCTGGGTTTAGAAAATTTAGAACTACACCGCCTTCGGTATGACCTGAGCTTAGCTCATAAAATCATCTGCTACAGTGTCCTTCCTGTCAATGACTACTTCAGCTTCAACTACAGCAAGACACGAGCACACAATAGATTCAAACGTACAGGGAACCACTCCAATCTCGACTTAGAAAATATGACTTCAGTAACAGAGTTGTGAATGCCTGGAATGCACTATCAGACTCCATGGTCTCATCCCCAAATCCCCAAATCTTTCACTCAAAACTGTCTACTGTTGACCTCATCCCATTCCTAAGAGGTCTGTAAGGGGCGTGCATAAGAGCACTAGCGCGCCTACCATTCCTGTCCTTATGTTCCCTTTAGTTGTATTCATTTTATGTTTTTAATTTATGCTTATATATATTATCTAATATGTATTTGATAAAATAAATAAATAAATAAATAAATAAATAAATAAATAAATAAATAAATAAATAAATAAATAAATAAATAAATAAAGGCAATTAAAAAACAAAAAAATAATTTCTGGACTATCGTCAGAAATTTATAAAAATCATTGACAGGTATTAAGTCCCATATTGTTAGAGGTATATAATGAAGTTTTGAATGATGCAAAGATCCCAGACTCATAGAAAGAAGCGACAATTACATTGGTTCTTAAGGAGAATCCTGATTTGACAATTATTAAAAATAAATAATATAGGCCTATATTATTGGTGAATTCAGATTACAAAATTTTTATGACTATAATGGCCAAAAGACTTAAGAAATTTTTGGAAGATTTTATTCATACTGATCAGAATGGCCTTTTGCCCAGAAGGCAAATAAGAAACAATGTCAGGACCATATTAGATATCTTAGAATATTATAAGGTACATGAGAAGCAGATGGTGTTAATATTTGCCGATGCACAAAAAGCATTTGACAATGTTAAATGGGAGTTTATATTGAACCAACTAAGTCATATGGAATTTGGGGAGAAGTTTATAAAGATGTGTAGAGCAATTTATTCCAAACAAGTTGTAATTAAAGTTGTAGTTAATTTTAATTAACTAAAAATTTCCAAATTCAAAAAGGTACAAGACAAGGTTGTCCACTATTGCTGCTACTTTTTATGCTATTAGAGATTTTGATGAGAATAATTCAGGAAGACAAACAAATTGGAGTTTTAGAAATTAGGAAAGAAACTTTTAAGGTATAGGCTTTCGTGAACAACCTTGTCTTTATTATAGAAGAGCTCCTACAGTCTGGTGTAAGGCTAATGGAAGTACTGGGAGTATATGGGCAAGTAACTGGCCTAAAGATAAATAAGGACAAAAAAAAAATGCTAGTAAAAAATATGACCAAATTGCAGGAAAAGGAATTGGAGGAGAAAATAAACATTCAGATAACAAAAAAAAGTAAGATACCTAAGAATTCAAATGACTTCAAGATGTATTACACTTAAAGGGGATAAGAATGACAAATTAATTAAACAAATCAGAACAGATTTAGAGAGGTGGAAAAAGTTGCAACACTTCTTCATGAGGAGGATTGCTACTATAAAGATGAATGTTTTACCCAAAATATTATTTTTATTCTAATGTATACCAATTAGACTAAAAAAGGATTTCTTTATAAATTTGAACAAAATTATATTGAAATTTATTTGACAAGGCAAAAAACCAAGAATTAAACTAAAATTATTACAGGATGCTAAGGAAAAATGGGGATTCGACCTTCCGGGCTGGGAAAAATACCATCAAGCAGCAACACTGATATGGGTAAAAAATAGGAGATTGCTGATGCTGGAAGGCCATGATATGCAGATAGGGTGGCATGCTATCCTCTGGGAGGAGAAATACAAAGTTCACCAGTACTTCCAGAAGCAGTTCCTCAGACAGGTGCTCTTAGATATTTGGATTAAGACTAAATGAAGCAATTATATGAAAGTTCCGAATTGGATATTGACACTGGAGATGTTCACACACCCAAATTTTACTAAATTAGGAGGAGTTATTACATATAAAGATATATTAAATGATAGAGGGGAATTGAAATCTAGGAATAATTTAAAGGAGGAAGGAATTGAACTTGAATGGTGAGCATATCTCCAAGTACAATCTAAATATTTCAGCTATAGTATTGATCTGCACAATTGACAGGATCTATGGGAAAGAAACACAAAAATTACTTTAGCAACTTCATACAAAGAAAATTTATATAAGATGTTTTACAAGTGGCATTTCCCAACCACAAGATTAGCAAGAATAAGTAAAAAATACTCTTCAATGTGCTGGAAATGTGAAGCAGTCCCAGGGACCTTCTAACATATATGGCAGGAATGGCCAAAGGCTATAAAATTTTGGCATCAAATAAGCCATTGGCTGGAAGAGATATTAATGCTAAATATAGAACCTAAACTAGAATTCTTTTTATTAGGCATTATAAAAGGCAAATATAATAAGAATACAATTTATCTAATATTACATATATTAACAGCAGCAAGATTGGCCTTTGCTCAAAAATGGAAAAACAAAGAGACCCCCATAGAAGAAGAAGTGCTAGCCAAAATCCTTACTTGTGTGGAAATGGACAGACTAACATTGGAACTTAAAGATAAGAGTGAATCAGCATACTATGAAATCTGGACTAAATTTTATGGTTGGACAAGAGGAGGAATGCTGGGATAAAGGATTGTTGTTGTTGTTAGTTGCGAAGTTGTGTCCGACCCATCACGACCCCATGGACAACATTCCTCCAGGCCTTCCTGTCCTCTACCATCCTCTGGAGTCCATTTAAACTCATGCCTACTGCTTCAGTGACTCCATCCAGCCACCTCGTTCTCTGTCGTCCCCTTCTTCTTTTGCCCTCAATCTTTCCCAGCATTAGGCTCTTCTCCAGTGAGTCCTTCTTTCTCATTAGGTGGCCAAAGTATTTCAGTTTCATCTTCAGAATCTGGCCTTCTAAAGAGCAGTCAGGGTTGATCTCCTCTAGAACTGACTTGTTTGTTCGCCTTGCAGTCCAAGGGACTCGCAGGAGTCTTCTCCAGGACCAGAGTTCAAAGGCCTCAATTCTTTGGCGCTCAGCCTTTCTTATGGTCCAACCTTCACAGCCATACATTGCAACTGGGAAAACCATAGCTTTGACTATACGCACTTTGGTTGGCAGGGTGATGTCTCTGCTTTTTAATACGCTGTCTAGATTTGCCATAGCTTTCCTCCCCAGGAACAAGCGTCTTTTAATTCTTGGCTGCAGTCCCCATCTGCGGTAATCTTAAAGATAAAGGATAAAGGATAAAGGATTATTGAATGTTTAGAAATGTTTATGTTAAGTGATTGTATTGAGTACTGATGTAGCTATCACAGAGGAAATAATTTATATATTTGAAATATAATAAGTAGTGTAAATTTATACAGAGATTAGGAAGTGTATTATCTATAAGGTAAAATTCAATGACAATGTTTAAACCGGAGACGTCAAACCATGTCCATTGTTTTTAATTTGTATTATTAATAAAAAAAACTTTTTATAAAAAAAGAGTCCATGCTTCTTTCATGCTTCAATAATTAATACAACATTTGTGCTACCAAATGAAGAAAAAAGGAATTCCTCGTCATATCCATGGAAGACATACTTTACTTTCTAAGTAGCACTTTTCAAAACCTTTTCAGGTTCTACAAGTTTAGGCAAATAAAAAGTTAGGATCTGGATTCACATGCAATACTAAAATATGACTTTCTGCAGGGGTAGCTAATTACAAGAGATTAATTCTGTTATTTATTCCTTCTCTGGCAATTTAATATGTGCAAAAAAAGTTTTTTAAAAGTTTTTAAAAGTTAAAAAATATTAAGAAAAAATGAACGTAGGCAGCCTATATTCTACGTTCATTTTAGACCTATCTTTAGATGTATTTACCTATCATAGGTAATTTCAAATAACTCCAATTTAGTGGTATATCTGAATGTAACCTATGTTTAATTTGAGTTATGGTTTGCTGAAATAAACCAGTTTCTTAAACTACAACATGAAGTTGATTAAACTTAACCATCATATACAGATGTTATATAACTGGAAAAAGATTTTACATATATAGGGATTACACAATATATGGACAAAATGAATCTTTTGCATTGAAATTGCTATATAGAATTGAGCCAGGCTGATCCTAGATTAGTATAAAATGGGGCTGGGCAGTTTGTGGTATAATCTGTTTTGGAAACAAGATCTCTAGGAACTTTTGTGAGACCATAACATTAAGCAATAACATGGTTCATTTGTTGTGGATTGCATGAAATGTGAATATAACAGTTGTATTTTGCTAATCCAGGTTTAGCATTTACTGTGTTGAGTGAATCTAATAAGATTTAGAAGAGGGAAAGGTTGAGATATATCATTTTGTGGCCTGATGTATTAGATCATCTATAAGGACTCTTCCACAACAATTTGCACAGGTTTATTTTGTTATTTTTATACTGAATTGAACTGTCATGAAAATGCACATAGAATACAGGTCATATATCTGTCTTTATGAAATTCCATTTAAACATATCAATCCATAATATTAAGAATCATGAAGTTATGGGACAAGCCAATGGTTGCCATGGTTGTCTCAATTTACATACAAAAGGGCACATAATACATAACTACTAGTCTACAGAGGTGGGCTCAACAAATCAGCAACTTTCAAAAACTCTGTTCAGATATTGTTCATTGTACCTATATGAACAAGAGTTAGTGAGAGGCCAAAATAAAAATGATACTAAACATGACATTAAGGATGACTCTATGCATGCCTTCTTCTTGTGCTGAAGCCTGAATTAGGATGTTTTGTTATGAGTTTTTCTGGTAAAGAAAAAAAAAGTGTTTTAAAGAACAAACAAGATGTGTTTAACATCATGTCAAGTTGGCCTGGCATGCAGAAAAGCAGCAAATAAAAATATGACCACACAAAGGATGATTACAGGGCTTAGAGTGCAAGTTTTCAGGGTAGGGCAGTCATTTGCAGAGATTAGATAAAACCTGGCAAACTTCAAGTTAATTCAACAGGTGGTTTATGACTGCTTCTATTTTGATCTTCTAAACTTTAGGTTCCCTAAGATACAAAGAAGACAGAGGGGGTTGAATGTACTACTTCCAAAACTTCCCAGGTGAAGTAATATCAGAAAATGCTACCTTAATATCCTTCTAGATGTACTGCTGATCACTATCAGGTAACCCAATCTAATTCTGAAGTACACAATTTGGTCTACTGCTTTAAAAAAATTAAGTTAGTCTTGTATCTTTTCTTATCTCCCTAGTGATAGCAACTCAAGTATCATAGCAAGAACTTGAGAGGCAAATAACTCTTCAGCCATTATCTCTGCTTTGAAGTGACTGCTAATTTTTTTCATTTTTTTCAGTGGTTAAGTCAAATTACATTGCTCCTAATTAGACTAGGTTTCTTCAGCACCATTGGATAGTAATTTTTAGAAAACTACTATGATGTGTACATGTCAGGAATTTTTACACAACTGTCTCATCCTAAGATAGATCATATCTGTTCTGTTTCTTTGACAATAAAATGCAATATGATGTGAAGCTAATATAGAAAAGATGTACGGATTTAAGAGTAAAGATCTAGATTTCTACCTCCTTAGATAAATACTGCTGCCCCATAATAGCAGTAGAAAGCAAATATAAAAAGAACACTAGGTTGGGAATCTAAAACCAATACAATGCACTTATATTTTTCAGTATTTTTTTCACCTGAAAATAACATTTATTTGGAGCTATAATAAAAACAAAAGCCACATTTGTCATATTGGGGTCCAGTCCTTGCAATATATGGGAATTATATGTGAGATGTGTCCTTGCATAGAAAATATACTTCATCCTATTTGAGTGCTATTTCAGATGTAAAATAAATCTATGTATTAGCTATCTGTCATATCCACCAACACAGTGCTGGCATATAGATAACAATGACTGTATGCTCCTCAAGGATGTTGGCTTTTCCCATGAAATCTTGGTTGTGGTAGGCTTCATCTGAACATGATGGTGTCAAATCTTCATTAAAAGCTTATCTATTTGGCAGGTTCTGGAAGCATGCAGACAGAGGAAATCATCTAGTGAGGATGACTACTACAAGACAGTTCACAGAGAGATTCTGTTGGGGAGGAGAAAACGAGACAGAAGGCTGAACTTTCATGCTGAAACAGCTCATATTATGACTATGTTGCAAGAGGTGGGTTATAATTGGCAGCTGTTGAATTTAAGAGATCGTGAGGAGAAAATCTTTTTCTTCATCTACCACACGATGAACTCTGAAAATAAGGACATCACTTAAATAACATTTCATAAATCATTATTTCCACTCCCCACCTAACCATTAGCAACAATATTAAGAGTAAAACGTGATGTAATTGAACTGTCTTCATGTAAAAGTTTAAGATATAATTAAGCACTCATTTTCATAGCCCTCTTTATACGATCATTCAGAGCCACGTTGAAAAACAGCTGCTCAGAAATTCTACAGTGGCTTTGTGACCCTTTCAATATCTTCTAGGTGTGTACATGCCTTGATGCTTACTCCTAGAAATAATTTTGTCAGAACCACCTCTTACATCAGGGCTGTCAAACTCCTGGCCCACGGGCCAGATGTGTCACGCTGGGGAAGATTATAAATTTAACAAAGGGAAAAAAAGTTTAACCCAGTTTAACATAGGGAAAAAAAGTTGTGATACATCATGTGAAGCCGCAGTGACGATGTGAGTTTAATACCTCTGCCTTACATCTTTAAGAAATTGTGATTATTTCATGTATCTAACAGGCAGATCCAAAAGATCACTTTGCTTCTCAAAAGAGGTATGACGTTCCTTTGTTTAGGCCTTTTTTCAAACTGTATGTTTACTTTTTTATTTATTTGTTGGTTGGTTGGTTTATGTACTTTACATTAAACTGGTTCAGCCATCTTAATGTTTACTGATCTTCTCTTTTTTTTTTAATTTATTTTTTGTATTAAAAAAAGGTTTTTTATTTTCCATAATAATTCCCACAATTTGACCAATGTACATTACAATCACTTATCCAACAATCGATCCTATGCTCAAATTATGCTCAGTCGGGCTGTTATTCTCATCCTTCTTCTACTTTCCCCACCATCCTCCTCCTCACTTTCCTACTTCCCCTCTTCCTTCCCACTTCTCACTTCCATCCTTTCTAACCCTCTATCTTCCCCTCCTTCTCCTCCTCCTGTCCTTTCTTCCCCTTCCCTTCTCTCCTACCTACCTGCCTACCTACTTTCTTCCTTCTTTACTCCTCTTTCCTTACCCTTTCCCTTCCGGAGTGGCTACCGAGCAGCCCCGACTTTACTCCATTCTAGCTTATTTAATTCTACCATTATTCCTGTACAATGACAATCAATTTATAATCTTCCCCTTCCCCCCCCGGCCGGCTTTTCCGTCCCTCCCCCCCCCCCGAGACTTCCCAAAACAGAATACAGGGTATAGTAACTAACAAACATAATCTAAAATATAACATAAAACATAATCCATTTCGCATCATCACACTATCAATTCCCTTCTTTCTTAAACTCTAATACATAGCAATTCCTAACTTCACTCAAAAACTAATTGGTATTTTTTAATCTGATACTTATTTTAAATATAATCAATCCACTTTCTCCATTCCAAAATATATTTTTCTTGTGTATAGTCTTTCAGGTAGGCAGAAATTTTTGCCATTTCTGCTAAATTTGATACTTTACTAATCCATTCTCCAATTGTAGGTAAGTCTTCTTTCTTCCAATATTGTGCAATCAATAATCTTGCAGCAGTTATTAAATTCAAAATCAATTTTGTCTCTATAACAGCACAATCTGGAATTATTCCTAATAAAAAGAACTGTGAAACAAACTTGATCTTCTTCTTCAAAATGTTCTGCATAATCTACCATATTTTAATCCAAAAAGCTTTTTATAGTATTCATAGCAATGGATTTAAATTCCTTTGATTTTCGAAAAATTCTTTCACCCAGTCAAAGACTCTGCACAGGGTTATTTTTGATTTAAAAAAAACAAAAACCTTCACAATGATGGGCAATTTTATTGCTATCAGAAGTGGTTTTTTTATTATTTGCATTTATATCCCGCCCTTCTCCGAAGACTCAGGGCGGCTTACACTATGTTAAGCAATAGTCTTCATCCATTTGTATATTATATACAAAGTCAACTTATTGCCCCCAACAAGTTTGTTATATTTGGTAGATGCTACCACACAAATATTTGGCACTGTAGCTGGATGGACACCTATAGGTTGAGTATGATCAGCAGGGCAATACTTCAGAAAAAAATAGTATCTTGAAAATAGTTTGGTAGCCATTTCTAATCCATCAGTGCAAACATATATGGAACAAGAACTGGAGAATATAGTACAAATGAGAAGGAATGGAAAAATGAAAAACCAGGACTAGTAAGTTTGGTTCTACAACAACATGAAGTTTTTTTTTTATTCTAATCTGATAAAATACAATGCTTCATACAGTATAATTAAGTGGATCCATTCGGTATTCCTTTTATTATTAAAACAGGGCTTATTGTGAGGGAACAATCTTCAGAACTCATGCTAATATACATTGTAAAATAGAATGTTTGTAATTGGAATATTATATATTACATGACCAATAAAGGCCAGAGCTGCTAATTAATGAAGCTTTTGTGGAAAAACTAAGAAAAATTAGCTATCTGATATAGACCATCTTTAAGCTCTCTGGATTTTCAACCGCATGCCTCCCACCGACCCGTACGCTCTCACAGAGAGGGACTTCTCAGGGTGCCGTCCGCCAAGCAATGTCGGCTGGCGGCCCCCAGGGGAAGGTCCTTCTCTGTAGGGGCTCCCACACTCTGGAACGAGCTTCCCCCGGGTTTACGCCAAATACCTGACCTTCGGACCTTCCGTCGCGAACTGAAGACACATCTTTTCACTCGCGTGGGGCTGGCTTAAATTTTATCGATTTTAAATTTTCTATTAATAATTTTAAATGGGGTTTTAGTTTATTACATATTTTAAACTTTTTAGGCCAATTATAAAATAAGTTTTTTAATTTGCATTTTAAATTGTACATTGTATTGCCTGTTTTTTACTTTTGCCTGTACACCGCCCTGAGTCCTTCGGGAGAAGGGCGGTATAAAAATCAAATAAATAATAATAATAATAATAATAATAATAATAATAATAATAATAATAATAATAATAATAATAATGGACCATATGGCCTCCAAATGGCCTTTCCAATTAGTTTTTCATGACTAGACAAAGTAATAAACTATAGTTTATTTTTATATAACACATTCCCTCTACTGTGCTTTACAAACTGATCGATCTGGCCAACATTGGAAATAAAAAATGTGAATATTTTTTTCCTTTGGCAACAGCTAGAACAATTTGCAAAGGTGTTTTGTTTTAAAGCATGTCCAAAATCATTTCCATATCTCAGTCTCATTTCTGAAATGCAGCTCCCAACATTGGCCTCTTTAGCAGATGCAAATATTTGTCAGTAGCCTTCCAGTTTTGCAAATGGATCATCAGTTCTTGAAAAGAACACACCCAAATCAAAGGATTGGCTTTTCCTCCTTCAAGTGATCTGGCCCTCCTTAGTCCTTCTCTCCTTCTTTCTTGATGGTTCTTTAATAGTAGGCATGTATGATGTGATGCCACCATGACGACGTGAGTTTGACACCCCTGATATAGATGAAACCAGATGGCTCTCCCTTCCTGTTGCATAGCAACTGCTGTGGAAGATCTAAAGTGGCATAAAATAAAATATGTCCTTCATCCTGGGAGTTATTGCTATTGGAAGTTCACAAGGACAGAACTTGGATGAAGGAATTTCCGATGGAATTTGAAGAGTGAATTATATGACCATCTTTTGTTTCTACCCAATTCTCCAGTCCAGGATAGCATTTCCAGTGAACATCCCTTTCTGCATCTAGAATCCAAAATATATTCCAACTCATATTCCTCTTCCCACTTCACTCTTGAATGGATGAACAATAAAATACTCTTCACTGAAGTGGGTGGTTCAGATTGAAGACCACTGGAGTTTGAGGGCCAATAAACTTTAGGTACAGATTCATAGACCAGCAGGAAGAAAACAAAAACTAAGTGGAAAAGCAATCAGTTCCTCACTACTGTCTTGGTAGTGTTTTGCCTATGCAAGAGGAATTTAGCAGCAGTCATAGAGAAAAGATATATACATCTCCCACCAGCTAGGATTGTGTCACCTACTGGAAGGTGTTCTGCTTCAAAATTGTGGTAGGAGGAAAGAATAGAATAGAATAGAATAGAATAGAATAGAATAGAATAGAATAGAATAGAATAGAATAGAATAGAATTTTTTATTAGCCAAGTGTGATTGGACACACAAGGAATTTGTTTTGGTGCATATGCTCTCAGTGTACATAAAAGAAAAAGAAAAAAGAAAAGAAAAAAATACATCAAAGGTACAACATTTACAACACAAATGATGGTCATAGGTTGCAATTTAACCCTTAATGATAGCAACAAAAAGTTACAGTCATACAGTCATAAGTGGAAAGAGATTAGTGATGAAAACGATGAGAAAATTAATAGTAGTATAGATTTAGTAAATAATTTGACAGTGTTGAGGGAATTATTTGTTTAGCAGAGTGATGGCCTTCGGGAAAAAACTGTTCTTGTATCTAGTTGTTCTGGTGTGCAATGCTCTGTAGCGTCGTTTTGATGGTAGGAGTTGAAACAGTTTATGTCCAGGGTGTGAGGGATCTGTAAATATTTTCACGGCCCTCTTCTTGATTTGTGTAGTATACAGGTCTTCAATGGAAGGCAGGTTGGTAGCAATTATTTTTTATGCAGTTCTAATTATCCTCTGAAGTCTGTGTCTCTTTCTTGTTGGGTTGCAGAACCAAACCAGACCATTGTAGAGGTGCAAATCACAGACTCAATAGTTCCTCTGTAGAACTGGATCAGTAGCTCCTTGGGCAGTTTGAGCTTTCTGAGTTGGCGCAGAAAGAACAGTCTTTGTTGTCCTTTTTTGATGATGTTTTTGATGTTAACTGTCCATTTTAGATCTTGTGATATGGTAGAACCTAGAAATTTGAAGGTTTCTACTGTTGATACTGTGTGGTCTAGTATTGTGAGAGGTGGAAATATGGAAGGGTTTCTCCTAAAGTCTACCACCATTTCTACAGTTTTTAGTGTGTTCAGTTCCAGATTGTTACGGTCGCACCACAAGGCTAGTCGTTCAACCTCACGTCTGTATGCGGATTCGTCATTGTCTCAAAATAATCAAGGAATACTACTGTGGGAGAAAGTATTTAGTAATTTCTTCTGTGAGCCAGTGAATTTTTTTATTTAAAAAAAAAAAGTAAAATAGAAGAAAAGGGGAAAAAATGAGGTCACTTGTTCTGATGTGGGGCCTATACTTTCTGCAAGTGCTCCAAATTCTCAAAATCTTCTCATACATCTACAGTATTAGTTACTTCCTCCAAGAAATGCCCCCTTGTCGGAATGTCTTTTTTATTTTATTTTTATTGTATTTTTACAATTAAACAAGTCTTACTTACATCTTAAGCATAACTGCGACCATTTACATACCATAACATTGCAATTCAAATACACTTTATACATTTCTACAATCGATTTTTATTCTATTTCCATTTTGTCTATTTCTTTTTTATTTTTCTGTTCCAGATACTCCCATATTGCGTACTATTCCGAATCTATTTGTCCTTTCAGTTCAATTGTCAATTTGTCCTTTTCTGTGCAATCAAATAATTTTTTAATTAATAAACTTTTGGAAGGCATATTTGTATTTCTCCAGCATTGCATGAAAGCTATTCTTGCTGTGGTTGTTATATGTAAGATGATGTATATTATTCTTTTATTGTATTTTTGTTCAATTATCCCTAGGAGAAATAGTTCGGGGGTGTATTCTATCTGAAGTCCTGTTAATTCCTGTAACCACCTATGTATTTTCCTCCAGTATTTTTCTGTTTCAGAGCACAACCACCATGTATGATAGAAGGTTGTTGGTTTTTTGACCACATTTCCAACAGTTCAGGCTTAAATGTGGGTATATTTTAGCTAATCTAGAAGGTG
Organism: Ahaetulla prasina; assembly: GCF_028640845.1. Taxonomy (NCBI): domain Eukaryota; kingdom Metazoa; phylum Chordata; class Lepidosauria; order Squamata; family Colubridae; genus Ahaetulla; species Ahaetulla prasina. The sequence continues at coordinate 68,325,117 of NC_080542.1, forward strand.
CCAGGTGCCAGCAATAAAACATTTTATACTGGTTCTCTTTGTACATTGCCAATTTGGTTATTTTATAATTTCTATTTCAATTTTTTCCCCAATCCTCCAGTTTAATACTATGCCCGACATTTTTTGCCCACACTATCATAATTCCCTTCACTATATCTTCAGCTAGTTATAAATGTTTGTTATCAATTTTTCATCTGGACCAATCAGTATTTTGTACTATTGTTGCAGCTCAATCTCAATTCCATACTCATATTTATCTTTCTTGTACCAGATTGAAGTTGCAAATATGGCCACCAATCAATGTTTATGCCCCGTTTTTCTAATTCCTGTCTATTTTTTAGGTTTCCTTGACTATCTAAACTTTCATTATACTTAACCATTTTGCCTAGATCCAGAGTGTTAGGGTGAATCAATGCTTCCATCGTTGATAACCAACTGGGAATTTTTATATAGTGCTTTCTCTTGGTCTCTTGCCATATTTGCATCAGAACTTCCCTTACTTTATGTTTAAAAAAATATAAATGAGATTTATTCTCCCTGTCCCATAGGATGGCATGCCATCCTTTTGTAGGTCATGTCCTTCCAGTGTAAGTAGTCTTCTGTTTCTCAGGTTAATCCACTCCCTAGCCCATACTAATGTTGCTGCTGTATAGTAAAGTCGCCAATCTGGAAACCCAAAGCCACCTCTGATTCGACTATCCTGAAGATCTATTAATTTTATTCTTGCTTTCTTGACTGCCCATATAAATTTTGTTGTAATTCTATTAAAATCTGTACAAAAAAATTCCTATCCAATTTTATACGTATAGTTTGAAAAAGGTAAAGCACTTTCAGCAGGACATTCATTTTAATGGTTGCAATTCGACCTAGTATAGATAGCTGTAATGCTCCCCATCTTTTCAGATTGAATTTTATTTGTTGTATTAATTTCACATAATTATCCTCTTTAATTGAGGAACACCTCACTGTCAGCCAAATTCCTAAGTATTTCATTTTTTCATACTCTGTAGTCCCAATTCTTCCTCTAATTCTCTTTTTTGTTTTAAAATTCTACATTTTTAACTATCATTTTTGTTTTTACTTTATTAATTTTAAGGCTCGATACTTCTCCATATATCTCTATTTCCCATAATAAAATAGGTCCTGTCTCCTTTGGGTCTTCAATAAAAAATACCAGGTCATCTGAAAACACCTGTATTTTATATTATTCTTTTCTAATTTTCTGGATTTGTTCTAATTTTCAATAATAACAACTCTAATGTCAGGATGAAGAGCAGAGATCACAGTGGGCATCCCTGGCAGACTCCTTTCCTTCTTTCAAATGGTCTTGTAATATCTCCATTTATTATAATACTTGCTTTGTGGGAAGAATATACTGCTTCAATTATTTGTTCAAATTTATTTCCAAATTTCATTTTTCTAATTTGTCGAATCATGTATTGCCAATTTAGATTATCGAATGCTTTCTGTGCATCCAGAAAAACAAGCACTATTTGTTTCTCTGGATGGACTTCATAATATTCTAATACAGGGGTTTCCAACCTTTTGGATCTCAGGGACCACCAAACTCATAATTTTAAATCCCGTGAACCACTGTGGGGGGGGGGGTGTTCAGATGCCTTTCGGGCCTGTCTGCTTCTGCGAGGCCTCCGAATGGGAGGCCCAAGAGAAAGTGCCTGGTCCAGGCACACAGCCTGGAAACCTCTTTTGTGTTCCTTCTCTACAGAAGCTTGGTCAATCTGAGTGAAGGAAAATGAAGACAGGCAGACTGACGGTGGCTTGTTGACATTGGTGGGAAATTCGGTCCCATATTCCAGAGCTGTGATAGCCACAGGACTGGCCCTTTGGTCATCCCTGACCACCTCCTCTACCTGGGTGCACTGGCCTGCAGGGGAGTTGCCTGCTCCCCGGCAGGCCAGTGCACCTGGGTGGAGAAGCTGCTCCAGGATGACCAAAGGGCCAGTCCTGTGACTACCACAGTTCTGGAATATGGACTGGGCCATGATGGAGCTGGAAATCTCCACCATAGGGGGTGGCATGTGCAATGTGCAACTTTGCAGGTGGTGCAACATGCAAAAAGGAGATCAGCCCTTGCTGGCCAGAATGAGATAATGGTGCTGTTATGGGGGGGGAGGGGGCAAGCAGCTTTTTTCCATTTTATCATTTCTTCTCTACATTACAGTACACTGTTCATAGCTGTCCTATTTTAAATTTAATCAGCATCAACCTAGAATCTTAACTGGTGGACCATTATTATTTTTTGCACAACATAATCAAGGCAATGCAGCAAAGAAAGCAAAGCTAATATATCTCAGTGCCCCTGCTTCATGCTAAATTTCTTTTAAAAAATTCTACTCATTCCCATTTTAAATGTATAGGCATATTCATGCCTGGGATTTGTCCACCAATCCAATACAAATAGAAGTTTTTAAAGCCTGGTGTTTCTACACCTTTGTTTTTAAATCTCGCAGGCAAAAAAAGCAGGTTGGAAGCAAATGGAGGACTTGGGGAAGTAATGGTGGGGGGCGGAATCAATGAGGAAAATGAAGATGTCCGGAAATTTTAAAAAATCACAATCAAAGAGGATTTGGGCAACTAACACTGGAAAAGCCAGCTGTGGAAAGTGCCAACTGAGTACAAAAAGAGGAAGGGGTCTTTTTTTTTCCAGAAAGAGCCACAGGAAAGGAAGGGGAAAGAGCAATCGGTTTTGTGCAGAAAACTCGGGCAAAGATACCTCAACGATATCTCCAGGAGAAGTAGGAGGAACTTTCCTCCTCCTCCTCCTCCTGGAACCGCTGCTGCTCTTCTTCCTTTTCTTCCCAGCCATAGCCACCCAACTTCTGAAGATCCAGTATTTCCACCTCATCCAAAAGGCTGGCTGGGGGCAGAAGCATGTAAGGGGTGGCAAGGGTTTTGTGGGGTCCCCCTGATGGGGATGGCTTGAAATAGATGAAGGGCTTGGCTTGGCATACAAAAACGGACGCTGGGTTCGACCTGCTGGCTGGAGGGGAGCTGCCGCGGGGGACTGATGAGGGGGCACTTGAGGCTTGGAGTGCTTAGCGCTCAGAGCAGTAAACCACGTCCAGGAAGAACTACAGCAGAGAGAAACAGCTGGAGTCTGCTTGCTGTCCATTACAGATGCTAGATCGGCCCCCTGCAAACTCTCGTCTCTCGAGGAGCCCGGCCAAAGTTTCCCGTGCCGCTTCAGCCAGCATTCCTCGAGAGACGAGAGTTTGCAGGGAGCCGATCTAATGTCTGCAATGGACAGCAAAGTCAGGGTTGATTCCAACTGCTTCTCTCTACTAAAAGGTGGTCAAGCTAACTGCCTGAAGGACCCCATCCTGTCTCTGGGAGTCAAAGCTCTGAAGCGCGAGCGCCACAGGAAACCTTGGCTAGGCTCCTTGAGAGAAATCCAACAATTTGTCTGCAGACCACCAAAATTTTCTCATGGACCGCAGTAGTCCACAGACCACCGGTTGGTGACCACTGTTCTAATATGTTCATTACTGTTCTCATATTATTTCTGATATGCCTCAACAGGAGAAAACCATTTTGGTCATAAAGTGTGAGCAATCTCATTTAATATTTTTTTATCCTTCCTGCTATAATAGTCATGAAAATTTTATAATTGGTGTTCAAAAGTGAAATTGGTCTGTAGTTTTGGATTTGATTTGCATTGGTACCTTCTTTCATAATCACCATGATGGATGCTTCCCTCCACGAAACAGGCATTTTTGCTTCCAAAAAAACCTCATTATACAATTCTAAAAGTATTGGCTCTATTAGTTCCCCCATATTTTTGTAAAATTCCCTTGACAGGCCATCTGGTCCTGGAGTCTTATTATTCTTTTGTCTTTGAATTGCTTCTTTTAGTTCTGTAAATGTTATCTCCCTATTTAACAACATTCTCTTTTCTTCCTCCAGTATAGGCATACATTCCTTTTTTAAATAGTCATTTATTTTATCTGTCTCAATTTCCTCTTGTCTATATAAATTCTTGAAATATTTTAATGTGATCTCTTTTATTTCTTCTTCCTTGTTTTTAAATTTCCTGCCTCGTCCTGCAACTGATATATTATTCTACCTTCTTTTTCTTTTCTTAATTTATATGCCAACCACCTCCCCTGCTTATTTGCATTTTGAAAGAGATATTGTTTCATATGTTTACTTTTTTTGCTTACTCTGCTTGTTCTATTAAATTTAATTTATGTTTGACTAATGTTAACGTTTCATTGGTTTGTTCATTGCCTGGATTTACTTGAATTTTTTTTTCTAGCTGTCCTATTTTTTCAGTAATGTGTCCTGTTGTTTCCATTTCTCTTTATTTATTTATTTATTTATTCAATTTGTATACCGCCCTTCTCCTGAAGGACTCAGGGCGGTTTACAGCCAATAAAAATACATATAATATAGGTTAAAAACAATATAAAAAACTGATTCAATATGTGGCATAGAAAAGCTAAAATAAAAATAAAAAACCCCATTTAAAACTGCATTTAGGCTAGCCCTGCGTGATGGAACAAAAACGTCTTCAGCTCGCGGCGAAAGGTCCAGAGGTCGGGAAGTTGACGAAGCCCTGGAGGCAGCTCATTCAGAGGGCCGGAGCCCCCACAGAGAAGGCCTTCCCCCTGGGGGTCGCCAGCCGACCTTGTTTAGTCGATGGCACCCTGAGGAGGCCCTCCCTGTGGGAGAGCGCACAGGTCGATGGGAGGCTACTGGTGGCAGTAGGTGGTCCCATAAATGATTTGACATATAGGCTATTGTTATTCCTCTTGTGTACTTTCATTGTATCCCATAAATTCTGCAGGCAGGTGTGTTGTTTTTTGTTTACATCGAAGAATAGGGTCAATTCTTTTTTGATTTTCTGGAGGTATTCATTCTCTTGTAATATCTGCCGATTCAAAGTCCATCTTTCATTTTTCCTTTTTTGGCCTCTCCATGTTATGGTTAGAGGGTTGTGGTCTGCCCAAATGTTCGGGGAAATCTCTACACTTTGTATCTCTTTGCTTAATTCTCTGATTGCTTTATTTATTTAATCATATTTATATACCGCCCTATCTCCCGAAGGACTCATACCATATCAATTCTTGAGAGGGATTTGTGAGGGTTAGAATAAAAGGTAATTTTTTTTCTCTTTGGGGTTTAATGTCCTCCACACATCAATCAAATTTAACTCCTCAACCATATTGAAAAACATTTTTGGCAGTACATTCCTCTTTTTTTTTATCACTAACATAATCTATTTTGATGTTTACTACTCCATTGTAGTCCCCCACTATACATTTTTACAACCCATCTCAACAATCCTTCCATAGGTTTTCTTATAAAAGTCCCTTTGATTTTTATTAGGGCGTAGATATTTACTAATAGCATTTTAATTTCCCCTATTATTAATTCAAGCAATAATACCCTTCCATTGGGGTCAGCATAAACTAAATTAGCTTTCATTTCTTTTCTGATATATACCACCCACCCACCCTCTTTTTCTCTGCCAATGCTGGAAACAATTTCCCCAATTTATTATATTCTAAATACTTATCTTCTTCTTTTTTGATGTAATATCTACGTTCTGGAGACATATAATATCTACGTTCTGCTTCACCAATTTCATGAGTATTTTCTTTTCCTTTTCACAAGGTTGTTCAATCCATTCACATTTATTGACAAGGTCTTTTTTTTTTCAAAAGAACCTCACAAACAAACAAACCTTAGTTTTATTTAGGACAGATGAGATTGAAATCTAGCCAAGCTTTCAAGGTTCTGCTAGTCTAATATAATACAATAAAACATTTCCTAGAATTAAGATGCCAGTACTTTGAAGGCCAGGTCAAGAAGCAAGTATGGCAAAGTTAGAGTTACTTAATAATAAACTGTTCCTATAGCAAAACAGCTGAGGTTGTAATACGTCCTGCCAAAAATGTGCCCTAGTTTTTGCCTCAAATTGTTCCCTTTTGAGCTATAGAGTTGGAGTTTCATAGGATGAGAGGGCCAGAAGTAGTAGAGAAGATCTAGATCTTAGCAGCCAAAAAGGACAAGATCAACTAAAAAATAAAGACAAAGAACAAGAAGTAATAGATACCAACCAACAACAAACAGAAAGGGAAATAAGAGCAGCTAGAAGACAAAAAGCGAAAGAGAATTAGGGCTATGGAAAAAGAGGTGAAACTCTTATCTATCAACATAAAAAGAAAGGAATAGCAGTTTATATTAAGGAAGAGATAGAGGTAAATTTAATATTTGAAGACCCAAAAGGAAGAATTCTGGCAATAGAAATACAGATAAATTTTAAAAAATCCTACTAGTGGTAATTTATGCCCCCAATGATAATCAAAATGAATTTTACAAAGCCCTATATGATAAAATCATTGAATTAGAAAAGAAAAATATTTGCATCATAGGAGATTATAATATGATAACAGATTATCAAAATGACTACAATGGGGAAAATAAGAAAGTGGGGAGGGGGAAAGAGAACTACCCAAAATATTTGTAGAAATGACTAAGGAATTAAACTTAATAGATATATGGAGAACACTAAACCCAGAAAAGAGACGTTCTATTCGAACCCCCATAACTCATGGTCACACATTGACATGGCCTGGATGAGTTGAGAACTAGCAGAAGACGTGATAGAAGCAGAAATCTTACCAAATTTGTGGGCAGACCATAACCCCCTCAGAATTAATTGGAAGGGGGGGGGAAAACCAAGATGGATGCTAAATACCCAATTATTGAAAGATGAGGAATTGATTAAGAAAATTAAGGAAGAACTAATTTTTTATTTTAAAGAAAATAATAATCAATATACAATGATCCAAAATCTATGGGACATATGAAAGCTGTGATACGGGGAGTTATAATATCCTTTGTTGCAAAAAAACCCGAAGAAAAATATGCCCAACAAAATAATCTACTTCAATCAAAAAATTAGAGACTAATTTACAGAATAATCCACAAAACTCCCAACTACAAGAGCAATTAATTCTCCATAAACAATGTCTTTTTTTAAAGCTAGTGATTTTTATTTAAAATATAGTTATTTTCAGCCAAGAGAAGATATTAAACAGAAAGAAGGAAGATTCACTCCATATTGACAAATCCATTTCTTACACAGACAAATGCTTAGAGAAACAAATAACAACCTGGAATCAAAATGTAGATACACAACATGACATTACTCATAGCCTAACATACAGAAAGCAAATACAGTTGCCATTTTAAAAAATCATTGGAAGTTATCCAATATAATTCCAAATTTTAAAAATGTGAAAAAATCTGAAATGTTTCTAATTGTGATTTACAACCAGCATACATGATAGATTTCCAAGCACCATGATACATAGTGAATAGGTAGTATAGGTTGATGACATGAAGTCCTGCAGAACATACAAATTCTGTATGTTAGACAGTTCCACCAATATATTTGGGTGGAAAAAAGTTCCCTGAATATTTCACTCACTCATTTTTAATCTGGTGATAATTGCCACTTTATCTATAACTAATAAAAAAATTATTCAGACATTACAGCTTTCCAGGATTTTTGAAAAATATGGTACAATGGTTCTGAGATAATCTCTGCCAGTTCCTTCAGAACACTGGAATGAAATCCATCAGGTCCCAGTGGTTTATATTCATCAAGATCAGATAGATGTTCGCTAACCATTTTCTTGCTTATTTTAACTTGAATTTCTAATCTGTCTTTTAAAGTTATGTTTTTGGTAGGTTGGGCTATAGTTTCTTTTTGTGTAAAGACTGATGCAAAGAATGAGTTAAGGAACTCTGCTTTATCTCTGCTGCCTGTTACTTCTGTGTCATCTTCTCTCTTAAGTGGACTGACTGCTTCCTTGAGTTTTTTCTTGTTATTTATATGTTGAAAGAAACTTTTTAAAATTATCTTTAACTTTTGTTGCAAGTCTTTGTTCATTCTGAGTCTTTGCTTTCCTGACTTCATCTTTGCATATTTGAGCTATCTGCTGATACCCTGACTTAGCTATGTATCCTTCTTTCCATTTTTTTATACTTGTCCTTTTTGGCTTTCAGTTTATCAGAAAGATCTTTGTATAACCAGGCTGGTTTCTTCTTTTTCAGTGGTATTGTGCTGGCCTGGGCTTTTATAATCATATTTTTCAGAATTTTCCATACTTTTTGAATTGTTTTCCACTTTAGAAATCTCATCCATGGAATTTTTCTTAAATTCTCTCTGAGTTTATTAAAATCAGCTCTTTTGATGATTAAAACACTGGCTCAGGGGTGAAATCTAAAAATTTTCCCTACCGGTTCTGTGGGCGTGGATTAATTGGTGGGCGTGGCTTGGTGGTCAGATGGCTGGGTGGGTATGGCCAATAACAATAAATAATAAAAATAATAAACAAAGTATAAAAAACAATAAGAGATACCAAAAACCAACTTTCACACTTTACACACAAACACAACACAATACAACACAACTGACTTACACACAGTGTAAAAGCAGCTGCACTTCACACAGCCACAAAAAGCTCAAAAACCAACCATCACACTTTACACACACACACACAACACAACACAACTGACTCACACACAATGTAAAAGCAGCTGCACTTCACACTTCACACAGCCACAAAAACTCAAAAACCAACTTTCACACTTTACACACACACACCACAACTCACACACACACACACACACACACACACAATACCCCATACATCTTTCTGAGATTTTGTGTGTTTGTGTAGTTAGAGTGAAACACTACAGAAACACACCAAATCTCAGAAAGCTGCACAAATATTTTATTTTATTATTTTATTTTATTTTATTTTATTGTGGACTTCAATTCCTAGAGTTCCTCAGCCAGGAAAGCCAGACAGCATTACTCACTAAGTGATGAAATAGATTAGCTAAGTTTAGATTAGTTCTGTCTGGTGCTGAAAGCGAAACTGGGGCTTTCCGGCTGGGAAAAAAGCCATGAGGTCATCAGTAATCAGGTAAGTGTCTTAGACTCTCTTAAAAGGAGGTTTTCTACATGTTTTCTACAGAAAACATGTTTTTTAAGGTTCTGCTGATGAGAAACTCAGGTGAGATCCCCTGAATAGCCTTTAAATTTTTTTTTTAAGTTTAAAGGCTCTGCCGATCTCAGCTGAGGGGCGGGATCCTCAAAGGCTTTTTTTTTTACTTTTAAAGGCATGTTTCAGCTGAAGCAAAACCTTCTTTTAAAAGTAAAAAACAAAACCCTTCTGCTGATGGTGCAGCTCAGCAGAGGCAGGGGGCTGGGCCAGGCTACGGGATCGCGTGAGCCAGTCTGATCTGGGAGCATTTCACCCCTGCACTGGTTGAATTATATTCTATTGCTTGTGTTTGCATTATATTGAATTCCAATATGATGTGGTCACTCTCACCCAAAATTCCAGCAACTTTAACTCCCTCTATCACTTCTTCTCCTACTGGAATTAAGTCCAGTATAGGTTTTCCTCTAGTTCCTTCCTCTACCTTTTGGATTACAAAATTGTCAGCTAGGTTGGTTAGGAATCTGCTCAATCTCCCACTTGCTGTAGAGTTTATCTCCCAGTTGATATCAAGGCAGTTAAAGTCTCTCATTACTACTGTGACATATTTCCTACATACATTTGTTAATTGTTTAGCAGAAAGTTCACCTATTTCTTCTGCTTGTTGGGTGGCCTGTAGTACTTTAAATGCCTATAGCAAAGTCATTCTTTTTTCCTTTTACATTGACCCATATGGATTCTACAATGCTTTCATCTTTCATTTTGAGGACCAAGGTTATCTCAGAAGTAGTGGAGATATTGAGATTAAGACTCAGGCAACTGAGGGTGCCCATAGCTTTCTGCCAACTGGATGGAATTGTGGCTGGGGAAACTCTGGCACATTTCATAACAGAGCCAGAGGAATTACGGATGGGAAATCACCAGAAAACCTTGAGTTTCATCATGGTTCCAGGGATGGAAAGATCCTCTTTTGTTAGGGCTGGCATGACTGCAGAAATGGAAACCTTATGTAAATTGGAGAAAGAGACTTTTAAAAATCTGACATGTGAACAAAGTGGGGAGAGCTCCCCCCAAAAAACTGGATGCCCAGGGCCCAAAGACATGAGAGAACTAGTCATGGAACCCACCAAAAGTAGAACCCTAATATCCCTAGAGAATATTGGGACCTGAGAGAACCCTTTAGAAGAAGGGGTCCAACACACTACCATCCCACCAAACCACAGACTGCTCCATTGAGATCCTTCCTAGAACTAAACTATTAAAACCCAAATTGTATTCCATGATGTCCCATGAGCTAGAAGAACTCTGCACATTCACAGACAAAAACAGTGCAGATTTATCCAGCCAGCCAGACCCAGAGTAGCTGATCTTATTCTGGAAGAAAAAGGAGGAATTTCAAGTCTCGGAGTCTTTTTTCATTTGGGGTGTTATTTGGAACCCTGACATATTGACTACCAAGGGCTAAATGGTCTATGCATGGAAAATGTGTTCCCACCACCACTAATGAAGGACATACTGGCCCATCTATCTAAGGGCAAGATATTCATCAAATTGGAATTATAAGAAGCCTATTATCATATCAGGATTAAGGAGGGGGACAAATGGAAAATGGCATTTAATTGCCCCCTGGGGTGCTTCCTATTCAGGGTGCTCCCAATTGGCTTACAAGGGGCACCTGCCATGTTCATGCAGTTAATAAATGAAGTTCTGCATGAGCACCAGTACAAGGGGTTTTTGGTGTACCTGAACAGCTTTCTATACTGAAACCAAATATGAGCACATGAAGCTCGTACAGGCAGTGTTGAAAAAGCTGCAAGCCACAGAATTATAAACTAAACTTGCAAAATGCAAGTTCTATCAGGATAAAATTGACTATTTCAGCTACTGAATCTTATATGGCAGAATAGAATTGGACCTGGAGAAACTGGAAGTGGTATTGTGGTGCCGCCCCACTCACACTAGGAAGCAGCTCCAAAGCTTCCTATGGTTTGCAAACTTCCACCAATTCATCCGTCCTTCACCCAGATCATAGTAATGGGTAGCCATTACTAACTTGCTAAAGACTAAGGGGGAGAGTAAACCCTAGCCAATCACTAAGATGGACTGTGGACCAGGTGGCATTTGAGAAATTCAAACAGCTGTTTGCAGTGGAACCAATGTTAAAGCACCTTGACCTAAATGCCTGTTTTGTGATTCAGGCAGATGATGTGATGTGGCAGTAGAGGCAATGCTGATGCAAGAAAAATCCCAGGGAATCCTTCAACTCTGTGCCTACACTTTTTAAAAAATTGACCAAAATGGAGGTGGGCAGTGTGGGAGAAGGAGGCTTATGCAGATCAATGGGCACTACTAACTTGACGGCATTTCAAGTTAGGGGAAAACAGCATCAAGTGTTCCCAACAAAATACTCAATATATTGAAAGTTGCCCTGAAAGATGATAAATGGCTAGAAACCCACCAAGAGGATTGCACCATGAAGGATGGACTAGCCTGGGTAGGAGTAAAGCTATATGCCCCAGCCAGTTGCGCAGCTACAAAACTGCCATGATTCTAGGGCAGCAAGTCATTTTGGCTTTGTCAAAATGCTTCATTTGGTCAAGCAGGAATTCTGGTGACCCAGTCTTAAAAAAGATATTGAAAACTATATGGCTAGCTGCCTTCTCTGTGCCTCAGCAAAACAGTGACCAGGGAGACCCGTGGGGTTACTGCAGCCAGTAGCAAATCCTAAAATACCATGGAAGGAGTTGTCCATGGACTTTAGTGGAGCTGCCAGAAAATGCAGGGAACACTGTAATTTAGATGGTTACAAACTTATTTTCCAAATAGGTGTATTTTATATCCTTCCCAAAGAGTCCATTGCACAGACCCTAGCCAAACTCTTTGTTCAGCATGTTTATCAACTCCATGGCGTTCCTGATCGCATCATCTTGAATAGGGGAATGCAATTCACCTCACAGTTTTTGCGCACACTTTTGAAACTCATGGGAATTGCCAAAGGCTAAACTCCTCCCATCATCCCCAAACAAATGTAAAGAGAACTAATTATCTGCTAGAACAATATCTGGGGTACTATATTAACTACTAACAACTGGACAGATCTTCTACCATTTGCAGAGGTAGCATATAATAACTCAGTGCATAGCATAGCACTTATACCCCATTTAAGGTAGTATCAGATCAGAACTTTGTGGCAATATCAGAGCTACTCCATGAACAACCCCAAACACCATCGTTAGTAGGATACATTAATTACGAAATACGTGGACAGTAGCCCTGGATGATGGACACAAAGCCTATAAACTAGGGGTGAAATCTACTTACCTTCTCTACTGGTTTGGAAGTGCACATGCTATGTGCGCTCACTCCGCTCTCTCTTGCGTGCGCATCACATGTGCACATGGACCCTTTGCACATGCGAAACCCTTCTGTGCATGCGCAGAGGGTAAAATATTTCCTGATTTGAACCAGGAAGTAACAGGACTCCAGGTGGATGGAGTCTTGTGCTGCCATCGCTACCGTTTCTCCGAACCACGCGCTGCCATTGCTACTGGTTTGGCTGAACCAGTCCGAACAGTAGCATTTCACCCCTGCTATAAACAGCAAGCAGATGAAAAACGTGCCAAACCAAAAGACTTCAAAGTGGGTGATAAAGTATTTCTCTCTACCAAGTATCTGCAATCCAATAATCCAAAAAATTGGGCCCTAAATATGTGAGCCCTTTCCATATTACCAGAATCATAAATCCAGTCACAGTGAGTTGGAACTTCCCAAAAATTTGTGAAAGATCCACCCTGTGTTTCACTATACTTTGTTAAAACCAGAAATCACATCTCCCCTCCATCTGGTGCCCGCAGCACCACCTGGGCCTATGATCATAAATGGGGAGTAGCATTTTGAAATAAAAGAGATTAGATGCTAGAAAGCACAAGAGGAAAGTACAATATCTGATTACATGGAAACATTTACCATCATCACAGTCTGAATGGGTAAATGGGCATTCAGGCTGCTAAATTACTATGAGCCTTCCACCACAAATACCCAAAGACGGTCTGAATGTCTAAACTTCCCTGACCAATAATTACATTTCCTAATCCATTTCCTTTCTTCCATTTTCGATAGATAGATGGTAGATGATAGATAGACAGACAGATAGACAGACAGACAGACAGACTTAGTAACATACAGATTTAAATCTATTGCACAGTGTTCATCAATTTGGAATTTCCCTACCTAATGGAACAAATAAACCCAGAGGATGAAAAGTAGGACAGTAGCATTGATTTCCACTGTTGTTTTGCTGCCATAAATTTGGAAAAAGTAAATTGAAAAGCTCATTTCTAATCTCTGTGGCAAGTGAAGAAATTTTTCTTCTAAAGTCCTAATGTTCTGGTGCATTTATTTCCAATTCACATTTGGAATGGAGAAAAATTGGCTGTCACTTGACATAGCTACCTTTCTTTTAAAGCCTATGGATAAAAATAAAGAGAAAGTTATGGATGCAACGTAGATACACACAATATCTTTTGAAGGCTTAATTTCTGCTTATATACAAAGGTCTAATGTACCAGAACTCTTCTTAACTGGAAAATATCATAATTCATTTCAGAATTTTGGCTTTTATTTACTGTTGTAAAAATAACTATAATGAAAAATAAATTTCACTGTGCAAGTGCTGAAATGCATCCATCACTGTGTTTTACATATTATAAAATTCTTTTATAATTAAAAGTAAGAGCTGTAGATGACAGACATCACACTGTAACTTTATAAACACGGCATGAATAAAGTAGACACTGTTTAACTAATACAGTGTTTTGTTCACGGTGAACAAAACTCTTTGATTTTTGCTAAATAGGAAAATGTTGACCTTCACTTTTACACTTAGCATCCCATTCATTTGTGTTCTCATATTAACAGAGATTAATTTTTATTTTCAGATTTAAAAGGTAAAAGGGTTTAAAATAACTCCTTAAATGCCTAAGATTGCATCTGTGGGATTCATCTTATAAGAATGTGCATTGATTTATGTGAAGATAGTTGTCTATTGTGGTTGAGAGGTTATTTGAATCATGTGGTAACTTGGTGTCTGGATAATAATTCCCAGTCAGTCTGCACATAATCAATCTACTCTTAGGATGAGGAAGGAAAACCACATTCTGCTAGAAAGATATGCTGAAATTGCACTTAAATCTATCAGATACCTGCCTCCACCTGTTCACACCCACAGCTGACTAATATTCATTCTCAGGTAGAGAAATAGTAGTTGAGGTAGAACCATAGGAAGAATAAAATTCATCGTAAGATCCTTTTCAGTGGGCACATATTGTGTTAATATTATTTAAGGGCATTTCTGCCTTTGTTCTTTTTTTTTAAAGTTTTTTATTTTATAGGCAAACATACATTAAAAACATCAGTAATTCCTTCCATGTGACGTTTCAGTGTTTTCTTCCCGGCTCCATCTTTTGTTGCTTCTTCTTTCTTCACTTCAATTTAAACTGTTACCATTTTTCCACAAATTACATTATTATCATTTTCTTACATAATTATCCATTGCTTATCTGTACCTTTCTTCTAACCAATGGTAAAATTTATCCCATATCTTAAAATATTCTGAATTCTTTCTTTCTTTAATCATCAAAGTTAAGCTGTTCATTTCTGCACAATCCAAAAATTTTCTAATAATTTCTCCTTCCACGAGTATTTTCTCTGCTTTCCAATTTTGCGCAAAAACAATTCTTGCTGCTGTAATGACATGTATAATCAAATAGATATTTTCTTTACTGATTTTCTCTGGTAGAATCCCCAATAAGAATGGCTCTAGTTTTGAGTCAATATGTTGTTGGGTCATTTCTTCTAATCAACCCTTTATTTTCTCCCAATAGTTTTTGGCTTCCGGGCATGTCCCTCACATATAATAAGATCCTGGTAACTGATGACATTTCCAACATTTAGCTGATTTATCTCTAAACATTTTTAATAATAATAACAACAGAGTTGGAAGGGACCTTGGAGGCCTTCTAGTCCAACCCCCTGCCCAGGCAGGAAACCCTACACCATCTCAGACAGATGGTTATCCCAACATTTTCTTTAAAATTTCCAGTGTTGGAGCAGTTTCTTGTCAGTTTCTTTTTTTAAAAAAAAGCAAGTTTTTATTGATTTTTTAATTTCACACACACACACACACACACACATATACACACACACACACGGTTTATGAACAGAGTATTGGCCATATCATATCTTATACAATTCAATATATTCAAATATATTTTACTTAGTTACAATTTTTGCCAGAATATTCTTTTTTCATAATTTTTATTCATATCCTAATATTTCCTTGCTCATTTCACTAAGTCACATCTTCTTTCGCCCTCAAGTTCTAATTTCTCCATTTTTATTAGTATTCATTCTGTTTCATTCTTTTTTTTAACTGTTTCAATTTTTATCCTAAAATATTCAAATATATTCAGAGTTGCCTTGCTTCCATTTCATCTTTTCCTTTTCACAGCAATCCTTTTTTCTCCTTCTCACTTCTCTTCCTCCCTTCTTTCACCCTACCTACTTTCTTCTCTCCTCTCCTACTCCTTCTCTACTTCCCCTTCCTTTCTCCCCCTCCTCCCTACTTCCTCCCTATCTAACCTTCTCTCCTACTTATATTTCTCCTACCTTTCCTCCTCTCCTCTTGCCTTTCTTCTTTCTCTCTCCCTCCTTCTCCCTTTCCATCTCTCTCCTTCTTCTTATCTCTCACCATTGCTGTACTTCTTTTCATTTCAATATTTCTGGTGCCCAGACAACCCCGATTTTCTCGTTTGTTATGCATATTTCTCAAACTTCCTCTCATATATTTTAGTTATTAACATTGTCTTCATCTTATTCTATTTGTATCTTACAATCAATTAATACAACCCTTCACCTCTTATTTTCTTAGAGTTTTTGTTCACAATTCAATAATTATTATTCTCTTCCAATAGTGTACATCATTTACTAACATTTCAATTTTATTTCCTTTTACATCTTAATTTCAATCATTTTCACTTATAAACCATACTATCACATTTCATCTGCTGGACTATTTATTATTATTTTTTAAAACAATGTACTTCTTTTTTACCTTCTTTTCAATTTTATATCTTAACTTCAATTAATTTTTCCATTCTTTTATATATTTAAATTTTATTTTTTTACCATCAGCTACAATTCTCTCTCATTACAGGCATTCTCAGACACAAAAAGAAAAAGAAAACATACCTCCCACTATATCTTCCACATTTCATTTACTTCTCTATTTTACATAAAACAATGTATTCCTTCTTTTTTTACTCCCTTCATTCACTTCATTTCAACCTTTTTACTACCCTTTTACAATAATCTATATATTTCTTCTAATTTCCATCATTCCTAAAAATTTCTACCACTATTTTAATTTCTTTTCTACTATTCATTTTTCTCCTCCTTTTAACCTTTTTCTTTCAGTCTCTCCAAAATCTCATCTCTTAATATTTTTCTCCCTTTTTCATTCTTTTATATTCTTCTTTCTCTCTTTCTTGTATCTTCTTTTCCACCTCCTTTCTCTAGTTTTTACTCTTTTAATTTTCCCCCTCAAATGTTCTCCATTTCCTCCTTTTCTCTTTGTCCTGTCACTGCTAATCCCAGTGTAGTCATCTATTTTTTTCACTCTTTTAATTTTCCCTCCAATCTTTTCTTCTTTTCTTTTTTCTCTTTCTTTTTTAAAGTATCCTTCCCCCTCTCCATTTCTATTCTTTCACTATCAATCCCAATATGATCATCTGCATTTTTATCCTCACTCATTTCTTTTTCAACATTATATTTTTGTTCCTTTTGTTTCCTCATAATTTCTTCATAATTTCTTTTTTTATTTTTAAGCCACAGCTCTGCTTGTTTATTTCCTTTAAAGGATTCTCGCATCATTTGAAGCATCTCCCCTAATTCCTCATATCCCAACTCTCCATATTTTCAATATAAGGAGAAAGGCTTTTTAAATTTATTTATTTTAACATATGTATAGTCCAAATTCAAGTCCAAAATATTGTCTTTTTTTCCCTCCCCCCTTTTTTCTACTTCCAAATGCAAGCCAGTTCAGATTTTTTTTTCTAGGTCATCCTAGTTCCTGGCACTTGTGCCTATTTAATTAATTAATTAAGTTAGTTAATTAAGCAGGCACTAATTAATTAAGCAGGCACCAGTTAAAAAGTTAATTAATGTAATTAATTTAAATATGTTAATACATTAATTTAAACAACCATGTAAACCAGGGGTGTCAAACTTGATTTCATTGAGGGCCGGATCAGGGTTGTGTTTGACCTCAGGGAGCCAGGGTGGGCAGGCTCAGCTTGACATCACTCATGTCGGGGGCATCTGTGGTGTCCCTAGTGCTCTGCCAGCGAAAACCTAAGTGGTGCAAATGAATGTGGAGCCTTCTTGGAACTGTTGAAAGGACTGTGTTGTAGACTGAAGATAGATGATGTTGTATCCCTCCCCGCTCTGTTGAGAGAAGGCTGTTCAATTTTGACATAGATGGCCTCTTTAACCCCTCTTTCAAACCAGTAGTCCTCTCTGTCCAAAATGTGGACTTTGCTGTCTTCAAAAGAGTGGTCTTTGTCTTTTAAATGCAGATGAACTGTGGAATTTTGTCCTGATAGGTTTGTTCTCTTATGTTGTGCCATCCTATGTTGTGCCATGCTATGACCAGCTGTCTGCAAGGAGTATAAATCCTTCCATTCCCCTTCATCCAGTCAGAACCAAAGAAGCTTGCGAAGATAAGAAGTGAAATGTCTTCTTGGTGTTTCACTATTTCAACTGTGGTTGCCACTACCCACAAGCAGGCAAGTGTTCCACTAGCTACAGGGTCCAGTTGGATAAAATAGTAGGTGACCGGTTGCAGTGTAGAGCCAAATTTCTGTGCCAGTTCTCCTGATCCTGATGGATTTTTGGTAATTGGGTAAGTCCAGGGTTGGAACTGAGGCTAGTGTACATTTGATTTTTGCAAAGGTTTGGTCCAGGGCTTTTGTCCATATGACTGTCCCATCCTTAGCTATTAGTTGGATGAAAGGCTTTGCTAGTTCTCCAAAAGAGGATATCCATGGACAGCAAAATCCAAGGACCCCTAAGAGTACTCTAACTTGTCATTTTGGCCTGGGGAGTTTCAAACTCAGTATGGTCTTTATTCTTTCTGGGGCTAATTTGCAGATCCCTGGGGAAATGACATATCCCAAACAGGTCATCACTTGTTGGAGATACTGGAGTTTGGAGTGTTTTATATCCTCTCTCTGCCAAGAAATGGAGCAGATGGAGAGTGTCAATGTAGCAGTTTGGCTCAGACTCTGAGGCTAGTAAGAGATCATCCACATATTGGATGAGAGCTGTCCACTTATGGGGCAAAACTACGGAGGATAGGTCAGCCTTCAGAATTTGTGGGAAAGGGTAGGAGATTCTGTATGTCCCTGAGGAAGACGGGTCCAAGTGTATTCTCGGTCCTCCCAGGTAAATGTGAATAGATATTAGGAGGCTGGGTTTACTGGGATGCTGAAAAAAGCCACACATAGGTCAATCACTGTAAAATACTCAGCTGTTGCTGGGATTTCTGTGATAATGGTGGCAGGGTTGGGCACCACTGGAGCCCTTGGTATTACATAAGTGTTAATGAACCTCAAATTGTGAACAAAGCAATAAATGGGGTTTTCCTCTGCCTCAGTCCATGGCTTCTTTATTAGGAAGATTAGAGTGTTGGAAGCGGAGGTTCATTTCCAGAGAACTCCCTGTGCCAGATACGCCTTGATTAGTTTCCTAACTGGTTCAATTGCTTCTGCTTGAATTTTATATTGCAATATGCATGGGGGTGGTTCTGCTTTAACTTGTATTTTAATTGAAGTAGCATTTTTAAGGAAGGCCACCTCAGTTGAGTCCCATCCCCATAATTATGGAGGCAGTTCTCACAGATCTGGATGCAGTGGGTTTTCCTTGGCCATTGCATGGGTAAGTGACAGTGTATTTTCCTGACTGAGATATAATAATGTGCTGTAATTATCTTGGAATTGCACATGTCAAGGCTGCCTGGGAGCCTCCTGATACCAGTCGGAGTTGGGGTTTTACCCTAGGGAACAGGGCTTTTGGTGGGGATTGGGGCTTCAGGGAACCAATGGGGTTCCCTTTGCATCCCCTCTGAAAGTGTCCTTCCTGTCCACAGTTAAAGCAATGCCTATACCATACCCAAAGTTTCTCCTCCTCCTCTCACCATAGGCATCTTGATAGCTCACCTGTTGGCTGAAAGTTGGAATGCCTTTGATCATTTTGCATTATTGTAAACATTTTTTGGTATTCCTTCTCTCAGCTCTCCTTTTCCTTTCCTTTCCCTGTCCTTTTATGCTTCATTTGTCACTCTGTATTTTTCCTTTAATTTTTCCCTCTGGTCATATACAAACTTGGCATTCCTGTGCAATTCTGATATTTCCATAAAGACCAATTTGAGACAATCCTGTGAAAGTGGCTTCTGATATCATTGACTGACTGGTCAACAAAGGCAAAAGCTAGGATCTGTTGATCTCTGGAATTCTGCATGTCTAGGTGGCATAGACTACCCCAGATTCTAGATGACAAAGCCAAAAACTTTCAAGCATTTCTCCTTCCCTCTGCACTGTATGCTGAAATTCTGACCAGTTCAGTGTTTTTCGCCCTATTTTCTGTATTGCCTCTAATAAATATTCTTTTGCCTGGCCACACTCATCCCAATGACTGGCCATATTGTAATTCCAGTCGCGTTGGTTTAGTGGCCAGGCAACTCTCACTAGGGCTACCTGCCCTGGAGTTATAATAATGGGTTGCCTGGTAATCTCCTCAGTCTTTTCAAACACAAAAAATTTCATCCTTTGTGAGGAAGATATGAAACAGCTGCATCATATCACTCCACGAGAGATTATGGCTGTTTATGATCAATATAAAAAGTGGAAAGAGGGGCAAATAACTAAGGAAGAATATCAGCAAATAGCCCGAGACTGTAAAGATGAAGTGAGGAAAGCTAAGACTCACAATGAACAAAGGCTAGTGACAAAAGTAAAAAATAACAAAAAAAGCTTCTTCCAACATGTTAAAAACAAAAAGTCAAGGAAACAATTGGTCCATTGCTGGGAGAAAGTGACAAGAAGATGGCAAGCAACAGGAAGAAAGCAGATCTACTTAACTCATATTTTGCATTTGTCTTTACACAAAAGGAAAAAACAATCCAACCTATCAAAAACAGCACCACAAAAAACAGATTAGGAACACAAATTAAAATAGGGAAGAAAATGGTAAGTGAACACCTGTCTACCCTAGACAAGTTCAAATCACTAGGACCGGATGGATTACACCCCAAGGTTCTGAAGGAACTGGCAGACAAAATCTCAGAACCACTGAACTATATCTTTCAAAGATCCTGGAGCACAGGGGAGCTGCCAGAGGACTGGAAAAGAGCTGATGTAGTTCCCATCGTCAAAAAAGGAAAAAAAACAGATCCAGGAAACTACAGATCTACCAGCCTAACCTCAATACCGTGAAGATTCTGGAAAAGATAATCAAGCAACGAATCATTGAACACCTAGAAGCAAACAAAATAATAACCAAAAGCCAACATGGGTTTGTCAAAAACAGATCATGCCAGACTAATCTTATTGCATTCTTTGACAAAGTGACAAAATTAGTGGACCAGAGGAATGCTGTCGATACAATTTACTTGGACTTCAATAAAGCATTTGATAAAGTAGACCATAACCTACTAGTAGATAAAGTAGAAAAATGTGGATTAGACAGAACCACCACCAGATGGATTCGTAACTGGCTGACCAACCGCACTCAATGAGTAGTCCTCAATGGAACTACATCCACATGGAGGGAAGTATGCAGTGGAGTACCCCAAGGCTCTGTTTTAAGCCCAGTACTCTTCAACATCTTCATCAATGACTTGGACAAGGGGATAGAGGGGGAACTCATCAAATTTGCAGATGACACCAAGCTGGCAGGAATAGCCAACACTCCAGAAGATAGGCTCAAGTTACAGAAGGATCTTAACAGACTTGAACATTGGGCACTATCTAACAAAATGAAATTCAACAGTGAAAAAAGTAAGGTTCTACATTTAGGCAAAAAAAAAATGCACAGGTACCGTATATGTGGTACCTTGCTCAATAGTAGTACCTGTGAGAGGGATCTTGGAGTCCTAGTGGACAACCATTTAGATATGAGCCAGCAGTGGCAGCAGCTGCTAAAAAACCAACACAGTTCTGGGATGCATAAACAGAGGGATAGAATCAAGATCACGTGAAGTGTTAGTGCCACTTTATAATGCCTTGGTAAGGCCACACTTGGAATACTGCATTCAGTTTTGGTCGCCGTGATGTAAAAAAGATGCTGAGACTCTAGAAAGAGTGCAGAGAAGAGTAACAAAGATGATTAGGGGACTGGAGGCTAAAACATATGAAGAACGTTTGCAGAAACTGGGTATGTCTAGTTTAATAAAAAGAAGGACTAGGGGAGACATGATAGCATGTTCCAATATCTCAGGTTGCCACAAAGAAGAGGGAGTCGGGCTGTTCTCCAAAGCACCTGAGGGTAGAACAAGAAGCAATGGGTGGAAACTGATCAAGGAAAGAAGCAACTTAAAACTAAGAAGAAATTTCCTGACAGTTAGAACAAATAATAAGTGGAACGACTTGCCTGCAGAAGTTGTGAATACTGGAAATTTTCAAGAAAATGTTGGATAGCCATCTGTCTGAGATGGTGTAGGGTTTCCTGCCTGAGCAGGGGGTTGGACTAAAAGGCCTCCAAGGTCCCTTCCAACTCGTTGTTGTTGTTGTTGTTGTTATTATTATTATTATTATTAATTGGAGGGTTCTTTTTTGTTTTAAATTCTTTTTTTATTCAATATTTACATCTTTAAAATCTTAATTACATTTTTACAGTTTTCCAATACTGGCATCTTTAGTATTATCCATTTTATCCTTCAACCAATTGTATACATATGCATTTTGTTTGTTACATATTTATTCATATAATCAATACATTATATACGTACCTACTACACATTTAATATTGCAATTTCACTATAGTATCTTCTCTTAACAATCACTATATATTAATTTTAGATTTCTTTTCCAGCCAATTATACCACCTATTCTATGTTTTGTAGTAAATTGTTTCCTCTCTACCTTTAAGTTCCATTGTTAACTTATTTGATTCTGCACACTCTAGCACCTTCTTTATAATCATCATGTTTGATGGAGTATTTGTTGTTCCAATTTTTGGGCAAATGAAATCTTGGTGGCGGTGATTATATGAAGCATGAGATATTGAATATCTTTATTCATTTTTTCTTTTACAATCTCCAAAAGAAATAGTTCTGGTCTCATGTCAATTTTTTGCTCAATCATTTCCTGATCAATTGGAGGGTTCTAATTATGGTTTGGGAGTTTGACTGAAAAGAAGGAGCATCCTTTTTCCATATTACCAAGTCAGAAGGGGAGAAGAGGATATGGGTTAGATAAGTGGGTCCCCACCCTGGAACAGTAAGTAGCAAGTACAAGTAGCAAGGGGGTCATACAAGGAGGTCATACTAACAGACAAGTAGCAAGGGGCCATAATCCTGGCTCCTGCATTGTCATCAGTATGGGATGGTATCTGTTTCTGATTGGGATCCCTGATTATCATATGACTGGATGTGAAAGTTCAGCCCAGCAATACCAGTATGGTATCTGGGAAGATTTTAACCTGGGTCTTAGTGTCTTTAAAATCCTGTATTCAAAGTACCATGCTCTAGTCAGATTAGTCTTCCTTCCTCATTTCTGAGTGAAGCCCACTCCTTACATAACTGATGTGCACACTTCTTCTTCATCCCCAACTGGATGGGTAATTTTTCTCTGTCCCAGGTTTCCAGCATTCTCCCTAAGGGAGACATCGGCAGGACTTTGAATCAGAGCTTCCATATTTTCAGATGAAATCCTAAGCTCACTCCTGCTACGGTACAATAGGAAGCCTTCCTTGAATTCCTGGTACCTTCCAGCAAGGCAGATCTTTTAGTCTTAGCCCTGGCAAGGCAGTATTTCAGCCCTAGTTCCACCTGTAGTTTTCAGACCAAAAGGGTCTGGGAGGACTCTGGCTTCAGAGATGTTTCTTAGGTCAGTTGCCCGCTTTTGAATCTCTCATTCACCCCATTACTGCTCACTCACATGGGCTTTTCTCCTCCTTACAGAAGGTCCCACGCTCCAGTCAAACTGCTTTGCTTTCCAGAATCTGTCAGTCACTGTCCAGTAGACTAGCAACAGATCTCAGTACAGCTAGGAAAATCATAGAGGAGGTGGGATCCAGCTATGACAGAAAGATCTTTCCTCTCTCAATGAATGCACTGCACACATGTATTCCCTTTCAGTTTCAGTAAAATTTGGTGGTATTCACCTTCTTTTCGAGTGGCTGTCAAGAGCCAACCCTCAAAACTCCCTTTATCACCTTGTGTTCCAATTAGTAGAGTCTGGGGAATTCAACCACAGACAAGGAGCCTGCTGCTGCTAATGGTTAGTGAGCTCGAGTCCCTTTGTGGTTGCCAAATTATCAGGAAAAAAAATCTTGAATGTCAAAGTCGGAAGAAGCAGTGGACGCTAAAATGAAGAAAGAAGTCAGCAGCTTAAAAAGAAGGTTTAATTGGAAAACACAAGTGACAGCAGCATGCAGTTCTGGGACAGCTGACCAACAGTTTGCTGAGTACAAAGATTTTTATACTATTTACAGTGTTTCATAATTTTGAGGTTTGCATTTGTGTACCTTTTATTATTTAATTTGTGTTGCATGATCTTTATTTGTTATGAAAAGATTTGTGATTTGCCTCAGGGTTGGAGGAGTGAAAATGTTAAGTGTCAGCTTCCTTGGTTTTAATTCCATCAAGTAGTTAGTTTCAGCCTGCTATCTGTTGTCTGTCTATTCGGCTATTGCTGTTAATACCCCTTCTTCAAAGAGTGGGAAGCCTTCAGTCATTGTTTCCACTTTTCTCAATGACCGAGGGAGCCTGAGTTCATGAATGAAACATTTCCATTCATAAGCTTCATCTTACTCCGACTGTTTGCTTTCAGCTATTTCCTAAAGAACGGGGGTGGGGGGGAGACCGTGTTCTTTTAGCAGCTTCTGTATTTCTTTTTTTCCTGACCAGGTTATTTTCTGTAATTGGGGAGGGGAATGAAAAGGAGATGGGTGATCTTATCACAAGTAATTTAAAAAAAGCTAAAAAGTATAAAATGTGACTTTGTGTCTCTGTATATCCATAAGGAGGGTGAGGAATATAGGATCAAAAAGCATACAAGATAGATTTAAAGGGACATAAAAGTTAATATTATGGCAAACTAAATCTATTACAATACAAAGGCTCTTAAGTAACAAATTAAATGCTCACTAATACTAGTTTAAGGAACTGATCATCATCTGATAGATTTTAAGTATGGCTGCAGAAAATTCTGCAACATTATATACTGTAGCCAGATCAGTATCTTTAAGCAGCAAGGAAGTGTAGAATTGTCTAGTGCTGCCTGGGCATTTATACAATAATGGTGAGATGAGGCTACTACAAATGTCTGTCTAATACAGGTACTGGATGAGTACATGCTTTGTTATTTTTGTGTATCCAAAGGCACATAGGTATTGTTTCTCCAGGTAGGGAATTATTTTACATCAGCTCTCAAGGACAGCTGAGGGGAGGGCATGAGTACAGGCACTCTGATAGTTATGTGTTTTGAGGTTGATTAAATATGTCATAGAATAGAATAGAATAGAATAGAATAGAATAGAATAGAATAGAATAGAATAGAATAGAATAGAATAGAATAGAATAGAATAGAATTTTATTGGCCAAGTGTGATTGGACACACAAGGAATTTGTCTTGGTGCATATGCTCTCAGTGTACATAAAAGAAAAGATACGTTCATCAAGGTACAACATTTACAACACAATTGATGATCAATATATCAATATAAATCATAAGGATTGCCAGCAACAAGTTATAGTCATACAGTCATAAGTGGAAAGAGATTGGTGATGGGAACTATGAAACGATTAATAGTAGTGCAGATTCAGTAAATAGTCTGACAGTGTTGAGGGAATTATTTGTTTAGCAGAGTGATGGCCTTCGGGAAAAAACTGTTCTTGTGTCTAGTTGTTC
This sequence comes from Ahaetulla prasina, assembly GCF_028640845.1. Taxonomy (NCBI): domain Eukaryota; kingdom Metazoa; phylum Chordata; class Lepidosauria; order Squamata; family Colubridae; genus Ahaetulla; species Ahaetulla prasina. The sequence continues at coordinate 68,350,288 of NC_080542.1, forward strand.
TGGTGTGCAGTGCTCTATAGCGTCGTTTTGAGGGTAGGAGTTGAAACAGTTTATGTCCAGGATGCGAGGGATCTGCAAATATTTTCACGGCTCTCTTCTTGATTCGTGCAGTATACAGGTCCTCAATGGAAGGCAAGTTGGTAGCAATTATTTTTTCTGCAGTTCTAATTATCCTCTGAAGTCTGTGTTTTTCTTGTTGGGTTGCAGAACCGAACCAGACAGTTATAGAGGTGCAAATGACAGACTCAATAATTCCTCTGTAGAATTGGATCAGCAGCTCCTTGGGCAGTTTGAGCTTACTGAGTTGGCAGAAAGAACATTCTTTGTTGTCCTTTTTAATGATTTTTTGATGTTAGCTGTCCATTTGAGATCTTGCGATATGATAGAACCCAGAAATTTGAAGGTTTCTACTGTTGATACTGTGTTGTCAAGTATTGTGAGAGGTGGAAGTATGGAAGGGTTTTTCCTAAAATCTACCACCATTTCTACGGTTTTGAGTGTGTTCAGTTCCAGATTGTTTTGGTTGCACCACAAGGCTAGTCACCTCTCGTCTATATGCGGATTCGTCATTGTCTCGAATGAGACCAATCACTGTTGTGTCATCTGCGAACTTCAGTAGCTTAACAAATGGATCATTGGAGATGCAGTCATTGGTATACAGAGAGAAGAGAAGTGGGGAGAGCACACAGCCTTGGGGGGCCCCTGTGCTAATTGTACAGGTATTTGATGTGATCTTGCTTAGCTTCACCTGCTGCTTCCTGTTTGTTAGGAAGCTTGTGATCCACTTACAAGTCTGTTCCGGTACCTGTAGCTGGTTTAGCTTAGTTAGAAGAATGTCTGGAATGATGGTATTGAATGCTGAACTAAAGTCTACAAAAAGGACCCTTGCATAGGTCTTTGGAGACTCAAGATGTTGTAGGATGTAGTGCAGAGCCATATTAACAGCATCATCTGTTGATCTATTTGCTCGGTATGCAAATTGCAAGGGGTCTAAAAGCGGATTCGTGATGGTTTTCAGGTAGGAAAGCACTAGCCTTTCAAAGGTTTTCATGACTACAGATGTTAGAGCAACTGGTAGGAGAGCAGAGCACCTGTTGTATTCAGTGGCAAAAATTTTGAGATCTGGCTTGGTAAATTCGGCATACTGTGTCTACCACACACTATTTAATGAGTGCTTTGGCCTGATCATATCCCAATCTGAGTAGATGACTTGTAAAGAAGTCCAAGTGTGAGATTTTAGTTTCCACTTTTCCATTTGGACTGAAAATCATCCATCATAATTAGAAAGGATAATTTAAACTGCCCTCAGTTCAATATGGTCATCACACTGTATCCTCCACTTTCATGAGGTATACCTTCAGTCTCAGTGTGGCTGGGGCTTCAAGTTTTGGGACTTGAAGTGCCAGTCTTAGAAATTTGGACTGAATGAGTTTCAATGCAGCAGAATTGGCAAATGACCCCGGTTGGGCACCATAAAAAGTTGTGCTAGTGGCTTGACTTCTTAAAGTTTGAATGTAGCTACTACTTAAAGTTTGAATATAGTGACTTTCTCTTGTCCTGAGGAATCTGAGGATAGCAAACAAGCTCCTCTGTGCATTTTCAGCAACATAGTCCTCATGAGTTTCCTACTGTTGGCAGAATAAAGGACTACAGATAGTCCTCTATTTACAAACACAATGGCACTCAAAATTTATGTGGTTAAGTGAGACATTTGTTAGGGGAATTTTGTCCCAGTTGTTAAGTGAATCACTGCAGTTGTTAAATGGTAACACAGTTGTGAAGTGAATCTGGCTTCCCCATTACCTTCCTTGTCAGAAGGTTACAAAAGGGGATCACATGACCTTGGGACACTTCAACCATCATAAATATGAGTCAGTCGCCAAGTGTTTGAATTTTAATCACATGATCATGAGGATGCTACAAAGGCCATAAGTTTGAAAAATGTTTGTAACTTTTCAGTGCTTTTGTAACTTCAAACGGTCACTAAATGAACTGCTGTAAATCGAGAACTACCTGTATTCCCAGGTGTTAGAAACAGGAGACCTGCTCAGTCCTGTGGCAAGACAATACAGCCAGTTTTCATTATCTTAAAACTTTCAAAGCTCAGTGTTTTTCTGCTTCTCGAATTGGATTGAATTGAATTGAATTGGATTGGATTGGATTGAATTGAATTGGATTGGATTCCCCAATTCAAATGCAAAAACATTTGAATTGGGGAATCCAATGAATACCTAACCTACAATATCATTGTGAGATGAGTGGTATGACAGTGATTCTTTTTCTGTGCATTGAAATTCAGTATATAAATAAGCATTGTGTTATGAATCATACATTGCATGATAGATGAAATTCATGCAATGAATTCTAAAGAACTTCCAGATGACCAGCCTTTCCATTGCTCATGTCATACTTTGCATCTGTCTTCATGCAAAAAGAAAATACAAACCAACTTATCAAAAACAAAACCATAAAAGAGAGGTTGGATGAAGAATTTTGTGAAAGAATCTCTAGGTTCACAAGCCTCCCTTATTGAGGAGAAATTTAAAGATATGGTGGGGGAAATTTCTGAAATTAAAGAGGAGGTTTCAGAAATTAAGGAAGGAAACAAGGAAATAAGAGAAGGAATTAATATAGCAATCCAAAGTCTGGTATCAAACATGATACAGTTAGAGGAAAGTATGGAGGAAATTAAGCAAGTTAATTTAAAGTTGGAAAATAAAATGGAAGAAATTCAAACTAAGGTGGAGAAAACAGATGATGAAGTTGTTTTGATACAATACAGAGCAATGGAATTTGCTTTAAGAATAAGAGGAGTTAGAGAGAATAAACAAGAAGATTTAAAGCAGATATTTTCAGAGGCCTTTGCAAAGATTTTGGGGGAAGCAACCAGAAGATTTGGCTCTTCAAATTGATAAAATACTGTGTTAATTTGTGGATTGCGAGACAAAAACAGCTGCCAAGAGATGTGGTTATATATTTTACTACCAGGCGAATCAGAAATCAAATTTTACAGGCATCTTATAAAGGGAAAATACAAGTAGTTGGTCAAGAAATTTTAATACTGAAGGAAATTGCTCTAAAATGTTGAGAAGTAGAAAGGATTTTGCCTTCCTGGTAGATGAACTCAGAAAATGACAGTTGGAATATAGATGGGATATCCCAACTGGTATGATAGTTTTTCAAGCAGGAAAAGTACATCGTCTTAATACAGTTTTGAAAGCGAGAGACTATTATGTTAACGTGTTAAAGGCTGGAAACCCACCATCACCAGAAAGACAAAGTAGGAGGGATTCTGATGAGACAAAGAAGGGGAAAGAGAAAGCACGTGATGATTCTGTGGTGATAGCTATGGAGGAAGATTTGTTGCAAGTTACAGAAAGCCCAAAAGATCAAAGGCAGACTAGAAATCTGCGGGATTGGCAAAAAGGGATTAGCAACTTTATTTGGATGGGTAAAAAACTGAGAATAAAGCTAAAAATAATGCAGAATATACGTGAAAGAGGGGGGGTTAAAAATGCCTAATTTGAAATTATATTATGAAGCAGTTGTTTTGTCATTGATTAGTGATTGGTTTAATATAACGGAAGAAAGAATTTTGAATATAGAAGGTCATGATTTGTTATACGGATGGCATACTTATTTAGTATATGATAAGAAAGTAGATAATACTTTTAAAAGTCATATCCTCAGAAATGCTTTGTTAAGGGTTTGGAAAAAGTATCAATATAAATTAGACAATAAGATACCTATATGGACAATCCCCAGACATGTGATAGAGAATATAAATATAGAACAAAAACAAGAGGGGATTGCATATAAAGAGTTTCTTTTTGTGGAAAAGGGTAAATTACAACTGAAATCTTTGAATATATTGAAACAAGAAGGGAAAAATTATACATGGTTTCAGTATGGACAATTCCAATCTATATGGAGTATGGACCAGAAAAGTGGTATTGCATTAACTGAGGAAAATCTGGTAAAACAAATTAGAGACCAAGGTCAAATGCATATTAAAAGGTTATACAATGTTTTGATAGAAATAGATTCAGAAACGGAATTAGTTAAAGATTGTATGATAAAATGGGCACAAAATATTCAACAACCTATAAACGTGGGAGAAAATTTGGGTTAGGAATGTTAAATTTACTCAAGCACAAAATTTAAGAGAAAAAATTTATAAAATGTTTTATAGATGGCATTTAGACCCTAAGAAGTTGGCATGTATGTATGCAACCTAAATGTTGGAGATGTGATTGTGAAGATGCTACTTATTATCATATATGGTGGACCTGTAAAAAAATCAAATCGTTTTGGATTAAAATATGGTGGATTATGCAGAATATTTTGAAAAAGAAGATAAAGTTTACGCCACAATTGTTTTTACTAGGTATAATCACGGATTGTACAGTAATAGAGACTAAATTAATATTGAACTTAATATCAGCAGCGAGACTTTTGGTGGCGCAATATTGGAAGGAAGAAGAACTACCTACAATTGAAGAATGGACACTTAAAGTTTCAAATTTAGCAGAAATGGCAAAAATTTCTGCGTATTTGAAAGACTACTCACAAGAACGATATATAGTAGAATGGAGAAAATGGATTGACTATATTCAAAATAAGTATCAGACTAAAAAATATCAAATAGCTTATAAGTGATGGTAGAGAATGTATTGTGTTTGTGTATTTGCTTAAAAGGGAAAGGTGAGTTAAGGGATCAATGGGGGAGAAGGGATTATGGGTTATGGGTTTTGTAGTATTTTAGTGTATGTTTGTTAGATGTTATACCCTGTATTTTGCTCTGGGAAGACTCTGGGGGGGAGGGGGGGATTTTTTTTTAAAAAAAAAATTTGTTTGTTGTAAAACTTTTTCAATTAAAAAAAAAAGAGAGAGGCTAGAAATGCAAATAAAAATAAGCAAAAATAAGGTAAGAGAACACCTGTCTGATCTACACAAATTCAAATCTCCAGATCCTGATGGAGTACATCCCAGAGTTCTGAAGGAATTGGCAGAAGTGATCTCAGAACTGTTAAACCACATCTTTCAAAGTTCTTGGAGAACTACCTGAGGCCTGGAAAAGAGCTGATGTGATCCCCATCTTCAAAAAGGAGGGGAAATATGGCAGATTCAGAGGACCACAAACATCATGGATTCTGAGTTCTCAGTTCAGGAACTGAGCAATTTTTTCTAAATTTTCTAAATTTTTGGTGTTTTTGGACACTTGGGACATTGGGATTTTGATGGACTACTGAGTAACTTCTATCCCATTAAAATAACGTAAAATGTTACAACAAGAGAAAACAAATACACTCCAAAAAGAATACTATTAATGCTTCAATGTATTCAGGAAGCAATGACAAGGAACCATAGGGAGATGATGGAAATGCATGATACAGATGTGGGACTAGAAAACTCCAGCAAATGACAATGAAAAAGGAACAAAAAATTCAGAAAATAGAGGAGAAACCAAAAGGAGTAGAGGAGATAATAGAGGAGATAAATCAACAAATGACATAAGCAGATATAGAGATGAAAGAGATAGTAAAAATTCTTGCAATAGAGTAGGTAGATTATCTCACAAGAGGTCAAAGGGTAGAAGAGGGCAAAGAAAAAGATCTCCCAGAAGCGATGACAGAGTTACTGTTGGGTGTTTCAGAGATTAGACAGTGAGAGGCAGATGTGGAGGAAGAGGATATACTTAAACAAGAGTGATGTAAAGGGATACCTGTAACTGTGTTCTCTTTGCTGATGATGTCAAACTTTTCAACACCACTGACAATACATCCACAATTCAAAAGGACCTTGATCATCTAACTGCTTGGTCTAAAATTTGGCAACTACAAATCTCAACCAGTAAATGCTCAGTCTTGCATATTGGAAGAAAGAACCCAATCACAAAGTACATACTTGATGGACATTGCCTCGCAGATGACCCCCACCCTGTCAAAGACCTTGGAGTTTTTATATCTAACGATTTAAGTTCCAAAGCCCACTGCAACTATATAGCTAAGAAGGCTCTAAGAGTTGTTAACTTAATTTTACGTAGCTTCTTTTCAAAAAACACCACGCTACTGACCAGAGCATATAAAACATTTGTTAGGCCAATTCTTGATTACTGCTCTCCTGTCTGGAACCCATACCATATATCTGACATCAACACAGTTGAGCGTGTCCAAAGGTATTTTACGAGAAGAATTCTCCACTCCTCCGAAACTAATAAAATACCTTATTCCACCAGACTTGATATCTTGGGTCTAGAAAACTTGGAACTTCGTCGCCTTCGACAAGATCTGGGTTTAGCATATAAAATCATCCGTTGTAATGTCCTTCCTGTCAATGACTTTTTTAGTTTCAATAACAATATCACAAGAGCTACCAACAGATTTAAACTCAATGTCAACCGCTCCAGTTTAGATTGCAGAAAACACGATTTCTGTAACAGAATTGTATATACTTGGAATGCATTACCTGACTCTGTGGTTTCTTCTCATAACCCCAAAGGCTTTACTCAAAAACTGTCCACGGTTGACCTCACCACTTTCCTAAGAGGACTCTAAGGGGCGTGCATAAGAGCACAAACGTGCCTACCGTTCCTGTCCTACTGTTTCTTCCCCTATGTATATATATGTTTTTAGTACCTCGTTTCTCCTCATATATACGTTCATATATTATATAACCCTTTATGCAACGCTTGTATATATATATTGTTATATTGTTATGACAAATAAATAAATAAATAAAATAAAAATAAAAAGATACAAGATCCCAAGGGAGGAGCATGAGAGATCTATAAAAAAATCAATAATAAAAAGGACAAGAAATGATGGATAGAGATATAATACTTTTTAATATGAGATTTGTTTTATTAAAGATTAGAAAATAGAAGTAGAAATTAGAAAATGGGAAAATATTACTTTGCACACTGTTACATAATACAATTTACTATAATTACTATGTATATGTAAATGTTAGAAGTTGTAAGATTACTCAAAAAGTCAATAAGAGTTGAAATATTAAAAAAGGCAAAAGTTGATGGATAAATATAGAATACCTTTTAATATGGGATTTATTTTATTAAAAATTAGAAAATGGAGGTAGAAATTGAAAATTGGGAAAATATTATTACGCATATCATCACATAATATAACTTAGTACAATTACTAAGTATATGTAAATGTTAGAAGTTGGAAGAGTAGTACTATGTATACTTAAATAGTATTATTATTGTTATTAGTATTGTATATAAAGTAAATTGACCCAGACAATATACTGTTCACTAAGCAATCATGTACGTTAAGAAAAAACTATAAATATTTTTTTTAAAGAGTGGGGGAACAGATCCAGGATATTACAGACCAATCAGCCTGACATCAATACTGGGAAGATCTTGGAAAAAATAAAACAACAAATCTGTGAACAACCAGAAGCAAAAATAGATCTTCAAACAGATCATGCCAAACAAATCTTTTCATTCTTTGAAAAAATGACTAAATCAGTGGATAAGTGAAAGGTTGTAGACATAGTATACTTAGATTTCAGTAAGGCGTTTGACAAAATAGACCACAACCTACTTCTTGGTAAGCCACAAAAATATGGGACAGACAGCATAACCACCAGATGAATTTATAACTGCATTAAAGGTGTAGTCCTTAGCCTAGGAATGTCAAAGTCAATTTCATTGAGGACCGCATCAGAGTTGTGGTTGACCTTGAGGATCCGGATGGGTGTGGCTGGATGGGCATGGCTAGGGTGGGTGTGGCTGGGGTGGGCATGGCCAGCTTGACATCACTCATGTTAGGGGTCTGTGGCGGCCTGGGCAGGGCTGGGGGGGATCCATTGTCTTCAGTGGAGTAAGAAAAGACCAGGGTGAGCATCAAACTCTTGTCCACCAGAGGACTCTCACTGTCCCTCTCAGGCCATGTGGAGGATCGCCAGATAGTGGCGCAGACTGCCTAGACTCCTGGGCAAGTGCCCAGGCTAGTTCTCAATCTCCCACACACTGAGACACCATAGCCCAGCCCCGCCTTCCCAAGGTGGGGCCCACCAGTGCTTACCTCCTCCTCGCAGCGGCTGCTGCTGTGCTTTCTCTTCTTGGACAGGTTGCTCATGGTGTGTGTGGATCAGAGGGAGGCCTGTTCCCTCTCCATCCAAGGAGACCTGGCTTTGTAACCAAAGCATCCTCAGCGATAGGATGGGAGACCACCAGGAGAGGTCAGGAGAAGAGGACAAGGGGATGGTGAAAGGGCAGCAGGACTGCAGATGTCCAAGTGCAAAGACAGGACTTCCCTCAGACCTTCCCTCTCTCTCGTTATAATCTCCTTCCTACTTTCTTTTCCCTTTTCTTCTTTTTCTTTCCCTCTTCATTTTCCTTTCTTTCTTATTCCTTCCCCTCTTCTTTTTCCTTCCTTGCTCTCTTCTCCCCTTTCCTTCTTTTTTCTTTGTCTCCCTTTCTCCTTTTCTGTCCCTTCTTGGATGCTCAAATGCAAAAAGGAAAACATTTCTCAATGCCTCCTTGCCTTTTGATCAAATGCCAGTTTAGCTAGTAGAGAGTGGCCACTTAAAAGGCTGAGAACAAATCAGGCTCAATATATCCCATGCTTTCATTTAGTGGGGATGTCTACAGACAGCAATGCAGCAAAACTGTCAAAATGGTGGCTGTGATAGTTGATCAGAGCTTCTCTATATACCATGCTTGCATTTTTTTATATACAACAGCTTTAGTGTTTAAGAACAGAGCTAAGTTAGTTGCTTTTCTATTAATACATAATACTTAAAAGCAGTGGTGAAATTCAAAAAATTTCCCTACTGGTTCTGTGGGCATGACTTGGTGGGCATGGCTTGGTGGTCATGTGATGGATGTGTGTGGCTTGGTGGTCATGTGACTGGGTGGCTATAGCTTGGTGGTCATGTGACCAGGAAAACCAACTATCACACTTTACACAAAAATAACACAAAAGCTACACAATTGACTCAAACACAATGCAAAAGCAGCTGGACTTCACACAAAATGGCCTTTGCAACAAGCAGGAACCTTACAGAGTCACAGAGAGCTCAAAAACAAACTATCACACTTTACACAAAAATACCAATTCCGGCAATAGATAGTAAAAAAATGCTTTAAAAGGTAAAAAAAAAGTTCCAAGGATCGTGCGACACAGCTGATTGTCACAGCTGATTGTTGGAACTTTTTTTTACTTTTTTTAAAGCATCTTTTTACTACCTATTGTCTGAACTGGTAATTAAAAAATGTTTTAAAAAGTTTTTTAGAAGTTCAGACAATCAGCCGTGCTGCATGATTGTTGGAACTTTTTTTTTTTACTTTTTAAAGCATTTTTTTACTACTGGTTCAGGCAAACCAGTAGCATTTTCACAACTGGTTCAGGCGAACTGCCCCAAACTGGTAGCATTTCACTCCTGCTTAAAGGGGCTCTCCTCTGGGACCCTGCCATGGTCTAATTCAGACAGAAAATATAGTAAAGGAAAATATTTTCCCCCACTCTGCTTTGTCCTGTTTTCCCTATGGAAATGTCTGCTTGCAATACACAAGGAGGAGATACTTTCCTAAGAGCTCTCAATTCAAGAATACCAAATTGGATTGCCAACAAAGTTCTGTCTGTGACAAAACAGAACACAAAATTGCTTTTTCCTTTGAAGTGGGGCATCTCCAACCAAGTTGCCTCTCTTTCCTTCCTTCCTCTTTCCCTCCCTCCCTCCTTCCCTCCCTCCTTCCTTCTCATTTCCTTCCTTCCTTCCTTCCTTCCTTCCTTTCTCCCTCCCTCCCTCCCTCCCTCCCCTGCTTTTTTTGTTTAGTTCCCAGAGAGGCTCTGGGCAGAGCTGGCAACAGACAGGCAGCAGTGGGCAGAGGCTTCCATTTTGAACCCTCCCTCTGTCATTGCCTCTGTGTCTAAAGGGGCCTCCGCATGGCTCTCACCTCACCTCTCCCAGATCTGCACACCCCTTGCAGCCCCACACCCTCAACAAACCTTCTACAATGGCAGGCTGCAAACTAATGAAAGCTATTTTTTTAGAGTGCTTGTTTCTTTTTCTCACCTATTACTACTTCAATGGTGTGCTCAAGATACTGTGGACTGCACATCTCCTTCAACCTGCCACCAATCGCATTGCACCTTGTCCCCCCAGGTCCTGCCCCCAGTCCCTTGGAACATTGCAAGACGCCCAAGCTTCTCTTATCTCTCCTATTCTTTGCATTCCCAATCTCACAACACAGGGCTGCAAGGGGGGAGACCCCCGCATGCACAGGTGCCTGCATGTGCGTGCATATACAAACACACACACACACACACACACACGTGTGTAGGTCTGGGAGATGTGAGCCACACAGAGGCAACTACAGTGGGGAAGAGTCAAAATGGGAAGCCTAGCCCGGACCCTCTGTCAGCTTAAAAAAAACCCTGTGGAACAGTGGCTTCCCTTTTTGTTCACCCTTCCCTTCATTGCCTCCATGCCTGGACTGACTCTACACATGATGCTGAAAGGGCAATTCTACTTCCACCCTGCCTGGAATGCCTGATGCCGCACACCACCTCTGTTCACCTGCTGCATCCCCCCTCAGCCACCACAATTGCCTATCGTCCATCACACACTGGCAGGCAGCAGGACCATGCTCATTCCCATCTCCTTCCTTCCTCCGCACTCAGGAAGGGGAGTGGGAGAGATTGGCAACCCTGCCGGTGGCTGTGCCACTGCCAGCTGTGACTTTTCCATGCAGGGGTGGGGTAGTCCCAGTGAAAGGGGGCTGCAAGGCCAAGCTGGCAAGCTGGGAATAGAGATACTGTGTCGGTGCGGTGCTGATCTGCAACTTGGTGCAGCCACTTGGGCTGGAATATGGTCTGACTCACACAGCCCCCTGGAGCCAGCAAGAGACCACCACAGCACCTCGGCCCCACCTTCTGGACATGCACACAGGAGGCAGAAAGCACTGGCATCCCAGATGAAATGAAAACACTCAGGAAACAGTCAGCCTGCAAGGCAAGACAGTCCCCAGGTATGCCAGGCCCTGCACACGCTCACCATTTTCTCTGCATGCACTCAGGGGGAGAAGCAGGAGCAGCCCCACGCTGGCTCTAGGGCAGCCCCATGGATCTAAGGCTGACTGAGTTCCAGCCAGATGGCCACCATCAAGTGCCCAACTGGGCCAGGGCTGAGGCACTGAGAGCTGGTCACTGTCTCCAGGGTAGCCCTGTGGACCAGATCTACCCACATCGTGGATCTGGCCCATGGGCACTGAGTTTGACATCCCTGCCTTAGTAGAATTACATCCACATAGAAGGATATAGTGGGATACCCAAGTTTCCATTTTAGGCCCAATACTCTTCAATATCTTCATAAATAATCTAGATGAGGAAATGGGAACTCATCAAATTTGCAGATGACACCAAGCTGGCAAGAATAGCAAACACCCTAGATGAAAGGCTTAAAACCCAAAAGGATCCTGACAATCTTGAACACTGGACCTTATCTAACAAATTGAAATGCAATGTAAATAAAAAGTAAGGTTCTACATTACACAAGAAAAACCAATTGTACAGGTATAGACTAGGTCAAATTTAGCTCAATGTCAGTAACTGTGAGAGGGATTTTGCAGTCCAAATCACTTAAATGTGAGCCAACAGGATGCAGCAACAGCCAAAAAAGCCAATGCAATCCTAGGCTGCAATAATAGAGGGATAAAATCAAGATTACATGAAGTATTAGTAATGCTTAACAAAGCTTTAATAAGCCACACTTGGAATACTACATTCAATTTTGGTCACCACAATATAGAAAAGATTTTGAGACTGGAAAGAGTGCAGAGAAGAGCAACAAAGATTATTAGGGGTCTAGGGATAAAACATATGTCTATTCTGAAAAGAAGGATTGGGGGAAGATATGATAGTCATGTCCTAGTATTTGAGGAGCTGTCACAAAGTGGGGAAACTATTTTCCAAAGCATCAGAAGGCAAGAAAAGAACCAATGAATGGAAACTAATCAAGGAGAGGAGCAACCTAGAACTAAGGGGAAATTTCCAGTGGTGAGAACTATCAACCACTGGAATGGCTTGCCTTCAAAAGTTGTGGGTACCTTATTGCAGGAGGCTTTCAAAAAAAGACTGAACAGCCATTTGTCTGTATTGGTATAGAGTAGACTCTCCTGCCTTTGAGCAGGGGGTTGGGCTAGATGACCTCCAAGGTCTCTTCCTACTCTGTTATTCTAGGTTCTTCTGAATATCATTATTGAAATGAAAAAAAAGACTGAGTAGGCTCTTTGCATTATTTATGTAAGTCTATAACACTTGTAGAGCATTAATACCTAAGAAAAGCTTGCTGAGGTATTTCAGTCAGAATTTGATTATAGCCAGCATACCCGAAATCCAGAAACCCGCTGCCACTGTTCTTTTGTCACCACACTGGAATACACTGAAATGGGATGTGGTTTTGGTGAGTCAGGAAGCCCATGAATATCTGCACTAAAACCACAAAAAGTACATGGGATGTTTTCATCTACTACATAACTTAATATGAGACTGAATGTTCACACTTCAACAGTATGAATATTAGCTATTTCTTTGAACTACTCATCACAGAATTTCCAACTAGGTGGATTCATGGCAAAGCCATTAGATGTCTCACTCCAAAAATGAAATATTTCATTTTCAACTTGATCTATAGGATTAGCTGAAAGAACCTTGTCCAAGACCAGAACTAGGCTTTATATATAGGAGACTTAGGTTCAAGGCTCTATTATGTTCATGTCCAGACATATCAAAAGAACTCAAAGATGACTGAGAATCTAAAAATGTGGCTTTTCTAAAATATTTGCTGTATCCCCCTACCATAGAATAATAGGTATCACAAAGTCTCTTTGTGTGGTCTCTGTGCAAATACTAATGGAGTTTCCTGTCTTGTCAACACCACCTCCCATTTCAGTGTATTCCAGTATAATCTTGAACCTCCACCTGATGTTTCTTTTCTAGAGTTAGTCCTACCACTCTTTAAGTTTCTGGAGAATGCTACCACTTAGAATATGTGTCAATACTTGACTATGTGTCAGATTGGTCTAACAAATGGAAACTTCAAATCTCAACCAATAAAAACTATGTCTTGCACATGGGCAAAAAAAAATCAAAACATAGAATACAAATTAGATGGACAAGACCTTGTAGATGACCCTTACTCTGTCAAGGGCCTTGGAGTACTCATTTTTAAAGATCTAAGTGCCAGAGTCCACTGTAACAACATTGCCAAAAAAGCATTACGAGTTGTTAACCTAATCTTGCATAGCTTCTTCTCTAGTAATATTGTACTAGAGCATACAAAACATTTGCTAGACCAATTCTCAAATACAGCTCATCTGTCTGGAACCCACAATGCATTTTGGACATTAATACAATTGAGAGACTCCAGAGATATTTCACGAGAAGAGTCCTCCATTCCTCTACCCACAATAAAATACCTTATGCCACCTCACTTGAAATTTTAATTTGTCTAAAATTAGAAAAACAAATTTAGTTGTCTAATTTTAGACAATTTAGAACTATGCCAACTTTGGTCTGACCTAAGTGTAGTACATAAAATTATCTGCCAATGTCATCTGCTACCTGTCAATGACTAATTCAGCTTCAACCACAATACACAAGCAAATTATAGCTACAAAAACAAAGTAAACTGCTCCAAACTCGATTGGAGAAATATAACTTCAGTAATAGAGTGGTCAATGCTTGGAATGCTCTACCTGACTCTGTGGTTTCTTCCCCAAACCCCCAAAACTTTAACCTTAGACTGTCTACTGTAGACCTCACCCCATTCCTAAGAGGTCTGTAAGGGATGTGCATAAGTGCACCAGCATGCCTACCATCCCTGTCCTAATGTTCCTTTTTACTCTTACTCTTTTCATGAATTCAAATTATGTTTATACTTTTACTTGTTATATATGCTTGAGAAATAATAGATAGATAGATAGATAGATAGATAGATAGATAGATAGATAGATAGATAGATAGATAGATAAATAGATAGATAGATAGATAGATACTAGTATATTAGAGACTATTATTACATATTATTCTGAGCTCATTGAAATATAGGAATACAAGAATAATGATATGTCAGGCCTAGGCCAGGAACAGGCCTTGAGTAGCCTCATAGCTTGAGGATAGAATAGAATAGAATAGAATTTTTTATTGGCCAAGTGTGATTGGACACACAAGGAATTTGTCTTGGTGCATATGCTCTCAGTGTACATAAAAGAAAATATACATTCGTCAAGATACAACACTTAATGATAGTCATAGGGTACAAATTTAACACTTAATGATACAACACTTAATGATAGTCGTAAGGTACAAATAAGCAATCAGGAAACAATCAATATCAATATAAATCATAAGGATACAAGCAACAAAGTTACAGTCATACAGTCATGAGTGGAAGGAGATTGGTGGTGGGAACAATGAGAAGATTAATAGTAGTGCAGATTTAGTAAATTGTTTTTACAGTGTTGAGGGAATTATTTGTTTAGCAGAGTGATGGCATTCGGGAAAAAACTGTTCTTTTATCTAGTTGTTCTGGTGTGCAATCTCTATGGGTCTGATCAGGTTTTCTACAGAGATCTCTGTTTTCAGAAAGGCCCTTTCTTTAGCCAGATTCAATTACTTCCAAAAGCTGTTACTGAAGGATGAAATAGAAATATCCCCTTTGAACAAAGATTGTGCCCATGTGGCAGTAGAATAATTGAATCAATGGAACATGTTATGCACTGTTATGCACACACACACACACACACACACACACACACACATGCAAGTACATACCAGGAGTTATTATTTCCACCCTTTATTAAATCCCCTGACCATTCTAATTCATTTTATCTTTAAAATGCTGTTATCAGATCAATCTGATTCCATCTGTCTACATCAAGTACTACTCAGTAGTCTGTATTTTACGCTGTAGGGTTGATTCTAATCTTCTTACAGACTTTAGAATACATACCTACAGACCTACAGACAGACAGACAGACACACACACACACGCACACATCTCCTTTCTTTTGTATTTTATTCTAATTAATTCTTCTGTATTCTACATACTGGTCCAAGACTGAATAAAGATTTGATAATGGCAGAGATCTCTATTTTCTTCTGATTTCCAGGCTACACAACCTCTTTTTGTTTTTTAGTGAAGGGGCAATACTTCTCCTTTTGCTTCAATATTCAGAAATTGTTCCTAATAAATAAGTGGGCTTTCAGCAGTTTGGTTTTCCGAGTTAACAGGTAGCCAAGGGTTCCCTTCTCCATCCTTACATATACAGATACACATGTTAAGTGAGAGCAGAAGGGCCATTTAACACTTCAGAGGAAACACTCAACACTTCAGTTAAGTAAAGTCTGCTGTTCATGCCAGGGGCATCTAATAACAATTAGCTTCAGAAGTAAATTTTCTTTTTTCCCACATCTGAACTTGAAACAAAATTTGCAATGTGTGTTCAGAATATTCTATTACAGATTCTAAGTGAAATTAATTCCTTTACACTTATCAAAATATATTGCCTGTAACTATACATTGCACCCTATAATTCCCTTATTCAAGCTTCCTAACAGAATACATAACTCCCCATCTTGCACAAACACATATATACTATCTAAAAATACCCTTAATATGCTTTAGGATTAATTTATATTTAATTTTTTCATATAACCAACAAAGTCAAGAAAAGAATACTTCAGTCATGGTAATCTTTTCTGCAGTAGGATAACTTCCACTCTGATTATGCAATGTTTTCTCTCTTCCTTGGGAAACGTTTAGTCTTACTTTAAAAATTTTTTTTATTTTTTTTAATTTTTTTATTTTTTTTTATTTACATTTATATCCCGCCCTTCTCCGAAGACTCAGGGCGGCTTACAGTGTGTAAGGCAATAGTCTCATTCTATTTGTATATATTTACAAAGTCAACTTATTGCCCCCACAACAATCTGGGTCCTCATTTTACCTACCTTATAAAGGATGGAAGGCTGAGTCAACCTTAGGCCTGGTGGGACTAGAACCTGCAGTGATTGCAGGCAGCTGTGTTTTAATAACAGGCTATCTTACAGCCTGAGCCACTCAAGGACCCTTTTTAAAGTTTTGCTTGATAAAAAAGTTCCAAATTCATTCTGAAACAAGAAGTAGCAATAACCAGGGATTTAGATAAAAATTAACTCCCTTGTTAACATCAGTAAACATTAAAACTAAACAATGGTAAATTAAATAGCATAATTTGCAACCTAAGAAATAAAAGAAGCACTATATACTTCTATAGAAATTATTTTGAGAAAGAAATTTTTGTAAAGGAACAGAAACTATGCTATAACTTCTCTTACAAATATTTCTAACTGAATATTCAGAAACAGTTGTACTCACATAATCTAATTGTAACATATTATACCATAGAGATAAAGTTCTTCCTGACCCACCTGGTATTCAGTTTATACTCTGAAGCATAAAGATTAATAGAACTCCAGCAATGTAAATGTAAATGCAATGATCTTATATCAATTCTGTATATCAGAAGAACTCCTTTCTATTAACCTATGTCACATTATAATAAAGTTAGTTAAAAGACTTCACCTTTCATATTCATTTTGCTCAGCCACTCATCCTCACAGAACTACCATGTATTAGAAAAATAATAAATAGAACTGTGTATTTATTTTAATTATATAATCCAATTTTGTATAGAAGAATAAAGTAACATGGCAAAAAGCATTATATGTTGAATGGACTAATTGCTTGCAAGTAAAGACCAAACCCACAAAATATTTATCAAACTTTCAATGGAAACATTCTCTTTTACCAAATGCATATTTCATCATTAGAGGGTAACAATACAAACACATCTGATCCACATACCCTACGCACTAGCCCATATTTACTTTAATTTTGCCACCCAAAACCGAAATATTTGGATTCAAATAGTTGTAATTCCTGTTAACTCAAAATGTTAAGCAATTGACAGCAAATGCTTGGAACACTTTTTTTCATCAGTGCTTGGAACACTTTACCTGACTCTGTGGTCTCTTCCCATAACCCCAAAAGCTTTAACCAAAAACTTTCTAATATTGACCTCACCCCATTCCTAAGAGGACCATAAGGGGCCTGCATAAGCGCACAAACGTGCCTACCGTTCCTGTCCTATTGTTTTTCTTTTTCTTCTTCTTATATATATATATATGCTTATACCTTCTAATATTTACTCATATATATGTTTATATACTATATAATCTTTTTGTATGATACTTAAATATATTGTTGTGACAAAATAAATAAATAAACAAACAAACAAATAAATAAATAAACAAACAAATAAATAAATAAAAGTTCTGAGAAGCCCCTGAGAACATGCAATATGCCTGATCTATCAAGCAGGTCTCCCAATTTGACACTTTAAAAAAATCTGTAGTATATTATGCTCTGTTAAGCTCCATCTGTAACTACAGATGTTCATTTTATTCCAGCTATTTAGCAGCCACCACTACCATCATTGCATTCAATGGCAATACCCTGCAGCTTCAACATAGGATGTACTATATTTCAAATTCCAACTAGGCCAAATAATGCACATCTCTTGGAGCATCTGTGTCTGAATTTAAATGGGGGAGTGAAGCAAGATCAGGATTTTTTTTTCTGACAAGTCATTGGCAAATCATGGGTTGTCATCAAACCAATTCTACTTTTTTGCTCTCTGCCAGAAATACCACCTACATGCCTGATGGCAATTAGTCCTTTGGAGGTGCTAATGAATAAAAACAGCAGACAGTCTTCATAGGCCTCAGAAGAATATCCTGGTTCAAGCACACCACATAAATATAAAATCACATCTCCCCTCCATCCCATGCACTCTCTCTTTCTCTCTCTCTCTCTCTCTCTCTCTCTCTCTCACACACACACACACACACACACACACACAAAACACACACACCACATGAATTATAGATCTATTCAAACACTCAGCCTCCTACTGCTTTTTTCCACATGACAGGAACACCCACTTGCCTGGTGATGTTGGGGTGAGGGATGTTGACAGTCAAATAATAAAGATTTTTTTAAAAAAAAATATGAATCATTAACTATTTTTCAATAACACTCTTACTATGTGAACATTAATTTAGATCTACTGTCAACAGCATACATATCACCTATCATTTTTTTCACACAAGAATTATGAAACATTTCTTAAATTACCAAAGGCTTTTCTTGAAGAGTTGCCTTCTTAAATGTTTGGTATTGGTTGGTTTAAGATTGGAAAAATGCTAAATTAAGAATGACATGCAGATAGTCCTCAATTTATTATCACAATTTAGCCCAAAATTTATGTTGCTAAGTGAGAAATTTGTTAATTTCTGGTTTTGCACCATTTTGCACCATTTTATGACTTTTGTTGCCATGTTTGTTAAGTGAATGACAGCAATTGTTAAATTAGTAATCTGGTTGTTAAGTGAATCTGGTTTCCCCATTGACTCTGCTTGTCAGAATGTTGCAAAAGGTGATTGCATGACCCCAGGACCACCTCTGCAAGTTCTGACCAGTTCTGGAGAACTGGTAGCAGAAATTTTGAGTAGTTCGGAGAACCAGTAGTAAAAATTCTGACTGGTCCCACCCCCATCTTTTCTCTGCCTCCCAAGTCCCAGCTGATTGGGAGAAAATGGGGATTTTGCAGTAATCTTCCCCTGGAGTGAGGTGGGAATAGAGATTTTGCAGTAACCTTCTGCTGGAGTGGGGAAGGAATGGAGACTTTATAGTATCCTTCCCCTGGAATGGGGTGGGAATGGAGATTTTACAGTATCCTTTCCCTGCCATGCCCACCAAGCCACGCCCACCAAACCATGCCACGGCCACCAAGCCAAACCCACAGAACCAGTAGTAAAAAAATTTGAAACCCACCACTGCCCAGGATACTGCAACCATCATAAATCCGAGTCAGTTGTCAAGCATCTGAATGTAAATCACATGACCATGGAGATGCTGCAATGGTCATAAGTATGAAAATGGTCATAAGTTTTTTTTTCATTGCTATTGTAACTTCGAACTGCCACTAAATGAACTTTGTAAGTCAAGGACTACCTGTAACAGGTGCATTTTAATGTGATTTTTATATTTATGCTTGGTCAGGAATGGAACATCTAAAGAGAAAATCCTTTCTCATGACATTTCTAGCCCAATTGCTACGTATTTCTATATATCTGGCCTAAGAAACGGATGAAGGTTGCATCAAATATTTCTATTTTTCCTTTAACTAAATGGAATGCATGTCTATCGAGGTATTATGATTTTTTATGAAGAAGTTAAATCATTTTTTCCTCTTTTAAAAAATTCTGTTTAATTCTTGTATGTGAAACAATTGAATACCACCTTAAAACAAAATATCCATTTTTAGGTTTTATCCCTTCAAGCTACATAAAGTCAAGAAACAGACACACCATGGATTTCAAGAATGCTCTTTATTATAGTAGGATAGAGGAACTGATTCGTGAAAACCAGTCCAAAATCTTCCCTGTACTTTTCAAATACATACAACAAAAGTCCTGTTATTAAGAACAGCCTGTTATTAAGAACACAAAGCCTGCAATTACTGCAGGTTCGAGCCCGGCCCAAGGTTGACTCAGCCTTCCATCCTTTATAAGGTAGGTAAAATGAGGACCCAGATTGTTGGGGGGGCAATAAGTTGACTTTGTAAAAAATATACAAATAGAATGAGACTATTGCCTTATACACTGTAAGCCGCCCTGAGTCTTCGGAGAAGGGCGGGGTATAAATGTAAACAAAAAAAAAAAGATGGGCTCTGAGTCCCTTTCTCACATTTTTTGGTTTTCCATGTTTGAATTATCATTTCCCCTTTTCTCCTGTTTCTCAAAACCAGTCCTAGAGCACTTTATACTGAGTTTTTAAGATGTATCATATAGTACCATTGTTAATTACTTATGTCTCACTATGTCACATGTTTAAAAATCTCAATATTAATAAGAAAATTTCTTTATTCTCCTGCAATTTCTTTTTAAACCCTGGAATAATTAAGAATCTCTATGTCATGAATGAATAATGAATGAATGAATAATTTAATTTTTATACCGCCCTTCTCTCGAAGGACTCAGGGTGGTTTACAGCCAGGTAAAAAACACAATAAAAAACATACAATATACAGCTAAAAACCGATTTTAAAAAACCTATTCAATTTGGCCCATTAATTAAAATGCATATTAAAACCATAAAAAACCCCATTAAAATTCCTAATAGTTTTTAATTTTATGCCAGTCCTGCACAGAAGAATAAGTATTTCTTCAGTTCGCGGCGGAAGGTCCAGAGGTCAGGGAGCTGTCGAAGTCCTGGGGGAAGCTCATTCCAAAGGGTAGGTGCCCCCACAGAGAAGGCTCTCCCCCTGGGGGTCGCCAGCCGACATTGTTTGGCTGACGGCACCCTGAGGAAGCCCTCCCTATGGCAGCGCACGGGTCGATGGGAGACAAACGGTGGCAGCAGGCGGTCCCGTAAATACTCCGGTCATAAGCCATGGAGCGCTTTAAAGGTGGTGACCAACACCTTGAATTGCACTCGGAAGACCACAGGCAGCCAGTGAAGCTTGCGCAGGAGAGGTGTTATATGGGAGCCACGAGTAGCTCTCTCTATCACCCGCGCAGCCACATTCTGGACCAGCTGGAGCCTCCGGGTGCTCTTCAAGGGGAGTCCCATATAGAGAGCGTTACAGTAGTAATGATCAAATATTATTTCAAGTCCATTCTTATATAACCCTCATCATGTGAGGAAGAATGAACTTGACATTCTACTCTTTCCAATAGAAATGTAAGATGCATCTGAACTGAAGAGACTCCTTGGCCAAAGCCAAACCATTTTACCCAAGATTCAACATTCCTCCAGAAGTTCCATTAAAGGTGTCTTCCAGCTTCAGAAAACTGTCCTCCGAATGCAAATGAAGAGAAGAAGGAAGGTGAGAGAAAGTGATTCTTGTCAGGGCATTCTCTCCCTCTCAGGTGTCAACTTTAGTGGTTGACCAGATGGAATGCTTATGCTGCTTAAGGTAGGTTAAGTCATATTAGAAGATTCAATCACATGAAAACAACCTCAGAATTTAAAAATTCGAATCACACGCTTTCCTATATTGTTATTCTACTAGTTGATACTCTGGTTGATACCCATTTTCTCTTAAAAATGACTATGGAATGAAGGGATCATTGCAGGGTTGTTGCTTCACCAAAGCCATGAGACTGAGTTGATTTGTGACAAAATATGAGATATGCCACCACAAAAAGCACCTTCTCTTTCTCAGAATTAATGTTTGCATACTTTGCAAAGAAGGCAATAGTGAAACTTTTTCTGTGTTTTAAATATTCATGTTTTGGTTTAGGTAAAAGTTAAAAGAGCAGCAACTCACAACTGGGTAATTGTAATGCATTCCTTATGGTACTGCCATTAAACACCCTTCAGAAGCTACAGTTGGTCTAAAATGCACTTGCATAGGCATTGTTAGGAGCGTTAGTTATGCTCATGTGACCTCACAGGTTCATGACCTGGACTGGTTACTAAAAGCTGACTATCACTTTTAAAGACCCCCATAGCGTTAGATCCTGGCTATTTGAGGCACTGTTTATTTTCAATTATGTGTGTCATTCTGAGCAGAATGTGCCCTGTCAATCAAAAAGTGTCTTTTTGCAGGCCCCAAGTATATGCTTACTTTCTTGTAGCACCTGCCCTCTGGATATTCTTCCAGAGAACTGTGTTGCCCCTACCCATATGACATTTAGGGAACTCCTGAAAACATAGTTCTTCTCCCAGCCTTTAGGTCAGGGTGGCTACCTGCTCCCCTTTAGTTATGCCCAGTCATGTTTACCCCTGGCTGGTGTGTACTGTATTGTTCTTCCAACTGGCCAGGATTTTTTTAAATATAATTATATACATTGTTTTAGTTTTTATATAAAAGCTGCTCAGAGTTGTCAAGGAATCAAAATTAGATAAAATTATATAATAAAACAAATTGCAAATGGATGGTAAGTGGAGTTGCTTCAAATTACATTTTCATATGGAAAAAGTATTGTACCTAAAAAAAACTTCATGTTTACTACTCCAAAACTATTTGTTTTTATTTGTAAACTGCAGGTTCACTTAGGTGAGATGGATGATACATAAATTTGATAAATAAGTAAATAAAATATACTTCTTTGAATATACATACATAATAATTTGTGGTAGGCCTCTATTGTTTGCATGCATGGATGACAATTACCCAGTTTAATTAATCTTATCTCTGAATAAACAGGCACAAAATTGTAATATTGTGTTATATTAATTGGACAAATGGATAGAAAGCATATTCTGTTCTTATTTCCATTTGAAAATATTTCAAATAAATCCATTATATTTAATTACCTAATTTTGACGAATGACAAAAAAGTTTGCATTTTCCCCCTTAAATGTCAACTCAGACTAAAATTAAAACTGAGGCATATAGTAGCAAGAATAAAATAATAAATCAGCCACAGAATTATATTTTAATGTATTTTTAACTTTGACACAATTCAAAATAACTCCGCATACAATAATCACTGACTGACTCATCTTATTGTCCACATGGCTTCATTAAAAAAAAGCCCTCATTTTTAAATGATCGAAACATAACATTTTGTTGGAACATATGCCTTGTTTGCTTGAAGTGTCACATTTATTATTCCAAAGGCTTTAATTTTAAACAAACATGAGTAATAACCAATGAGCAGGAGAAAGTGCTGAAGGTAAAGTCTGATGCATCGCTCCGTACAATGACATTATTCTGAGGCCATCTTCCCAACTTAACACTGAAGTTATTCCTGAAATTGATTAAAACTGTATGTTTGGTGAAATTACCAATTGCACAAATCAATAATAAAAAGAAGTTCAAATACTATTGTAATAGGAACTTATAAAATGTGCATTTCATTATTTTTTATGCTATGAATGGCAGCCTGTGAACTTCCAAGAAAGATCCTTAAAGGTCTTCTCAGCACTTTTACTTTTCAGGTTTTCCCTCAAGGAAGTTCTAAGTAACTCTGGTTAAAAGTTTTTCTGTATTCTAAAAAAAAGTAGATACTTTGCCATACGATTTGTTTTTTTAAAAAAAATCATTTTTCTCTCCTTCCTCTTTCTTCCAAAAGTGTCACAAGTTATAGGGGTGCCCCAGTAATTAGCAGCTTTTTAAATATAGTCTACTTAGATATACTGTACATATTAAAAATTGCCAGTTCAATAAGATTCGGTTCAATCAGTCAGTTTATTATGTATTGTGCCTTGTTTGGGATAGCTGACTCACTTCAGACATAATTGTAAGTGACCACTATATTCAATACACACTAATTTTGGCTTCCAAAAAAACTCCCCTTCTTTTACAATCTGCTCAATTTGGCTGCCCTCTGGCAGGCACTGGTCTGTTCCACTCCAACATAATGAAATCAAACTTTTTATTTACCATGTTGCTCAATTGTCCAGATAGCTTTTCTGTTTATAATCTAAGAAATTAATTTTGCCACTTCAGAATAAAAATATGATTTCCCCCACCTCACACGTTCTAAATCTTTTTTTTTCTCAAAAGATATACTTATTTTTATCAGCCACTTAGTATGTATTGCCTAAATGTTTTAATATAAACAAAAATACCTGCCCAGAGGATCTAGAAAACAATATGATACAGTCATTTTGAAGAAAGGTAAGGAATTTATGATTATTAATGTAATAAATTCCCCTATAAATGAACCTATGTAAATATACAATACTGACTGCATACAATGATTTATTCTTACATCACAAACGAAGTAAAAATCATCACAGTTAAGTAATAAGAAATGCTATCATAAGCAGCTTCCAGTTTATTTCAAATAGAATCAAGAGACATATACAATAGCTCATGCCAATTGAACCTTCCACTGTTATAAAATTATTTCAAGACCTTCCTCCATTTTGTGCTATAGCTGCATTTTTGCATATAGAATAGTGCTTACTATTAATACAAAATGTCTAAAAATTATGGTTCTTATAAGCGAGATATCAACTTCTGTGCATGCACATACATGTGCTAAAGACATTCCTGCTAGTAACCCCAGTGATGTCCAACTAAGTTCTGAATATCTCCTAATAACTTTGCCAAAACTGGAGGTGGATGGGAGAAGCTTTCTGAATCATTGTGATTGGAACTCTTTTGATGTACCCCAAGGCTCTGTTTTAGACCCAGTACTCTTCAACATCTTCATCAATGACTTGGACGAGGGGATAGATGGGGAACTCATCAAATTTGCAGATGACACCAAGCTGGCAGGAATAGCCAACACTCCAGAAGATAGGCTCAAGATACAGAAGGATCTTGACAGACTTGAACATTGGGCACTAACTAACAAAATGAAATTCAACAGTGAAAAAAGTAAGGTTCTACATTTAGGCAAAAAAAAAATGCACAGGTACCATATATGTGGTACCTTGCTCAATAGTAGTAACTGTGAGAGGGATCTTGGAGTCCTAGTGGAAGCCATTTAGATATGAGCTAGCAGTGTGCAGCAGCTGCCAAAAAAGCCAACACAGTTCTGGGCTGCATAAACAGAAGGATAGAATAAAGATCACGTGAAGTGTTAATACCACTTTATAACACCTTGGTAAGGCCACACTTGGAATATTGCATTCAATTTTGGTCGCCACAATGTAAAAAAGATGTTGAGACTCTAGAAAGAGTGCAGAGAAGAGCAACAAAGATGATTAGGGGACTGGAGGCTAAAACATATGAAGAACGGTTGCAGGAACTTGGTATATCTAGTTTAATGAAAAGAAGGACTAGGGGAGACATGATAGCAGTGTTCCAATATCTCAGGGGTTGCCACAAAGAAGAAGGAGTCAAACTATTCTCCAAAGCACCTGAGGCAGTGGGAACCGGTAATGGGTTGCTACCGGTTCTCCCCAGTTTGCAAGAACCGGTAGTAAACATTTTGAGTAGTTCGGAGAACTGGTAGTAAAAATTCTGCCTGGCCCCGCCCCCAATGTATTGCTGCCTCCCGACTCCCATTTGATTGGCTAGAAGGAAAAAATCAAGACTCACTTGTCGAAGAAGAGGAAAAAAAACAAGACACTGTCCCTTTAAATTGATCGGCTGCTTCTCAGCCAGGAGATCACTTGGCAAAGAAGAACGGGGTGTGTGTGTGGAAACGCTGTTGTTTTAAATTGACAGAGCAGCTAGAAGCTCCGTTCTGAGTCAACTGAACAACAAATTGGTTAGAGGAGGAATTCTTATATGGTTCAATATTTTTGAAGTTTTGGGGTTTGTGCAAATGGGCTTTGTGTTTCTAAAAAGGTTTGGATGATTTCCATTGTGAAGTATCCTGTCTTGAATGAGTTTTCTGCCTGCTTGTAAATGGAACCGAACTTCCGGTAGCTCTTTTCTGCTTACAAAGTTTCCTTTATGCAGCTGGCAGGAATGTGGAATTCCAGGCAGGTTCCTTGCTAGCAGCTTGATTATTCCTTAAATATCTGGGATATTTTATTTGGGAAATGAAGAAGGGGGAGTTTGATTCCTTCCCAGAACAGATTAGTGGGGTGGGGAGGAAATTGGGATTTTGAAGTAACCTTCCCCTGAAGGAATGGGGATTTTAGGCTTGCTGTCAAACATCAGCCATAATACTAATGATTGTTTTGAACAATATGCAGGTTGTATTACATGAATGGCTATTTTATATGTGAAATTATGACTGAAACCTATATAGGTTCACACTGTCAGGAAGTTTGTCCTTAGTTTTAGGTTGCTTCTCTCTTTGTTGAGTTTCCATCCATTGCTTCTTGTTTTGCCTTCTGGTGCTTTGGAAAATACTTCCTCCCCCCTTCTTTCTAGCAGCCCCTTAAAAGCCTGTTGCCTATCACACTCTTGGGCAAAGCATGTGAGCCATTTCCTCCTTTCAGTGGTCCATGAAAATGCATCTATAGCAGAGGTCTCTAACCTTGGCCACTTTAAGGCTTTAAGACAGCAAAGCTGGCTGAGGAATTCTGGAAGTTGAAGTGGCCAAGTTTGGAGACCTCTGATCTATAGTATGTAGATAATAAAGCTGCAAAAAGGTGAACAACATTTTTGCAGAACTATAGATATGTTGAGGCTGGTTGTGACAAGGAATGGCTGGGAGGGGAGGGGCCAGGCAAGGTACCCCTTGATATGAGAGACATTGAGTTGGCCATGCCTACCCAGTCATATGACCATCATGTCCCACCCACTGTCACATGACCATCAAGCCATGCCCACAAAATAAGCCACGCCCACAGAACTGGTAGCAAAATTTTTTTGCCACCCCTGACCTGAGGGTAGAACAAGAAGCAATGGGTGGAAATTAATCAAGGAGAGAAGCAACTTAGAACTAAGGAGAAATTTCCTGACAGTTAGAACAATCAATAAGTGGAGCAACTTGCCTGCAGAAGTTGTGAATGCTCCAACACTGGAAATTTTTAAGAAAATGTTGGATAGCCATTTGTCTGAAATGGTGTAGGGTTTCCTGCCTCGGCAGGGGGTTGGACTAGAATACCTCAAGGTCCCTTCCAACCCTGTTATTATGTTATGTTATGATAAAAGATCTCCACAATTAAAAGGTCAATCAGTCAAAGATTTGACAATCTTCTTCCTTTTCCCGATAGTGAAATGGAAGCAATGCTACAATTTCTGCAGCGATAGGTTCTGTCTCTATAATGCTTTGAACTACTAAAATGTTCACAAAGTTTCCTGTTTCAACAAAAGACATTTCACAGAGATCATATTTTGCTTTGAACAATCCCAAATTTAGCGAGAACTAAACACCTCAGGGTTTGCCTGACTTTGATGTAGATCTTTAGTTCATATTATTCAAAGTTTATACATTATCCAGATGGAATAAGAGATAGATATGTAGCTATATTTAACAACATAATACAACACAAACAAAATAACCTATAACTTGCTCTTGCTTTCCATAATGTATATGTTGCATATATATTTGACATAAAGTATGTAACTATAATTACACATTTTATATCATATTTTTAAAAGAATCAAGAGTTCATTGGGTTGTGTGCTTATCAAATAATCAAGATGTCTATACATGTGTGATCAAGCACTATCCCTTTCTTATATATGCTTAATGTTTTTATCCCCTGCAGAGAGCCCAAAACAAAATGCTTGCGAATAATGGAAAAAACATAGATGCAATTTGTAAGATTGTTACCAAAAAATTCTACAAATAAAGTCTTTATGATATGTAGGGACATGAAACATTGCATATTCTTAACAAACGAATAAAATCATCTGCAAACCAAAGTTTATATGTTTAAAAAAAGTTTAACACATTTATATTTCATATTTTAATGATATTATTTTACTCCACCCATTCATATGGATTTTTTAGCATATTACGTAAAAATGTTATGGTGCAGTAAAATCGAAAATGATAATTGAATTATAAAAAATACATCTACTGTAATTATAATATCAATGCAACTAGATAATTATAACAATTATATTTAATATTCAGCCTTGATTTATTAAATGAACTGTCAGCTTTGGAAGCCATACTACTAGGGCGGAAGCTTCACACATTCTTCTCATGTGTGAGAAAGTAGGAGGGGGGGATTTAGTAGAGGGGTTGTCTTTAGACATAATAACATTCTTCCTGGCAGTCAAGGTCAGGCCGATCCTGCATCTGGAGAAGGAGTGGTCAAAGTGATGTCTCAAGATGGGACGGTTGGCGATTGGAGCATGTGATCGACTGCAGAGTCAGGGCATGGTCTTGGGGGTTGATTTACTGAGGGAAAACCTGGACCTCTCAGATTTGGGTTTTCCCAGATGTGCCAGTTTACCTCTTCTAGTAAATAGAACTTTGAAAGATGCTTGCTTTGGATTTTTACTTGGAGTGGGGGGGGCGTTCTGGAACTCTGACATTAACCCGAATTTCCTTAAAGCATAGCGGCACCCCAAAAGGAATCTGTCAGGGGTGCTGAGCCCCAGCATCTACCGAAACCTTGGGTGGTGCAAAGACTAGGTGAAGATGGAGGAGAAAGAAGAGATCACAGAGGGGGCCATGGGGACGGATACTCAAGGATTTATCAACATCCTATCTTCTCCTTCTGAGAAAATGGTCCGTGCCATTGTGGCTGCAGAGGAGGCCTGAAGGCTAGGCGCTTGGCCCAAAGAGTTGGATTCCTAGAAAAGTTGCCAGTCTGATCCCACTCCAGAAAGGGGGCCAGTGGAGAGACTGCCTGGATATTATGCCGCTCCCAGCCCAGCGAAGTCACCCCATGAGCCAGAGTGGAGAAAGGAGACAGCTGTGGGATCCGGAGATTCCCAGGACTGGAACCTGTTGCCCCCATCATGAAACCAATCATGTGGGGCGCAGGCACCTCCCTACCCAGCCATGGGTGAAATGATCTGCTTCCCAGCATAGCAAGGCCATCTCGCAGCTGGAAGACATCAGACGCAGCTGACATGGGGAATACAACACCTCCCTGCGGAGCCCCCTCACCTGCCTGCCTTTGTGCTACCTCCTGGGATTCTATCCCAGCCAGGGGTGGTTCCAGTGCCAGTGACATCCAGCATCATCTGCTCCAATTTTCCAGGGATCCCCCTGGCCCCAGTATGGCCCAACAATCCCAGTACTGCAGGCGGGGCTAATCTAGCAGCTGGCTGGAGTTCCCCCCTCCAGCTCAACAAGCAGCTCAGCCACCGGTTCCTCTCCCTCAGCAGAGAGCCTTCCAGCAACCCGCAGCAGCTCTGACACAGGTTTCAGCTCAAGTGCCCATCGCTGGGTCCATTCCTCCTGTGCAGCCAATGCCACCCGGCTTCAGAGAACATTTGATGGCACGCCTGCCAAATTGGCTTACTTCCTCAGCAAGGTCTGGGCTCATATAGATCATATTGAGATCAATAAGAATCAGATTGGGACTTGCTATCAGCGATTTCTGATGGGATGAATGAAAGGGAGGCTTCTGAATGGATAGCCCAGCTGCACAATGAAGGAGCTGCAGAATTAAATGATGCCAATGGGTTTGTTGCACTGCTCTGGGCCAGATTTGAAGACCCAGACTGAATCAGTGAAAGTGAAGCCACCATAAGGTGATGAAGCAAGGTAATCGACCCATAAAAGACTTTGTGTGGGACTTCAGACGGGTCACAGGGAACCTGGGACATTGGCCAGACCTCCTACACTATTTTAAAGAGGCCATTAATCAAGAAGTCAGAACAGCCTGTGGGATCCAGGGGTGCCTGATCGACTGCATGAGTGGTACACCATGTCCATAGCTCTGGACAGAGAAATTCACCCCCACTGCAAAACCCCAGCCAAAAAGCCTCCTTGGAGAGTGTTAGCCAGATGGCCCCTCTCAAAACCAGCTGAAGTCTCCCCCGTCAACTGGGACATAGAGCTTCTGAGTGCTTGGCCCCTGCCCCAGTTCCACAACAACATCCAGCCACGGCTGCCCGAGGCAAAAGGGCTTCAAGGAATGCCCCAGACACCAGTCAATTTGCCAGACAAGCCATAGACGTTCCCCTCCCCACTGAAGAGAGCAAGGAACCTCCAGCCAAAGAAGCCCCTCTCAATGAGGCTAACAGAGAAGATGGTGAGTGCACCCATCCCCCCCCCTTTTCAATTAAAGTGAGACTATGGTGCCAGAGACAGGGAGCAAGGATAACAAGGATAACTAACAGCAATAATAGATATAGGCTGTACCAGATGTCTAATTGGAACTCCAATTGTTAAACAATTGGGAATCAAGACAAGAACCTTGAAGCACCCAATTAAATTTTACCAGATGGATGGGACATTAATTGGGGGACTCCCAGTCACCCAGATTACAGAACTGATTAGATTAGAAATTGGAAGACATCATGAACCTACACGATTTATAGTAACCCAAAGATGTCAGAATCTATCATACTGGGCCTGGCTTGGCTGGACAAATGGGGCCCCACCATTAAGTGGGAAGAGGGATACCGGAAAATCATAATGGATATCAGCCCCCTACCCCCTGTCCCTCCTCCCAACTCACAAAAGCCTGATGCCAGAAACAGCAGCTGCTGGGTGAGACAGGCCTCCAGGTGAACTCCAGATTCCTAAGGCATATGCAGACTTGGCTGAAGCGTTTAACGAGGAGAAATGTAACATCCTCCCCCCTCATCGACCCACAGATTGTGCCATTGAGTTAGAACCGGGAGCCAAGTTACCAAAACCCAGGATGTATTCCATGACGCCTGCTGAAATGACCAAGCTGAGGAAGTACATCGACACCAACCTAGCCAGGGGGTTCATCAAACCTGTGAAATCCAGGGTAGACGCCCCCGTATTGTTTAAAGAGAAAAAAATGGAAACTTGAGATTATGTGTGGACTTTTGAGGTGTCAATTGCATTTGCATACAAAATACTTACCCCCTACCACTAATGAAAGTTTTGCTGAATCACCTGTCAAAATACAAGATCTTCACCAAGTTAGATCTAAGGGAAGCTTACTACCAGGTCTGCATAAGGGAGGGAGACAAATGGAAAACTGCTTTTAACTGCCCCCTGGGCAGTTTCCAATTCCAGGTCATGCCGTTTGGACTTCAAGAGGCCCCTGCAGTCTTCACGTAACTGATTGATGAAGTTCTGCATGAGCACCTATATAAGGGGGTTCTTGTCTACTTGAACGATATTCCTATATTCAGTGAAAATATTGAAGAGCATATCAAGTTAGTCAGGCAAGTGCCGAAAAAAAACCTAGCGGCAAAACTTTATGCAAAGCTGTCAAAATGTAAGTTACATAAGGAGTCCTTGAACTACCTGGACTACCTGGACTACATAAGATGCTTGCTAAGATGGCGCCGACGAAGGCTGCCTCGGTGAAATGCTCTCTAATTGTTTCTTTATTTCTAATTGTTCTCTGTGACTCACTACGGATTTCCTACTCACGAGACCATCTGCTAAAAATTAAGGAACATTTCTTTAAGGAGCAGCTTTCTTTAATCTCACCCCCACCTGTCTTTACAAACACAGAGGAGATTTTAACACAGGAGGAGGCAATTCCCACGGAGCCATGGATTACTAAAAAAACCAAACAACGGAAACGAAGGAAATGAGGTAAACGATCTGGGATCTTAATCAAGCTAAGAACTCACACTAAAACTCCTCTGCCTTCAATTTTCCTAACAAATATACGCTCACTTGCAAATAAGATGGATGAAATACTCCTCTTAAACAAATACTATTCTGATTTTCGCAATTCAGCAGTCCTATGCTTCTCTGAAACCTGGTTAAATGAATCAATTGAAAATAGCAGCCTGAACATCCCAGGATTTCAAATTGAACGATCAGACAGGATTCCAGAAACATCTGGTAAAAAGAAAGGAGGAGGCTTATGCCTATATATTAATTCATCCTGGTGTCAAGATTTTAACATAATTTATAAATTCTGTGACAACAATTTAGAGACTCTAATTATCAACTGCAAACCTTACTATTCGCCCCGTGAATTTTCCTCATTTCTTCTAATTGCTGTTTATGTCCCACCACAAGCCTGTGTAAACGAGGCATTACGAACTCTAGCTGACCAAATCATGGAGGCTGAAGCCAAACACCCTGATTCACTGGCCATTGTTTTGGGAGATCTAAACAAGGCAAACTTAAGGAAAGAACTACCAAAATACTTTCAGCATGTCAATTGTCCCACCAGAGGCAAGAATACTCTAGACCACTGCTACACAACACTAAAAGATGCCTATCGGTCTTTACCACGTGCAGCTGTAGGACACTCTGATCATTGCATGATTCACCTTGTACCTGCTTACAGGCAAAGACTTAAAGCCATAAAACCAATAATTAAATCAGTGAAAACCTGGACGGAAGAATCAGAATTAAAGCTACAGGCATGTTTTGACTGCACTGATTGGAATATTTTTAAAGATACCTCTGCAGACCTGGATGAACTCACAGATACTGTAACATCATATGTCAGCTTCTGTGAAGACCTATGTGTACCTACAAGGAACTTGCGAATACACAGTAATAACAAACCTTGGTTTACACCTAAACTTAAGCAGCTACGACATTCCAAAGAGGAAGCCTACAGAAAAGGTGATAAAATGCTGTACAATCAGGCCAGAAATGCACTAACAAGGGAGATAAGAGCAGCAAAAAGAAGCTACTCTGAAAAGCTAAAGAATCAATTTTCAGCAAATGAACCAGCAAACATGTGGAAAACTCTTAAAAATATCACCGGCTATGGCAAACCTCCTTCCCAGGCTGAAGGTAATCAACAACTGGCAGATGACCTGAATGAGTTTTACTGCAGGTTTGAAAGGAAACTACAGCCACCTATCTCCACAACCCCATCTCAGACACACCAACAACAGCCAAGCCTCCTACAACTGACCCCATTTCATTGGGTTCACAACCCCTAGTGATCACAGAAAAGGAAGTGCAGGACCTATTTCACAGACAAAAGCCAGGAAAAGCTCCAGGCCCAGACAAGATAACTCCTTCTTGCTTAAAAGTCTGTGCTGACCAATTGGCCCCATCTTCACCCATATTTTCAATAAATCACTAGAGATGTGCTATGTTCCTTCTTGCTTCAAACGCTCTACCATCATCCCAGTGCCGAAGAAGCCCACCATCAAGGAACTGAATGACTACAGACCAGTTGCTCTAACATCTGTAGTCATGAAAACCTTTGAAAGGCTAGTGCTTTCCTACCTGAAAACCATCACGAATCCGCTCTTAGACCCCTTGCAATTTGCATACCGAGCAAATAGATCAACAGATGATGCTGTTAATATGGCTCTGCACTACATCCTACAACATCTTGAGTCTCCAAAGACCTATGCAAGGGTCCTTTTTGTAGACTTTAGTTCAGCATTCAATACCATCATTCCAGACATTCTTCTAACTAAGCTAAACCAGCTACAGGTACCGGAACAGACTTGTAAGTGGATCACAAGCTTCCTAACAAACAGGAAGCAGCAGGTGAAGCTAAGCAAGATCACATCAAATACCTGTACAATTAGCACAGGGGCCCCCCAAGGCTGTGTGCTCTCCCCACTTCTCTTTTCTCTGTATACCAATGACTGCATCTCCAATGATCCATTTGTTAAACTACTGAAGTTCGCAGATGACACAACAGTGATTGGTCTCATTCGAGACAATGACGAATCCGCATATAGACGAGAGGTCGAACGACTAGCCTTGTGGTGCAACCAAAACAATCTGGAACTGAACACACTCAAAACCGTAGAAATGGTGGTAGACTTTAGGAAAAACCCTTCCATACTTCCACCTCTCACAATACTTGACAACACAGTATCAACAGTAGAAACCTTCAAATTTCTGGGTTCTATCATATCGCAAGATCTCAAATGGACAGCTAACATCAAAAACATCATTAAAAAAGGACAACAAAGAATGTTCTTTCTGCGCCAACTCAGTAAGCTCAAACTGCCCAAGGAGCTGCTGATCCAATTCTATAGAGGAATTATTGAGTCTGTCATTTGCACCTCTATAACTGTCTGGTTCGGTTCTGCAACCCAACAAGAAAAACACAGACTTCAGAAAATAATTAGAACTGCAGAAAAAATAATTGCTACCAACTTGCCTTCCATTGAGGACCTGTATACTGCACGAAGAGGGCCGTTAAAATATTTGCAGATCCCTCGCATCCTGGACATAAACTGTTTCAACTCCTACCCTCAAAACGACGCTATAGAGCACTGCACACCAGAACAACTAGACACAAGAACAGTTTTTTCCCGAAGGCCATCACTCTGCTAAACAAATAATTCCCTCAACACTGTCAGACTATTTACTGAATCTGCACTACTATTAATCGTTTCATAGTTCCCATCACCAATCTCTTTCCACTTATGACTGTATGACTATAACTTGTTGCTGGCAATCCTTATGATTTATATTGATATATTGATCATCAATTGTGTTGTAAATGTTGTACCTTGATGAACGTATCTTTTCTTTTATGTACACTGAGAGCATATGCACCAAGACAAATTCCTTGTGTGTCCAATCACACTTGGCCAATAAAATTCTATTCTATTCTATTCTACAGGGTGTCAAACCAAGGAATCAAAATGGACTCGGGGAAGGTGAAGGTGGTGCTAGACTAGCAACCCCCACGAACATGTAAACAGCTTCAAAGCTTCCTGAGGTTTGCAAATTTTCACAGGCAATTCATCCCTTCCTTCGCCGAGGTTGCTCTCCCTTTGACGGAATTACTAAAAACCAGTCCATCTCCCACCAAGCCAAAACCTAGCCAACCCGTAGCTTGGACAATGAACTGTCAAAAATCCTTTGAGCAACTAAAACACCTATTTGCAATGGAACCGATCCTCCAGCACCCTGACCCAAATAAACCATTTGTAGTCAAGGCTGATGCTAGTGATGTGGCAGTGGCAGCTATTCTAATGCAAAGAAATGCCCAAAACGAACTAATACTGTGTGCTTACATATCAAAAAAATTAATGGACACGGAGCGCAGATGGGCGGTATGGGAGAAGGAAGCTTTAGTGGTGCGATGGGCTCTCCTATCCTGGAGACCCTTCCTAGAGGGTTAAGGAGCCTTTCGAAGTGTGGACTGACCACAAAAACCTCAAGGCACTGAAGACTTCTCGGAAACTTTCCCCCAAGCAGGTTTGCTGGGCTCAGTATTTCAAATGTTTTAACTTCAACCAGAAATACATTCTGGGGAAAGGAAACTATTAGCTGATACCCTATCGAGAAAGCCCCAGTTTGACAGCCAATGGGAAGAGGTAGTTCATGCCATGTTCTCTGAAACCCAACCAGTGGCCTAAGCTCGCACTACAGCACAATCATGATGGGGTTCCAACCTCCCTGAAGACTGGTTGACATCAGAGCTAAAGTTAGCACTCTCAGCCGATGCCTGGTTCAAGGAGAACCAAACGGACCTGACCCTAAGAGACAGATTGGCTAGGAAGGGGAGTAAGATTTATGTGCCCAGCAGTATGTGACTCAGAGTGCTACAATGGAGTCATGATTCTCGACTAGGGGGCCACTTTGGATTTTTAAAAACCCTCGATTTGGCTAGAAGACAAGTCTGGTGGCCAAGGATGAAGGCTGACGTAGAGGACTATGTAAAAAGCTGTACCACCTGTGCCACCATGAAGCCCCTGGGACTTTTCCAGACTGTGGCTGAACCCAAGAAGCCCTGGGAGGAGATTGCAATGAATTTCATAGACAGTGGAGGGAACAGGGTGATTTGGACTGTCATTGATTTATTTTCCAAACAAGCATACTTCACTGCCTGCTACACTCCGCCAAGAAGCTGGCAAAACTGTTCGTGAACATATCTACAGACTACACGGGGTTCCAAGGAGAATAATATCAGATCACGGGATCCAGTTTACTTCTACGTTCTGGAAGGAGTTCCTGCGGTCCATTGGGTCATCCCAGGGACTTACCTCAGCTTTCCACCCGTCCACTAATGGAGCCGTTGAAAAATTGAATGCCATGTTGGAACAATACATTAGATGTTATGTAAATTATCAACAAGAAAACTGGGCGGAGCAGTTACTGTTTGCAGAAGTGGCTTATAATAATGCAGTACACAGTAGTACTGGGTTGACTCCTTTTCAAATAACTACAGGCATGGATTTTGTGCAGATGCCTGAGTTGCCTAGAGAGCCACCCACTTCCATGTCCCTGTCCAAATGGATGAACTCATTAAAAAAGTCTTGGGAGAATACTAAGAAAGCTTTGGCTGAGTCAGCGGAAAAATACAAGGCCCAGGCCAACAAACACCAGTTTCTCAACCACCTTTCTGAATAGGAGATAAAGTGTATTTGTCAACCAAATACCTAAGACTGAGGTTACCTAGCAAGAAGTTTGGACCCAAATTCATAGGTCCCTTCCCTATAGTGAAAGTGATTAACCCAGTAACTGTCCAACCTAGCCTCCCTCGAATATTAGGGAAAGTGCACCCAGTCTTTCACAGTAGCTTATTGAAACCAGCAAGAGGATCTAACTTAAGGCCCTTACCAGCTGCTCCCCCCCTCCTTTGATAGTACTAGGGGAGACTCATTATGAGGTTAAGAAGATCCTTGACTGTAGACTATACAGGGGTCGTTTACAGTATTTAGTACACTGGAAAGAGTACTCATTGTCTGAAGCTACATGGGTGAAAAGTTGGGATGTGAAAGCTGATACTCTAGTAAAGCAATTTCATGATAAATTCCCTGAGAAACCAAAGGGTCCTCCTGGAGGGGGGAGAGGGGGTTAAGAGGTTATGTACAAGGTGTTAACACTATGTTTTGTGTTTTGTCTGTTTTATTTTCCAGGGTGTGTTTTCTTCTGCGGGGGGGGGGGATGCCTGTCAGCTTTGGAAGCCATACTAGGCCAGAAGCTTCTGTGCTGCCACTTTCTCATATGTGGGAAAGTAGGAGGGGGAGATTTAGTAGAGGGGTTGTCTTTAGACATAATAACATTCTTCCTGGCAGTCAAGGTCAGGCCAATCCTGCAACTGGAGAAGGAGTGGTCGAAGTGCTGTTTTGAGATGGGACGGTTGGCGATTGGAGCATGTGATCGACTGCAGAGTCAGGGAATGGTCTTGACTTACTGAGGGAAAACCCAGATCTCTCAGATTCGGGTTTTCCCAGATGCCAGTTTACCTCTCCTAGTAAATAAAACTTAGAAAGACGCTTGCTTCAGAGTTTTTACTTGGAGTGGGTGTTTTTTTCCTGGAACGCTGACACTAACATTGACAGCATTTATTATTTATATTTATCATATTATCCTATGCTGTGAAAATTTGTTTTCTCACTCTAGCTTTCTGTTAAAGTTTTGCTGAAACATTGTTAAGATACATTCTTATGTAGTGAATAAACAGAATGGAGAACCTTATCTAAATTTCACTGGAGTGATTGGTCATGTTACATACATTGATATTGGAGTAAATTAAAATAGCTATTTCTTAATAATTTGCAAATATTTAACTTTAAAGTTTAAAATATTATTCATTTACATTTTACAAAGAAATTTTCTTTCACGTTCAATCTGTAAAGATACATAGTCCCCATTGAATGACCATTTGTTCAGTGATTGTTCAGAATTATGATGGCATTGAATGAAGTGACTACCTGTGC
Organism: Ahaetulla prasina; assembly: GCF_028640845.1. Classification (NCBI taxonomy): domain Eukaryota; kingdom Metazoa; phylum Chordata; class Lepidosauria; order Squamata; family Colubridae; genus Ahaetulla; species Ahaetulla prasina. The sequence continues at coordinate 68,387,417 of NC_080542.1, forward strand.
TCAAACTTTCTGTCCTTGTGTCACTTGCTTGGTAACTTGATTGCAATTAAAGAGACTACATGAAAAAGTCCTTCAAACTCTGTGCCAAAATTCTGCCTGGATTTTAGGATGGAATTCCATTGTGTGTATAGAAGGGAGGGGAACTTCAATGCTAGGCTGGAGAAAAGAAGCTCAGATCAGGAAGTTGATCTGCTCAGCACTAGAATTCCCTTCTGCTTCTCCTTCTGTACATGGAGGGGAATTATCTGCTCCCCTTTGGCAGGCAACTCCTTTGCGCCATCTGCTTAACGCCATGTCTGCTTAATAACTTCAGTGGAAAAAGCCAGGATTGCTGTTGTTGAGCAAATTGGCCACATGAGCATTTCACTAAATGACCACAATGACTTACAATATAAATTCTATGCTCAATTGTAGTCATAACTTAAAGACTGCCTGTACCTGCTTGGCAGATATGAATACAGTCTAAATTCTGAATTAAATACTATACAGACATTCCATTTTTTTCTGAAAAGTATATTATTTCATATTTAATGGAGCAAAGAAGTAAAACAAAAGAGTAAAATAGGAGAAAGGATATATTAGATATTCTGGAATTCAGAAACAATGTTCAGGTCCTCACAGAAGAAAAAGGCTATGAAAAAGGAAGATTAAGTATCTGTTTGGAATAGAAGATAGGATGGTGGAGGCTTGAGAGAGCAAGCTAGTGTGGTAGAATATGTGGAATCACAGAGGGAGGGGGGAATCTTTCCCAAGAAGTGAGAAGACAAATCAGCTGGAATTCTTGTTGTGTGGGAAGAGGCCCAGAGTGAACTCTCCCTAACCTTTCACAGAATATATCTAATAGTTATACAGATTGTTTAGCAGGATTCCTGTTTATGTACAAGCATAATTTAAAAAAACTACTCTGAATAAATTACTATGTTATTCTGGTAACTATTTTTCAGACTGGGTGTCAGATCTGCTATCTTCAGCTTGGTGCCTCCCTGGGATCCTGCCATCAAAAGGAGTGAAATTCAGCAGGATCTGACACAGGGTGAAATCTAAAATTTTTCCCTACCGGTTCTGTGGGTGTGGCTTAATTGGTGGGTGTTGCTTGGTGGTCAGATGACTGGGTGAGCATGGCCAATAACAATAAATAATAAAAATAATAAACAAAGTATACAAAACAATAAGAGGTACCAAAAACCAACTTTCATACTTCACACATACACAACACAACACAACTGACTCACAAACAATGTAAAAGCAGCTGCACTTCACCCAAAATGGCCCCTACAACAAGTAGGAACCTCACACAGCCACAAAAAGCTCAAAAAACAACTTTTACACTTTAAACACACACAACACAACTGACTCACACACACACACACACACACACACACACACACACACAAAATGCCACATACAGCTTTGTGAGATTTTGTATGTTTGTGTAGTTAGAGTGAAACACTACAGAAACACACCAAATCTCAGAAAGCTGCACAAATATTTTTATTTTATTATTTTATTTTATTTATAATTTTTAGATCAGGGGTCTCCAACCTTAGTAACTTTAAAGTTTGTGGACTTAAGGAATCTAAAAAAAACTCCTTAAAAAGAAACCCAATTAACTATTTTTTAAAGCTCTCCCCCCTATCATTTACTTACCCAATTGGAGGCAGGCAGATTGAGTTGTTCACCGAGGAGATGGATTGCAGGCAGCAGATTCAGTTGCTAGCTGATGCAACTGAATCGGCTGAAGAGGTTGTAAAAAAATTATTTTTAAAGGGTTCTGATGATCCCAGATGAGCTGCACGATCATCAAAGGCTTTTTTTACTTTTAAAAACATTTTTTCGTCTGAAGAAAAAATACTTTTAAAAGTAAAAAAAAAAACAACCTTTGATGATGGTGCGGCTCAGCAGGGGCAGGGAGCGGGGCTTGGGATTTTTGCTACTCGTTCTCTGAACCACCCACCACCATCGCTACCGGATCGGGCAATCTGGTCCAAACCAGGAGCATTTCACCCCTGATCTGTTAGGTTCTGGAGAACCAGTAGCAGAAATTTTGAGCAGTTCGGAGAACTGGTAGCATAAATTTTGAGTAGTTCGGAGAACTGGCAAATACCACCTCTGGATGGCCCCAGAGTGGGATGGGAATGGAGATTTTACAATATCCTTCCCGCAGGAGTGGGGAGGGAATGGGGATTTTGCAGTATCCTTCCCCTGCCACACCCACCAAGCCACACCATGCCCACCAAGCCACCCCCACAGAACCGGAAGTAAAAAAAAGTGGATTTCACCACTGCATCAAACATTAGGGTAAAGGAGATCAAATGGGTAATGAACATGTATGGGGTAAATAGGGAGAGGGGATGAAAGCTTGACAGAAATCAGAGGTGCAAGGAATCAGCCTGTGCCAGACTTCAAGGCCATGAAACCTGAGAATGGAATGCGGATTGCTCCAAATATCCAAATGATTCTCAAGGCATCTACGCAGCTCACCATTGGCAAAAAACAAACTAGTCAAGGGGAGAGGGCCGGGATGAAGGGGAAAGGTTTGTAACCTTTTGTGTGGGAACTTATTTATTTTTTATTTTTTATTTATCAAATTTTTATACTGCCCTTCTCCCGAAGGACTCAGGGCGGTGTATAGCCAAAGATAAAACACAGAATATGTACAATTAAAACCAAATTAAAAAATAGCAAATTACAAAAAAAGGCTGATAATCAAAATTTAAATTTAAATTTTTTTAAAAAAAAATTAATAAAACCCCAATTTAAAATCAACTATTATGCCAGTCCCGCTTGAATAAATAAGTATGTTTTTAGCTCACAACAGAAGGTCCGAAGATCAGGCACTTGACGTAGGCCAGGGGGAAGTTCATTCCAGAGCGTTGATGCTCCCACAGAGAAGGCCCTACTCCTGGGGGCCACCAGCCGACACTGTTTGGCGGACAGCACCCTGAGGAGACCCTCTCTATGAGAGCGTACGGGTCGGTGGGAGGCATAGGGTAACAGCAGGCGGTCTCGTAAGTACCCGGGTCCTAAGCTAAACTTGACTTCTAGCCTGAGTTTACTGCAACCAGCAATCTTTTATAAAAGACTCTATCACTTCATCCAAATGGAGTTAAGGGTCTTTCTTTCCTAAGGATTTGTTTGGGGCAGACCTGACACTGGGGTCTTCCTGGACTCCTAGCTTTGGCTTAGCAATGGAGGCCATGGCTAGAAGGACCTTTATACAAATAATGGTCCTTCCTGAACCAGGGGGCTTTACTCACAGACATTCTTGTTCTTGATTTTTGCAGCATTCTTACATGGAACCAAAGGTGGGCTACTGGTTCACACCTGGTCTCCTGAATCAGATGTTAATTTTATGAGCAGTTCAGAAAACCGGTTGTTGGAAGAAACCTTTTCCCATTTTACAGGACTAATTCTGCAAAGGAGGCAGGAAGGTAACATTCTGGTATGCTTGTATTTCTAGGCTAATCCTTATTTTAATTGCCCTGTTGCTTTAAGCGTTTTCAGAAACCGCCTCTGGGTTAAGCTTGTTACATTGTAAGCCTTATGCCCAGACTTTCTGTCTGTAGACTGAGTTTCTACGGAGTCCCCCACCCCCTGAATTTTTTGTGGTACTTTTATTCCTGGGGCTTGATTTTCTTAAAGATTGTTAAAGGGTTGTTTTAAGCTTTTTGGGGTATACTTCCAACACAGCTGGAACAGCTATTTACAGAAGGGTTGGCATAACCATAGAAGAAATGGCTGAGAGGCAGGATGCAAGCTTGGTATTCTGTCTGATTTTTTTACTGCCTTTCTGGGGGCATGCGATCTTTTCTTAAATCTGGATGATTACCTTATGATATTTTGTGAGGTAAGTGAGACCAGCTGGTATCTTTAAGTGGTGCAAATGGATCTAACTCCCACACAGACATCTCCTGGGTGGGAAACTGTTTTGTCAGTTCATTGAGCACAGGAATCTCTTGTCTTTCTTGGTTTCCTGAAAACCCAGTTGGCTTTTGAAAAAGCACCTTTGGGACAGGAGTCTCTTGCATTGCTTTGGGGTCAGCAAGGCACATGATTGCTCAGTTAATAAGTAGATTCTCCTTCCAATTTGTTTTAGTTTTGTCTCATGATAATATGGCATAGTAACATGACACCAATTAGAAAGTTAACACCTACCCCTCTCCTAGAAGAATGAAATATTTTGAGAAATATTAAAAAGGAAGAATATATTTCCCTGCATGGGAAATGGAGAAATATGGTTTTTTAGAGAGAGAAAGCAGCTTCTACTTTCTTAATAGCCCACAGAAGATTCAGCACTTAAGAGATAAAGAGATAGATAGCTATATTCATAGGCAAAAATTCCTTGCAGCAAGGTCTGAACAAAGATAGAATGGGATTAGCCCTTACTCAAGATGTTAATTTGTTAATTTGTCTCTTTAGCTTGGCATTTTGTAGCCTAAATATGTCCACCCGCTTTCTGGAGAGCTTAAATGACCTCTCTGCTAAAAGGTTTCACTCTATAAGCAAGAGTAACTGCTGATAGTTATCTTTATATTTTAACTACTTTAATTCCTCAATGTGCTCTGGCAACCTACCTGATTTTTAATTCCAGGTTGAAGGTATTGCTAAAGAAAAGGACAGTATTCAGGTTTAGGTTTCCATGACGGTTGTGACTCATTGATCTACAGTGTGTATTCCCCCATTTCTAATCTAATAATTGGTATTTAGGGCAGCTTTCTGCAAGCAAAGAAGCTTTTTGTATCTTTGTATAGAAAATCCTTGATTTACAAAAGTTCATTTAGTGACCATTCAATGTTACAAGGGCATTGAAAAAAGTGACTTATGACCATTTTTCACACTTATGACCGTTGCAGCATCCTCACAGTCATGAGAGAGTCGGCAAGGTAAAGCACCCCTCAACGTAAGTAACATCGAGTTGGCAGCCCACTCAGCCACGCCCACCCAGCCAGTCATTAGGGCAGAGAACCGGTTTTTTAAAAAATTGCAACCCATCACTGCATGAAACTGCACTTGAAGTCTGTTTAAAAACTTAAGCTGATACAGCATACAATGGCCCAGCTTATTATGGGTGCATGGATGATTCTAATCAGTGAAAGATACACACACACACACACACACACACACACACACAGTTGCTAGCAGGACTAATCTATTAGTGTGATATTATACCTACATTATTATGTTTACACTGTGAACTATTGATATCTTTTTAAAAAAAAAAATGTGACAGGAACAGTAAATAAACATTTGAATATTATTTAAAGAAATAATATCTTTATTCCTGAGTTGGAAAAAACATGTATTCAATTTTCAAGTAACATAAAAATTTGTGAGATAAATAATACCAGAGTCTTGCAAGATTTAAAAAAAATGCCTGAAAGTAATAGAATGGTATTGAACAAAAACACAAGTTTTTCAATGACAAAACAAAAAACAAATGTACAAGTACAGGATAGGACTTTTGTGTTTCATGCTAGTACCTATTAAGACATATCAACATATGTTGATTGCAAATTGAATGAATCAGCAATGTGATATGTTGCAGAAAAGGTAAATTTGAGTCAGGATGCATCAAAAAGAGTATTGTTTCCAAATACCAGGAAATTCAACATTGGGTCCCTGGTGCTCTCTAAGCTTGGTTGCTTTCTTGTAGATGTTTCATTACCAAAGTAGGTATCAGTATCACTGCTAGAAGGGAATCAGGTTTGCTGTTTGTTTATATATTAGTGGCTTGGCCTGTCAGTGTTAGTGGGAGTGTTCTTAGTTATACTTGGGCTTTTGTTTATTGTCAACTTTTTTCTCTGAGTTGGTTGTTCCTTGATTGGAGCATTATTTATTGCTTGAATATTGGTCTAGCATTAATCTTGGTGTGGATGTCTGCTTATTTGGGTGTTTATTGTTGCTGAGGAAATGTTTGGGTCTGTTGGCTTGGTCTAGGATGCTCACAGTTTGCCAGTTGAAACTATGACTAATACTCTCCATGTATTATGAAATTAAGGATTTTCCATCATGTCTTCTGACTGCTAGTTGGTGTTTATGGATGTGCTCTGCTAATCTTTGGCCTGTTTGCCCTACATGCTGGCTGTTACAGTTCTTCCACTGTATGCTGTAGATAACTCCTGTTTCCCATGGCCCCCAGGCTGCTTGGTATCTAAGTTTACTTAGGATGTTTTGGAAGGGTTTAGTTGGTTTGTGTACTATAGCATGATGATGGATGTTTATAAGAGTATGTTGGTTGTTTCTGAGATGTTTTTGATGTATGGCAATGTTATTCTTTTCACATATTGTGTTGATTGTGCTGTAGTGGTTTAAGCAGTCAAGCAGTTTTTGATAAAGTTGTGTGGGTATCCATTTTGTCTGAAGATGTTGCATAGATGATTTGTTTCCTTTTTCCGATGTTCAGGGTTTCTACAGGGTGTTTATCTAAATGGTGTTCTTACCCAGCTTCTCTTGTGGGAAGTTGGGTTGTTACTTTAGTACTGGTTAGCATGGGTAGTTTAATGAAAAACTTGTGTTTCTAATTTGCCACCGTTGCCTCTGCTGGTGAGACTATCCAGGAAGGATAGTATGTTATGGGGTTTTTTTTCCTTGCAAATTTTATTCCTTTGAAGATGTTGATAGTTTTGTGTGCCTTTTCTAGTTGTTCTTTTTTATGACAAAAGTGTTGTCTACATACATGCATGGGAGTGCTAAAGTTTCCTGGCATTGCATTATGATTTCTGCTGTGAGTCCTGAAAATAACAATCTAGTGATGTTCCTCTGATTTGTTGGCATATTTGGCTGTCAAAGTAAAAGTATTTAGTCAAGCAATTCAATTTTATTCTGCATTGATAAAACCCCTACTTTGAATAATTGACCAATTTGAGCATCCTGTTTCAAAACAAACTGGAAGAATCTTAGGTTCAGTAAAGGGTAATTCATATGTAGGGAAGGAGAAGGAGAAGGATATATTTGGATATAAAATGATTCAGAAAGAAATTGATAGCATTCTTCAAATACCTGGAAGTCAAAGCCATAGTTCCAGAATACAGTTATGGAATAATATATTTAGAGACAGAAGGCAGATTCTTGTAATTATGCATAAAATGGCTAGAAATAACAACAGTTCTATAGTGGAACTAATTAGCCAGAGGTGGTGGACTCTACTTATAAAAAGGTAGAGGTTAAATTTAATTTTGATTTCCAGATTAAGCAGGACTAAGGACTAAAGACTAAGAAACTAAAGACTAAAAATTGAAAACTAAGGTTAGAGCAAGATTGAGAATTAAAAACTATCTAGGTCACTCTCTCTGAGCCCAACTTACCTCATAGAGTTGTTCTTGTGAGGGGGAAAGAGTATTAGATATATTTGTCACCTTGAATTATTAATAAAAATAGTAAAGGTACAATCTAAAAAAATAATCTAAAATGTAAATGGTTTAAATGCCATTTCCCAATTCTATGAATAATTTAAGCCTTAAAAGAGCCTCAGGCAATTTTAATAGTGCTGTTCCCTCCTTCTATATTCCAGCAGCAATGAGCAGAAGGAAATAATAGTAAAAACCCATGGAGCTGGGTCTCACTACATTTTTAAAGCTCATGGACATGGACTACATCCAGGAAATTAATAGTAGATAGGACAATCTATTTACAGCTAGTCAGACACTCCAAGTATCAGCAGAATGACCTGCTAGGCCATGAAAGTGCATGAAGTACTGAAGCCTACCCTGAATAACATTTTTCTTTGTCTTTCCAGATATTCAGATCATGCATCCAATGGCTAGATGTAGTTAAGAAGTAAATTCATATTAATTTATTCCCCAATCCTGCTTATTTAGAAACAATTGATTAAATTTAAATCTTAAAGTTGAACTCTTTCTTCCTGTTAAATAAATCATTATCTGACAAATAGATACATCAACACCAACCTGGCCCATGGATTTATCCAGTCTGCTAAATCTAGAGTAGCTGCCCCAGTCCTCTTTAAAAAGAAAAAAGATGGGTCATTGAGGCTATGCGTTGACTTCAGGGGAATTAACACTGTATGCATGGAGAACACCTACCCACTTCCCTTCATAAAGGACATGACATGTTGACTCACCTGGCGAAGGGGAAAGTGTTCACCAAATTAGATCTATGAGAGGCATACTATCAGGTGTGAATCAAAGAAGGAGATGAGTGGAAAACTACATTCAACTGCCCTTTGGAGAGTTTCCAGTTCAAAGTGATGCCTTTTGGTCTGCAAGGAGCCCTGGCTGTGTTCATGCAGCTAATTAATGAAGTGCTGCATGAGCACCTATATAAGGGAGTTGATATATACTTAGATGACATTCTCATCTTTATGGAGACACTAGAGGAATATGGAATAGAATAGAATAGAATAGAATAGAATAGAATAGAATAGAATAGAATAGAATAGAATAGAATAGAATTTTTATTGGCAAGTGTGATTGGACACACAAGGAATTTGTCTTGGTGCATATGCTCTCAGTGTACATAAAAGAAAAGATACGTTCAGCAAGGTACAACATTTACAACACAATTGATGGTCAATATATCAATATAAATCATAAGGATTGCCAGCAACAAAGTTACAGTCATACAGTCATAAGTGGAAAGAGATTGGTGATGGAAACTATGAGAAGATTAATAGTAGTGCAGATTTAGTAAATAGTTTGACAGTGTTGAGGGAATTATTTGTTTAGCAGAGTGATGGCCTTCGGGGAAAAACTGTTCTTGTGTCTAGTTGTTCTGGTGTGCAGTGCTCTATAGCATCGTTTTGAGGGTAGGAGTCAAAACAGTTTATGTCCTGGATGTGAGGAATCTGTTAATATTTTCACGGCCCTCTTCTTGATTCGTGCAGTATACAGGTCCTCAATGGAAGGCAGGTTGGTAGCAATTATTTTTTCTGCAGTGAAGCTAGTTCATCGTATGTGAAGCTAGTTCATCAGGTGCTGGAAAAATTCCTTGTAGCCAAACTGTACGCGAAGCTGTCGAAGTATGAGTTCCATAAGACCTGCCTAAACTATCTGGGCTATTGAGTGTCAAGCAAGGACACGGAGATGGATCTGGTTAAAGTCAAAGCTGTTCTGGATGGCAACCCCCATGGACATGGAAGCAGCTGCAAAGCTTCCTGGGATTTGCTAACTTCTACTGGCATTCATCCCCTCTTTCACTTAGATCACTCTACCCATCATCGAACTGCTAAAGACTGGGGGGACACAACTACAGCTGAGTCAACCCCTAAAGTTAACCTTAGAATGTCAGAGGGCATTTGACAAATTGAAGCAGCTGTTTGCAAGGAGCCAATCCTAAGGCACCTTGATCCGGAATGGCCCTTTGTAATCCAAGCTGATGCCAACAATGTGGCCATTGCAGCAGTCCTCATTCAGAGGAATATAGAGGGTAATTTACAACCCTGCACTTACAGCTCCAAAGAACTGACTGAGACTGAATGGAAGTAGGCGGTGTGGGAGAAAGAGGCCTATGTGGTGTGTTAGGCCTTGCTGACCTGGAGACACTTCCTTTTGAGGTATGGACTGACCAAAAAAACCTAGAGGCACTGAAAAAACCCCAAAAGCTCTCTCCAAAGCAGGTCTGCTGGGCACAATATTTCAAACTATTCAAGTTTGAGCTGAAGTACATCCCTGGTGGTGGGGGGAACCTTCTAGCAGATGCTTTATTGCACAAACCACAGTACCACAGTAAATGTGAAAAGATGGGTCATTTTATGATTCCCCCCTTCCAATCTGCTTCACAAGCCATATCCAGGGGACAGGCTAAGCAAAGAAGAACCATGGATGGAAGAGTGAGGATGACTCAAAAGTTGAAGGATGAGCTGCCGGCTAACCCACGGTACAATGATAAACCAGGAATATTAACCCTCAAATATGGACTAGCCTGGAAGGGTTCTAAATTGTATATACCTAGCAGCTTCTGACTCCAAGTCCTCCAAAAGACTCACCATTCCAAGCAGGCAGGGCACTTTGGCTACTTGAAAACCCTGCATCTGGCCAGAAGGCAGTTTTGGTAGCTGAAGATGAAGAAGGATATTGAGGACTATGTCAAGATTTGCGCCATGTGCATGCCCATGAAGAAGAGGCCAGCAGAACCCCCTAGCTGCTCCAGCAGGTGTCCGATCCATCCCGACCTTGGGAAGAAATAGCCATGGATTTTATTGTTGAGCTCCCTGAGGGGGAGGGAATATGGTCATTTGGACCATAATAGATTTGTTTTCTACACAAGTCCATTTTATAGCTTGCCAAGGGCTCTCGCCAGCACAAAAACTGGCTAACCTGTTTATAAAACATATCTATAGACTGCATTGGGTTCCTGCAGAATCATCCCCGATAGGGGGGTCATATTCACCACTAAGTTCTGGAGGGAGTTCATGAGGTCCATTGGGTCCTTTCAGGGACTTAGTTCAGCATTAATGGGGCTAATGGGGCACTAATGGGGCTGCCAAACATATGAACACCATTGTGGAGCAATATTTGAGGTGCTATGTCAACTATCAGCAAACAGACTGGGCAGAGCTATTGCCTTTCGCTGAGATAGCATGCAACAATGCGGTACACAGTAGTACTGACCTTTCCAAGTCATCAGTGGCATGGTGCTTATCCCCATGCCTGAGTTCCCTAGGAAGCCACCCTCCTCCATGTCACTGGCAGAATGGATAGAGTTGTTGAAAAAAGCATGGGAAAATACCAAGCAAGCTCTAAGGAAGGCGACAAAAACCCATAAAGTGCAGGCCGACAAGCACTGGTCTCTCCAACTATAATATAAGGTGGGGGATAAGGTTTACTTAACCACAATACTTAAAGTTGAAACTAACTTCGAAGAAACTTGGTCCAAAGTTTTGGGTCATTCCCTATAGTGAAAGTAATCAACCCAATCACCATACAACTCAAACTCCCCAGGTTGCTATGGAAATTGCATCCAGTTTTCCAAGTGAGTTCCCAAGTCCAACCAGCAGATAGGGCACCTCCCCCCCCAAGCCACTTGTAATCACGATTCAAATGCATTATGAGATAAAGAAGATTTAGACTCGAGGGTATATAGGGGTCAGTTGCAGTATTTGGTGCACTGGAAGCAGGGGTGGGTTCTAAATTTTTTACTACCGGTTCTGTGGGCGTGGCTTATTTTGTGGGCGTGGCGTGGCGGTCATGTGACACTGGGCGTGGTTTGGTGGTCATGTGACTGGGTGAGAGTAGCTTGGCCATCATGTAACTGGGTAGGCATGGCCAATAACAATAAATAATAAGAGGTACCAAAAACCAAGTTTCACACTTTACACACACACAACACAACACAACACAACACAACTGACTCACACACAGTGTAAAAGCAGCTGCACTTCACCCAAAAGGGCCCCTGCAACAAGCAGGAACCTCACAAAGCCACAAAAAGCTCAAAAACCAAGTTTCACACTTTACACACACACACAACACAACACAACAGACTCACACACAAAATGCCACATACAGCTTTGTGAGATTCTGTGTGTTTATGTAGTTAGAGTGAAACACTACAGAAACTCACCAAATCTTAGAAAGCTGCACAAATATTTTGTTATTTTATTTAAATTTTTTGGATCTGGGTCTCCAACCTTATAACTTTAAAATTTGTGGACTTCAACTCCCAGAGTTCCTCAGCCAGCAAATCATTTGGCTGAGCAATGGATTCCAGGCAGATTTGTGGACTTCAACTCCCAGAGTTCCTGGGGAACTCCAATCAATTACATTGCCTGCAGCTGATTCTGCCTTCCAGACAACGTAACTGATTGGAGACGCCGAAGGAAAGCGAGCCCGAAAGGGGCTTGCTTAATTAAGTAAGTGAGGAGCGGGGGTTGGGTGCCAGAGAAAAAAAGTTTTTAAAATGCTCCTCTGAGGATCCCTGCTCAGCTACACGATCATACAGCCCAAGGAGCTGCTGATCCAATTCTACAGAGGAATTATTGAGTCTGTCATTTGCACCTCTATAACTGTCTGGTTCGGTTCTGCAACCCAACAAGAAAAACACAGACTTCAGAGGATAATTAGAACTGCAGAAAAAATAATTGCTACCAACTTGCCTTCCATTGAGGACTTGTATACTGCACGAATCAAGAAGAGGGCCGTGAAAATATTTGCAGATCCCTCGCATCCTGGACATAAACTGTTTCAACTCCTACCCTCAAAACGACGCTATAGAGCACTGCACACCAGAACAACTAGACACAAGAACAGTTTTTTCCCGAAGGCCATCACTCTGCTAAACAAATAATTCCATCAACACTGTCAAACTATTTACTGAATCTACACTACTATTAATCTTTCATAGTTCCCATCACCAATCTCTTTCCACTTATGACTGTATGACTATAACTTGTTGCTGGCAATCCTTATGATTTATATTGATATATTGATCATCAATTGTGTTGTAAATGTTGTACTTTGATGAGCGAATCTTTCTTTTATGTACACTGAGAGCATATGCACCAAGACAAATTCCTTGTGTGTCCAATCACACTTGGCCAATAAAAAATTCTATTCTATTCTATTCTATTCTATCAGAGGGTTTTTTTTCCTTTTAAAAGCCCCTTTTTGGCTTTTAAGCCTTAAAAGAGGCTTTTAAAAGTAAACAAAAAACAAAAAAACCTCTAATTATCGGAGAACCGGTTTGGGGGTGTGGCCAGCCAGCCATTACCACTGGTTCTCCGAACGCTAACAGAGTTTTACTACCGGCTCTACAGAACAGGAGCGAACCGGGGGCAACCCACCACTGACTGGAAGGGATACTCCATTTCAGAGGCCACGTGGGTGAAGAGTTGGAAAGTGAATGCAGATAGACTAGTGAAGTAATTCCATGACAAGTACCGCCAAAAACTAAAGGGTCCTCCTGGGGGATTGAGGGGGGGCGTTTAGGTATAATGCTCAGTTAACTTCCCTGTGCTCTATCCCCCTTTGCAGGAGGGTTCCTTCCAACGAAGGGGGGCAGCCTGTTAACCCTGAAGATGTTCTGGCTGTGGAGGGTTTTCCTTTTCCTTTTCTGTAGTTCTATTATAGATTGTTTCACATGGCTTTGGGTTTGCCAAAGCTTAGAGCTGAAGAGGGGGTTGTAATTAAAACAAACTAGTTCATTCCTAGGTCAAGCACATTTCAACTGCCACTGGCTAGAGGTGGAGGATGGAGTTACCTGGTAACCAACTAGTGCTTGGATTGGACAATGTGATTTATTGCTTTAGGAGAAAGTGAAACTTTCAGTTTTATTGAGGTGGAAAGGCTGGGAAAACTCAGAGTTGGCTTTGCACCAGTTGATGCCAAAATGATGTCTCCAAAATAAAAACTGTTCTTTTAGAATCTGCCTCGGAGTTCTTTGAAATGGGCTCATTTCTTGGAACCCTGAGAGCATCCTGAAAATTGGTCAGGAAGAGGATGTCTTGGAAGAGCACCAGCGGTCCATTGGCGGGGGAAGAGTGCTGGCAGAGGGCCAGTCGAGAATAAGTGGCTGCAATGGTCAGCTATGGTGGACAGGCGATGGTGGAGTGAGTGCAGCCGTGGTTAATTGTGGTTCCTGTGATTAATTGTCCCATTCCAGAGGAAGACCTACATCTCATAGGAGTAAGAAGAGATACACTTCTCTGCACATAATCTTTCAGCCTATTAGTCACTCAACATATATTCACCCTTATGTTACAAACTGAAAAGAGCCTTTGCAGCCAAACTTTTGTAATAATACAAGATAGAAAAATAGCTTCTGGTTTTCTTTAATCAAAAGCTTTATGAGTTATATTTTAGTACATTCAGTAATACTGCTGTACAAAATGTGTCTTCTTGTTCTTATTACAAATAAGTCTTTATGTTGTAAATTCATATTATTGTATGCCACAACTTGGCATATTAAGCCCAAATCATAACTTTATATCGTTTATTTCTTCTTGAACCAATAGAATATGTAGAAAAGAATAGTTGCCAGACTTTAAGTCATAAAACAACAAGATTAGCTAGATTTTTCCACTGGGGCTATTCTCAGATAATTATTGTATCTAATAGTCTTTATGGTGCAACATGTCAAAGGGAATACTGAGAATATGGCTGGAAGCCAAAGCTGAAAATAATGCTTTTCATAAACAGCATGAAAATCTAAAATCATCCTTATATTTACTGAAGGTATTGAAGTAACTGATATTATTTGTTACAGAAACATTTTTAAAAAAACATTTTAAAACTTGGCTATTTGGGCTAGAATATGTGGAGATCCTTTGTGGTCTGATTGGTCTGGTAGCACTATTTTTTTTTCCAGAGAAGAGAATTAGCATATAAAGGAACACTTTATTCTTCTTCATGTTCCAAAGCATCTTTTGGAGACTGAATCCAAAGGACTCTCAATCCTGCTAAGGGATTATAGAAGTGAAAATTATTGCTTTTCAAGTTTTAGCACCTGAGATCTCCTGATCACTATCTTCCTCACTAGGTGGGATATACTTATATTTAATCTACAGTAATTACATGTTTCTCATATACAATTTCTATTATTTGTTATCTTTTGGATTTGTTTGGAAACACACTTTGGTAAGCTGCAAGATAAATACTTTTTAAAAAGCTTTCTGTGGAGAGGACACAAAATACATTAATTGATACCTCAGACAAAACTACTTTTTTGTTATGAAATTTTCAAAACAAAATTTTAAAAGTCTGACTTTGATATGTTTAGCCTGTGAAGAACAGAATGTGCTTGTATGAAAAGTGACTCACTAAAACTCCCAGCTACTTTTCTATTCAAATTAGTAGGGCTCCAGGTTGGTTAAGATTTTCCGGTTTTTAATGATATAACATTCTGTAACATTGTCTTGAGCTTTTTATCAAGGAGTCTGGTGCAAGACACAAGCTTTCATAAGCTACAGCTCATTTCATCAAATGTGAATTGTAACTTAATGAGTGGATAAATTAACAAGATTGAAATTGGTTCCCGTCTTCAAAAAAAGGAAAAAAATGGCTTTAGGAAACTACAGAATAACAGAGTTGGAAGGGACCTTGGATGTCTTCTAATTCAATTCCCTGCTCAAGCAGGAACCCTATACCATTCCAGACATATGGCTGCCCAGTCTCTTTTTAAAAGCTTCCAGTGATGGAGCACCCACAACTTGTAAAGGCAAGATGTTCATTGTTCTCATTGTCAGGAAATTTATCCTCAGTTCTAAGGTTGCTTCTTGTCCTTGATTAATTTCTATCCACTGCTTTTTGTCTTCTATTGCTTTGGAAAAGTGGTTGAACCGCTCTTCTTTGTAGCAGCCCTTCAAATATTGGAACACTGCTATCATATCGCCCTTAGTTCTTTTTTTCACTAGAGTAAAGGTAAAGGTTCCCCTCGCACATACATGCTAGTCATTGCCGACTCTAGGGGGCGGTGCTCATCTCTGTTTTAAAGCCGAAGAGCCAGCGCTGTCCGAAGACGTCTCCGTGGTCATGTGGCCGGCATGACTCAACACCAAAGGCGCACGGAATACTGTTACCTTCCCGCCAAAGGTGGTCCCTATTTTTTCTACTTGCATTTTTACGTGCTTTCGAAACTGCTAGATTGGCAGAAGCTGGGACAAGTAACAGGAGCTCACCCCATTACACACCCGAGGGTTACAAGGGGAACTAGAAAAACAAGGAAATGAGCATAGGCGACCGGGTGTGGGCCCGAAACTATGGGGACGGCCCTAGTTGGTTCGCAGGACAAATAATAAAGTAACAGGGCCAAAATCGTCGTGGTAGAGCTACCAGACAACCGAGTGTGGCGGCGCCACATAGATCAGTTAAGGAAACGAATAACTGACCAAAACCAAAACCAACAGAGACAGGTAATGACCAATACCACTTTGAATCCACAGCTGACAATGACCCGGGAGGCGCAAGACTTAGCTGAGGTCCCAGAGTTCCAGCGACGCCATCAGGTCCCGAGGGAAACAGCAGGAAAATTCCAAAATTAATCCAAGGCCGGATGGCCAAGAAAAGAGTCGGCCAATAATCCAGAGCCCGATGGCCCAGAGAAAGAGCTGGGAGGAGAAAACAGCCCCTCCGGCCAGCTCAAAACACCACCCAGAACTGAACCGCGCAGGTCAGAAAGAACTAGGAGACGCCCAGGTTATTTGCGTGACTACGTCGAAAAATAACATGTGAATAAATATGTAAATAAGACCAAGTGTTTTCTGGGAGGGGAGGAGTGTTATGTATTAACAGTTGTGCCTTTAAATATTTGAGCGGGAAATCAGCACGTTGCTGATTGGACGAAGCCTCCAGCAGAACTGTATAAAAGGAGAGGTTTTGGCCCCAGCCTGTTGCTGGGTTCACCCTATATTAAAGAGCTGTTGTCACTACCCTGGTCTCCAGCCTCGTTACTTCCCGAACTTAACAGGCGGTGTGGGAGAAAGAGGCCTATGTGGTGTGTTAGGCCTTGCTGACCTGGAG
Source organism: Ahaetulla prasina (assembly GCF_028640845.1). Taxonomy (NCBI): domain Eukaryota; kingdom Metazoa; phylum Chordata; class Lepidosauria; order Squamata; family Colubridae; genus Ahaetulla; species Ahaetulla prasina. The sequence continues at coordinate 68,403,829 of NC_080542.1, forward strand.
ACACTTCCTTTTGAGGTATGGACTGACCAAAAAAACCTAGAGGCACTGAAAAAACCCCAAAAGCTCTCTCCAAAGCAGGTCTGCTGGGCACAATATTTCAAACTATTCAAGTTTGAGCTGAAGTACATCCCTGGTGGTGGGGGGAACCTTCTAGCAGATGCTTTATTGCACAAACCACAGTACCACAGTAAATGTGAAAAGATGGGTCATTTTATGATTCCCCCCTTCCAATCTGCTTCACAAGCCATATCCAGGGGACAGGCTAAGCAAAGAAGAACCATGGATGGAAGAGTGAGGATGACTCAAAAGTTGAAGGATGAGCTGCCGGCTAACCCACGGTACAATGATAAACCAGGAATATTAACCCTCAAATATGGACTAGCCTGGAAGGGTTCTAAATTGTATATACCTAGCAGCTTCTGACTCCAAGTCCTCCAAAAGACTCACCATTCCAAGCAGGCAGGGCACTTTGGCTACTTGAAAACCCTGCATCTGGCCAGAAGGCAGTTTTGGTAGCTGAAGATGAAGAAGGATATTGAGGACTATGTCAAGATTTGCGCCATGTGCATGCCCATGAAGAAGAGGCCAGCAGAACCCCCTAGCTGCTCCAGCAGGTGTCCGATCCATCCCGACCTTGGGAAGAAATAGCCATGGATTTTATTGTTGAGCTCCCTGAGGGGGAGGGAATATGGTCATTTGGACCATAATAGATTTGTTTTCTACACAAGTCCATTTTATAGCTTGCCAAGGGCTCTCGCCAGCACAAAAACTGGCTAACCTGTTTATAAAACATATCTATAGACTGCATTGGGTTCCTGCAGAATCATCCCCGATAGGGGGGTCATATTCACCACTAAGTTCTGGAGGGAGTTCATGAGGTCCATTGGGTCCTTTCAGGGACTTAGTTCAGCATTAATGGGGCTAATGGGGCACTAATGGGGCTGCCAAACATATGAACACCATTGTGGAGCAATATTTGAGGTGCTATGTCAACTATCAGCAAACAGACTGGGCAGAGCTATTGCCTTTCGCTGAGATAGCATGCAACAATGCGGTACACAGTAGTACTGACCTTTCCAAGTCATCAGTGGCATGGTGCTTATCCCCATGCCTGAGTTCCCTAGGAAGCCACCCTCCTCCATGTCACTGGCAGAATGGATAGAGTTGTTGAAAAAAGCATGGGAAAATACCAAGCAAGCTCTAAGGAAGGCGACAAAAACCCATAAAGTGCAGGCCGACAAGCACTGGTCTCTCCAACTATAATATAAGGTGGGGGATAAGGTTTACTTAACCACAATACTTAAAGTTGAAACTAACTTCGAAGAAACTTGGTCCAAAGTTTTGGGTCATTCCCTATAGTGAAAGTAATCAACCCAATCACCATACAACTCAAACTCCCCAGGTTGCTATGGAAATTGCATCCAGTTTTCCAAGTGAGTTCCCAAGTCCAACCAGCAGATAGGGCACCCCCCCCCCAAGCCACTTGTAATCACGATTCAAATGCATTATGAGATAAAGAAGATTTAGACTCGAGGGTATATAGGGGTCAGTTGCAGTATTTGGTGCACTGGAAGCAGGGGTGGGTTCTAAATTTTTTACTACCGGTTCTGTGGGCGTGGCTTATTTTGTGGGCGTGGCGTGGCGGTCATGTGACACTGGGCGTGGTTTGGTGGTCATGTGACTGGGTGAGAGTAGCTTGGCCATCATGTAACTGGGTAGGCATGGCCAATAACAATAAATAATAAGAGGTACCAAAAACCAAGTTTCACACTTTACACACACACAACACAACACAACACAACACAACTGACTCACACACAGTGTAAAAGCAGCTGCACTTCACCCAAAAGGGCCCTGCAACAAGCAGGAACCTCACAAAGCCACAAAAGCTCAAAACCAAGTTTCACACTTTACACACACACACAACACAACACAACAGACTCACACACAAAATGCCACATACAGCTTTGTGAGATTCTGTGTGTTTATGTAGTTAGAGTGAAACACTACAGAAACTCACCAAATCTTAGAAAGCTGCACAAATATTTTGTTATTTTATTTAAATTTTTTGGATCTGGGTCTCCAACCTTATAACTTTAAAATTTGTGGACTTCAACTCCCAGAGTTCCTCAGCCAGCAAATCATTTGGCTGAGCAATGGATTCCAGGCAGATTTGTGGACTTCAACTCCCAGAGTTCCTGGGGAACTCCAATCAATTACATTGCCTGCAGCTGATTCTGCCTTCCAGACAACGTAACTGATTGGAGACGCCGAAGGAAAGCGAGCCCGAAAGGGGCTTGCTTAATTAAGTAAGTGAGGAGCGGGGGTTGGGTGCCAGAGAAAAAAAGTTTTTAAAATGCTCCTCTGAGGATCCCTGCTCAGCTACACGATCATACAGCCCAAGGAGCTGCTGATCCAATTCTACAGAGGAATTATTGAGTCTGTCATTTGCACCTCTATAACTGTCTGGTTCGGTTCTGCAACCCAACAAGAAAAACACAGACTTCAGAGGATAATTAAAACTGCAGAAAAAATAATTGCTACCAACTTGCCTTCCATTGAGGACTTGTATACTGCACGAATCAAGAAGAGGGCCGTGAAAATATTTGCAGATCCCTCGCATCCTGGACATAAACTGTTTCAACTCCTACCCTCAAAACGACGCTATAGAGCACTGCACACCAGAACAACTAGACACAAGAACAGTTTTTTCCCGAAGGCCATCACTCTGCTAAACAAATAATTCCATCAACACTGTCAAACTATTTACTGAATCTGCACTACTATTAATCTTCTCATCATTCCCATCACCAATCTCTTTCCACTTATGACTGTATGACTATAACTTGTTGCTGGCAATCCTTATGATTTATATTGATATATTGATCATCAATTGTGTTGTAAATGTTGTACCTTGATGAACGTATCTTTTCTTTTATGTACACTGAGAGCATATGCACCAAGACAAATTCCTTGTGTGTCCAATCACACTTGGCCAATAAAAAATTCTATTCTATTCTATTCTATTCTATCAGAGGGTTTTTTTTCCTTTTAAAAGCCCCTTTTTGGCTTTTAAGCCTTAAAAGAGGCTTTTAAAAGTAAACAAAAAACAAAAAAACCTCTAATTATCGGAGAACCGGTTTGGGGGTGTGGCCAGCCAGCCATTACCACTGGTTCTCCGAACGCTAACAGAGTTTTACTACCGGCTCTACAGAACAGGAGCGAACCGGGGGCAACCCACCACTGACTGGAAGGGATACTCCATTTCAGAGGCCACGTGGGTGAAGAGTTGGAAAGTGAATGCAGATAGACTAGTGAAGTAATTCCATGACAAGTACCGCCAAAAACTAAAGGGTCCTCCTGGGGGATTGAGGGGGGGCGTTTAGGTATAATGCTCAGTTAACTTCCCTGTGCTCTATCCCCCTTTGCAGGAGGGTTCCTTCCAACGAAGGGGGGCAGCCTGTTAACCCTGAAGATGTTCTGGCTGTGGAGGGTTTTCCTTTTCCTTTTCTGTAGTTCTATTATAGATTGTTTCACATGGCTTTGGGTTTGCCAAAGCTTAGAGCTGAAGAGGGGGTTGTAATTAAAACAAACTAGTTCATTCCTAGGTCAAGCACATTTCAACTGCCACTGGCTAGAGGTGGAGGATGGAGTTACCTGGTAACCAACTAGTGCTTGGATTGGACAATGTGATTTATTGCTTTAGGAGAAAGTGAAACTTTCAGTTTTATTGAGGTGGAAAGGCTGGGAAAACTCAGAGTTGGCTTTGCACCAGTTGATGCCAAAATGATGTCTCCAAAATAAAAACTGTTCTTTAGAATCTGCCTCGGAGTTCTTTGAAATGGGCTCATTTCTTGGAACCCTGAGAGCATCCTGAAAATTGGTCAGGAAGAGGATGTCTTGGAAGAGCACCAGCGGTCCATTGGCGGGGGAAGAGTGCTGGCAGAGGGCCAGTCGAGAATAAGTGGCTGCAATGGTCAGCTATGGTGGACAGGCGATGGTGGAGTGAGTGCAGCCGTGGTTAATTGTGGTTCCTGTGATTAATTGTCCCATTCCAGAGGAAGACCTACATCTCATAGGAGTAAGAAGAGATACACTTCTCTGCACATAATCTTTCAGCCTATTAGTCACTCAACATATATTCACCCTTATGTTACAAACTGAAAAGAGCCTTTGCAGCCAAACTTTTGTAATAATACAAGATAGAAAAATAGCTTCTGGTTTTCTTTAATCAAAAGCTTTATGAGTTATATTTTAGTACATTCAGTAATACTGCTGTACAAAATGTGTCTTCTTGTTCTTATTACAAATAAGTCTTTATGTTGTAAATTCATATTATTGTATGCCACAACTTGGCATATTAAGCCCAAATCATAACTTTATATCGTTTATTTCTTCTTGAACCAATAGAATATGTAGAAAAGAATAGTTGCCAGACTTTAAGTCATAAAACAACAAGATTAGCTAGATTTTTCCACTGGGGCTATTCTCAGATAATTATTGTATCTAATAGTCTTTATGGTGCAACATGTCAAAGGGAATACTGAGAATATGGCTGGAAGCCAAAGCTGAAAATAATGCTTTTCATAAACAGCATGAAAATCTAAAATCATCCTTATATTTACTGAAGGTATTGAAGTAACTGATATTATTTGTTACAGAAACATTTTTAAAAAAACATTTTAAAACTTGGCTATTTGGGCTAGAATATGTGGGAGATCCTTTGTGGTCTGATTGGTCTGGTAGCACTATTTTTTTTTCCAGAGAAGAGAATTAGCATATAAAGGAACACTTTATTCTTCTTCATGTTCCAAAGCATCTTTTGGAGACTGAATCCAAAGGACTCTCAATCCTGCTAAGGGATTATAGAAGTGAAAATTATTGCTTTTCAAGTTTTAGCACCTGAGATCTCCTGATCACTATCTTCCTCACTAGGGTGGGATATACTTATATTTAATCTACAGTAATTACATGTTTCTCATATACAATTTCTATTATTTGTTATCTTTTGGATTTGTTTGGAAACACACTTTGGTAAGCTGCAAGATAAATACTTTTTAAAAAGCTTTCTGTGGAGAGGACACAAAATACATTAATTGATACCTCAGACAAAACTACTTTTTTGTTATGAAATTTTCAAAACAAAATTTTAAAAGTCTGACTTTGATATGTTTAGCCTGTGAAGAACAGAATGTGCTTGTATGAAAAGTGACTCACTAAAACTCCCAGCTACTTTTCTATTCAAATTAGTAGGGCTCTAGTTTGTTTAAGATTTTTTCCGGTTTTTTTTAATGATATAACATTCTGTAACATTGTCTTGAGCTTTTTATCAAGGAGTCTGGTGCAAGACACAAGCTTTCATAAGCTACAGCTCATTTCATCAAATGTGAATTGTAACTTAATGAGTGGATAAATTAACAAGATTGAAATTGGTTCCCGTCTTCAAAAAAAGGAAAAAAATGGCTTTAGGAAACTACAGAATAACAGAGTTGGAAGGGACCTTGGATGTCTTCTAATTCAATTCCCTGCTCAAGCAGGAACCCTATACCATTCCAGACATATGGCTGCCCAGTCTCTTTTTAAAAGCTTCCAGTGATGGAGCACCCACAACTTGTAAAGGCAAGATGTTCATTGTTCTCATTGTCAGGAAATTTATCCTCAGTTCTAAGGTTGCTTCTTGTCCTTGATTAATTTCTATCCACTGCTTTTTGTCTTCTATTGCTTTGGAAAAGTGGTTGAACCGCTCTTCTTTGTAGCAGCCCTTCAAATATTGGAACACTGCTATCATATCGCCCTTAGTTCTTTTTTTCACTAGAGTAAAGGTAAAGGTTCCCCTCGCACATACATGCTAGTCATTGCCGACTCTAGGGGGCGGTGCTCATCTCTGTTTTAAAGCCGAAGAGCCAGCGCTGTCCGAAGACGTCTCCGTGGTCATGTGGCCGGCATGACTCAACACCAAAGGCGCACGGAATACTGTTACCTTCCCGCCAAAGGTGGTCCCTATTTTTTCTACTTGCATTTTTACGTGCTTTCGAAACTGCTAGATTGGCAGAAGCTGGGACACGTAACAGGAGCTCACCCCATTACACGGCAGCACTACGGATTCGAACCGCTGAGCTACCGACCTTTCGATCAACAAGCTCAACGTCCTAGCCTCTGAGCCACTGCGTCCCTTTTCACTAGAGTAGACAAACCCAATTCCTGCAACCAATCTTCATATGTTTTAGCCTCCAGCTCCCTAATCATCTTTGTTGCTCTTCTCTGCACTCTTCCCAGAATCTCAACATCTTTTTTTATATTGTGGTGATCCACAGTGGATGCAGTGATTCAAATGTTGTCTTACCAAGACCTTATAAAGTAGTACAGTCGAGTCCCGCTTCGGGCTTGCCATACCTGGGGGTGGGGGCACAAAGCCATTTCTTTCCCCAGCGGGCAAGCAGAGAGCAAAAGGAGCTGCACAAAGCCGTTTCTTTTGCCAGGGGCGAGCGGAGAGCAAGAGGAGTTGCAAAGGCACCCACCGGGACAGCGCTGACCAGCCGTTCATCAATTGAGCATTCTTCAGTAGCGGGGCACATTAAGGCAGCTCCGGACAGCCATCCGGCAGTGGCAGTGGGAAGCACGAAGACATGGCTACTGCGGTGGTGCTAGGATGTCTGGGACCAGAGCAACGCCCATAGCAACACAGCCGCCCATCAGCAGTTTGCCCCTGCAGCTGCTCACATGTCCCTGTGCATCCAGCCCTGTAGTCCAGGACCCTACCGGTGGCCTCAGGCCCACACCCAGATATCAGCCACAGACAGCCGGATGCTGGGTGGCCAGCAGGCATGGCTGATCGATCAGTGGGCATGGCTGAGTGCCTCAGCACTGACTTTGCTGATTTTGCTTTATACTTAATTGTAACAAGGCTCCGGCCTATGAGTGAGAGGTTAAACCTGGATTCTTGAATTGCTGAGTTTCCTGTGTGTGTTTGCTTGACTCCTCCCTGGTCCGGGCCTGGACTGTTTGAGAAGTGCTACACTTCACATTATCTTAATTCTATCCCTCCATTAATGCAGCCTAAGATTGCACTGGCATTTTTGGTGTCTACAACACACTGCTGACTCATATTTAAGTAATTGTCCACTAAGACTCTCAGATCCCTCTCACAATTACTGCTATTGAGCCAAGTTTCACCTGACCTGTACCTATATATTTGAGTTTTCTTGCTTAAGTTTAAAACCTTACTTTTCGGTACTTACTTACCTTATTTTTCATTTTGTTAGATAGGATGCAGTGTCCAAATCTGCTAAGATCCATCTGGATCTTAAGTTTATTTTCTAGGGTGTTGGCTATTTCTGCCAGCTTGGTGTAATTTGGAAATTTGATGAGTTACCTTTCTATTTCCTCATCTAAATCATTTATAAAGATATTGAACTATGGGGTACACAACTGCTTACTTCCCTCCATATGGATGAAGTTCCATTAGGACTATACCTGTAGTGTAGTTTATCAATCATTTACGAATCCATCTGGTGATGATGCTATATATCCCACATTTTTCTAGCTTACCAAGAAGCAGGTTGTGGTCGACTGTATAATATTTGAAAGTCCCACAAGATCTTTACCTTCTTATTTTCGGTAACTTTTTCCACTTTCTGCTCCCATGACTTTTTGGATACAGGTAAGTCATATTTTTTTACATAATGACTAGTGGATTAATTTAGCAACTCGGTCATGTCTAGCTTTGTAATCAGTTTGTGCAATTTTGCTGCATTCACATATTAAATATGAAATAGTTTCGACTTTGTTGTTGCAAAGTCAGCAGTTTGGATTGTTAGTGGATTTTGGTATCTTTGCTTTCATGGCATTAGTTTATAGTGCTCGTTCTTGATCAGCCAGTATTAAACATTCCATTTCTTTCTTGATGGTTCCCATCTTAAGCCATGCCCATGTAAGATTGTCACCACATTTTCTTTCAATGTTTTTCAAGTGTTGTCTATGCAAAGCTTTGGTTTTCCCTCTATTTAATCTGTCATCCTGCTGTTTTTCCTTATATTCTGTCTTTGTTTCTGTTGTTTTTATAATGTTCTCTGTTTTCACAGCAATTTTTCTGTACTTTGGTTCATATAATCATTCAAACTTCATTTTTCTTTTTGTACAGTTTGATGGATTTGTAATAGCCCTCTGCCTCCTATTTTTCTTGGCAGGTACAACCTGTCGATGTCACTTTGTGGATATAAAGCTTGATACATATTCAAAAGTTTGCGCATTTTCCAGTCCACGTTTTCTAGTTCAGCCAAAGTCTAGTTGATGATACCAACTGAGTAGTGTAACATTAGAACTGCCCATGTATTAATGGCTTTAATTATGTCTCCAGCATTCAAATTTTATTTTAATATTTTGCAGACTCTCCTGATGTATTCCTTTTGCATTGACTCTTTAACTTTTCCATTTAAGATGTTATCTGCTTCCAATATGCCTAGGTGTTTGTCACTGTCATCCTTTGCTAATGCTTTCATTATGCTTCCATTTCCCAATTCTATTCCTTCTATTTTTCCTTGCTGCATGGATAATATAGCACATTTTTCAAGTCCCAAGTTCATTTTGAACTTTGTTATTATTATTTTTTATAGTTTTATGTAACTATTATGTTGTTGTTGTTATTTGTTGCAATCTTAATTCATTCTGAGCCTTAGCTTTCCTGACATCATCTTCGCAGATATGAGGAATTTGCTGGTATTCTGCCTTCATTATGTGTCCTTCTTTCCATTTTTTAATACTTATCCTTTTTGCCTTTCACTTTATCAGAAAGTTCTTTGCGCAACCTGTTAAATTCTTCCTGGATTTCTTTTTTTCCCAGTGATATTGTGCTCGAGTGGGCTTTTATCATCATATTTTAACATATTTTCTCAAACTTCATGAGTTGTTTTCTCCCTTTAAGATTTTCATCCATGGAATGCTTCCCAAATTCTAAGTTTTTTTGAAATCAGCTCTTTTAAAGTCTAAGACAGTGGTTTGATTATGTTCTGTTACTTGAGTTTGCATTATATTGAATTCTAATATGACAGGAGAATCTTTTCTGCTGTTGCTCCTGCCCTCTGCCCTCTAATATGAGGTTGGCTCCAACCCTCTTATCTTTTTATAAGGGCCTAAAAGCTGCTGAGAGGTCAAGGAGAGCAAGGATGGTTGCACTATCCTCATCTAGCTCTTGCCATTTCCATCCCATAACCAGGCCTGAATCCTGACTGAAAGGGTCCAGATAATCTGCTTCATCCAGGATCCTTTGCAGCTGCCAGGCAACTACTTTTGCATAACTTTCACTAAGAATGGGAGGTTGAAAACTGGATAAAAATTGTCTAGGCAGGTGAGATCCAGGAACAGTTTTTTTTTAAGGAGAGGGCAAACCAGAGCTTGCTAAAAAGCATCCAGAAATGTCCTCTCTTCTAGTGATGTATTAATAACTGTCTGGACCTATTCACTAATCTCCATCCTGGAGGATTTCACCATCCAAAAAGGACAAGGATCTAACTGCAGGTGGTGGCACTGACAGCAGCAAGGGCACTGTCCACTTCATTAGGGCTAACCGGATCAAACTAATCCCAGATAACAGAACAAGACCTCTCCCCAGGTATCTCACACAAACTGTCTCCACACATGGGGTCCAACTGGAAACAAATCAAATGACTTTGACCATCAGGTACTGAACAAACTCCTCTGCCCATCCCTGCAAAAGATCACTTGACTTAGGAGGGAATGGATGACCCAAAACTGGGCCTCAGAGTGTCATGCTGAGGACACAATAAGAACAGAAAAATGATACTGTTTTATCACTCTTACAATCAAGAGGTAAGCCTAAATAGTAGCTCTGAGTTATGTCCAGTTGGAGTCATCCCTTGTCTTCTTCCATTGGCAATATAGGTGTCTCTTTTTAGAAAAGATTGGACAACTATTTGTCCAGAATGGCATAGAGTCTCTTGTTTGACAAGCGGTTGGACGAGAAGGCCTCCACGTTCTCCTCCAACTCTGTTATTCTATATTCTATTCTGTATTCTGGATAAAATTGGAAGAGGAGGGGAAGATAGGATGGTTACAGGATGCATGTAAAATAGATTCACTGAGCTGACAATATTCCCATCTATAACACCTTGAATTATATGAAAATATGCAAATGGATCATAGAACAAATCAATTCAGAATTCTCACTTGAGGGACAAATGACTGTACTCAAATTATATTTTGGACACATTATTGAAAGACATAGTTCTCTAGGTTAGAAAAAAAGATAAAGGACTCTGTGGATTTTACTCTGCTAGTCATTGCTGACTATAAGGGGTAGTTCTAATCTTCATTTCAAGGCCATTGACCCAGTGCTGTCTGAAGCATTTCTGTGGTTATGACATTATATTGGTACTATATAAGCTACACGCATTTGAATGCTTTCAAACTGCTAAGTTGTCAGGAGTGGGACAAGGACAGGAACTCATTCCATTGCATGGCACTCAAACCTGGCCTGTAGGCTTTCAAGCCGACAAGTCCAGTGTCTTAACCACACTGCTCCATATTCTAGAGTATAGTTCTCTAGAGAAATATATAAAGCTAGAAAATACATAAGGAAATAGGGCTGAGAATGACCAGTAGCAAGGGGAATAGATGTTATCAGCAATGATGGGAACACCATAGGAAGACTTAAGGCTCAGTCTGGAACCTATAATTTTCTAGAAAAATTCTTTCATTTTAAAGAAAATTATAACCTATTGGTATTATCAGAGTACAACTGGTATGTATTTTGCATAAATATAAATTATCAGCTCATTTCCAATTTTTCCATTATTTAGTATTTGTTTCATGCTCAGTCATTCCAAGGTTACAAAAAATTGGTATACTCACTAGAAAGAAATTATAAGCGAGTTCTAAATCAGGAGAGAAAAAGATGATCAGGAACAATGAAAGAAAACCACTATGGGATTCTGTATTTCTGAGTCATCACTTAATGAACTAGAATTGCCTTTTCTGAAGGTATAGAATAAATAGATTGCTTGGAGTGCTATAGATCATGCCCAAAATTAGATACAGTGCACATCATTAAGAACCAGATAATACTAGAATAATTTCATCTTACCTAGTGCCAGGCTAATGCTATTTAAAAAGAGTATGGAAATTTTAAAATCATTCTAATAGCTTTCCAATTCTATACCACACATGAAGAAACAATCCATCTTTCTAGACTCCCATTTAGCTGAGGAGTTTATACTGGACCAATTCATGATCATTTAAACTGTATAGTACATTAATTGCATAGCAAAGATGTCAAGTTTAATTCCTCAAATATCCAAAGAAATTTATGAGAGTCACTACAGTCCTGCTCTCTGGAGCCAACTCAGGGCTAAATTGACTAATGAAGCTAATTGGGTAAAGAAGATTTTACTAAAGCAAAATTAGTATTCCTAATTTTGTCATTCTGTTTAATTAGGGCCGCGGTGTGGCTCAGGCTGTAAGAAGCCTGTTATTAAAACACAGCTGCCTGCAATTACTGCAGGTTCTAGTCCCACCAGGTCCAAGGTTGACTCAGCCTTCCATCCTTTATAAGGTAGGTAAAATGAGGATCCAGATTGTTGGGGGGGCAATAAGTTGACTTTGTAAATATACAAATAGAATGAGACTATTGCCTTACACACTGTAAGCCGCCCTGAGTCTTCGGAGAAAGGCGGGATATAAATGTAAACAAACAAAAAAAATTCACACCTGTCTACCTAGGAATAATTTAGAAATGAGTTTACCTTGTTGGCAAGTGAGTGCATCTTTGAAATAAGAAATTTGGATTTTGATGAGTTGAAAGTAGAACTGTAAGGGTTAGGGCAGTAAAAAAAAAAGAAGTCTTATAGTTGCTGTTTATCTCATGGCTGACCTCATCTGGGCTTGGAAGCTAAGCAAGATCAATCTCCACTGAAGTTTCAGTGGAGAAACTTCAGGGAATACCAAGACTATTGTTGCCCCAAAAATTATATGGATATAACCATTAAATCACCAGAAGTTGAGCTCTGCTAAAATAAGACTTTTAACTATTCAACTGTAACAATAACTTCATATATTTAATTGTACACAGACAGGTACATCATTTTCAAGAGATCTCTACTTGGTCTAGTTCTGCAAAAGAAACACATATTCCATTTCCTATATGACATGTAAAAACATTGGTATATTGTATTCTGACAAGTTTATTCCAAATGCTAGGGAATGAATTCACTGTGTGGAGCTGCTTCCTCAGGAATATGTTCTATTTCATACAATTTGTTTGTTTGTTTTCTTAAGAGAAATCAGCAGTCTGGTTTCAATATTCTGGTGTAATTTTTTAAAATGCTATTATTATGTTACCCAATATGAGTCTTCTACCACAATGAATTTGTAAAATTTGTGAATGTGCATGTGCACACATGCATACACACACATAAAGTAATGAATGCACAGGAACAAATATTTCAGGTTTGACTTCTATTAAAATAATCTTTATTTGTATCTGAGAATTGTCATATTTATAACATCTTATGGAACAAGACCATCTTGGGATCTGTAACAGTGATGTAAAGTGTGAACAGGATTCTAGATATTAGCCATGGTTTTTCCCAAGATACTCTCTGGGAGAGGATCCTGATGCTAGAATGGGTCCCAATGAGTATACTTTCTATACAAAGCACAAATGCCCCCTCCCAATCCTGAAAATGATACATTTCTTCTGAACCATTGCTTAAAGGATCAAAAATAAAACTTTGAAAGTCTTTAGGTAAAGGTAAAGGTTCCCCTCGCACATAAATGCTAGTCATTGCCGACTCTAGGGGGTGGTGCTCATCTCCGTTTCAAAGCAAAGAGCCAGCCCTATCTGAAGATGTCTCCGTGGTCATGTGACTGGCATGACTCAACACCAAAGGCACATGGAACAGTGTTACCTTTCCACCAAAGGTAATCCCTATTTTTTCTACTTGCATTTTTATGTGCTTTCGAAACTGCTAGGTTGGCAGAAGCTGGGACAAGTAACGGGAGCTCACCCCGTTACATGGCAGCACAAGGGATTCGAACCGCTGAGCTGCCGACCTTTTGACCGACAAGCTCAACGTCCTAGATTTTTGTAGACTTTAGTTCAGCATTCAATACCATCATTCCAGACATTCTTCTAACTAAGCTAAATCAGCTACAGGTACCGGAACAGACTTGTAAGTGGATCACAAGCTTCCTAACAAACAGGAAGCAGCAGGTGAAGCTAAGCAAGATCACATCAAATACCTGTACAATTAGCACAGGGGCCCCCCAAGGCTGTGTGCTCTCCCCACTTCTCTTCTCTCTGTATACCAATGACTGCATCTCCAATGATCCATCTGTTAAGCTACTGAAGTTCGCAGATGACACAACAGTGATTGGTCTCATTCGAGACAATGACGAATCCGCATATAGATGAGAGGTCGAACGACTATCCTTGTGGTGCAACCAAAACAATCTGGAACTGAACACACTCAAAACCGTAGAAATGGTGGTAGACTTTAGGAGAAACCCTTCCATACTTCCACCTCTCACAATACTAGACAACACAGTATCAACAGTAGAAACCTTCAAATTTCTAGGTTCTATCATATCGCAAGATCTAAAATGGACAACTAACATCAAAAACATCATTAAAAAAGGACAACAAAGAATGTTCTTTCTGCGCCAACTCAGTAAGCTCAAACTGCCCAAGGAGCTGCTGATTCAGTTCTACAGAGGAATTATTGAGTCTGTCATTTGCACCTCTATAACTGTCTGGTTCGGTTCTGCAACCCAACAAGAAAAACACAGACTTCAGAGGATAATTAGAACTGCAGAAAAAATAATTGCTACCAACCTACCTTCCATTGAGGACCTGTATACTGCACAAATCAAGAAGAGGGCCGTGAAAATATTTACAGACCCCTCACATCCTGGACATAAACTGTTTCAACTCCTACCCTCAAAACAACGCTATAGAGCACTGCACAACAGAACAACTAGACACAAGAACAGTTTTTTCCCGAAGGCCATCACTCTGCTAAACAAATAATTCCATCAACACTGTCAAACTATTTACTGAATCTGCACTACTATTAATCATCTCATAGTTCCCATCACCAATCTCTTTCCACTTATGACTGTATGACTATAACTTGTTGCTGGTAATCCTTATGATTTATATATATTGACCATCAATTGTGTTGTAAATGTTGTACCTTGCTGAACGTATCTTTTCTTTTATGTACACTGAGAGCATATGCACCAAGACAAATTCCAAGTGTGTCCAATCACACTTGGCCAATAAAAAATTCTATTCTATTCTATTCTAGCCCCTGAGCCACCGTGTCCTTTACCAAGCACTTTACCAAGCACTTTACCAAGCACAAGGTCTTTACCAAGCACAAACAGCCTAAACCAGGGGTCTCCAACCTTTGCAACTTTAAGACTTAAAGTTGCATTCTTTGCAATCTTTCTGGCTGAGGTATTCTGGGAGCTGAAGTCCACAAGTCTTAAAGTTTTCAAGGTTGGAGACTTCTGGTCTAAACAGACTAAACCTTGAAAGTGACAATTCAGCAAAAATCACTGACCTATCTGGCTTCAGGATGAGTGTAGTTGATTATCTAATTTCTCTAGGGAAATTCTTCCTCATAGTAGTGGAAGCCCTAGCCTATGTGAACACCAGTGACAGAGATCAAGAATCTTATTACCCAACTGAAAAGAGGGAAGACTCCAGAATAAAACCTAACACCTCTAGCGCCATTAAAAACAACTTAGACTACTCTTTTTACCTGCATCAATATCTGAGAAAGGATTGGGGGCTCACATTCATTGTCCCCATATGTAAAAAAGGGGGAAAGGATGATCCTGCCAATTATAGATCAATTAGCCTCAATAGAATTAGTAAATTACAAAGGAAGAAACAAAAAAAAAGTATTTACAGAGCAGCAAGCTGTATTTAAGGAAGGAGGATCCATTATTGACCAGTGTTTAGTACTTCACCATCTGTTGTGTTGGAGAACACCATCTGTTCTCCAAAGCACCTGAGGGTAGAACAAGAAGCAATGGGTGGAAACTGATCAAGGAAAGAAGCAACTTAGAACTAAGGAGAAATTTCCTGACAGTTAGAACAATTAATAAGTGGAACGACTTGCCTGCAGAAGTTGTGAATGCTCCAACACTGGAAATTTTTAAGAAAATGTTGGATAACCATCTGTCTGAGATGGTGTAAGGTTTCCTGCCTGGGCAGGGGGTTGGACTAGAAGGCCTCCAAGGTCCCTTACAACTCTGTAGTTATTATTATTATATTATTATCTAATTAAAAAATACTCCCCCGCCTCCATAGCACTACTTCCTTTTACGCTGCTTTTATAGGCTTTCAAGCAGTCTTTCCATATCATTCCATATCACTAGCCAAACTATGTGAAACACTAGAAACTCCTTCATTGATCATTGTTTACTTCACCTAATAGGTATGCTTATTGAAGAGACATCATCCAAAATAAGATGTAACCTTCAGGGTCATCTCATTAGTGCCATTGGAAGTGAGAAAGGTATAAAGCTGTATGTTGGCCCCATTATTTTTCAGTTGTAGTATTAATTCCATAGTGGTCCATATCCTCAACAAGAAGTTTCATCCCCCAAAATTATCTCGAAGTTAATCTAAAATTCTATTTTACTCTATGCAGATGATACAGCAATACTCTCAAGAATACCTATTGAAAAGAACACTGAGAACACTTAGCAAAGATCAACTACTAAATTATCTAAATCAACTAAAGATCAACTACCAGAAAAATTATGGCATTTGCCAAAAGACCCAAGAATCACTCTTGGAGAACAGGTGGCCACAGGACTAAGTAGGTCTCCTGTTTCAAATTATCTGAGAGTAGTCCTATATTCTTCTAACAGTAGGGATCCTCATGCAACTACATTGCTGAAAATACTCAAAGGAGTTCATCTGCCATTCTTAAATTCCTCAAGACAAGACGTGGTACTACAGTTCTGCAACCCTCAAATTATATGAAGCCGAGCCAATAGCCCAACTTCTTTATGATGCCCAGTTGGGCACCTTCTTTAACTTTAATCCTCTAGAACTTGTCTAGTTCAAATTTCTAAGTTCAGCCCTTCAAGCCCCAAAAGGTGTCTCAAATGCCATCTTGAGACTACAGACAGGCCTCATGAAATTAGAGTGTAGTTAACTATATTCTGTTATTGGCTTAGCCTGTCCTTTTTTTCTCTTGGCCTTGCCCTACTAACTATAAGGGATAACTTTCAGTCCAGATGAAAAAAGGCAATGACTACTAAAATCTCATCCTTGCAATTCTCTCCAAGTTTACTATTCAGCATTAGGTGTGATCAGGCCAATGAACTCATTAAACAGGATGTAGTGAACACAAACTGCCAATTGGAGCTAGCCAGATTCCCCAATATTTACCACCAATGAAATCGATGGGTACTCTGTCGTCCCTAAGGCATTTAACAAAGTACTTAATTATTAAAGAGGCTTTACTTTGCCAGTGTCAAATCCTCCCTTCAACCGTCCTTGACGTTACAGGAAGATCCCTTACCCAGACATATAAGGCCTTGTAATTCTGGACATGTAGAAACATGTATTTCTCCCATGCCTATTGTATAGAGACATTTGTATTAGCCACATTTTATTAGTATTGTATAAATACCAAGGTATACAGGACAATTTACACCTCTCTGCTGTTCTCAGCTACCCTGCTATAACATGTGTTGAAAGATTTTGTGCTTAAAATGAATCAAAAGATAACCTGTATCATAAATTAGTTATAATGAAAATTTAGACCATCACTATAGAGCAGCAGCCCCCAACCTTTTGGACACAAGGGACCAGATCTGTGGAGAGAGGTTTTCTGTGGCTGGGAGGCAGCATGATTTCACATGCTGCCTGCATCCCATGAACAGGACTTTGCTTGTTTGCACAGCTGAGTTTCTGGCATGCATTGGACCGGTGTCAATCTGCAGACCAGGGGTTGGGGATCCTTATTATAGAGTGTTATTTATTATGATACATTTAGCGTATGGATATTTTAGACCCTTTTATTGTTATAATTTTATTTTTAGATACTTTTTAGATTTTCTAGATATTTTGTAGCTTTTTATGTAATTTTTATTTTGCAGTTTTTAAATTCTTTTGTGCCCCATCCCCCTTATGCTGGTCTTTAATGATAATAAATTTGGTTGATTGATTCATCATATGTAAGATTGCAGTCGCAAGATTGCTAAAATACTTTTAAGTCAAGACTTTTCTGTGTTTATTTTCAAAGAAATGATTGTACATATCCCAAGAAGTATACACTATTGCCTCTGATAATTTTCTAGAATATGAGTCACACATAGCAAATATATTCTAAATGATGCAATAGTTATAAAAACCCTCAGGGCACCGCTTTGGGGCAACAGTAGCCTCAAACCAAAGCTGTGATGCAATGGAAGATTTTGTTATGTTTCTTTTGCTTCATCCTGTTTTATATCAACTACTTTTCTGGAAAGATAGTGTATGGTGTTATTGGGGTCAGCAGGAGATCACACATGAACCAAGAATATTAAATATATACGGAACCCAAATTATAAGGATGTAGCTGACTCTTTATTGTCCATTTGTTGTCTGGCTGAGTGTCTGTCATGTCTATTAATTGAAATATATTATTACTAGTGTCTATGTTTACCTCTTTGGGTTGTTTGTCCAAAACACATGATTGCATGATTCATTAACAGTTGTTCTTTATTTTCTAAGAGAAAATATATCAGCAATTGTGAAGTCTTTGAACAGTAATTCAGACTAGAAAGATATTTATGTTGAAAAATTAATTTGCCAACATGTGAGATACATTACATTTTATTGTACAGTCTGTATGTAAAATATATATCTTTATTATATCACTTCTTAGAAGGATTATAGCAATTCAAAGTATTGCATTATTAAGACATAATGTTTGAAATCCTGGATATTGTTGATTTGATACACATGTATAGAACCTGGAATAAAGGAAATCATGCAATAATATCATCATCATCATTAATTCAGAAAAGTTGATTCTGAATCCATACCCACAGACATAGAGACACAGACTCACACAGACATATAACCTTATAACAATACTGGCTAATACTATACCAGAGCCAGTTTGGTCTAATAATTAGGGCATCAGGCTAGAACCCAGGAGACTATGAGTTCCAGTCCTGCCTTAGGCATGAAAGCCAGTTGAGTGATCTTGGACCTGTCACTCTCTCTCAACCCAACTCATTTCACAGGGTTATTGTTGTGTGGAATATAAGAGAAGGAGTATTATATACATTCACTCTCCTGAGTAATTTTTTTTTTTTTTAAAAAGGTAGGGTTAAAAAAATCTATAATCTATCCCTGCAGTTAACTGGTATCTGAACGCAAAGTATATCTACAACCATGGCATAATGCATGACAATCTGAGGGAACACTGATCTCAATTGTTTCTCCCTGCATGATATATTTGGGAAGAGTGGGTATACTCCAGATCCCCTGAATTAAATTTTGCAATCTTCTGGATTGAGGAATATGTCTTTTTGCTGCTGCCTCTACTCTCTGGAACACCATCCCTACAGAGATTCAGATGACACTATCCCTATGTTTATGGCTAGCTAAACCAATGACGTTGAAAACTATGAAATTGATTTATACCAATTGGTTAATAATCATTATTTGCATTATTTGAGGGAAGATAGAAGAGGTAGTGTATAAATCTTACTGTAATTTGGATTATAAAAGGCTAGAGAGTATTTTCCAATATTATTCATGCTCAGGGATGTTGTTCATGGACTGGAAGAGTCAGGCACAAGATGAGCCACATGGTTCTCATGCAGTTACCTATGATCCAGAATGACTTGTTTCTGTGAGTGAGTGACTGACTCAGAGTGTGATTAGATCTGTAAGTGGAAGAGATTAGAATCAGAATCAGCACACATCCCTCATAATTAACCATATATAGGCAGTGATACTGTCAAAATTCTGAAGGGTAAAGCAACAGGATAACTCTTAGTTCTCCCTCCAGTGACAGGTCGGGGAGGGTAGAGCAAAGGAAGACTGAACCACCTGGTTTGGTAATTGGAGGGGAGTGTGCAATAGGCAAAATGGGATATAGACTGTGGCTGAATCAGTGAAGAACTAGAATTTGCTTTTTTGAGAAGTACCTGAAACTAAGACCTCTCCAGATAATAAGCCCAATCAGGCTTTTCAGTGCGTGAGTTAAAATAAGCTCCCCACCAATAAGCCCCCCACCAACTACTTACATGCATGCGCAGACGGTCCCACCAATTCCTCTGGTTGCTTGCCGCACAACCAAAACGAGTTGAGGAGGCGAGGCCAGAGGTGAAGGCGGGGACACACCCTCCCTTCTCTGTTCTTTGTGCCAATTGAGCGGCTGGCCGCCGCTGCCCTGACACATCCTATCACTACCGCTGCCTTGTGGAACAGCACTCTGCAAGGCTTGTTGTGCCATTGCACTCACGAACACCACCAAAAGCTTCATCATACTGGCACAGCTGGCGTCCTGCCGCTCATGGCTGCACTGGTATGTTAAAACTTGCAGCAGTCCTGCCGTTCATGCATGCATCAGCACAAGCCTTACAGAGTCCTACTCCACCAGGCAGCAGTGCCGGCATAATGAGTCCCCCAAAGACTCATTTCTGACAGATCTGGCAGGGGAGAAGTGAGATGTATGGAGTGAGATGTGGCTCCTCTTGCCGTCTCTTCTCTCCCCCACTCACTGGGCATGTCAGGGCCCCTGCCCCTTGCTTATCCACCCACCCCTTTTAGGGATGCAATTTGGGGGTGGCAGGTGGGTTGGGCAAAAAGCAGGATGTGCATATTATCTTTCAAGCTCCATTTCGTTCCTTGCCATTGTGCCCAGGGAATCATGTTGTATAAAAAAGTTATTGAACTAGTGAGGTGGTATTTTTTTACAACGTGTTTCCCTGGACACAACAGTGAGGAACGCCACGGGGGTTGAAAGGTAAGATGCCTGCTCCACTTGCCACCCCCAAATTGCATCCCTAAAGGAGGCTGGTGGCTAAGCAAGGGGCAGGAGCCCTGCCATGCCTGGCGGGATAGGGAGAAGAGATGGCAAGGGGATCCAGGTCTCGCTCCATGCGTCTCGCTTCTTACCCGCCCCACCTGCCACCCCTCTCAATAAAGAGATGGCAGGGAAGGGAAGCAGCCAGGCTGCTGTTACCATTGGGGTGGGGTGGGACATGTTGGGCTGCAAGAGGCATGTCTTACATTTCCAGCTCCATGGCATTCCTCATTATTGTCTCCAGGGAAATGGGTTGTAAAAGAAAATTTCTTGTGAGTTGAATAGTCTTTTTTTTACAATGTGTTTCCATGGACACAATGGCAAGGAACACGATGGAGCTTGAAAAGTAAGACGCGCATCCTGCTTCTCAACCACCCCCAATTGCATCGCTAAAGGGGGTGAGTAGCTAAGCAAGGGACAGGAGCCCTGCCATGCCCAGCAAGGGGGGGAGAAGAGACAGCAAGGGGAGCCACGTCTCGCTCTATGCATCTCACTTCTCCCCCACCCCACCTGCCAGTAATGAGTCTTTGTGAGACTCATCACACTGGCACCGCTGCCTGGTGGAGCAGGACTCTGTAAGGCTTGTGCTGTTGCACACATGAACGGCAGCACTGCCATGAGGTTCAACATACCAGTGCAGCTGCAAGCAGCAGGACACCAGCTATGCTGCTATGATGAAGCTTGCAGCGGTGTTGCCTCTACCCCCAAGATAATAAGATCCCACCCCCCACCCCCGATAATAAGGCCAAGCCCTTATTTCAGGGTTCAAAAGAAAATAAGACCCTGTCTTATTTTCAGGAAACACAGTATTCTTAGTGCAAACTTTCCTTTAACAAGTTTCCACAATTTCAGGCCATGAAATTACACGAGAGTTTCAGTAGAAAAAGCTGAGAATGTTGATTGATTTAAAAACACTTCCCAAAACAGTGCAAGATGGAAGTAAGTCAGGCCCTTAGAGCAGCGGTCCCCAACCTTTGTGGCTTGGTGGCCTGATGCAGGGTGGGAGAGAGGAACTGGGCAGCATAAGCGATGGGCTGGTCTGCATGCATGAATGCACAGCTCGACTTGCACAAGATGTCCCAAATCCAAATTTTATGCAGAAATCATTTTGTTTAGCTTAAAAACATTGATTTCTATATTTGAATATTATGTTTAAGTTTGATAAATTATTATCTGTAGCGAAGAACAAGTATTGAATCTGCAAGTCCTTCCTTGCCTCTTTCCCCATATTTCACTTTCAGCATGTAGTTCCAAGCTTGCTT
Source organism: Ahaetulla prasina (assembly GCF_028640845.1). NCBI lineage: Eukaryota > Metazoa > Chordata > Lepidosauria > Squamata > Colubridae > Ahaetulla > Ahaetulla prasina. The sequence continues at coordinate 68,425,157 of NC_080542.1, forward strand.
TTAATAACAGTTCCATATTACAGCCTTGAGAATTCTGGTTTAAATAACCAGGGTAATAAGTAAACTTTTCTGGGTTCTTTAGAAGAATGTTCCTTTGCATATGCTACATATGTTCCAAATAAATAGATATATTCCATTTGAACACTCCCAGATCCATCCTAGGTCTTTCCCTCTAAAGCCACACCTGGGTGTATCCCTGTCAGTTATCCTAACATCTGTCCATAGGGTTTTTATTCTGTTTTGATTTAAGTTGAGTATGAACTTATGACTGCCATCTGTGAACAATTTAAGGAAGCAATTACAGTATTATCTTACTGTTGCTGAAAGAAGTATAGTGTTTGTAAAGGACAAAATACTTGGTCACATGAATTTAGCTTTATAGTTTAAAAAAATACACAAACACATTGAAATCATTCTGGTACTTTCAGCATTACTGTTGAAACAATATATTAACATTTTTCAATACAAGTACATGTAAGATGGATTTCCTAATACTAAATTGTCAGTGTTACTTAGTCACAAAACACAAACAGACAGAGCAAATGAAGATCCACTATCTGCCTTGATGTGAAATCAAGCTTTGCCCTTCTCCAACTGTCCTTCAACAGCCTTTCCATTGGGCCACCCATGGGCTCCACCAAAAATCCTGGCAATTCTTTGAGAAGCTTCAGTTCCAGCTGGTCTTGGTAAGTTCATTAATGCTTGACTGCATTAATCTTTAAAGAACTACATTACATCTGCACTGCAGCTGAGCATTTTTTTTAACATTAAGAACTGATGCCTGAGTTTTCTCAATTTCCTACCCTTTAAATGTTTCATATTTTCAAATAATTAATCAACTAGCTAAAAATAAAAGTTAACTAACTGACAGAAACATTTCTTACCTATAGGATGATCTTCTCTTCAGGAGCTCCCAGCCTATGAAATATTGTTTCATCAGGTATTAGATGTGCCCCCTCCTAATATTTAGAAAATGTGTAAGCATCTGGCTCTTTCAAATAGTATTTGGGGACTGAGATGTGAGCAATGGCAAGTATTTGAAATAATTAATGAGATGCTGATAAGATATAGTATTAAGTGAATTACAGATTGGTTGGAATATTTACTTTTTCACATTAATGATTATGACTTTAAAATTTTATTGTCATATTTTTGTAGCTGAGTTAATGATTGTAGCACTTGAAATAAATTTAATTTATATTGTATTCAGCTTTGCTCATTGACTATAATAATAAAGCAACCATATATCTAGCAAATCATGCAGGAAAAAAATTACTACATAGAACTAAACTTCATTTTGCTGACATGAAAGTTATGGAAAAAAAACTTTAAAGTAACCTGACATTTATAAAATGTTTGTAATCATATTTTACTACAATTAAACTACAATGATTTTTCCTGGATATTCAGTGGAGACAGAAGTTTTCCTTAGACAGAGTGAGATGTGCCTCTGATTTTTGCATGCTCTTATACATAATTCTGTAAGATCAATATTAGTATCAAGCTGCCAGGTATGATCATCAGGGATTTGGGGACTATGGATCAGCTCTTTGCAGGTAATATCAAGATTTATTTTTCTTTTCCATTCTCAAGCGTGCTGGATTCCATAAGTTGTTCATGATGAGATCATGTTGTGATCTGGATGAGGTGTTGTGATCTGGATGAGGTGTTGGTGAACGTCTTTAAAGCGCTCCATGGCATAGGGCCGGGTTACTTACGGGACCGCCTGCTGCTACCGAATACCTCTCACCGACCCGTGCGCTCTCACAGAGAGGGACTCCTCAGGGTGCCGTCGGCGCGACAGTGTCGTCTGGCGGCGCCCAGGGGAAGGGCCTTCTCTGTGGGGGCTCCCGCCCTCTGGAACGAACTCCCCCCAGGACTTCGTCAACTTCCGGACCTCCGAACCTTTTGCCGCGAGCTTAAAACTCACTTATTCATCTGCGCTGGACTGGGTTAGTTTTTTAAGTCTATGGGTTTTTAATGGGTTTTTATTTTAAATTTTTAATTGTGGCCAATTTAATAAGTTTTTTAATTGTATTTTAATTGTATTTATTGTGTATTGTGTATTTTTACCTGGCTGTGAACTGCCCTGAGTCCTTCGGGAGAAGGGCGGTATACAAATTTAAATAATAAATAAATAAATAAATAATGAACTGAATCCAGAGTTATCTGAGGGTTTGATGGCCACATATATTTCCAATTTGAGGGATCAATAAAATAGGGTGGGTGATTGTAGATTCTGCGCTAATCTTGCGTCCTCAGTTTAGTGCAATGTTCTACCATACATGGATGATTTACAACCATTTAGTAAATGAGGACCAATTGATTGCCTACCACTCAGATTGCTGCAGCAGGGTCAGTGTAGAGACACCAGTGAAGGAAATACAGAAACTAATAATGATGTTGCCTAGTCAGATAATAAAACATCTGCATGCAAACAATGAACTCATGGTACCAAGGACTTCACAATAAAAAATCCTTTGAGGATATTCTGGTGGGACCATAAAACATTTATTTTGCCTAAGCTGTCTGCAAATAAGGAATTTTTATAGTTTCTGCTTGGAAATGTCCATTTCAATTTAACTAGAGAATAGGCCATTTTGAGTAGTGGCACCAATGTTTCGAAATTCCTTCCATCAGGCAGTTTAGTCAATCTCTTCTTTGTTATCTTTTAGGAGGATTCTTCTATTTTCATTTCTAAGCTTTCCCCTTACAGTAGTCATGCCTATTTTTCCATCTAATTTTAACCATTGACGATGTGTAGTTTTTGGTATGTTAATTAGAACTATATTTTATTGCTTATAATTTACTCCCCTTGTGTTATAATTACAGTTGTTTGTGATTTTAGATAGTGTTAGGATGGGAGTTATATGATTCTATGTTTGGTTTTGTTGTTGTTATGTTTTTTCATAAAATGCCATGGGGTAGTTCTGTGGCTGGGAATGTATGAAAAGAACCTGTACCTTCAGTTAATCATAAATCCCAGAGTCTGATAAAAATACTTGGAAGAGCTGTAAAGCAGCCTAACAAATCTTTCTGTCATTAAGCATTGTTCTTAAAAAAAAGGAACATCCAGGCCAGGGAATCCCTGTAAGAGCAAGTTTCTTATATCATAATGTGTGTTGTGTCTGCGCCCCCCGAGCCGGCCCCCCTGCCAGAAAGTGACTTGGAAAGTGAGGGGGAAGGGCCATCAGGACTTATCTCGGGAGCACCGGCTTCCCTGGCTCAGCTCCAGGAGCCAAAGGCAGGCCAGGTGGAGGAGATAACAAGGCCTCCGTCCCCTGACTCTTTCCCCCCCTCAGGCCACGCCTCCAGACCTAGCTGATGGCAATCAGGTCTGGCTGGACCCTAGGTTTTGTAGGCAGAAGAGGCAGGAACAACAGAAGCAAGGGTGGGGCAGGCCTAGGAAGTGCTGAATCATGGAGCCACACCCCACAGGATATAAAAGCAGCAAGGGCTGCTATACCATTTCGTGGCAAGCAAATCAACTGCTTAGAGGGAGAATTAGAGCTGAAGTCCTGTTTGTTCCTGGTTTCCTGGCAGATTCATCAGCATCAAGAGAGATAACAGAGACATTTGGCAGTCGCTCGCTAGTTTGCTGCCAGAGCTAATAGTTGCCGGCTAATTAAGTCATCGCTCGTGTCTCCTGGACTGTGGATGGGGACAGAACAATGTGATAGTTCTAATGAACACAATGAGTGGTTCTTCCATTCCACAAACTGATGCTCGCCCAGTCTACCCCAGTTTCATAACAACTGTATCTCCAACTTATGAATAGATTGGGAAATACTTAATATCTATGGGATTCAAGGCACAGTTGAATCCCAGATAACCCCCAACACAACACTGGAAAAAAGGCAAATGAGAAAGTGAACCGGCAGCTGAACAGAACATAAGAAGAGAGGTTGTTGGAGGCAGCAACCAGTGGGTCACAATATATTCAGTAATTGCCTAGACCCATGATGGCAAACCTATGGCACGTGTGCCAGAAATGGCATGTAGAGCCATCTCTCCAGGCATGCAGGCATCACTCGTTGCTCTTCTGGTTTCCGACACATGCATGCATGCTGGCCAGCTGGCCTTTGCATGCACATCTGCACCAGAAACCAGAAGATCAGATGACCGGCGCCCATGCACATGCTGGAAACCAGAAGCTCAGATGACCGGCACACACATGTGAGCAAGGGAGCTGCTCTTCTGGTTTCCGGAGCTCCCATGCATGCAAAAACCAGCTGGCTGGTGTGGATGTGTGCACCGGAACCCAGAAGAGCAATGGGCAATAGCTGGCATGCCTGGAGAGATGGCTCTGCGTGCCACTTCCAGCATGCATGGCATAGGTTCGCCATCATGGGTCTAGGCAACTACTGAATATATTGTAACCTGGAAGACAAACTCTGCAGTGAGTGGGAGATCAAACAGATTCCTAACCAGCCTAGCTGACAATTTTGTCATCCAAAAGGTAGAGGAGGGAACTAGAAGTAAAGCTATACTGGATCTAATTCTTACTAATAGAGAAGAAGTGATAGAGGAAGTTTCACTTTCACTTAGGTGAAAGTGACCATATCATACTGGAATTCAATATAATGCAAACACAAGCAATAGAAAATAATCTAACAGCATCTTAAATTTTAAAAAAGCTAATTTTAACAAGCTCAGAGAGAGCCTAGGAAAGAGTCTGTGGATGAAAATCCTAAAATGGAAAACAACTCAAGAAGCATGGGAAACTCTGAAAAATGTGAGCATAAAAGCCCACTCCAGCACAATACCAGTGAACAAGAAAAACAAGAAATAGATGAAAAAACCAGTCTGGCTAAATAAAGATCTCTCTGACAAACTGAAATACAAAAAGGACAAGTGCAAAAAATGGAAAGAGGGACATTTAATGAAGGCTGATTATCAGCAGATAGCCAGAACATGTAAAGATGAAGTCAGGAAAGAAAAACTCAGAATGACGAAAGACTTGCAACAAAAGTCAAAGATAATCTAAAAAGTTTCTTTCAATATATTAATAACAAGAAAAAATTAAGGAAACAGTAGTTCCACTAAAGAGAGAAGATGAAAAGGAAGTAACAGGCAGTAGGGAAAAAGCAGAGCTGCTTAACTGATTCTTTGCATCAGTCTTCTTGCAAAAAGAAATTATAGCCCAACGTACCAAAATACAAACTAGAAATAATAGCCCAACCTGTAAAATACAAACTAGAAATAAAATTAAAATAAGCAAGAAAATGATAAGAGAACACCTATCTGACCTCGACTAATGGGACCTGACAGATTATATCCCAGAATTCTGAAGGAGCTAGCAGATGTTATTTCAGAACCATTAAACCATATCTTTAAAAAATCCTGGAGCACCGGGAAGTATCTCAGGATTGGAAAAGGGCTTCAAGAAAGTGTGTGGGGGGGGAACAGACCCAGGAAACTACAGACCAATCAGTCTAACATCAATACCTGGGAAGATCCTGGAAAAGATAATCAAAAAATAAATCTGCTAAAAACTAGAAGCAAATAAAGTTATAACTAGTAGCCAGCACGGGTTTGTTAAAAACAGATCATGCCAAACCAATCGCAGAAAACCAGTCACTATATTTTTTTTAATTTACATTTATAGCCCGCCCTTCTCCGAAGACTATATTAGTAGATGAGCTATGCTGTGGACATAGCATACTTAGATTTCAGTAAGGCATTTGACTAAGTAGACCACAACTACTGCTTGGTAAGCTAGAAAAATGTGGAATAGACAACATCACCACCAGATGGATTTGTAGCTGGCTAACAAACTATATTCAACAAGTAATCCTTAATGATACTATATCCAGATTGAGAGAAGTAAATAGTGGGGTACCACAAGGCTCCATCTTAGTCCCAATACTTTTCAATATCTTCATAAATGACTTAAATGAGGGAGTAGAAGGGGAACTCATCAAATTTGCAGATGACACTAAACTGGCAGGAATAGCCAACACCCCAGAAGACAAGCTCAGGATCCAAAATATCTTTTTTTTAAATCAAGTTTTATTGATTTTTTTCTTTCACACAAACACACACACAACACACACACACATATTTTATGAACAGAGTATTGACCATATCACATCTTACACAACTTGTCATATCCAAATACATTTTACACAATCACAATTTTTGCCAAAATGTTATTTTTCCATATTTTTTAATCTTAATACTTCTATGCCTATTATATAAACAACATCTTCCACCCTCAAATTCTAATTTCTCCATTTTTAATTATATATATTCTCTTTTAACTTTCATAGTAATTCATTCTTCATCCTGATAAGTTTCAGCATATTTGAGGTTGCCTTTCTTCCATTTCATCTTTTTTGTTTTACAGCAATCCTTCTCCCTCTCTTCTTTCCCCTTCTTCCCTTCTTTTATCCTTCCTACTTTCTTCATTCCTCCTCTCCTACTCCTTCTCTACTTCCCCTTCCTTTCCCCCCTTTCCTTTCTTCCTTCCTATCTAACCTTCTCTCCTACTCTTATTTCCCCTCCCTTCCTTCCTCTCCTTTTCCCTTTTTTCTATTCCTCTCTCTCCTTCCTCTCTTCTCCCTTCCTTCCATCTCCCTACTCCTTCTTCCTTTCTCTCTCTATTGCTGTATTCATTTTCAGTTCAATATTTTCCACTATGGTGTCCAGGCAACCCCAATTTTTCTCCATTTATTGAATATATTTCTCAGAATCCCCATCACATTTTTAAATTATTAACAATGTATTTCAACTTATTCCATTTTTACCTTAAAACCTTATAACTAAATTAACCTTCCACCTCTTCTTTTCTTTCCTAATTTCTTATTCCCACATCAATTAATTGTTTTTCTCATTCACTAGCATTTCAATTTTATATCTGTTTCAATTATTTTCACATTTAAACTACTCTATCTTTCACATTGCCTCTGCCGATCCATTTACAATAAACAATATACTTCTTCTTTTTTGCTTCTTACATACATTACATTTCATCCTTACATACATCTTTTACTAACATTTCAATTTTGTATCATAATTATTCCATTTTACAGTAATCTATATACTTCTTCTTCTTTAGTTTTTTTTGTTTTTTTGTTTTTTTTGGATTTATATCCCGCCCTTCTCCGAAGACTCAGGGCGGCTTACACTATGTCAAGCAATAATCTTCATCCATTTGTATACTATATACAAAGTCAACTTATTGCCCCCCCAACAATCTGGGTCCTCATTTTACCTACCTTATAAAGGATGGAAGGCTGAGTCAACCTAATAGTTTCTACTACTAATACCATTCCCTTAAATCAACAAATCAATGCTTTAATTATCTTTCTACTATCCACTATTCTTCCCCTTTTAACCATTTTCTTTTACTCAATTTCTCCAGAATTCCATTTCTTGATAGTTTTCTCCCTTTCTCCCACTCTTATTTCCTTCTTTTTCTTTTTCTTTTTATATTTATTGTATCTTTCCTCCTGAATCTTTTCTCTAGTTTTTAAAATTGTTACCTTCTTGATTCTCCCCCTCAATCTTTTCCCATTTCCTTCTCTTCCCTTCTTTTTTGAGGAATATTTCCACCTATCCATTTTTATTTTGTCACTGTCAATCCCAGTATAATTATCTATTTTTTTATCTTCAATTATTTTCTTTTCAACATTATGTTCTTGCTTCTCATTTGTATTTTCTTTTTTCCTTTTTTTTTTTGGTATTCTAACCAGTCCTCCGCTTCTTTATTTCCTTTAAACGCTTCTCGCACCTTCTTAAGCATCTCCCTTAATTCCTCATACCCATACTCCTAGTTTTCCATGTTGTCAATTCAAAGAAAAAAATCTTTAAGTTTATTGTTATTTTAGTTTATGTATAGTCCAAACTCAAGCCCATATAATGTCTCTTTTTTCTTTTTTTTATTTCCAAATAATGTTCAATTCTAATATTCATTTAGACCATTCCAGTTTAAGGCTTTATTTTTTCTATTTCTTTTGAAGTCATGCTCCAGTTGTTCAAGCAAACACACCTCAAAATTTCTCACCATAGTCGAAATCCATTTTTTTCTTCAATTTTTAAAACAATCGTTGCAATGCTTTTTTTCTACCAGCAGATCTCTCTCTCTGATCCACAAATCCCCAGGCAACAAAGTATCAGTGTTACGGGACCGTCTGCTGTTACCATATGCCTCCCACCGACCCGTACGCTCTCACAGAGAGGGACTTCTCAGGGTGCCGTCCGCCAAGCAGTGCCGGCTGGCGGCCCCAGGAAGGTCCTTCTCTGTGGGGCTCCCACTCTGGAACGAACTTCCCGGGTCTGCGCCAAATACCTGACCTTCGGACCTTTCGCCGCGAACTGAAGACACACCTTTTTATTCGCGCGGGGCTGGCTTAAATTTTATGGATTTTATAGTTTTTATTATGAATTTTAAATGGGGTTTTAGTATCTATATTTTTTAAATTTTTAGGCAAATTATAATAAGTTTTTTAATCTTGCATTTTATATAATACTGTCTTGTCTGCTTTTTATTTGCCTGTACACCGCCCTGAGTCCTTCGGGAGAAGGGCGGTATAAAAATTAAATAAATAAAATAAATAAATAAATAAATAAAATAAATAAATCCACATAGAAAGTACTTTCTCTTCCATTAATTTCTTTGTTTTGTTAAAGAATGCTTTCCCTCAGTTTTCTTTTTCTTGTATTATTTTTAATCTCCCCGAAATCCAATTTTAAATACAGGTAGAAAGTTCTCCTTTTGGGGATTTAATCTTCTAAGTTCCTCTTTGTTTTTTGATTTTTTTCCTTCACTTTGAATTCCCAAGTGCCAATTAGCTGCTTATTTCCTACTGGGACCTCTTTTAAGCTTTCAGAAATTTTTTCTTCTTACCTGTGAGTTGTCCAATCACTCACCCAGCAACAATACTGCATTCAATCACTGCTCCAGTGCAAATCTTAGTCCAGTTGCCCCAGTTTATAGCAGTTGTTTCAATGGCCACCACCCCACCACCGGATCAAAGAGCTGCCTCCAACCCTTCGAGGAATTTATCTGTTCCTCTTGGTCTTCTGAGGCGCCTCTCTTTCTTCCCCATCCCTCAAGATGGATCCAGTGTGAAACAGTGGTTTGTCTGGCTGGATTTTCTGACTGGATCCAAAAATATCTTGACAAATTTGAACAAAATGAATTTTAATGTGGAGAAAAGCAAAGTTCTACATTTAGGCAGGAAAAATCAAAGGCATAAGAACAGGTTAGGTGAGACCTGGCTCAAAAACAGTAACTGTGAGATGTATCTTGGGATCTTAGTGAATATGAGAAAAAAGCTAATACAGTCCTAGATTTTATAAACAGGGATCAAGATCATGTGAAGTATGTGAAGTATGTGAAGAACTTGATTGCAGAAAATATGACTTCTGCAAGAGAGTTGTTAATGCTTGGAACTCATTACCTGACTCCATAGTCTCTACAAAAAATCCCAAAATCTTCAACCAAAAACTGTCTACTATTGACCTCACCCCATTTCTAAGAGGACTATAAGGGGCGTGCATAAGAGCACAAAAGTGCCTACCGTCCCTGTCCTATTGTTCTCTTTATTATATCTAATTAATATAGCTATGCATATCCTTTACATATATACATATATACATATACATATACATACATATATATATATATATATATATATATATATATATATATATATATATATATATATATATATTTGTTTTCTGAGGTTTTCGCGGGTGTTTGTATGTAGGTCTTTGGTTATTTGGGTTTTCTCCCACGTAAAATTGGAAGTGTCTTGGCAACGTTTCGACGAAGTCTCATTCGTCATCTTCAGGCTTCAGCTTCGTGCTTCTGGGAGCAATGTGTGATTGCAGCTGTTTCTTCCTTTTTAACTGCTAGTGGGGGTTTATTTATTTATTTATTTATTTATTTATTTATTTATTCGTATTTTTATACCGCCCTATCTCCCTAAGGACTCAGGGCGGTGTACAGCCATATAAAAACACAGAAATATACAAAATAAAACATTCAACTAAAAAACTTATTATAAGGAGTGACTCGGTCTGTATCCAATGGGATCGAGTCTGCTAGTTGAAAAGCACCTCCTCCTCCTGGTGCCTTCCAGCTTTCGGACGAGGATGATGCGGCAGACCGACGCACTGAGCTGTAAAACAGGAACTGCAAGAATATGTTATTATGCCCTCCCCCCCCCGGCATATGACCATGAGAGCCCGAATGACCTCCATAGAAGACAGGAACCGGGCGTTCAGGGAGGGGCTGGCTGCTGGTCCCGCCAACAGAGAAAGGACATTCAGGTAGGACCAATGTCCATTCTCCAGCAGGGCGGGACCAGCAGCCAGGCATGGGACATACCAAAGCAAGTCCTATCGAGGATCCGCCCGTCCGGGTTAGAACCCCTTCTAGGACCCTTTGAGAACCCTGTCAACGCCGATCAGCAGATGCATAGGAATCGATCTTGTAATGGCGTATGAATGGATTCGGAGAAGACCATGTGGCTGCTTTGCAGATTTCTTCTAACGGAGCCTGAGTGGCCCACGCAGCTGAAGTAGCCGCTTCTAGTAGAATGCGAGTGATGCGACTTGGAACAGGAATTCCTGAATCTGATATGCTCTGGCAATGCATGCCTTAAGCCATCTACCGATGGTAGAGGAAGATACCTTAAGGCCGATGGTGGTTGGTTGAAAGGACACAAAGAGAGCCTCCGTCCTCCTGAGAGAGGCGGTACGCTTGATATAAATACGGAGGGCTCTCCGGACATCTAGGGTATGCCAGGACCTTTCCAGCCGGTGTACCGGATCTGGAGAAAAGTCGGGAAGAATGAGCTCTTGTGATCTATGGAACAGTGAGTTAACTTTAGGCAGGAAGGTAGGATCTAGCCGGAGGACCACCCTATCTGAGTGAAAAACGCAGAGATCCGCCCTGGTGGAAAGGGCAGCAAGTTCAGAAATTCTGCGAGCTGAAGTAATGGCTACTAGAAAGGCCACCTTATATGTCAAATATTGCAGGCCACACTCCCGCAAAGGTTCGAAGGGGCCCTTGGTGAGGGATGTTAGAACCTTCATGAGGTCCCAAGATGGATACCTGTGGACTACCGGAGGACAAAGGTTGGTTGCTCCCCTCAGAAATTGACGGATGAGGAGCCGGTGGGCTAGGGAGCGTTTAGCACCACAAGTTAAAATAGAAGAGAGAGCAGCTACCTGTCGTCGAAGCGTGTTCGCTGCCAGACCTTGTTCCAATCCGTGTTGAAGGAAGATCAGGATAGTGATCGTAGAAGCGTTGGTAGGGTCTATGTTCTTGCTTGAACACCAGGTGTAGAAGGTGCGCCACGTCGAGCCGTACATGCGAATGGTGGAACTACGACGAGACGCCTGGATGGTGTTGGCGCCGTTGGCAGGTACATGTCTCTTCCTCAGGAGGCTCCGCTCAAGCGCCAGGCGGTCAGCTTGAACCACTGAGGGTCCGGATGAGTCAGCTGCCCTTGGCTGAGCGAGATCTTGGTCTGTGGAAGTTTCACGGGGAGCCACTGAGAGAGCCACCAGGTCCGCAAACCACGGGCGCCGAGGCCAGTGTGGAGCCAGCAAGATGAGTTCCGCCTGTTCCTCAGCATCTTCCTGATAACCTTGGGTATTGTCGGAATGGGAGGAAGGCATAAAGGAGGCCGGGGCCAAGGGCTGCAGGCGTCTATGCCCTCCGCCCCTGGACTGGGTACCTTGAGAAGAACCGATCCAGTTGACGATTGTGTCGAGTGGCAAAGAGGTCTACCAGCGGGTTCCCGAAGCGGAGTGTGATCTCGAGGAACATATCCGGATTCAGTCGCCAGTCCCCCTGGTCGACTGAGACTCGGCTGAGCCAGTCGGCCTGTGTGTTTGCCACCCTGATATATGAGAGGCCCGTATGGACCTCAGGTGAGCCTCCGCCCAGAGACCCAGTTGCACTGCCTCTTGCAAGAGAGGCTGAGAATGGGTTCCCCAGGCGGTTCACATGAGCCTTGCGCCACATTGTCCATTAATACTAGAATGTCTTGATTGAGAACAATGTCCTGAATGATAGTAAGGCCAGATGAATGGCCCTGAGTTCTAACCAGTTTATGTTGTGGGTCAGGTCCTTGGGGACCACTGACCCTGAGCCATGTTTGATCCCAGATGGGCGCCCAGCCATGAAGACTGGCATCTGTTGTCAAGATTAGGCGTTAGTTCCTGAACTCTGCCCTTTGACAGGGCTGGGAGATCCACCATAGAAGAGAGTGTCTGACTTGTTGTGGAAGTTGGACAAGTATTGGTGACGTAGCTGTGTGTGCCTTTGATAGGGAGTAGAAACCACTGCAGTGTCCTGCAGTGAGACGAGCCCAAGGTACAATGCCGATGCAGGAGACCAGTTTCCCAAGAGTTGGGAAAGGGTCTTTAAAGGAATAAGGCGCCTCTTGGTTACCCCTGACTAGATTCTGTAAATTGGTGAGACGCTCCTGTGACAGATAGACCCGGCCCTCATCGTGTCTATGATGGCCCCTAAGTGTTGGATTCGATTCGTAGGATGTAAGTGTTTTGGCCTTGTTGATCGAGAAGCCGTGGGCTTCTAGAACCTGAATGGTTGTGGACAAATCCGCTGCCGCCAGGGTCTCTGTTCGAGATTGGATAAGGAGATCGTCCAGATAAGCTTGGATTCTGATTGGAATAGCCCGGAGATGCACTGTGAGAGCGGCCATTAGCTTTGAGAAGACCCTGGAGCCGAGGAGAGCCCAAATGGAAGGGCACAATATTGGTAATGGAGACCCCCGTGGCAGAAGCGGAGGAATCGTCTGTGAGCCGGAAGGATAGGGACATGTAAGTATGCCTCCGTCAGGTCTACTGACGTGAGGAAGTCCCCCTCCCTGATGCTCTCCAAGATGGACTATGCACCGGATTCAGTCGCCAGTCCCCCTGGTCGACTGAGACTCGGCTGAGCCAGTCGGCCTGTGTGTTTGCCACCCCTGATATATGAGATGCCCGTATGGACCTCAGGTGGGCCTCCGCCCAGAGACCCAGTTGCACTGCCTCTTGCAAGAGAGGCTGAGAATGGGTTCCCCAGGCGGTTCACATGAGCCTTGCGCCACATTGTCCATTAATACTAGAATGTCTTGATTGAGAACAATGTCCTGGAATGATAGTAAGGCCAGATGAATGGCCCTGAGTTCTAACCAGTTTATGTTGTGGGTCAGGTCCCTTGGGGACCACTGACCCTGAGCCATGTTTGATCCCAGATGGGCGCACCAGCCATGAAGACTGCCATCTGTTGTCAAGATTAGGCGTTGGGGTTCCCTGAACTCTCTGCCCTTTGACAGGGCTGGGGAGATCCACCATAGAAGAGAGTGTCTGACTTGTTGTGGAAGTTGGACAAGTATTGGTGACGTAGCTGTGTGTGCCTTTTGATAGGGGAGTAGAAACCACTGCAGTGTCCTGCAGTGGAGACGAGCCCAAGGTACAATGCCGATGCAGGAGACCAGTTTCCCCAAGAGTTGGGAAAGGGTCTTTAAAGGAATAAGGCGTCTCTTGGTTACCCCCCTGACTAGATTCTGTAAATTGGTGAGACGCTCCTGTGACAGATAGACCCGGCCCTCTATCGTGTCTATGATGGCCCCTAAGTGTTGGATTCGATTCGTAGGATGTAAGTGTTTTGGCCTTGTTGATCGAGAAGCCGTGGGCTTCTAGAACCTGAATGGTTGTGGACAAATCCGCTGCCGCCAGGGTCTCTGTTCGAGATTGGATAAGGAGATCGTCCAGATAAGCTTGGATTCTGATTGGAATAGCCCGGAGATGCACTGTGAGAGCGGCCATTAGCTTTGAGAAGACCCTGGGAGCCGAGGAGAGCCCAAATGGAAGGGCACAATATTGGTAATGGAGACCCCCGTGGCAGAAGCGGAGGAATCGTCTGTGAGCCGGAAGGATAGGGACATGTAAGTATGCCTCCGTCAGGTCTACTGACGTGAGGAAGTCCCCCTCCCTGATGCTCTCCAAGATGGACTATGCACCCCGATTCAGTCAGCTGCAGCCGCGGCTGGCTGTTGGAGGCGAGTTATTGGCCCCAAAGGATAGGGTGCGCAACTTAGGTGTCCTCCTGGACGATCGGCTGTCGTTTGAAGATCATTTGACGGCCGTCTCCAGGGGCCTTCCACCAGGTTCGCCTGGTCCGCAGTTGCGCCTTCCTTGATCGGGATGCCTTATGCACGGTCACTCATGCGCTCGTTACCTCTCGCTGGATTACTGTAATGCTCTCTACATGGGCTCCCTTGAAGTGCGCCGGAGGCTTCAGTTAGTCCAGAATGCAGCTGCGCGGGTTATAGAGGGGGCTACACGTAGCTCCCATGTAACACCGATCCTGCGCAGGCTGCACTGGCTGCCTGTGGCTTTCAGTGCACTTTAAGGTGTTGGTTATGACCTTTAAAGCGCTCCATGGCTTAGGACCTGGTACGGGACCGCCTGCTGCTACCACGCCTCCACCGACCCGTCGCTCCCATAGAGGATTCTCAGGTGCCGTCCGCCAAACAATGCCGGCTGGCGGCCCCAGGAAGGGCCTACTCTGTGGGCGCCACACCTGAATGAGCTTCCCGGTCTCGTCAAATACCTGACCTTCGGACATTTCGTCGCGAACTAAAAACACATCTCTTTATCCGCGCGGGGCTGGCTTAAATTAGTTTTAAGGGGAAATTTTATTAATTTTAAATGGGGTTTTTTTTAGTATGAAAATTTTTAATCTTAGGCTAATTTAAATTTATTTATTATTTATTTATTTATTTATTATTTAAATTTTTATACCGCCCTTCTCCCGAGGGACTCAGGGCGGTTTACAGCCAGATAAAATGACAGTACTATTACAAAATAAATACTATTAAAATACCACTAAAAAACTTATTCAAATTGGCCGCAATTAAAATTTAGCAAATAATAAAACCCATTAAAAACCCATTCAAAACCCATTTAAAACCCCTTAAAAACCCACGAATTTAAAAAACTAATCCAGTCCTGCGCAGATGAACAAATAAGTTTTAAGCTCGCGACGGAAGGTTCGGAGGTCCGGAAGTTGACGAAGTCCTGGGGGGAGTTCGTTCCAGAGGGCGGGAGCCCCCACAGAGAAGGCCCTTCCCCTGGGTGTCGCCAGACGACACTGTCTCGCTGACGGCACCCTGAGGAGTCCCTCTCTGTGAGAGCGCACGGGACGGTGAGAGGTATCCGGTAGCAGTAGGCGGTCCCGTAAGTAACCCGGCCCTATGCCATGGAGCGCTTTGAAGATGTTCACCAGAACCTTGAAGCGCACCCGGAAGGCCACAGGCAGCCAGTGCAGTCTGCGCAGGATAGGTGTCACACGGGAGCCACGAGGGGCCCCCCCTATCACCCGCGCAGCTGCATTCTGGACTAACTGAAGCCTCCGGATGCTCTTCAAGGGGAGCCCCATGTAGAGAGCATTGCAGTAATCCAGGCGAGACGTCACGGGCGTGGTGACCGTGCACAGGGCATCCCGGTCTAGAAAGGCGCAACTGGCGCACCAGGCGAACCTGGTAAAGCTCTCCTGGAGACGGCCGTCAAGTGATCTTCAAAAGACAGCCGTTCATCCAGGAGGACGCCCAAGTTGCGCACCTGCTCCATCGGGGCCAATGACTGCCCGACAGTCAGCTGAGGACTCAGCTGACTGTACCGAGATGCCGCATCCACAGCCACTCTGTCTTGGAGGGATTGAGCCTGAGCCTGTTTCTCCCCATCCAGACCCGTGACGGCTTCCAAGCACCGGGACAACACTGATAGCTTCGTTGGGGTGGCCCGTGTGAAAAGTACAGCTGGGTGTCATCAGCGTACAGCTGGTACCTCACACGAAGCCACTGATGATCTCACCCAGCGGCTTCATATAGATGTTGAACAGAAGGCGAGAGGATCGACCCCGCGGCACCCCACAAGTGAGGTGTCTCGAGCCGACCTCTGCCCCTGTCAACACCGTCTGCGACCGATCGGAGAGATAGGAGGAGAACCACCGATAAACGGTGCCTCCCACTCCCAATCCCTCCAACCGCGCAGCAGGATACCATGGTCGATGGTATCAAAAGCCGCTGAGAGGTCTAATAGGACCAGGGCAGAGGAGCATCCCTATCCCTGGCCCTCCAGAGATCATCCACCAACGCGACCAAAGCCGTCTCAGTGCTGTAACCGGGCCGGAAGCCGGACTGAACGGGTCTAGATAGACAGTTTCATCCAGGTGCAAGGAAACTGATATGCCACCATACTCTCTACAACCTTCGCCACGAAGGAAGGTTGGAGACCGGACGATAATTACCTAAAACAGCCGGGTCCAGGAAGGCTTCTTGAGGAGGGTCTCACCACCGCCTTTTCAAGGCGGTCGGAAAGACTCCTCCACCAAGGAAGCGCCATAATAGCCTGGAGCCAGCCTCGTGTCACCTCCTGAGTGGCCAGTACCAGCCAGGAGGCACGGGTCCAGTAAACATGTGGTGGCATTCAACCTCCCCAGCAGCCTGTCCATGTCCTCGGGAGCGACAGGGTCAAACTCATCCCATAAAATATCCCCAAGACCACCCTCAGCCGCCTCACCCGCGTCACTGCAATCTTGATCTAGACCTCCCGGCTGAACGATTTTATCGTATAGATAACCGTTAAACTCCTCAGCACGCCCCTGCAACGGGTCATCCCGCTCCCCTGATGTAAAAGGGAGCGAGTCACCCAAACAGGGCGGCTGGGCGGTTATCTGCCGATGCAATGAGGGAGGAGGCGAGCTACCGCTTCCCTCATTGCCACTAGGTAAGCCCTAGTATAGGACTTCACTAGTGTCCGATCAGCCTCGAACGGCTAGACCTCCAGGAACTCTCTAGGCGCCTTCTCCGCGCTTCATCCCCTCAACTCCTCGGAGAACCAAGGAGCCGGTTGGGACCCGCGCCGGGTCAGAGGCCGCAAAGGCACGACACGGTCTAAGGCCCCGCCGCGCCCGCTCCCAGGCCGCAACAAGTTCCTCAGCCGAGCCGTGAGCCAGACCGTCAGGAAATGGCCCAAGCTCCGTCCGAACCCTCCGGGTCCATCAGGCGCCTGGGACGGAACCAACGATCGGCTCCGTCTCCCTGCGGTGGTGAATGGCGGTCAGAAAGTCCAGGCGAAGAAGAGTGATCTGACCATGACAAAGGTTCAATGACTATTTCCTTTAAGTCCAGATCTCTCAACCACTGACCAGAGACAAAACCAAGTCCAGAGTGCCACCCCGATGTGAGTAGGGCCATCCACTACTTGGGTCAGGTCCAAGGCCGTCATGGAGGCCATGAACTCCCGAGCTGCCGTTGATGACGAGCCGGAAGATGGCAGTTAAAATCCCCATGACTAAAAGTCTGGGGTCTCAACTGCCACTCCAGCCAGCACCTCCAAGAGCTCGGGCAGGGCAGCTGACACGCAGCAAGGAGCCAGGTACGTGATCAGCAAACCCATCTGACACCTATGGCCCCATCTCACAAGGAGGATTCACACCGCAATCTGAGGTACAGTGGTCTCCTCGGCTCTAGACTCTCTCTAATCACAACCGCCACCCCCACCCCTACCCTGAGCCCTCGGCTGATGGAATGCACGGAAGCCCGGCGGGCACATCTCGACAAGGGGCACTCCCCCTTCCGTGCCCAGCCAGGTTTCCGTAACGCCTATAAGGTCCGCAGCGCCCCCCTGAATAAGATCGTAGATTAGGGGGGCCTTATTGACTACAGACCGTGCGTTGCATAACATCAGCCGAAGGCCCAGGCTCTGAGGGTCTTGACCATCCGGGGAACGGGAAAAGGACGAGGGATCGGGGCGCGCGATCGCCTGCAAACATCGAGCGCGCGCCCCCCTAGGACGATATGATCCCCCCCTTCCGCCATATCTGCCCCTCCCACTTACCGTGCAAATCGAACCACCCTCACCAACAGGAATAAAAAATAAGTTTTTTAACTGGTATTTTAAACTTCCAAATGGCTGGTAGGCGGGAGGTATCCATGAACAACTTTAAAAAGACCAGAACTATCGCCAAAACTGAACACTTTAACAACAGAATAATCAGAGAAGCCATCGAGATAGAAAAACGCCCACATAGCATGAACAAACGAGATGATACCTCCCGCCTACCAGCCATTTGGAAACCTGCCCTTATTGACAAACGTGTCCCTAACACGAGGAATGACACCAGACCCACACTCACAAGGTCCACACAGGATGTCACCACCACACATCCACCCAGAAAGCAGACCCAAACCCACACTGATCAGGAAGCACGATTAAGGACCAGAAGCCAGACCGCAGCTGCAACATTGGCCATTTCAAACCCCTCCAATCCATATATGCAGCAGACTGACACCCACTGTGAAGATGTGGCACGACCGCGAACAAGAAGCCGGACAACAGCTGTGCAGCTCACCAGCTCAAATCCCCCTGCAGCTCAGACTAATCTGAGCACAACCAAGCCCCCACCAACACAGGACACACCCCATCCAATCAGAGCACCAAAAAACCCCCATCCAATCAGAGCACAGCCAAGCTCCCACCCAATCAGTTCAAACCCCCACTAGCAGTTAAAAAGGAAGAAACAGCTGCAGTCACACATTGCTCCCAGAAGCACGAAGCTGAAGCCTGAAGATGACGAATGAGACTTCGTCGAAACGTAGCCAAGACACTTCCAATTTTATGCGGGAGAAAACCCGAATAACCAAAGATCTACATACAAACACCCGCGAAAACCTCAGAAAACAAATATTGCACCTCTACGGGGAGGAAATCCACCATCTGACCAGGACCTATGAAAAACTAGAAGTCCAAAGAGCTTCCATTTTATGTGACCTTGCATTCCTATGAAACTGCCGAGATCAAAATTTAATCCCCACATGCTTCCAATTGAAATTCCACTCCAACTCTGCAGCCGCCAAACACATCCTAAAAAGAACAGAATTGGCCCTAATCAGAAATGAACTTCACACAAAAAGATTCCTCCTAGATCAAATCAACAAAGATCTCCTCACACTTCATCTCAAACTCAGCAACAAGATCCACCCTGCACTTTGGGACAAATCCAAACAACTTGCCGCCTGAGAGCCAAACACAGACCACCCTCAAGACAGATACACACACCAACAAACTCAAGACTACAAGAACGCCAGAAAACAAACCCCTCCACCCTCACAGCAACACATGAAACAAACAGTGCATAACATCTCAGATAGGATCCTCACCAAAGCTGAAACCGATGTCCTTTCCAAAGGATTCAACTTTGCAGTCACTCCCAAATACATCCCCACTGAGACCATTATATGCGGAGTTGAAACCAGCCTGACCAAAATCAACCCCGATGACGCTAACAAAATCAGACTCGAAATCACCAACATCCTCTGCAGCAGCAAGCCACCCAAAAGCAACTTACCCAAAGAGGAACAGACAGCACTACTTAACCTGAAAAAAGATACCAGCATAATAATCCTACCAGCAGACAAGGGCAACGCCACGGTGGTTATGAACACATCTGACTACCAAACCAAATTAACCAATCTACTCCAAGACCCTGCATACAAGCCCCTAAAAACAGACCCCACCACCTACCTAGAAAAAACCACTAGATCCAAAATAAAAGCCTCCCCCATCAGCGAAGAAATCCAACAAAGAATCATTCCCAGGGAGAAATCATCCAGATGCCCTAAACTCTATGGTCTCCCCAAGATACACAAAGAAGGAACCCCACTCAGACCCATAGTCAGCTCCATAGGCTCACCTCTACAAAACCTAGCCAAATTTCTCGCCAAACAACTACAGCCCTATGCAGAATCCATCGCCTCACACGTAAAAAACTCATTCCAGTTCATAGAGATCATAAAGAAACAAAACTTACAGCCCAGCGACCTACTCGTGAGCTTTGATGTCATATCCCTCTTCACCCAAGTGCCAATCAAAGAAGCCTTGACAGCTATCCAAAACAAATATAACCCCCCCAAGCACATCCTAGATCTGACCAACCACTGCCTATCCAACACATACTTCATCTATAACGGACAAAAATACAAACAAATAGAAGGAGCAGCCATGGGATCACCCCCTCACCTGTCATTGCCAACCTCTACATGGAACACTTTGAAACCCAAGCTCTAGAAAAATCTGATCACAAACCCAAACTCTGGCTCAGATACGTAGATGACACCTTCATAATCTGGCCACACGGGAAAGAAAAACTTGAAAACTTCCTCACACACCTCAATAGCCTACACCCCAAAATACAGTTCACCATGGAAACAGAAGTTAACAACCAACTTCCTTCCTAGATGTCTTAGTCTACAAGAAACCCAATGGCTCCCTAGGACACACCATCTACCAGAAGAAAACACACACAAACCGCTATCTGCATGCACTCACACCACCACCCAGCACAGATCAACTCCGTAGCCAAGACACTCATCTCTAGAACAAAATGCTTAGCTGACGAACAACACCTAAAACCGAACTACACACTCTCACAAACGTACTAACATCCAATGGATTCCAGAGAAATAGGATTACCAAACTAATCCAAAAAGAACCCCCCACTAAAATCCAAGACAAAGAACAAGAAAATGGCACAGCCCTCCTCCCATATATAAAAGGCACCACAGACAGAATCAGCAAGATCCTCCACAAACATAACATCAAGACAGCATTCTGCACAAACCAAAAATATCCACCATCCTAAGAAACCCCAAAGACAAAATTGAGTTAGAAAATCAAGGAGTATATGAAATCCCATGCACCACCTGCCCCACCACATACATTGGACAAACCAACAGAAGAATAAGTGCACGATTGAAGAACACAAGAACTCATTCAAAAAGAGGAACCAACTTCTTCCTGGTCCAACACTTTAAAGTCACAGGACACGATATTGACTTTAAAAAGACCAGACCTATGGCCAAAACTGAAAACTTTAACACCAGAATAACAAGAGAAGCCATCGAGATAGAAATACGCCCACACAGCATGAACAAACGAGATGATACCTCCCGCCTACCAGCCATTTGGAAACCTGCCCTTATTGACAAACGTGTCCCTAACACGAGGAATGACACCAGACCCACACTCACGAGGTCCACACAGGATGTCACCACCACATCCACCCAGAAAGCAGACCCAACCCCACACTGATCATGAAGCACGACCAAGGACCAGAAGCCAGACCGCAGCTGCAACATTAGCCATTTCAAACCCCTCCAATCCATACATGCAGCAGACTGACACCCACTATGAAGATGTAGCACGACCACGAACACGAAGCCAAACAGCAGCAGTGCAGCTCACCAGCTCAAATCCCCCTGCAGCTCAGACTAATCTGAGCACAACCAAGCCCCCACCCAAACAGGACACACCCCATCCAATCAGAGCACAAAAACCCCATCCAATCAGAGCACAGCCAAGCTCCCACCCAATCAGTTCAAACCCCACTAGCAGTTAAAAGGAAGAAACAGCTGCATCACACATTGCTCCCAGAAGCACGAAGCTGAAGCCTGAAGATGACGAATGAGACTTCAAAACGTAGCCAAGACACTTACAATTTTACGCGGGAGAAAACCCGAATAACCAAAGACCTACATACAAACACCCGCGAAAACCTCAGAAAACAAATATATATATATATATATATATATATATATATATATATATATGTATGTATGTATGTATGTATGTATGTATGTATGTATATGTATATGTGTATGTATGTATATGTATATGTATATGTATGTATATGTATATGTATATATATATATGTGTATATATGTATATATATATATATGTATATATATATATATATATATATATATATTTCATGATATGTTTTTTTTTTACTATGACAATGTTTATGTATACTGTTGTGACAAAATTAAATTTTTAAAAAAGTATTAATACCGCTTTATAAAACCCTAGTAAGGCCACACTTGGAATACAGCAACCAATTTTGGTCAGCATACTACAAAAAAGATGTTGAGAACTTTGGAAAAAGTTCAGAAAAGAGCAACTAAGATGTCCAAAAGCCTGGAGACTAAAACATATGAAGAATGGCTGCAGGATTTGGGTTTGCTAGTCTAAAGAAAAGAAGAATTAGGGGAAACATGATAGCAGTATTCCAGTATTTGAGGGGCTGCCTAATGCAGCCTATTATTAACAGCAACTGCTTGCAATATTGCAGGTTCAAGTCCCACCAGGCCCAAGGTTGACTCAGTCTTCCATCCTTTATAAGGTAGGTAAAATGAGGACCCAGATTGTTGGGGGGCAATAAGTTGACTTTGTATATAGTATACAAATGGATGAAGACTATTGCTTGACATAGTGTAAGCCGCCCTGAATCTTCGGAGAAGGGCGGGATATAAATGCAAAAAAAAAAAAAAAAAAAGAAAGAAGAGGGGATCAAATTATTCTCCAAAGCTCCAAAAGGCAGAATAAGAAATAATGGTTGGAAACTAATTGAAGATAGAAGCAACCTGGAATTAAGGAGTAATTTCCTAACAGTGAGGACAATTAACCAGTGGAACAGCTTATTTCTGGATGTTCCATCACTGGATGTTTTTAAGAACAGACTAGACAGTCACTTAAGCAAGCGGAGGGCTGGATTAGAAGACCTCCAAGGTCCCTTCCAGCTCATTCTATTAATACAAAAAAGAGGTTATTTTATCAATTCATCTATCCCCTAAACCTAAACAGAGCATGAAGAAGACAAAAAGGAAAAGATAAAGGAAATGATTAAGGCACTATCTTCTATTCTACTGATATACAATATAGTGACTGTTATTCTTTCCTTAACACAAATACAGGTAGTCTTTGAGTTACAAATGTAATGGAACCTGCCCATCCCATTCATAATCTGAGGATTTGCGGGAATGAATCTCATACCTTGAATGGGACCACTTCCTCCTTTCATCCATGCATTCGCTAATCGAATGTGTGGTTCATTAAGTGCACATGAGGTATTTCAGGATGGGGAAGGCCATGGGGGCTAGTGATGAAACAGGCCACTTGCTTAAGACCATCCAAGGTCTCCCCGACCCACTGAAATACCTCATGCTCTCCACAATTGCTTCCCCGCCCAACCTGCTGTGCTGGGTCACTTACCGTGCAAATATCTAGCAAGCTGTCTCCTCTCCAGCCTCTGAGTTGCACATGCCCCTCTGTGGTTTTTTGGTGTGCACAAACCTTGCCTGGCACTTTGTCGGCCAAAATGCAGTTCCATTTAGGTGTCATGCCCCTGTCGGTGTCTGAATCTGCACTGGAAGATAAGCTGTAATAAGAACTAACAGCGAGTGAGAGGGCAGCTCCTTTGGCCTTGGAGGAAACTGGGAAAGGGCAGATTCAGTCCAGGCAAAACTGTTCAGAATTAGCAAGGCCTGCAAGCAAGAAAAGAGACAGAGCTCAGATGAGGAGTAAGAACCACTCCCTCTTAATGCAAGGACTAGAAGAGTGCAGAGAAAGCGGGATCAATGCAGGCAGAGAAGGCCACGTGCGAAGAGAGTGCCCCACCCAGTGTTGTGTCTCGTCCGATCTCACCACAGCCAGGGCCTTCTTATCTGCTTCCGAACACGGAGGAATGTCCTAGTATGCCTCCCGGCCCCACCCTGGCTCCATGCCCAGACAGGCTGAAGAGGAGGAAGTATCTCCAGCCCCCAGCTCTGGCTCCATGCCCAGGCAAACAGAGCAACTAGACCCCTCCCCCTTCTTCACAGCATGTGAGCCTGAGGGAGGTCAATTGCCAACAGCTGCAGACTGGAGTGACCCTCGCATCAGAAGACTTGATAGACAGAGGCAACAGAAGGAAGGGAGGGGCAGGCCTGGATAAGTGCTGAGTCATGGAGCCACACCCCATGGCCTATATAAAGGACCGGCTTTCTGGCATTCTCTGAGTCAGGCAAAGTCTAAACATATCTTGCTGAAGTCACTTTCTGGTTTCCTGCCTGCCCTGAGGACTTTGCTAGGACTTTGGCAGAGCTGCAGAGGCACGCCTGATTCGGATTTCCCTGACCCGGCCGTCAGCGGAGGAGTGGGACACGACACCCAGCTTCACGAGGAACACCTGGGGAATGA
Organism: Ahaetulla prasina; assembly: GCF_028640845.1. NCBI lineage: Eukaryota > Metazoa > Chordata > Lepidosauria > Squamata > Colubridae > Ahaetulla > Ahaetulla prasina. Next base: position 68,449,208 of record NC_080542.1, read on the forward strand.
GACTTAAAGAGACACCATGGGGAGGGGCATTTGTTGGGAACAAACACTGAGTTCATTTGAACTTCATTTGAGTTCATTTGAACTTGCCAAGAGTCCTTGCATTTCTTGTTGGCGTTCTGGACTAATTATCTGGATCTTCTGCTCCCTGAACTCTTTGCTTGTCTCTTGTTTTGCCAACAAGGAACATTTGGGATTTATTGCCATGCAGCCTGGGTGCAGATAGCACTGAGCTGAACTAATTGCAGCCAGAGGCTGCTTGAGGTTTGTGTAGAGGTTTGTTCTCACTTTGCTTTAGGACTTGCCAGTAACATGGGAGCATTTGGGGAGATTTGGAGCAATAAAGGGGCTGTTTGAACTGCCAGCTGTGCTATCTCTGTGCCATGCCTGGGTCAACAAATTAGGGCTGCACAGGCTTCACCCGGCCCTGTAAATGCCTAAACAGAGCATCAGAGGGGCAGGCCCACTCCTCTGAACTTCCATTTTAGCCGACAAAGTGTTTGCACACTTTGTGCACAGCAGAGGGGCAAGGTCTGCACAGGCCTAAATGGAGCGTCAGAGGGGTGCACTCACCCCTCAAAAACTGGCAAAACGCAAGTTGAATGCTACAGAGTCTCTCAGGTTGTTCGTAAGGGTGAAGAACTACTATGATTCTGCAAGAATTCATAGCTTTAGGAATTGTTTGTAAACACTAGGGAGCGCTGATCACATAACTTCGAATGTTTGCTAAGGGAACGCTCCTAACCAGGGAATTACCTATATGCATTTTTGTGGAATAATGTCTACCAGGAAAAAGTATGGTTTCTTAAAAGAGTCACCAAGGTTATCTCCATTGAATCCAAAGCACTTTTCCCACTTCAGATTAACTAGATACTGAGTCTGAAAGATGATAGATTTAGCTCTTTATGATAATTATTCTTGGTAAGTAAAGATTAACCATTTGAACCTTCGCAGTAGTTTAATAGCATGCTATTTTTTAGACAAAGTGTGGATTTGAGACTTAGCTTTCCAGAGGCTTAAGAAACAAACTCATAAAACAATAAAGGAACAAGTGCCAAAAGCAGGAATGAAAAGGCTTCTATGAAGCTGATTATAATCTCTTTTTTTTTCCATATAAAAAAGTGTTCCAAGCAAAGTGGCACACCCAAGCTGTAGAGACAGCCTTTCCTTTATTCCCAGAAAAATTCCTTCAACCTTTTGAGTTTCCCTTCTTTCATTCACCACCGCAGTCTAACCAAACCCTGTCTGGTACCTAGACTTTCTATTTGTTTTTGTTGAGAGGGGGTTGTTAAATTTACAGACATACTTTTAACTTTTAGGCACAATGACTTATCTGACAACTATAGTGAATCCTTCAAGATACTCAACCACAGGGTGTTGTTGCTCCTGTTTTAATGGAAATTCCTCAGAATTTTATTTGTTTAACTAATGCCAATTTCACAAGATGGGAACTTGTCCGCTCTGATTAAAACTGAAAATTAGTACTACATTTATTTAGTCTCTTTCCAAGTCATATGTTACGGTAGTAAATTAGTAGGTTCTTTCCCTCTGCCTTTGCCAATATCCACAGAAAAAAACAAAGCCAAAGTCTTCCTAGACATTTCCAGTGCTGATAACTACTGCCTCATCACAAGATTTTTCAGTCCAGACTTATGAAGAAATGGGCATAGTTCCAGCTTCCTGCTAAGATGAACTAGTGCATGACCTTAAATGCACCAAAGAGGTAGTATTTAAAGAAACAATGTGCTTTATTTATTCTTTAATTTCTTTTAAATTACTAGCACAGAAACAATAGTATCAGTATTCATTTGGAATATCTTGGGCTAGATCCAGACTTAGTCATGCTTAGGGTAGACTCCAGTGAAATTAATAGGATTTAAGGAATCATTAAAATCAGTGGGTCTATTCTAAATCCAGACTTAGCTCATTGTTTCTTCCAAAAGTTATTTGTTTTATTTTACTAAACACACTGGTGGGCAAAGCAATAATTGCTGAGTTCATGGCTTAGCCTTACGGATAGCACTATATCTTGTAATCTGATTGTGGTTATGAAAGCCATGATTTTGTGTGATATATAAATCTAATCATTAATTTCAACTAGAAAAAGAGTGCAAGTATCTTAGTGATATGGTCAACACGTGAACCCAGCAAAGACCGGAGGATACAGACAAGTGCAGGGGAAAAAAATCCCAGTCTTAGATTTTGAAATACTCGATATTTTTTTAAAAATAGAACCAGACAGGAAGTAATGGGAAATAATTATCTCTCCAGAGTCCCTGGTTAGATTGGTAGTGGCAGATGAACAAAATCTGACATGATAAGACACAAGTTCTTATTTTCACCTATCTTGTTTGTCCTGGAAAGCTTTTACTTTTCTATTCAGTTTTCAACTTTGAAGTAAGCAGCATTAGAATGCTGACAAAAAGTAGACATTCAACAATATCTACTCCAAGGGACACAACTTTAGAAAATATGCTTCTTAAAGGAGTGAACTAGCATGTACAGTAGTGACCAAAATCGTGGAAATCTTTTGGGGAAAGTGTATTTTTTAAAACTAGCTAATAACACTACTTTTATTGGAATAGTACCATAAAATTATATATCAATGGAAAGATAATTTAATCAAGAATGTAATGCAATAACTTTTATGAAGGATTTGCTATTAGAATAACAGTTACAGTAGAAAGAAGAAAAGTGACTAACAAGTTTCTTTAGTCGGCTCCATAGATTTTCAATTGGTCTGGGCTATTCCTACGCCATTCCAGCAATGGAATATGATTATCTTGAAACTCCCCCAAAAAAAGTGGTGTTATTAGCTATCAAACTTCAAAAATACATTTTTCCCAAAAGGTTTACATAATTTTGGCTACTATTGTAAGCATATGATGCAGTGGTTTTAAAATGTTATTTTGGGAAAGAGAAAAAACATTTACTATTATGTTGAAATCCAAAATACCATCATATGATTCCATTACATTTACAGAAATATATTTGTAAGTACAGCACCAATAATTTGAAAGAAAAAGTGTATGGAAGAACAAAGAAATGAGAATGACATCCTATGTGTAAGATTTTTCATTCTTATGATCTTTTCAATTTTTATCACTTTATCAAGAGCTCCTCCATTACAAAGAAGAGAACAACAAATGTAGCAGAGTCATCATTCCATACATTGCAGGAATATCTGAAAAGCTCAGGAGGATTTTCAACCAGCACAACAACTTCACAAACACATGGCACAACACAGGAGATCAAATCCATCAGGACAAGATTCAACAGTCCATATGCATTTGTAAGACAAAGGTCACTCTTTTGAAGACAGCAAAGTCCACATTTTGGGTGAGAGAATCACTGGTTTGAAAGAAATGTAAAAGAATCCATCTATATTAGAATTGAACAGCCCTCTCTCAACAAGGGGGAGGGGGATAAGACACCACTTATCTCTTATCTACAACACAGCCCTTTCAGAAGTTCCAGGAAGATTCCACAACCAATTTCACCTTGATTCAGGTGACTCTGAGGGCACAGATAAACCCCAAGTGGCCTCAACAGCTCTCAGAGATAGTGCTAACAACCAGATGACTGGAAAGAAATACAATCCTTCCACCCCACCACCACCATCCTATCAGAACTTATCCTTCCAACCCCCTGCTATCAGAACCAATGAAATATCTTGGATTAGAAGTGAAATATTTTCTTCTTCTTCCTCAAGGAAAAAAACAGTCCAGTTTGTCTTTTGAAAAAGCACCTTTGAGACAACTATGACTTGGATGACTGAGAATCTCCAAAGACATTTAGATACAAGAATAGTTTTTTCCTTCATGCCATCACTCTGCTGAACAATTCTAGGCTGCATGAACAGAGGGAAAGAATTATGTGAAGTGTTAATACCACTTTATAATGCCCTGTTAAGACCACACTTGGAATATTGCATCCAGTTTTGGTTGCCACAATGTTAAAAATATGTTCAGACTCTACAAAGAATGCAGAGAAAAGCAACAAATATGATTAGGGAACTGGAGGGTAAAAAATATAAAGAACTGGAATTAGATATGTCTAGTTTAATGAAAAGAAAAACTAGGGGTGATGCAATGGCAGTGTTCCAATATCTCAGGAGTTGCCACAAGGAAGAGGGAGTCAAGCTATTCTCCAAAACACTGAAGGCAGGACAAAAAGCAATGGATGGAAATTAATCAAGGAGAGAAGCAACCTAGAACTAAGGAGAAATCTCCTGACAGTTAGAATAATTAACCAGTGGAACAGCTTGCTTCCAAAAGTTGTGAATGCTTCATCACTGGAAGTTTTAAAGACGAGATTGGACAATTATTTATCTGAAATGGTATAGGGTTTCCTGCCTGAGCAGGGATTGGATTAGAAGACCTCCAAGGTCCCTTCCAACTCTGTCATTCTGTTCTGTTCTGTTCTGTTCTGTTCTGTTCTGTTCTACTCTACTCTACTCTACTCTACTCTACTCTACTCTTATCTGTAAAGCAATTTTTTTAGAGTATATGTGTGAGGAAATGAAAGGAGGTTATGTACCTCTATAGGAGAACTCTGTATCTCCTACCTACAGGGATGTGAAATAGTGGAGCCAATCTGGCCAAATACAGTAATAAAAGGTCCTGAGACTCATATTTATTCAACCATACTGAGATAAATAGGAGTTGACTAAATTCTCAGGGTAAGGTCTTTTATGACTAAGTGTATCACACCATGGCGAGTCACTAAAGAGACAAAATACTCCACTCCATTCAGGGTAACCTTTCTGGTATCAATCTGAATGAAAACACTTATGTGGACTTTTTTTAATAGCAACTTTTCACTGATTTGGATTTAAAATAATTTCCTTATTCAATCATATTTAGGCTTTATCTTTCCTGGCATTTTTACATTACAGTGGTTTTAATACAGTTTTGGGCATCTTTTTTGAAAAGCTTTATACAAAAATATATATCCAGTACTGTTGTATATAAAATGCATGTATATATTTAGTATTAATAAAAGTCAAAGTGTTCATCACACTATTGTTCAGAGTTGGTCTAAATAAGAACATGAAGATATAAATTTTTGGTATTTCACACATGCACAGTGTATAATAAATAGTGCTAAATAGTCATAATTGAAAAAGCATTGCCTATTAAACTCTACATATCATACTATCATTATAGTAAAAATCTTAATTTTTATTTGTTTATTTTTTAAATTGTTTCTTAAACCGATTAACAAGCATTTTATTAGTAACAAAAAGCATATTCAGGTAACTGGAACTACAAAACTATATAGTATTGTACATTTTGGGCTGTTTAAAACACTGTTTATCTATTTTAGATATTACTACATGAAATATATTTAGTAAATTTATTTATTGAATATTCAGATATTACTACATGGCTATATTGAAATGCTAATTGTTCCATTTTGTGTCTGAAAATCCAGACAATGACTGTCAAGTTTTGTTTTGTTTCCATCCAAGTGCATTCCAAATCCATCATTTTTGATATACTAAGTGTGCTTCTGTGGTGTTATTCATATGCTGTTTTAATGTATTTTAGATATATCTTTCCTACTTCGTGATGAAAAGTTTTACTGTCAGTCACTCAGATAAATTTATTTTATTTATGGATGATATATAATTAATGCTAGGGCATATATAAATGGTTAGTTACTGAGCTGAGACTTTGCTATCTAGTATGTTATTATCATCCATTTCATAAACTTTGCTTTGAATTATTATAAGGCCTTGATATATGGCCTAGAGTGTAACCCATGAAGGGCTATTATCACTGCGAAGAGCCTTTGTTTATCGTTTGTGATATCAGACTCTTGCTCACCTTACTAGCCATGCAGTATTATGTCATGTTCTGTATAGTAAAAAAGGCACTTTTGGGACATAGTTATAGATCAGATAAAATTCCCACACTCCATAAAGCTCTTTGAAAGCTACCAGGTAAGAGCATTATTCTTTCAAAAAGCCTTCCCATTAATAAATGTGATTGGTATTTTTCATTCTGTGTTTGTAGTTCTATCAGATAATTAATTGATTGATTAAAAAGGTTTAATTACCACATTTCATTACCTAAAATACTTTGTAAGACAAAGGCAATGTATAAACTTTAATCTTTTGCTTTTGAGGATGAAATCAAATACAGATGACTGCAGAATCCAACTACATATTGAATCAACGTAGCTATAAATTTCCCCTTCTAGTCATTTCCATGAACCATTAAAAAAGCAATTGGGGAAGTAGCTGAGGCATGTGACTTCTAGACAAGTAGAAAATAGAGCAATAGCTGCTAAATTATCTGAGAATGCACAAGGTTTTCTGTTACAGAAACCTGACTATCCCACAATTAGATAGAGATACACGGACACAAAAATGCCTCTTAATATAACGTGTCACTTGTGAACATTCTAAATAAACCTGCTGCAGACTGAATACCTTTTTTTTCTTTTCTGGACAGAAATATTTCCACAGCATTACCACAGCCTGTTTAGAAGCCAACAATTTTTTGTTATGTCTAGTAACGCATGTTGGAGGATGTTTTGGCATTCATTTATTTTCTATATCTTTGGCATTGATCACACTTGATAGTTTGGATTTGAATAAATCCTGGAAAATCATTAGGTTGTGGAGCAAAATAAATCATGGAAGAGCCAGTTTGGCCTTTCGTTTGAGGTCACTGGTGGGTCAATGGACAACCACTGGCAGAATATTAGAATTAATGACAGTGAGTAAGTAAGTGACTGCGTGAGTAAGAGAGCGACTGAAGCAATGAACATGGTAGGCTCCCCAACAGTGAGAGTTTTATTTGCATCACTATACAACATCACTCTCTGAAAAATATATATTTTAAAAATTAGAAGTATTAAGAATAAACATTTGCCTTGTTAAGTTTTCATATTTAATATAACGCATGGTGCAGGTTGGTTATTATTGTTATTTTTGTTTTATTCATTGACCTGCTTTCCTTTCATAGAAATTATAACAAAATTTTGTTTCAGGAACATTTGGGAAGAGGTTGTAAAAGAGGTTGTAAAAAATGTTTTTAAAGGGTTCTGATGATCAGGCAACTCAGCTGGGAACATCAGAACCCTTTAAAAACATTTTTTCTACAACCTCTTCAGCCAAAGAGGTTGTAGAAAAAATGCTTTTAAAAAAAAAAGGGTTGGGATTTGATCAAGCAGATGATATGTTGCTTCCTAAGAAACCTGCCACCCCCTGATTTATACAGTCAGAAAACCATTTGCCAGACAGAAATGCTGTAAGATATAGTTATTCATTACACTTACATATTGTTACAATTTACAGAAATGTGTCTTAATGTAGAAATGCAAAAATGAAACCAGACAGATATCAATAATCACAACATATTAGCTCACTCAACTGATCTTATTGTATTAAAATTCATACATGTTTTTAAAGTCTTTCACTTATAAATTGTAGTCACCATAGTACTATCTTTATGAGCTGCTTTATCTTATTAGACAAAATATCTAATAAGAATCTATGAAGCCTGGGGAATATTTGCTTAAGAAAAAATGTCATTCTAAGAGAACTATTTAAAATTTTCAATATTCAGTCATTTCAGAACATTAGTTAACAATTCTACTAAGAATTACACAAGGTTCCTAGAATATTTGCTGAAGTAACCTACCATATATTTCTCTAGGAATTTTCCTGGACCCTTATCCAATGGAAATATTAATTTGTATACATGGTATGAGTGGTAACTTTCACTTGATATTAATTTATTGGATCAGGGAACTGTACTGTGTTGTTGTTACTGTTACTAATGGTACAATGGCTATGAAGTGTGGTCTGGATGAGTGTGGTGTGTAAATACATCTTCGTATTTTGATCAATACAAATTAAAAAATGGTGCAATCTTAAAATCCCATTAAAATTGATGATATGCTATCTTTTATGCCCACACATTACTTTATATCAACATTTTGACTTAAACAGAAAACCTCCAAATATGGAAATTAGGATTCAAAAGCATGAACCTTGTTCAGATTTATTTAGGATTTTGAGCGATGCACTTATATTGTAATATTGATGCATATTTAATTTTTTTGCTTCTGTTGCTTTCTTAAGATGCAGTTGCAGTCATTGCAAGTTGTAACAATGCATATTCGTAATCATCATTTTCAATAGTATCCACTGAGGAGATCAAAATCTGCAAGATGGCAAGTGAACCCTGTAGTTTGAGTTCCCTCCTTTTAAACATGTGTCAACACTGCACAAATGTAGAAGGGGGTAGTCCTTGGATCATGGCTACATACCTTTCCTGAAGGGGGTTTAGGCTTAAGAAAGTGAAAAATGCAATGAAAGTCAATAAGGTTTATAAGATTTTTCCAGTTTCCCTACAATAATCCTGAAATGTAGATCGGGATGAAGGAATGGCCAGTACTAAGCCACCCCTGAAACTGTCTAGCTAAAAAGTAGCTAGAATCCTGAACCCAAATCTCTCAGTTCCCAGTTTCAACACTTTAATCTCTATACTCTATACTTACAGTACTACAGTAAGCATAATCTCTATACTACAGTAAGCATGCTCAGTTGTATTAATAAAAAGATTCTATATAATCCTATATATTATAAAAGAATTCTATGATTTCAGAAAGACATACATATACACATAGAAAGGCACTCCTTCGAAAAGTTTCAAAAACGTAGAATGATGCTTTGGTAGTAGAACTAAGCAATCATTCTGTTTCTAGATCCTGCTTGCTACTTTCTTTTTTTTCAGTGTAAAGTTTTTTATTGTTAAAACACATTAAAATGAAAGACAAAACATGCAACCTTTATATAGATATCACTGTTTATCAGCTATTCAAGACAGTCCTTTCCTATTAATTACACATATTTTAGTTTTATCTTACTCTACTTTTGTTTATCTATTGTTCCTATTTTCTAACCATTCATACCATTTGTTCCAGACCTTATAATATTCTGTGTCCTCTTTCTCTTTAATTTCTTTTGTAAATTTGTCCATCTCTACACATTCTAATATTTTTTTAATTAGTTCTTCCTCTGTTGGTGGATTTTCATTCTTCCAATTTTGGGCGTAGGCTATATGTTCTGCTGTTAATATATGGAGTATTAAATATTGTTTATTGTTTGTATAATTTTCTGTTGGAATCCCTAATAAAAATTGTTCTGGCTCTCCCTTTATTGGTTTCTGTATTATTTCCTGTAACCACTTTTTAATTTTGGCCCAGAATTGTTTTGCCCCTAGGCAGGTCCACCAGAGATGATAATATGTTCCGTAATTGCTCTTGCATTTCCAACACTTTGGTGAATTATTGGGGAACATCTTTGCTATTCTGGCTGGTGGTAGATGCCATCTATGAAACATTTTCATCTGGTTTTCCTTGTATGCTGTTGATATTGTCAATTTCATGTTTGTTCTCCACACCTTTTCCCACTTCTCTAATTCTATTGTATGGTTGAAGTTTCTTGTCCATTTAATCATGGTATCTTTCACTATTTCCTCTTCCACTTTATACCGTAACAAGAAGTTGTATGTTTTACTAATTAATTTTTGCTCCTTCTCATGTATTATTTTATCCAATTCATTTTGTTCCAATTGAATCTGATTAGTTTTAGAATCTTCTAAATATTTTGATCTGATTTGGAGATACGTCCACCATTCGACTTGTCTATTCAGATCTTTTTCCAATTCTTGTTTTGTTTTTAATTTTCCCAATTCATTTAATATATCCCTATATCTAATTTTTAGTCCCATCTATTAAATTTGGGTATGTTACTATTTCATTGGGGGAGGCCCAAAATGGTATATTCATATACTGCTGTTTTTTTTATTTTATTCCAAATTAATAGTAATGAATTTCTGATTATATGTCTTTTAAAATACCCATGGGTTTTGTATTTTTCACCCCACAAGAATGCATGCCATCCTACCTGTAAATCATGGATTTCTATTGTTAGGATTCTTTTATTTCCCAGCTCCATCCATTCTTTTAACCATGTCAGGAATGCTGCTTGATAATAAATTTCCCAGTCTGGTAGGGATACTCCATCTTGTAATGTTTTCAATCTGATCCTAGGTTTTTGTCCTTGTCATATAAATTTTGAGGTCAATCTGTTTAATAAATCAAAGAAACTTTTTTCTATTCTTATCGGTATAACCTGGAAGAGGAACAGGATTTTGGGCAAGATATTCATTTTTATTGCTGCTACTCTTCCCATCCATGAAATTTATAAGTTTTTCCAATTTTCCAAATCCTTCCCAATTTGATGTATTAATTTATCATAATTATCTTTTTTAATTGAGAAGCCTCTTGCTGTTAACCAAATCCCTAATTTTTTTTTTTTTTTGGTTATCTGAATGTTCATATTATTTTCTAATTCTATCTCCTGTTTTTTTGTAAGGTTTTTTGTTAATAATTTAAATAGGATTTCTTCCTATTAATTTTTAAGCCTGCTACTATGCCAAATTCTTCTATTTTTTTATCAATTTGGGGCCTGATTTTAAGGGTTTCTCAATAATAAAAATCATATCATTAGCAAAGGTTTGCAATTTGTACTCCTCATTTTTTATTTTCAATCCTTTTATCTCCCGATCTTCCCTAATTTTTTTTAAGAAAGGCTCCAATGATAGTATAAAGAGAAGTGGGGAGGGTGGACACCCCTGTCTTACACCTTTTGTTATTTCAAATTTAGTTGTATCTTAATAATTACCCTTGCAGTTTGCTTTGAATATATTTTTTCAATCATTTTTTCAAATTTGGATCTGAATTCCATTCTTTTAATTTGTTGTATCATAAATCTCCAATTCAAATTATTGAAAGCTTTTTGGGCATCAAGGAAAACCAGTGAGACTTGTTTCTCTGGGTGTACTTCGTAATGCTCTAATATATTGATTATGGTCCGGGTATTATTTTTAATTTGTTGACCAGAGAGGAAACCATTTTGATCTGGGTGTATATATTTATCTAAAATTGTTTTTAACCTTTCCGCAATAATTGACATGTATATCAGAATTCAATAAAGAGATGGGCCTATAGTTTTGAACTAATTGCTGATCTGAATCCTCCTTAGGTATAAATGTAATTAAAGCTTCTGTCCATGTTTGGGATATGTTTGTATACTGTAATGCTTCATTAAATATTTCCAACATTAATTCTCCTGTTTGTTTTTGAATACGCCTATATAATTCCACTGGTATTCCATCTGGGCCCAGGGTTTTATTGTTTTTTTTTTTTATTGCAATTCTGAATTCTATTTCAGAGATTGGTCGGTTTAATATTTCTTTCTGTTCTTTTGTCAATTTGCATATATTTGTTTCCTCAAAATATTTTTGGATTTCTGCTTCTGTCGTTTCTTCTGTGTGTATAGTTTCGGAAAAAAAGTTGTACTGTTCATTTCTTATCTTCTCTTTTGCTTTGGATTTTCCCTTCCTCATCTTTCAAATGTTGGATCATTCTTTTCTCTTTTTCTTTTTTTAATTTATAGGCTAACCATCTTCTCACTTTGTTTGCATGCTCCAAATAGTTTTGTCTGGCCATCTTTATTTTCATTGCCACTTCCTCTTGAATTATCAGATTTAATTTATGTTTAATTATTCTCCTTTCCTCTTTTATTTTTTTATTTTGGGTTTTTTTTTGCAAGTCCTCTTCTGCTTTTTTAAACTCTTCTTGTAGTTTATTTTGTTGGAACCTTTTCTCTTTTCTTTTTGTCGTATATGCAGTTGTCACCCCTCTAATATATGCTTTTAATGTGTCCCAGAGATTTTGAATCGACGTATCTTCTTTTTTTTTACACTTAAGAAAATATTTTCCAGGAATTTCTGATATTTTTTCTCTCTACATATATTTTGGTTTAAGGTCCATTTTTTATATCTTTTTTGTCCTTTCCAATACACGGTTATTGGATTATGGTCAGCCCACTCATTTGTTCGTATTTCTATTTTTTCTATTTCTAATTGTAATTGTAATTGTCATCCAGGCCATGTCTATCCTGGACCACAATTGATGGGGATGGGAATAATATGCATATTGCTTTTCTTCCTTGTGAATTTCTCTCCATATGTCTCTTAACTTTAGTTCTGATGCCATGTTAAAAAATTCTTTGGGTAATATTTCTTTCTTTTTTTATTTTTCTTATTACTCTAATAATCTCTTTTACTATCAGCTACAGCATTGTAGTCGCCTATTATGCATAGATTTTCAATTTCTTGTTCTATTATTGTGTCATGCAATTTTTTGTAATATTCCTGTTGATTTTTATTTGGAGCATATACAACTACTAGTAATATTTGTTTATATTCCATATCTAATTTTATCATTAAAGTTCTCCCCTCATCATCTGCATACACTAATTCTGAGTTAATTTTTTCTTTTGTGTACACTGCTATTCCTCTTTTTTTCTGTTGTGATAATGATACATATAATCTTCCTAATTTCTTGTTTTCCAATAATAATAATAATAATAATAATAATAATAATAATAATAATAATAATAATAATAATAATAATAATAATAATAATAATAATAATGTTTTAATTTGTATACCGCCCTTCTCCCGAAGGACTCAGGGCGGTAAACAGGCAAATAAAATACAAACAGAAACATACACCATAATTAAAACAACCCTTAAAAAACTGATTCAAATTTGCCAGAAAATTTAAAATAACATTACACCCCATAAAATTACAGAAATTTAAAACCCATCAAAATTCAATTAAAATTTAAAATTTAGAATTTAAAATCAGGCCAGTCCAGCCATACGAAATAAATAGGTTTTAAGTTCGCGGCGAAAGATCCTAAGGTCAGGTAGTTGTCGAAGCCCGAGGGGAAGCTCGTTCCACAGGGTAGGAGCCCCGACAGAGAAGGCCCTCCCCCTGGGGGCCGCCAGTCGACACTGTTTGGCTGACGGCACCCTGAGGAGTCCCTCTCTGTGGGAACGCACCGGATGCTGGGAGATAGAGACCGGCAATAATTTTTGGAATCCTTTTTTTAAATGTATTTCTTGCAAGCTTATCACATCTACCTCTAATTTTTTTAAATTTTGTAAATACTTGTGTTCTCTTTTTCTGTGCATTTAAACCATTGATATTCACTGAAAATAGGGATAATGTCTCTTCCATCTCCTGCTGTATTTGTTTTTCTGTGTTTTTTGTTTCCTTTTTTTTCTTTTTTCCTTGCTCCTTCTCTTTCTTCTCGTTCTTTTTCTTGGGTTCTCCTTAACTCTCTCTCTCTTTCTAATTCCTCTTGTAAGTAGTCCTCCTGGCTTCTACTTTCTGATTCGTCCTTACTTTCTTGTTCCTCCTCCAAGTAATTTTTATAAACTTCTTGAGCTTTCCTTATCGAATCTACTTTAAACTTCTTATCTTGCCATGTGATTAAGATACCTTCAGGGTTAAGCCATCTAAACATTACATTATATTTTATAAGACGTGATGTTAGGAAATGGTACTGCTGTCTTTGCTCTCAAATTCTACGTGGGATTTGTTTTAATACTATAATTTCTTTCCCTTTATAGGTTACAGTCCCTTCTCTTGATTTTTTATAAATTTCATCTTTCATTGGTTTTTTTTATAAATCTTATATGCACTTCTGATTCTAGACGATGCCTTCTTATATAATTATTGTGAACACAATAAGTTTCGTCTATGGTACCTCTTATTTCTGACTTATCTCTCTGAACTATCTCTGCTATGATTTCAGCCATTTTTTCCCCCAGGTCTTCCTCTTTTTCTTCTGCAACATTCTGGAAGCGTAGAAAAAATGATGCCTTCTCCATTTCCAAAAAGGCGATTGTATCCATTAAGTCTTTATTTGATTGTAATGTCTTCTGCTCCACCATTTCTACTTTAAGGTCTAGCTGGTCCACCTCAGTAAGCTAACTTACTAAGTAAATAACTTACTCAGTAAGCCAACTCAGTAAGCTCAAACTGCCCAAGGAGCTGCTGATTCAGTTCTACAGAGGAATTATTGAGTCTGTCATTTGCACCTCTATAACTGTCTGGTTCGGTTCTGCAACCCAACAAGAAAAACACAGACTTCAGAGGATAATTAGAACTGCAGAAAAAATAATTGCTACCAACCTGCCTTCCATTGAGGACCTGTATACTGCACGAATCAAGAAGAGGGCCGTGAAAATATTTACAGACCCCTCGCATCCTGGACATAAACTGTTTCAACTCCTACCCTCAAAACAACGCTATAGAGCACTGCACACCAGAACAACTAGACACAAGAACAGTTTTTTCCCGAAGGCCATCACTCTGCTAAACAAATAATTCCATCAACACTGTCAAACTATTTACTGAATCTGCACTACTATTAACCTTCTCACCAATCTCTTTCCATTTATCACTGTATGACTATAACTTGTTGCTGGCAATCCTTATGATTTATATTGATATATTGACCATCAATTGTGTTGTAAATGTTGTACCTTGAGGAACGTATCTTTTCTTTTATGTACACTGAGAGCATATCACCAAGACAAATTCCTTGTGTGTCCAATCACACTTGGCCAATAAAAAATTCTATTCTATTCTATTCTATTCTCGGTTTCTATTTTTATAACTTTTTGCTCATTTTCTTTTCCTTCACATTCTTTAAATCTTCCTTTAGTTCTCCTATCTCATTTTTGATTTCTTGATGATGCTTCCTAGCCTCTTCCTGGTTATCTGCCACTTTTTCTTGGAATTTCATCAGTGTTTCTTGAATAATTTGGAGAGTATTTTGCATACTCTGCATTGTCGATTCTGTTTTATCTTTTTCTTTCTCTGACATGTTTTCATTTGTCCGTTGAGTTGTGGGAGATGCTGTAGATGTTGGGTTATAGATGAGCCTTTTTCCTGTTCTTGATACTATTGATTTGGTTGACATTATTAAATTTCCTGTAAATTTTTTCCACAATATCATAAAAGTGTAATCTTCTAATACTTAATATTTACTTCTTACCACTAATTCATATATATATATATAAATTCCTTTAAATTATTTAATTATCACCACATAGATCAAGCTTTACTCTTCAGATACTCTTTAACAGTCTCTCCCCTCCTTTTTTCCCCAGATCTTCCTCTTTTTCTTCTGCAACATTCTGGAAGCGTAGAAAAAATGATGCCTTCTCCATTTCCAAAAAGGCGATTGTATCCATTAAGTCTTTATTTGATTGTAATGTCTTCTGCTCCACCATTTCTACTTTAAGGTCTAGCTGGTCCACCTCAGTAAGCTAACTTACTAAGTAAATAACTTACTCAGTAAGCCAACTCAGTAAGCTCAAACTGCCCAAGGAGCTGCTGATTCAGTTCTACAGAGGAATTATTGAGTCTGTCATTTGCACCTCTATAACTGTCTGGTTCGGTTCTGCAACCCAACAAGAAAAACACAGACTTCAGAGGATAATTAGAACTGCAGAAAAAATAATTGCTACCAACCTGCCTTCCATTGAGGACCTGTATACTGCACGAATCAAGAAGAGGGCCGTGAAAATATTTACAGACCCCTCGCTATAGAGCACTGCACACCAGAACAACTAGACACAAGAACAGTTTTTTCCCGAAGGCCATCACTCTGCTAAACAAATAATTCCATCAACACTGTCAAACTATTTACTGAATCTGCACTACTATTAACCTTCTCATAGTTCCCATCACCAATCTCTTTCCATTTATGACTGTATGACTATAACTTGTTGCTGGCAATCCTTATGATTTATATTGATATATTGACCATCAATTGTGTTGTAAATGTTGTACCTTGATGAACGTATCTTTTCTTTTATGTACACTGAGAGTATATCACCAAGACAAATTCCTTGTGTGTCCAATCACACTTGGCCAATAAAAAATTCTATTCTATTCTATTCTATTCTCGGTTTCTATTTTTATAACTTTTTGCTCGTTTTCTTTTCCTTCACATTCTTTAAATCTTCCTTTAGTTCTCCTATCTCATTTTTGATTTCTTGATGATGCTTCCTAGCCTCTTCCTGGTTATCTGCCACTTTTTCTTGGAATTTCATCAGTGTTTCTTGAATAATTTGGAGAGTATTTTGCATACTCTGCATTGTCGATTCTGTTTTATCTTTTTCTTTCTCTGACATGTTTTCATTTGACCGTTGAGTTGTGGGAGATGCTGTAGATGTTGGGTTAGAGATGAGCCTTTTTCCTGTTCTTGATACTATTGATTTGGTTGACATTATTAAATTTCCTGTAAAAAATTTTCCACAATATCATAAAAGTGTAATCTTCTAATACTTAATATTTACTTCTTACCACTAATTCCTATATATATCAATTCCTTTAAATCATTTAATTATCACCACACAGATCAAGCTTTACCCTTCAGATACTCTTTAACAGTCGCTCCCCTCCTTTTTTCCCCCCCAAGTCAGATTTGCTAATCAATGAATTGATAATCAGTTAATTCAAATATTTTCACTGTAATTATTATTTTATATTATCAAAATATATCCTCCTCTTTAATCCTTTCAAACTTATCCAAACAATTCCTTAAAATTAAGTTTCTGTATCTTTTATAACCTCTCCTTTTCAAATATTATCAACAAACCAAATAGTTTCCCCCCCTCAGATAATAATTTTTATCAATATGTATGTTAACTATGATAAATTCCAATCGGATTTTCCCTTTTTTTTTAAGTTCTCTTTTTGGTTTTCTTCTCCTTCTTCTTTCCACTCCCTATTGCATCAGATTGTCCATTTAGGCTTAGTCACGTTCAGGTCCAGTACACAGTCTTTATGTCCTTCCAGTCTCTTTCTTATAATTGTTTCTTTTTTATCTTTTTATCCCTCTTATTCCAGTCCACTCTTTCTTCTCAGTAGATATTAGTAGATATTAACCTACAATTATCCACATAACTGTCTATTGATCTCTTCCAAATTACCCCCTTTTTGTTCCACTAAGTCCATCAAAACCGCCAAATCCGCCAGTTTAAATATGGGAACTCCTTACTTTAAAGTTTAATTCCTCTGTTTGTTATATCTTCGCTGTTTTTCCTTCTCGTGGTGCACTTAGATCCTTAACTCAAGTCCGGTTTTTACAGTTTATTACTCTGTATCTTCTTTGTTAATTGCTCCTTCTGTACTTTCTGTTACTTTGTTGCCTTTATTCGGTCGTCTCCTGCTGAGTGCTCTCCTTCCAGCCGCTGCTCTCTTTGCCCTCTGCGACTCTCTCGTTCGTGGTTTCTTTGGTAAAAATTCTCACTTTTACTTTCACCAATCCTTCACAACTGCTGATGCTGTGATCCTTTTTTGCTTCCTCACTATGTGGCTGCCATCGCTCTCGATCTGCCCTAAAGACAGATTTTTTCCTGACGGATTTAAGAGGTTCAGCTTTTGTTTTCCTGGACTCTAGTGTCTCGTCCGTAGAACAAAGCCTTCCCCTTTAATTTCCCAAATCCTCCAGGTTTGGGAATGCCCTTAAAAGGGCTCCTTTTCAGGAATTAGTTGGGCTTTCGGGAGGCTTAAAATGCACTCTCACCCACTTCGCTCTGGTGCCTCCGCAGGAAGTCCCTGCTACTTTCAAATGTACCGTACTTAACAGAATCATTCGGTCACATTTTCACATTAATTTGGTCACCATCATAATGATCATGAAGCCATATTTAAATATGTAAATAGAATTTTCAATATATATTCTGAAAATATACCTTTCAAAGGGTGGGAGTTTATTTCTATTTTATGTATTATATTTCTAGTTTGTATATCAGCTTCAAAGCTAACTTTGTTTGTTTTTGTTTATTCAAAATAAAATATGGAATAGAAGAAATTCTGTGAAAAATTAAGTTTGGACAAGCATATTCTTTTAGAAAGGTCAAGTCATGTTTGATCTATAAAAACTGAGTCAGTTTACATCAAACCAGTATCATTATAATCCAACTTCATGCCTTCTACATTTTTTTCTTTGTTGTTATCCCTGGTAGAAAATAGATCTTCTTTTTCTCTCCCAGGATATCTAGTTGATTTGATTTAATTATACAGGCCACACAAATTCAGAGGGCTTAGGTTTCAGTAGTGCCAATAATATAATGTTTTAACATCTTAACGATTATATTATCATTAAATTTTACAAAGTGCTTGCAATGTAATATTCTCTATGTTAAAGATGAAGGAGCACAGGCTGAAAGAAAACTGCTTTTCTCAGAAGAACAAACTAGTTGTCATAGTAAATATATTATAATGCTGAAGATTTATTTTAGAAAGCAATAATAAACCAGATCAGGAGTATAGTGAGTAGAGAAAGAAAAATATATTTTGTACTGTCACTTCTGATGTACTGTAGAATAATTACACCAAGTTCTATATCAATTGAACTGGTTAAATGATCTGGCAGCTGTGTCCTGGACTACTTAAAGCATGCAAGGGCCTCTTATAATGTACATGATGCAAATAGCTTCAACAGAAACCAAGTGGCTCCACCAAAATTTGATGGCAATATAGCTGCATTTAGGCTAGCTTAAAACTGAAAAAAGAAACTAAGAAATATGAGTGCAAGTCTATTCCACTCGGAAGCACAACCCCTCCCAATAGCAAACCTGCCCCATCTGCAGATATTACCAAAAGACCTTGTGGAGCAGTAAGATAGATGGGATGCTGAGTTTCCCCTGATTCTGGAAACACTGTCCATCACATCAAATGATTTTCAAGAACATCCCATTACATAAATCATATTGCAGTAGTCTAAGCAGGAAATTGTAATGGCAGTGATCTATCATGCACTTTTGGCCCAGAGACAAATATATACTGATAAGCAACTGCTGCACTTCTATGATATCGACAGTCATAGTACAGATCAAGGATTCAATGGGTGCATAAATATATAAATGAAACTATTCCCTTTCCTCCTTTTACCAAATTTTAAGAGATCTGTAATTCAGTGCCTTGGAATGTAGTGAGTTTAGTGTAGAGTTTATTGGTGACTTCATAATTTATAGTTCAGTTGGGTAATCTGAGCCAAACTGATTATGCAATGCCAGAAAGTACCAAGGTCATGACATACCTAAACAGACTTTGGAAAATTTGTTATTGGGGGGGGGGTAATTCCAGGTGTCAATTCTGCCATAGAATACTTCTATGTACTTCTCCTTATAAATTCCACAATCTTGTTGAATTTTTGATAATCAAGTTCTAATTCCAATTGATTATATGAAGCATGATTACCATATTAGAGAGAAAATTCTTCCGAATAGCAGGTCTAAGGAGCCCTGGAGGTGAGACCAATGGATGAAAAATATCTAGAAGATAAATAGTACCATTTTCCATGTGAATTTGAAATATACCAATATGTGTCAGAAAGCCTACTTAGAACCAATGAAACTCTACTTTTCATCAGAACTATGGTAGAATATTCATACAAATACCTACCTTTAGACAATGCTCAAGTTATAGAAGGCTCAAGTTACAGAAGAATCTTGACAGACTTGAACATTGGGCGCTATCTAACAAAATAAAATTCAACAGTGAAAAAAGTAAGGTTCTACATTTAGGCAAAAAAACCAAAATACACAGGTACCGTATATGTGGTTTCTTGCTCAATAGTAGTACCTGTGAAAGGGATCTTGGAGTCCTAGTGGACGACCATTTAGATATGAACCAACAGTGTGCAGCAGCTGCTAAAAAAGCCAACACAGTTCTGGGCTGCATAAACAGAGGGATAGAATCAAGATCACGTGAAGTGTTAGTGCCACTTTATAATGCCTTGGTAAGGCCATACTTGGAATACTGCATTCAGTTTTGGTCGCCGCGATGTAAAAAAGATGCTGAGACTCTAGAAAGAGTGCAGAAAAGAGCAACAAAGATGATTAGAGGACTGGAAGCTAAAACATATGAAGAACGGTTGCAGGAACTCGGTATGTCTAGTTTAATAAAAAGAAAGACTAGGGGAGACATGATAGCAGTGTTCCAATATCTCAGGGGTTGCCACAAAGAAGAGGGAGTCGGGCTGTTCTCCAAAGCACCTGAGGGTAGAACAAGAAGCAATGGGTGGAAACTGATCAAGGAAAGAAGCAACTTAGAACTAAGGAGAAATTTCCTGACAGTTAGAACAATTAATAAGTGGAACGACTTGCCTGAAGAAGTTGTGAATGCTCCAACACTGGAAAGTTTTAAGAAAATGTTGGATAACCATCTGTCTGAGATGGTGTAAGGTTTCCTGTCTGGGCAGGGGGTTGGACTAGAAGGCCTCCAAGGTCTCTTCCAACTCTGTTGTTATTATTATTAATGATTATTTTATTGAGAATTTATTCATCAGAGCCAAATTTTAAGTATGGCAGTAACCATTCATTATTTAATTCTGGAGTTAGTCGGTTCACTTCTATCAATGTTATGTTTAACTGGATCTTCTTTACCTCCCTTATGAATATTATAATAATATAATATCATTTCCCTTATTGTGTACATATTAAAATCCTGTCAGGTCATTATCCCATTTGGCTGGGCTAGTTTTGAATGATTGAGCGCATTTGAAGAGGTTGAAGAAGTCCTGGTTTAATCATGGAAAAACAGAAAAATCAAAGAGGAGAAAATATTTCTATAGCCCTATAATATACAATTTTGAAATAAAAGGTTAACTTCTGTTCATAGTGATTTTATTTTACAAATACGGAGTGGGGAAGAGAGAAATCAGTATAGTCTGGACCAATTACCAGAGAATGTAATATTTTTTTACAACAGTAGCAAATCCATCTAATAAACACCCCAAGCGGGTACTAAAATATTATTATTCTACTTCCAAACTTCTTGCCAAAAAATGACACAATTTTGAAACAGAAATGGGAACAGAATGGGAATGAGGTTGAGGTTCAGTTAAACATTTCTGATAACTACAACTCCCTCTTTTCCCATATATGGTCTGGACATCTGTTTGTTGGACTAAGTTTAGCCATTACAACTGCAATTAAACCATCATCTTAGAAAATGTATTCTATTACCAGACCCTGAAGAAATAACATGCATAATGTATATATGAGCTATAAATTCCAGGTATGTTTCATTAAAAATTGACAATACCTGTTAAATTATTGGGATTCAACTCAGGGAATTAAAAAGGGTGGATTCTTTTCCAAGGGAACATTAGAAAATTTACCACAAGAATATGAGCAAAATTTAATGCTCAGCTGAAAAAACAGCTGTTTTTTTCAAAAAACAAAGACAAAAGCAAATCAGCCAAAGATTCTAAGTTGGGAGGAAGTTAAAATAAAGAATGTTTTGTTCCTTAATGCCCCTGTGTGAGGATAAAAGGGCAAGACATAGGGAATCTTATTTTTGTAAAAGATCTTTCAAATATTCTTGCCTTCTGGACATTTCTGGTTTACAAAATTAGATCTCTTCAAATGCCAGATTGTATAAGGAGTAGTCCAGGTTTATGTAATATAATATAATTACCTGCTCAGATACCTGTAATTTCATTAAACCTCTCCAGAAGCTAGTTGGTGACTTTGTGTTCATCTGTTAATGAAAACAGTAGTTACTGGTCAGTTTACACTGAATAAACAACAGAGAGTTCAATGGCACCTTAACATATAGTACTTTTCCTTGGGCAACATCTTTTGCCCATCAGACTAAGAGTTTGCTTCCTTAGCTGTATGATGATACATGCAGATGCTTCTCCTTGTAAATGTTAAAACATCCATTAACTCACTATTCTTTGGCCTGTTCTTTTTCTGGTTTTTGATACTCTTAGTAATGTGATTCTTCTGCAGACAATAGTACCTGAATGTATGACAAGTCTATTCTGTTGTTACATCTTTGAGCCTCAGGTCATTAGTTCCTGTTCAATAAAGAAAGCAGTAACACAGAATTAGGTGATAGGAGGAGAAAGAGAAGAAGTTATATCCTGCTTAAATAAATCCTATCACAGAAAAAACAGAGCTTCTCAAGTTATAACTCAGAAAAAAAGCAATTAACAACTAGCATATCCTCTATACTAGCCAATATAATTGATTATATTTGGATAGGAGGAGGACAAAAAAACTTACACAATAGCTAATATGCTCTATACTGGTTAGTTTTGAAAATAAATGAAGGGGAAAGATTTTTATTTTTAATTTGTCACAACAGTATACACAAGCATCAACATAAAACAGCAGCACATCATATAAGCATATATATAAGCAAAAGTATGCAATAACTATATTAATTTGATATAATGAAAGGAAACAATAGGACAGGAACGGTAGGCACTTTTCTGCTCTTATGCAGGCCCCTTATAGTTCTCTTAGGAATGGGGTGAGGTCAGTAGTAGACTGTTTTTGGTTGACTGTTTTGGTTTTGGGAATTTTGAGAAGAGACCACAGAGTCAGGAAGTGTGTTCCAAGCATTAACAACTTTGTTACAGAAGTCATATTTTCTGCAATCAAGATTGAAACGGTTAACATTAAGCTTAAATCTATTGTTTGCTCTTGTATTATTGCGATTGAAGCTGAAGTAGTCTTTAAGAGGAAGGACATTGCAATAGATGATTCTGTGTGTTAAACACAGGTCTTGTCGGAGTTGGCGGAGTTCTAAGTTTTCTAATCCCAGGATTTCAAGTCTGGTGGTATAAGGTATTTTGTTGTTTTCAGAGGAGCGGAAAACTCTTCTTGTAAAATATTTCTGGATGCGTTCAATTATGTTAATGTCCAAAATGAGGTATGGGTTCGAGACAGGCGAGCTGTATTCAAGAATAGGTCTAGCAAATGTTTTGTATGCTCTGGTTAGTAGTGTATAGTTTTTGGAAAAGAAGCTACACAAAATTAGGTTTACAACTCTTAGAGCCTTTTTTGCTATGTAGTTGCAGTGGGCTTTGGCACTTAGATCATTTGATATGAAAACTCCAAGGTCTTTAACGGGGGGGGGGGTCATCTTTTCTTCTTTTCTTTTTTCTTTTTATTATATTTGTATACCGCCCTTCTCCCGAAGGACTCAGGGCGGTTCACAGCCAATAAAAAACACAATACATAGAATACAAATTAAAAACTATATAAAAAACTGATTCAATAACGGCCTAAAAATTTAGATACAATTTAAAACCCCATTTAAAACCCCCAATTAAAACCCATAAATTTAAAAAACTAACCCAGTCCTGCGCAAATGAATAAATGCGTTTTAAGCTCAAAAGGTCTGAGGTCCGGAAGTTGACGGAGTCCCGGGGAGTTCGTTCCAGAGGCGGAGCCCCACAGAGAAGGCCCTTTCCCTGGGCGTCGCCAGACGACACTGTCGCGCCGATGGCACCCTGAGGAGTCCCTCTCTGTGAGAGCGCACGGGTCGGTGGGAGGTATTCAGTAGCAGTAGGCGGTCCCGTAAATAGCCCGGCCCTATGCCATGGAGCGCTTTGAAGACGTTCACCAGAACCTTGAAGCGCACCCGGAAGGCCACAGGTAGCCAGTGCAGTCTGCGCAGGATAGGTGTCACGCGGGAGCCACGAGGGGCTCCCTCTATCACCAGAGCAGCGCTCTGGACTAACTGAAGCCTCCGGATGCCCCTCAAGGGGAGCCCCATGTAGAGAGCATTGCAGTAATCCAGACGAGACGTCACGAGGGCGTGAGTGACTGTGCATAAGGCATCCCGGTCTAGAAAGGGGCGCAACTGGCGCACCAGGCGAACCTGGTGGAAAGCTCTCTGGAGACATTACCTCTGTAAGGTAATGTCCATCAAGCTTGTACTTAGTGTTTGGGTTCTTTTTTCCAATATGTAAGACTGAGCATTTGCTGGTTGAGATTTGGAGTTGCCAAGTTTTAGACCAATCGGATACAAAGTCAAGGTCTTTTTGACGGGTAGTAGTATTGTTGGTGGTGTTAAATAGTTTGACATTGTCAGCAAAGAGAACACAATAACTAGAGATAAGGTCACAGAGATCATTTATTTATTTATTTATTTATTTATTTTATTAGATTTATAAACTGCCCTTCTCCCGAAGGACTCAGGGCGGTGTACAGCCAAGATAAAAAGAGACAATATACAATTAAAAAATAAATTAAAAAACTTATTACACAGTGTGGCCGAAATTAAAATAATTAACATCTAAAAACCCCAGTTAAAACTAAAAATTTAAAATTATAAACTAAACAATTAAGAAAGCCCCGCACGAACAAACAAGTATGTTTTCAGTTCGCGGCGAAAAGTCCGAAGGTCAGGTATTTGTCGTAAACCAGGGGGAAGTTCGTTCCAAAGAGTAGGGGCCCCCACAGAGAAGGATCTTCCCCTGGGGGCCGCCAGCCGACATTGTCTGGCGGACGGCACCCTGAGAAGGCCCTCTCTATGGGAGCGTACGGGTCGGTGGGAGGCATGAGGTAACAGCAGGCGGTCCCATAATATGTATAGTATAAAGAGTGTTGGTCCAAGAACGCTGCCTTGAGGGACGCCACTTTTGACAGAACAGGATTTGATAGAGCATTGCCAATTTTGACTATTTGTTGTCTGTTTGACACGAAAGCAGTTATCCAATTGTGAAGAGGTCCTGAAATGCCGTAGGATTTTAGTTTTAGGAGAAGTTTATCATGTACTACTGAGTCAAAAGCTTTGCAGAAGTCTATGTAGATTGCATCTATTGCTTTGCCTTAATCAAGATTAGTAGTCCATATGTTTTTGCAGTGGAGAAGTTGTAAGTTACATGATAATTTTTTTCTGAAACCAAATTGTTTATTAAAGAGTTGTTTGTTTGTTTCTAGGTGGAGGATAATGGACTGGTTGATGATAGATTCCATTACTTTGCAGGTGACGCAGCATAGAGAGATTGGTCTGTAATTTTCAACTAGGCTGGGATCTCCTTTTTAGAAGATAGGGATGACTGTGGCTAGATCCAAAGTTTGGGAAGGGAACTAGTCGTGAAAACTTTATCAAAGATTATGCTTAGGGGTTCTACTATATTAGTGGAAAGATGTTTTGAGATGTTTCCGAATGTGTATTAGTGTTCAAAGCAATCATGGTTCATGTCAGGTGATGAATTTCTTTCAAGAAAAGTGCTACTCTATAAATATTTGATGCATTATCTTCCCCCCTCTAATCTTAGTTTACAAGCAACAACTGAGATTACTTCCCAGTTATGTCATGGCTATTTCTGTTGCCATAACATCACATCACAATACAATGTAACATCAGAATTGGAAGGAACCTTGGAGGTCTTC
Source organism: Ahaetulla prasina (assembly GCF_028640845.1). Classification (NCBI taxonomy): domain Eukaryota; kingdom Metazoa; phylum Chordata; class Lepidosauria; order Squamata; family Colubridae; genus Ahaetulla; species Ahaetulla prasina. The sequence continues at coordinate 68,474,311 of NC_080542.1, forward strand.
TAGTCTAACTCCCTGCTCAAGCAGGAAACTGTATACTATTTCAGACAAATGTTTGTCCAATCTGTTCTTAAAAACCTCCAGAGATGGAACATCCACAACTTCTGAAGGCAAGCTGTTCCACTGATTAATTGTACTAACAGTCAGGAATTTTCTCCTTGTTTCTGTGTTGCTTGTTTCCTTGATTAGTTTCTATCTTTTGCTTCTTGACCTATCTTCAGGTGCTTTGGAGAATAGATTGAGCCTCTCTTCTTTGTGGCAGTCCCTCAAATATTGGAACACTGCTATCATGTTACCACAGTCCTTCTTTTCATTAAAGTAGACATATCCAATTCCTGCAATGTTCTTCATATGTTTTAGCCTTAATCATCTTAGTTGCTTTTTTACAGCACTATTTCTAGAGTCTCAACATCTTTTTCTGTATCATGGTGACTAAAACCAGATGCAGCATTCCAAGTGCGATCTTAGCAAGGCATTATAAAGTGGTATTAATACTTCACAAGAATTTAATTCTATCCCACTATTAATGCTAGAATTATGTTGACTTCTTTAGCAGCTGCAGCAACTGCGGGTTCATATTTAAGTGATTGTCCACTAGGGTTCCATGATCTTCTCACAGTTACTAATTTTGAGCCATGTACCACCTATTTTATTCCCGTGCATTTTTTTCCCTTGCCTAAGTATAGAACATTATTTTTCTCACTATTTTCTTACTTTTCTCACTATTAAATTTCATTTTGTGTTCAGGTCTGTCAAGATCCTTCTGTATCTTGATCCTATCTTCTGGAGTGTTGGCTATTCCTGCTAGCTTGGTGTTGTCTGCAATTTAATGAGTTCCCTTTCTATCCCCTTGTCTAAATCATTGATGAACTATTGAGAGTACTGGGCCTAAGACAGAGCTTGGGGTACTCCAGTGCATACTTCTCACCATGTAGATGGACTTCCATTAAGAACTACATGTTGAGTGCAGTTGGTCAGCCACACTGGTGGTGATGTTGTGTACACCACATTTGTCTATCTTATCAAGTAGTAGGTTGTGATATATTTTATCAAATGCTTTTGTTGTTGTTAGTTGCGAAGTCATATCTGACCCCATGGAAAACGGTCTTCCAGGCCTTCCTATTCTTTATCATCCCCCAGAGTCCATTTAAGCTCACAATGACTGCTTCAGTGACTCCATCCAGCCACCTCATTCTGTCATCTCCTTCTTCTTTTGCCCTTAATAGTTCCCAGCATTAGGCTCTTCTCCAGCATGTCCTACCTTCTCATTAGGTAGCCAAAGCATTTGAGTTTCATCTTCAGAGTCTGGCCTTCTAAAGAGCAGTCAGGGTTGATCTCCTCTAGGATTTACCAGTTTGATTGCTTTGCAGTCCAAGGGACTCACAGGAGTCTTCTCCAGCACCATAGTTCAAAGTCCTCAATTCTTTGGCATTCAGCCTTCCTTATGGTCCAATTTTCACAGCCATACATTGCATCTGGGGAAACCATAGCCTTGACTATACACACTTTTGTTGACGGGGTGATGTCTCTTCTTTTTGGTATGCTGTCTAAATTTGCCATAGCTTTCCTCCCCAGGAACAAGCGTCTTTTAATTTCTTGGCTGCAGTCCTCATCTGCGGTGATCTTGGAACTCACGAAAATAAAATCTGTTACTACTTCCATTTCTTCCCCATCTATTTGCCAGGAATTGAGAGGGCCAGATACATGATCATATTTTCCTTACTGTTGAGTTTCAAGCCAACTTTTGCACTCATCTCCTTTACCCGCATCAAGAGGTTCTTTAGTTTCTCTTCACTTTCTGCTATTAGAGTGGTATCATCTGCATATTTGAGGTTGTTGATATTTCTCCTGGCAATCTTAATTCCAAATTGTGATTCATCTAGCCCTAGAGATGATACCACCGTACTAAGTCTTATTACAAAAGGAGATGAATTAGCATACAGGGAAGAACTCCAGAAGTTATTCACAAGGTGCTCACAACTTGCATCCAACGCCAGCAAGACAAAGGAGATGGTGCTAGACTTCCAGAACAAGAGAGAGGAACCTGTCCCACTCTACATCAAGTGGGGCTGTGTGTAGAGGGTCTCCTCTTTCAAATTCCTTAGGCAAGATCTCACCTGGAAAAACAACACATTCCAGGTGGTCAGGAAGGTTCAAAAGAGACTCCATTTCCTTAGGGTCATGTGGAAAAATCAAGTGGAATAATGACTGATGACTTCCTTTTACCTTTCTATCTTTCTGATAGAAAGTGTCCTCACATATTGTGTTACAGTATGGTATACTGGCTTGACAGCCATGGACAGAAAGACATTACAGAGGGTGATGAGCACAGCACAAAAAATCATGGGCTGCCCCCTGACCTCACTGGATGAAATCACCAGGACTCGCTGCCTTAGCAGAATGAGGAAAATCCTCAGAGATGGATTCACACCCTGGTCAGCGCTTCTTTACTCTCCTAACATCGGGTAGGAGATATAGAATAGCCAGCTGAAGGAATAGGCTGAAAAATAGCTTTTATCCATGGGCCATCAGATTTCTGAATGCAACATAGCACCACAATTAGGTTTAATATGATAGACTTGCAGGGCCAGCACTATGTGCCACATGTTCATACCGATGTAACATAACATAATGATATATACATTTATGTATATGGGAATGTATGATAGTTATTACTTATTTGGGTTTAGGGATTTCTTTTTCTTTATTTATTGAGTTTTTGAGATGTATTTTGTGTTCGGTGGGGCTACACCAAGGGAGGATCATTCAATCTGATTGTGCACATGTTGTACATTGACAATAAAGGTTTGATTTGATTTGATTCTCGTGATGTGCTCTGCATATGTTAAATAGCAGGGCGACAGTATACAGCCTTGCTGAACTCCTTTCCCAATTTTGAACCAATCAGTGATTCCGTGTCCAGTTCTCAGTGTTGCTTCTTGACCCATATATAGGTTTCTCAAGAGACAAATAAGATGGTCTGGTACTCCCATCTCTTTAAGGATTTACCAGTTTGATTGCTTTGCAGTCCAAGGGACTCACAGGAGTCTTCTCCAGCACCATAGTTCAAAGTCCTCAATTCTTTGGCATTCAGCCTTCCTTATGGTCCAATTTTCACAGCCATACATTGCATCTGGGGAAACCATAGCCTTGACTATACACACTTTTGTTGACAGGGTGATGTCTCTTCTTTTTGGTATGCTGTCTAAATTTGCCATAGCTTTCCTCCCCAGGAACAAGCGTCTTTTAATTTCTTGGCTGCAGTCCTCATCTGCGGTGATCTTGGAACTCACGAAAATAAAATCTGTTACTACTTCCATTTCTTCCCCATCTATTTGCCAGGAATTGAGAGGGCCAGATACATGATCATATTTTCCTTACTGTTGAGTTTCAAGCCAACTTTTGCACTCATCTCCTTTACCCACATCAAGAGGTTCTTTAGTTTCTCTTCACTTTCTGCTATTAGAGTGGTATCATCTGCATATTTGAGGTTGTTGATATTTCTCCCGGCAATCTTAATTCCAAATTGTGATTCATCTAGCCCTAGAGATGATACCACCGTACTAAGTCTTATTACAAAAGGAGATGAATTAGCATACAGAGAAGAACTCCAGAAGTTATTCACAAGGTGCTCAGTAAACAACTTGCATCCAATGCCAGCAAGACAAAGGAGATGGTGCTAGACTTCCAGAACAAGAGAGAGGAACCTGTCCCACTCTACATCAAGTGGGGCTGTGTGTAGAGGGTCTCCTCTTTCAAATTCCTTAGGCAAGATCTCACCTGGAAAAACAACACATTCCAGGTGGTCAGGAAGGTTCAAAAGAGACTCCATTTCCTTAGGGTCATGTGGAAAAATCAAGTGGAATAATGACTGATGACTTCCTTTTACCTTTCTATCTTTCTGATAGAAAGTGTCCTCACATATTGTGTTACAGTATGGTATACTGGCTTGACAGCCATGGACAGAAAGACATTACAGAGGGTGATGAGCACAGCACAAAAAATCATGGGCTGCCCCCTGACCTCACTGGATGAAATCACCAGGACTCGCTGCCTTAGCAGAATGAGGAAAATCCTCAGAGATGGATTCACACCCTGGTCAGCGCTTCTTTACTCTCCTAACATCGGGTAGGAGATATAGAAGCATAGCCAGCTGAAGGAATAGGCTGAAAAATAGCTTTTATCCATGGGCCATCAGATTTCTGAATGCAACATAGCACCACAATTAGGTTTAATATGATAGACTTGCAGGGCCAGCACTATGTGCCACATGTTCATACCGATGTAACATAACATAATGATATATACATTTATGTATATGGGAATGTATGATAGTTATTACTTATTTGGGTTTAGGGATTTCTTTTTCTTTATTTATTGAGTTTTTGAGATGTATTTTGTGTTCGGTGGGGCTACACCAAGGGAGGATCATTCAATCTGATTGTGCACATGTTGTACATTGACAATAAAGGTTTGATTTGATTTGATTCTCGTGATGTGCTCTGCATATGTTAAATAGCAGGGCGACAGTATACAGCCTTGCTGAACTCCTTTCCCAATTTTGAACCAATCAGTGATTCCGTGTCCAGTTCTCAGTGTTGCTTCTTGACCCATATATAGGTTTCTCAAGAGACAAATAAGATGGTCTGGTACTCCCATCTCTTTAAGAAGTTGTCACAATTTGTTGTCATCCACACAATCAAAGGCTTTAGCATAGTCAATGAAGCAAAAGTAGATGTTTTCTTGGAACTCCCTAGCTTTCTCCATGATCCATCATATGTTGGCATTTTGATCTTTAGTTCCTCTGCCTCTTCGAAAACCTGCCTGTACTTCTGGTAGTTCTCAGTCCACATAGTGCTGGACCCTAGCTTGTAGGATTTTGACCATAACTTTGCTAGCATGTGAAATGAGTGCAATGATGTGGTAGTTTGAACATTCTTTGGCATCGTCCTTCTTTGGAATTGGAATATAAACTGACCTTTTCCAGTCCTGTGGCCACTGTTGAGTTTTCCAAATTTGCTGGCAAATTGAGTGTAGCACTTTTACTGCATCGTCTTTTAAAATTTTGAATAGGTCAGCTGGAATACTGTCACCTCCACTAGCTTTGTTGTTGCTCAGATTTCCTAAGGCCCATTTGACTTCACATTCTAGGATATCTGGCTCGAAGTCAATGACCACCCCATCGTGGTTATCAGGGACATTAAGTTTGTTCTTGTGTAGTACTTCTGTGTAACTTTGCCACCACTTCTTAATCTCTTCTGCCTCTGTTAGGTCCCTGCCATTTTGGTCCTTTATCATGCCCATCTTTGCATGAAACGTTCCTTTCGTATCTCCAATTTTCTTGAAGAGATCTTTGGTCCTTCCTATTCTATTGTTTTCTTCTATTTCTTTGCACTGTTCATTTAAGAAGATATTCTTATCTATTCTCTGGAATTCTGCATTCAATTGGGTAAATCTTTATCTTTCTCCCTTGCCTTTTGCTTCCCTTCTTTCCTCAGTTATTTGTAAAGCTTCCTGAGTCAGCCATTTTGCTTTCTTGTCTTTTGGATGATTTTAGTTGCTACCTCTTGTACAGTTTTATGAACCTTTGTCCATAGTTCTTCAAGCACTCTGTCTATCAGATCTAATTCCTTAAATCTATTTGTCACCTCTACTGTATACTCATCAGGGATATAATTTAGTTCATACCTGAATGACCTAGTGCTTTTCCCTACTTTCTTCAATACAAGCCTAAATTTTGCAATGAGGAACTCATAATCTGAGCCACAGTCAGCTCCTGGTCTTGTTTTTACTGACTATATAGAGCTTCTCCCTCTTTGGCTGCAGAGCACATAGTCAATCTGATTTCTGTGTTGACTGTCTGGTGTTGTCCATGTGTAGAGTCGTCTCTGGGGTTGTTGGAAAAGAGTGTTTGCTATGACCACCGTATTGTCTTGACAAAATCCTACCAGCCTGTGCCCTACTTCATTTAGTACTCCAAAGCCAAACTTGCCGGTTATTCCAGTTATCTTTTGGCTTCCTACTTTAGCGTTCCAATCCACCACGATGATAAGAATGTCATTTTTTGGTGTTAATTCTATAAGGTGTTGTAGGGCTTCATGGAACCTGTCAACTTCATCCTCTTCAGCACCAGTGGTTGGGGCATAGACTTAGACTACTGTGATGTTGAATGGATTTGAACTAAGATCATTCTGTCATTTTGGGGAATGTATCCTAGTACTGCATATCCACTGTATTTCTCTGATGCATTACTTTATTTATTTTATTTTTATTTTATTTATTTTATTTATTTTGTCACAACAATATATGTAAGTATCATACAGAAAGGCTATATAGTATATAAACATATATATGAGTAAATATTAGGAGGTATAAGCATATATATATATATATATAGAATATATATAGAATATATATATTATTCTATATATATATAGAATATATATATATATTCTATATATATATAGAAAACAAATATATGTATACATATATACATATATACATATATACATATATACATATATACATATATACATATATACATATATACATATATACATATATACATACATACATATATATATATATATATATATATTCTTCATATATATATGAAGAAGAAAAGAAAAACAATAGGACAGGAACGGTAGGCACATTTGTGCGCTTATGCACGCCCCTTATGGTCCTCTTAGGAATGGGGTGAGGTCAATAGTAGAAAGTTTTAGGATAAAGCTTTTAGGATTATGGGAAGAGACCACAGAGTCAGGTAAAGTATTCCAAACACTGATGATTCTTTTACCACTTTGTCAAAGAATGCAATAAGATTTGTGTGACATGATCTCTTTTTGATAAACCCATGTTAGCTTTTGGTTATGACTTTGTTTACCTCTAGGCATCTGCAGATTTGTTGCTTGATTATATTTTCCAGAATCTTCCCAGTTATTGATGTCAGGCTGGTAGGCCTGAAGTTATCTAGATCCATTTTCCCCTTTTTTGAAGATGAGACTACATCAGCCCTTTTCCAGTCATCTGGTAGTTCCCCCGTGTTCTTGGATCTTTGAAAAATATGGTTCAGTGGTTCAGATATCAAGTCTGCCAATTCCTTCAGAACCTTGGGATATAATCCATCTGGTGATTTGAGCTCATCTAGAAAGGAAATGTGTTCTCTTACCATTTTCTTGCCTATTTAGACTTGCATTCCTACTCTACATTTTACAGTATTTTTTTTTATAGATTGGAGGGTTTTTTACTTTTGTGTAAAAACAGATGCAAAAAATGAGTTAAGTAATTCTATTTTCTCCCTGCTGCTAGTCACTCTCTTGCCATTTCCCCCCATTAATGGATCAATCATTTCCTAGATATTTTTGTTTTGTACGTTGGGGAAAAAGATTTTTTTATTATTGTTTTTTACTTTTGTAGTAAGCTTTAGTTCATTCTGAGCCTTATTTTTCCTGATTTCATCTTTGCAAGTTTGAGCTATTTGCTGATATTCTGCCTTAGTTACATGCCCCTCTTTCCACTTTTTATACTTGGCCTTTTTGTCTTTCAGTTTATTAGAGAGTTCTTCATGCAGCCATGCTTTTTTTTTTCCTTTGAGATCTTCTATTTTTCTTCTTCATTGGAACTGTGCTAGATATCACTTTTATAATCTCTCTTTTCAAAGTTTCTCAAGCTACTTGGATTGTTTTCTTCTTGAAAATTCTCAGCCATGGAATCTTTCTCAAGCTGTCTCTAAATTTATTGAAATCATCTCTCTTGACCTCTAAGACTCTAATTTGACTTTGTTCTGTTGCTTGTGCTTATATAATGTTGAATTCCAATGTTTCATTGGAATGTCGCTCCCTCCCAAAGTTCCTGTAACTTCAGTTCATTTCTGTTAGTGAGAATTATGTCCAGTGTTGTCAGTATAAGTGGGGAGACAAAGTTGTCTGCTAGGTTTGTCAGGAATCCATTTGATATTTCCACTAGGTGCAGAGTTTGTTTCCCAGTTGATGTCAGGGTAATTAAAGTACCCCATTATTATTGTGATGTGCTTTCTACATATCTTAATTAATTAACTAGCAAAAAGTTCATCTATTTCCTCTGTTTGGATGGGTGACCTATAATATGCACCTATGGCAATGTTCTTTTTTTCTTTCTTTTATATTGACCCAAATGTGTTCCAGACAGTTTTCATCATTGCTTTGCTGTAATTCTGTAGAGATATAGTTATGTCTTATATATATATCTATAATACAACTCCACCTCCTCTTTTATTAGGCCTGCTTATAAATACCAACTATTTAAATCTCTCTAGTTCTATATTCTATTAATGGCTTTCGTCCCACCAGGTTTCCATAATGGTGACAATATCATATCTTCCTTCATGTACTTAGATTTCTAGTTTACCTTGTTTATTCCTCATGCTTTGCACATTTGTATATAGATATTTCAGTCTTTTCTGACTCACCCTGTGTTTGTCTTCTACATAACCTGTTTTGTGTCTGATCTCTATTGCATGTTTGATTAGTGCACACAGTATGGCACACACTATCAAAAGCTTGGTTTTTCTTAGCAGCAACCTTAATATTCTTAATCACACTAATGTTATAAACACTGACAATTCTATTTGTTTTGGATTGCTGGAAACAAAAATGTTCTCTGTCCCCATTATTCAGTTTAAACATTTTTCCAGATAACCCTCCCAAATTTAATACTGAATAACTTAATCCCTTTCTGTGATGGATGTAAACCATTTCTTAGTACAGCTTTTCATCAGACCAATTGCAAACATCAAGACTAAAATCAAAACCTTCTGTTTTATACTATTGCTGGAGTTCAATATTTATATATAGGTAAAACCTCTGAAAAAGTAAGACTATAGCCTATCCTGCTAAATTCCTGCCCCAAGCTCTGGGAATCCTTCTGCACAGAAAGTACATCTTTTTCAGGCAGATCATTAGTACCAAGATGTACAACATCTTCAACATCACAATCCTTAATAGCATTTTGTCTATCTTAACAATGCACATTTTTTCTCTCTGCTGATAATATTACCAGGCAAATACCTGGTGATTCTTACCTAATTCATCTATCCTGAGGATCACTGCCCCCCCCAAAAAAAAATTCAATAGCACTGCCAGTGCTACATCAGGGCTTTCTAAAAGATTAGTCAGTCTTTCATTATTACAGCTGCTGACTGTTAAGAGCAACCTCAAATGCACCTCATCAAAATACATTTTCTTAATTATTGATCTTTGGTCTGCTAAGATTTGGATTCTCAGAGCTTTCAATAAAGGCCATCTCACACAGAAATTGCCACAGCAATTTCATCTCACAAACCTGCCTTACCTTGTAATGGGTTTGAGCAGCTCTCTACAAGACCTCTGCTGTTTGAGGAAGTGAGACTTGGTCGATTCAGATATAAAGTTGTTTACGTCTGTAGTCTGTGACACCCCAACTGCAAATCTCTGCATTCACCCGTTGTTCTTCTCAAATATTTACTGGATGAGAGAATATTGAAATTAATTTAGCTTTAGTTTCCTCAGCAGTTGATATCTAATTCAGGTTTAGTGTGACGAATTTCATTATTCAACAAAAGGGAGAAAGTCTTTTTTTGAATCCTGATAATCAGAACGTATTATTCCGGTAACTATGCTAATTAACTATTACACAATAGGAACTTTTAAAGACCTGGATAGTCCCCATGTCACAATATGTCATCTTATTTGTGATCCTGTCATGGGAGGGAGGGAGGGAGGGAGGGAGAGAGAGGGGGGGGAAGAGAAGCTGACTGACTAAGTGACTGACTGACTGTCTGACTGACTGTCTGACTGACTATCTTTCTGGTTTGTACCGCACATAAACAAGATTGTGCATCATGCTACCTAGCATGACTGGTTAATTAAAGTACATCATCCTGATGGCATAAAAATAGTTTGTGCAAAGGGAAACCTAGACTCTGGAAAGACTGCAGGCAGCTCAGCTCAAAGGCAGTTCACTGGCATTTCACATTTGTGACAACAGCAGCATGGAATCATAAGTAGATACTAATCAAGGTTTGCTATTTGTGTGTTAATGAGTCACATTATGCCAAGATCATAACAACCAGATGTCCCAGCTGACCCAGACAAGGCTCTCAGACAGATCCCACGCGTTTCATGTGTCAATTGTACCCATTCATAAAAAACAACTCCCTTTTCAAACATAATGCCTTGGGAACTCATAAGAGCATTGTGCAATTTGCAACCTTTTTTTCCAATGATTTTCTAGTCAATTTCTTCCTCTTTTTCTCTTTATTTAATATCCACAAAAATTACTGTTTTGTTAATGAAAACAGTCGGGCAGGAAATAATGTCTATCAGTTAAAGGAAATAAAAAAATCCAAGTTGATTGTCTCAGAAAAAATAATATTATTCTGTGCTCTTCAAAGTGTTACAGCTATAGAAACAACTGCTGGACCAAGTCAGACAGATGTTTTTCCCCTTTTTCCCTACTCCCCCTCCCTTTGAAAGCAGTTTCTCAACAGCACAGCTGAAAAACCTTTATAAAAAACATAGGCGTTGGAGGTGTCTGGGGCTGAAGACTACAGAAGTTTAAGCTGGCTCCCCCATCAAAATTACAGCTGCATAAAAGATGGTACAGTGTATCAGCCCAGGGCTCAAAGGGACTTTTCCAGTTCTCATGAATGATGTAGGCAGATCCTGGGGTGGGGGGAGGAGAACAGCTGTTCTCTGATTAGGTTCAACATTTTGGCTGAAGTCTTCCTGCTCCCTACTGCAATATTCAGAGCTATGGTTAGCAATTATTTTCCAGGGTGCTGTGTCATTAAAACAATGTCTTGTTGATTGGCTGATTAGGTGAATAGATTGCAAAATATAAATTCTAATAGAGGGAAGAATACAAAAGGAAGTAGTAGAAGAAGAAGAAGAAGAAGAAGAAGAAGAAGAAGAAGAAGAAGAAGAAGAAGAAGAAGAAGAAGAAGAAGAAGAAGAAGAAGAAGAAGAAGAAGAAGAAGAAGAAGCAGCAGCAGCAAAAGGTCAGAAAGAGAACACCTGGGCTACAAAGTAATAGTGATTTTCTCTGGAAGATCAAGGCACTTTGGAAATTGCTGAAAGGTAAACAGATATTGAAGGAATTGATACTCTACCAAAATCCTACAAAAATTGTTTCAGAAGAAATTATGTAGCCTTAAAGCAGGGGTGAAATCTAAAAAGTTTTGCTACCTGTTCTGTGGGTGTGGCTTGGTGGGTGGGTGTGTCCTGTGACTGAGTGGGCGTTTATTTGACAAACAACATTCGCTTGATACCTATCGGGTGAATGCCATACCCTAGAAGATCTTCTAGGTAATACAGGACTTATAACTGGTCTTTCATCTAATTCCTCCCCTAAACTTTCTTCTTCTTTTATAATAGGTTCTACATCATCTATTTCATTTTCAGGGGTATTATTGAATATTTGGTCATCAATAATAACATTATCGTCCTAAAGGTTATTACAAATCCAGCTTGTGCTAAGGCTTTAACAGATAATAGGTTATATTTTGGTATATATAACATTGGCAACTGCTCATTGATATTTTATTTTATTTTTATTTATTTTATTAAATTTCTATACCGCCCTTCTCCCGAAAGACTCAGGGCGGTGTACAGCCAAAATAAAACACAGAATATATACAATTAAAAGAATTTAAAAAGAACTATTACTGTGCGGCCGATTATTAAAACATTTAAAAATTTAAAATATTATTAAAACCCCAATTTAAAACAACTATTTATGCCAGTCCTGCTTGAATGAATAAATATGTTTTAAGCTCACGACGAAAGGTCCGAAGATCAGGCACTTGACGTAAGCCAGGGGGGAGTTCGTTCCAGAGTGTTGGTGCTCCCACAGAGAAGGCCCTACTCCTGGGGGCCGCCAGCCGACATTGTTTGGCGGGCGGCACCCTGAGAAGGCCCTCTCTGTGAGAGCGTCTGGTGGTGGGAGGCATAAGGTAGCAGCAGGCGGTCTCAGAAGTACCGGGTCCTAAGCCATGGAGCGCTTTTAAAGGTGGTAACCAGAATCTTGAGCACCCGAAGACTACAGGAAGCCAGTGCAGACTACGGAGCAGTGGTGTTACATGGGAGCCGCGAAGGGCTCCCGTTACCACTCGCGCAGCTGCATTCTGGACTAACTGCAGCCTCCGGGTGCACCTCAAGGGCAGCCCCATGTAGAGAGCATTGCAATAATCCAGCCGAGACGTAACCTGTTGTGACCCAGGTTCCTGGACCCGGACTCCTGGACTCGGATGATTCAGAAAGTGAGGGAGAAGACCTGGCCAGCCCTGCTTCTCTTGAGCCCTTTCCCTCCCTGGCACCCACTCAAAGGGATGGGGAGGGGCCGGCACAGCCTGATTCCATGGAGCCTCCTTCTGATTTGGCAACGCCCCAAGAACAGTTTTGGAGCGATGCAAGGTCACGTAGACGTAATCGCCGTGCGCAGCAGCGGAAGAGTTGGGACAAAGCCAAGTCATAATTGTCATGCAGTGACATCTGCAGAGACTATAAATAGGAGGCGGGACTTCCTGGTTTTTTGTCTTGGACAAAGTAATGAGTTGGCGCGAGCTAATGAATTGGCGCGAGCTAACTATTTCAATGGAGGAAAGAATATATTCGTGAGTAATTCTGGCCTTATCTATAATTTCCTCGTTATCTCCAGAAACTTGGCAGGCCCGTGGGTAGACGTGGCCAGGACATGTATCTATGTAAATAAAAGGGAAAAAAAAAGGAAGGCCTCTGACGGACTCTTTGCTGGGAGTATTGGGGGAAGGGAAACAGAACATTTTGTCCAAGACCTGACTAAAACATCTTCTACCAAAGATGGATCAGCAGCAGGTACAGCAGCAGTTAGAGCAGCTACAAGCAGCTAATCAACAGCTCCAGCAGCAAGTGGCTCACTTGGCAGGCCAACTTGCTGCCAGGAATGTGCCTGCAGCGCCCCATCCTCCCTCCTCCTCCTCGCCGCAAGTGCCCGATAACCGTGCCGGATAAGTTTTCTGGGCAGCCTGAGATGTTCCCGACCTTCTTGGGACAGTGCCAGCTCTACATGGCTATGAGGCCAGAGGATTTCCCAGACGACCGGGCTAAGGTGGCCTTCGTGATTAACCTTCTTTCCGGCTCGGCTGCTCGATGGGCCACGCCCCTCTTGCTCCAGGACAGCCCCCTGCTGGCGGACCAACAGCGTTTTTGGCAGCACCTGCGCACCATGTATGAGGACCCCGTTCGAATACTGACAGCTCCACTTACCCAGCTCCTCAGGAAGAAGGTTGCATTCCGGTGGGGTCCCCCGCAGCAAGAAGCATTCACAGCCCTCAAGAAAGCCTTCGTCACGGAACCCGTCCTGAGGCATCCCGACCCGCTCCGGCCTTTTGTGGTGGAAACGGACGCGTCCAATGTGGCTCTGGGAGCGGTGCTGCTACAGGCTCCGACGAATGGTGGCACACTTTTTCCCTGCGCTTACTACTCCCGGAAACTCAACCCTTCCGAGCGCAACTACACCATCTGGGAAAAAGAGTTGCTGGCTATCAAGGCTGCATTCGAGGCTTGGCGACACCATCTGGAGGGGGCCCGACATCAGGTGGAGGTCCGAACGGACCATCGGAATCTCGAGCACCTCACCACAGCTCGGAAGTTGAACCAGCGGCAGATCCGGTGGTCGTTGTTTTTTGCCCGGTTCAACTTCCGCGTGACCTACATTCCCAGCGGTCACAACCGGAGGGCGGATGCCCTGTCCTGCAAGCCAGAGTACCTCTGCGCCAAGGACCCCCTTCCTCCATGGACAGTGCTGCCGGCAGAAGCCTTGGCCGCAGCACGGGAGCCAGTGGACTTGCGGGCCCAGGTGCGAGAGGCGCAGCGCCAGGACGCCTGGTCGCAGCAAAGGAGAGCGGAGGTGGGCCCCACGTCTCCTTGGACCTTGGAGGAGGACTTACTCAAGTTTCGGGCGATTATATGTACCCACAGGACCACTCCGAGCCCTCGCCATGACCCAGTGCCACGACAACCCTGCAGCAGGACATTTTGGGTTCTTCAAGACCTCCACCTGGTGACACGGACCTTTGGTGGCCCAGTGCGGCATGATATACATGCCTCACGTGACATCCTGCGCATCGTGCCCGGCAAGCCAAGACCGCCACGGGGCCTCCCGGCTCCTTCAACCCTTGCCGACACCCGACAGACCCTGGGGCGATCTCTATGGATTCCTGACAGACCTGCCGTCCTCTGGGTTCACCACGGTGCTGGTGGTGGTGGACATGCTCACCAAGGTGGCACACTTTTCCCGCGCTTACTACTCCCGGAAACTCAACCCTTCCGAGCGCAACTACACTATCTGGGAAAAAGAGTTGCTGGCTATCAAGGCTGCATTCGAGGCTTGGCGACACCATCTGGAGGGGCCCGACATCAGGTGGAGGTCGAGCGGACCATCGGAATCTCGAGCACCTCACCACAGCTCGGAAGTTGAACCAGCGGCAGATCCGTGGTCGTTGTTTTTGCCCGGTTCAACTTCCGCGTGACCTACATTCCCAGCGGTCACAACCGAGGGCGGATGCCCTGTCCCAAGCCAGAGTACCTCTGCGCCAAGGACCCCTTCCTCCACGGACAGTGCTGCCGGCAGAAGCCTTGGCCGCAGCACGGGAGCCAGTGGACTTGCGGGCCCAGGTGCGAGGCGCAGCGCCAGGACGCCTGGTCGCAGCAAAGGAGAGCGGAGGTGGGCCCCACGTCTCCTTGGACCTTGGAGGAGGACTTACTCAAGTTTCGGGCGATTATATGTGCCCACAGGACCACTCCGAGCCCTCGTCATGACCCAGTGCCACGACAACCCTGCAGCAGGACATTTTGGGTTCTTCAAGACCTCCACCTGGTGACACGGACCTTTGGTGGCCCAGTGCGGCATGATATACATGCCTCACGTGACATCCTGCACCGTGCCGGCAAGCCAAGACCGCCACGGGGCCCTCCCGGCTCCTCCAGCCCTTGCCGACACCCGACAGACCCTGGGGGATCTCTATGGATTTCCTGACAGACCTGCCGCCGCCCTCTGGGTTCACCACGGTGCTGGTGGTGGTGGACATGCTCACCAAGATGGCACACTTCATCCCATGCCGCTGGACTGCCCACAGCCGCAAAACGCCCGTCTCTTTCTGCAGCACATCTTCCGCCTCCATGGTCTACCGGACAGGGTGGTTTCGGACCGGAGTTCAGTTCACAGCCCGCTTCTGGAAGAGCCTGATGGCCGCGTTGGAGGTGCAGGTGTCTGTCGTCATCGCACCATCCGGAGACCGACGGGGTACAGAGAAGGTCATCGGTATACTGGAACAGTATCTCCGTTGCTTCATCAACCAGCAACAGGACAACTGGGCCGACTACCTGTCCCTGGCGGAGTTTGCTTTTAACAACTCTCAGCACACCTCTACTCAGATGACCCCGTTCTTTGCCAATGTGGGTACCATCCGCGCTCTTCCTCTGGCACCACCGACTCTCCTGTTCCCGAACGCAGACCTTCCTGACGGAATTGCATGCGGTCCAACAGTTGGTACGCCAGCAGCTGAATCGGGCAAAGGAGGACTACAAACGGTCCGCCGACCGCTCCCGACGGGCAACGCCCCGCTGGCAGTTGGAGACCGGTGTGGCTCTCCACCAAACACCTCCCGTCCGACCGCCCGGTAAAGAAGTTGGACCACCGATTCATCGCCCGTTCCCTGTCGAGGCAGTCATCAACCCGGTAGCCTACCGACTGACCCTGCCACGATCCATGCGGATCCACCCGCTTTTCACCGGTCCCTTCTGGTTCCTGAGGCCACACCGAGTCCCCTTCGGTGCCCAACAGCACCCGCCACTGTCGCCGAGGACGGATCGGAGGAATACGAAGTCCACAGCGACGAGACTCCGCTGGCTGAAGGGTCGCTTCCAATATTTGATCGCGTGGAAGGGATACGGGACTGATTTCTCCTGCAGATGCCTCCGACGCTCATGCCCCTGACCTGGTGCAGGCCTTCCATGAGCAGAACCCAGCCCGACCGCATCCCGATGCCAGCCCTGGGGAAGGGCCCTGCGGTGAGGATAGTGTTGTGACCCAGGTTCCTGGACCCAGACTCCTGGACTCGGATGATTCAGAAAGTGAGGGAGAAGACCTGGCCAGCCCTGCTTCTCTTGAGCCCTTCCTCCCTGGCACCCACTCAAAGGGAGGAGGGCCGCACAGCCTGATTCCATGGAGCCTCCTTCTGATTTGGCAACGCCCAAGAACAGTTTTGAGCGATGCAAGGTCACGAGACGTGATCGCCGTGCGCAGCAGCGGAAGAGTTGGGACAAAGCCAAGTCATAATTGTCATGCAGTGACATCTGCAGAGACTATAAATAGGAGGCGGACTTCCTGGTTTTTGTCTTGGACAAAGTAATGAGTTGCGAGCTAATGAATTTGAGCTAACTATTTCAATGGAGGAAAGAATATATTCGTGAGTAATTCTGGCCTTATCTATAATTTCCTCGTTATCTCCAGAAACTTGGCAGGCCCGTGGGTAGACGTGGCCAGGACATGTATCTATGTAAATAAAAGGGGAAAAAAAAGGAAGGCCTCTGACGGACTCTTTGCTGGGAGTATTGGGGGAAGGGAAACAGAACATAACCAGAGCGTGAGTGACCGTGCATAAGGCATCCCGGTCAAGGAAGGGACGCAACTGGCGAACCAAGCGAACTTGGTAGAAGGCCCTCCTGGTGACGGCTGCCAGATGTTCATCAAAGGACAGCCGACCATCCAGGAGGACGCCCAAGTTGCGAACCACCCCCTCTGGGGCCGCTAACTGCTTCAACAGTCAGCCGCGGGTGCAGCTGACTGTACCGGGTGCCGCATCCACAGCCACTCCGTCTTGGAGGATTGAGCTTGAGTCTGTTTCTCCCCATCCAGACCCGTACGGCTTCCAGGCACCGGGACAGCACTTTGACCGCCTGATTGGGGTGGTCCGGGTGGAAAAGTACAGCTGAGTATCATCAGCGACAGATGATAACTCACCCGAAACCACTGATGACCTCACCCAGCGGCTTCATGTAGATGTTGAACAGGGTAGGCGAGAGAATCGACCCCTGCGGTACCCCACATGTGAGGCACCTCGAGGACGACCTCTGCCCCCCTGTCAACACTGTCTGCGACCGGTCAGAGAGATAGGAGGAGAACCACTGATAAACGGTGCCTCCCACTCCCAACCCCTCCAACCGGCGCAGCAAGATACCATGGTCGATGGTATCAAAAGCCGCTGAGAGATCTAATAGGACCAAGGCAGAGGAACAACCCCTGTCCCTGGCCCTCCAGAGGTCATCCGCCAACGCGACCAAAGCTGTCTCCGTGCTGTAACTGGGTCGGAAGCCGGACTGGAACGGTCTAGATAGACAGCTTCCTCCAGGTGCCGGGGAAGCTGCCATGCAACCACACTCTCTACAACCTTCGCTAAAAAGCGAAGGTTGGAGACTGGACGATAATTACCCAAAATAGCTGGGTCCAGGGAAGGCTTCTTGAGGAGGGGTCTCACCACCGCCTCCTTCAAGGTGGTGGGGAAAGCCCCTTCAGCCAAAGAAGCATTTATAATCTCCTGGAGCCAGCCTCGTGTCACTTCCTGAGCAGCCAGTACTAACCAGGAAGGGCACGGGTCCAGTAAACACGTAGTTGCATGCAACCTCCCCAGCAACCTGTCCACGTCCTCAAGAGCCACAGAATCAAACTCATCCCAAATAACCTCAACAAGACGAGTCTCTGCCACCTCGGCTGAATCATCGCCATCATGATCCAAGCCATCACGAAGCTGAACGATTTTATCGTATAGATAACCGTTAAACTCCTCAGCTCATCCTGTAGGTCATCCCGTCCCTCCTGTTGAAGGAGGGAACGGGTCACTCGAAACAGGGCGGCCGGGCGGTTATCTGCCGATGCAATGAGGGTGGAAACGTAGGAACGTTTCGCCTCCCTCATTGCCACTAGGTAGGTCCTGGTAAAGGACCTCACTAGTGTCCGATCAGCCTCGGAACGGCTGGACCTCCAAACACTCTCTAGGCGTCTTCTCCGGCGTTTCATCTCTCTCAGCTCCCCAGAGAACCAGGGAGCCAATTGAGATCTGCGCCGGGTCAGAGGCCGCAAAGGCGCGACACGGTCCAAAGCCCCAGCCGCAACTAGTTCTTCAGTCGTGCCGTGGGTAAGATCCCCAGGAAATGGCCCAAGCTCCGTCAGGAACCTCTCCGGGTCCATCAGGCGCCTGGGACGGAACCAACGCATCGGCTCCGTCTCCCTGCGGTGGTGAGCAGCGGTTCGAAAGTCTAGGCGAAGGAGAAAATGATCTGACCATGACAACGGTTCTTTCACTATATCTCCTAAATCCAGATCATTTACCCACTGACCAGAGATAAAAATCAAATCTAGTGCGCCTCCCCCAATGTGTGTAGGGCCATCAGTTACTTGAATCAGGTCCAAGGCCGTCATGGAGGCCTGGAACTCCTGAACCACTGTTGATGACAAGCCGGCCGATGGCAAGTTGAAATCTCCCAAGACCAAAAGTCTGGGAATCTCAACCGCCACGCCAGCAAGCACCTCCAGTAGTTCAGGTAGGGCTGTGGCCACGCAGCAAGGAGCCAGGTACGTGATCAACAACCCCATCTGATTTCGATGGCCCCACTTCACAAGGAGGGATTCACAGCCAGCTATCTGAGGAACAGTGGACTCCCTCGGCTCCAGACTTTCCCTAATCACAACCGCCACCCCCACCCCTACCTGGGTCCTCGGCTGATGGAATGCACGAAACCCGGAGGCACAGTTCAACCAGGGTACACCCCCTCCTGTGCCCAGCCAGGTCTCCGTAATGCCCATAAAGTCCGCGGACTCCCTTTGAATCAGGTCACAAATCAGGGGAGCCTTATTAACCATGGACCGGGCATTGCAGAGCATCAGCCGTAGACCCAGGCTCTGAGGATCCTGACCATCCAGGGAACGAGTAAGGACTGGGGGGCCGGAGCACGTGATCGCCTTTAAACATCGACCACGTGCTCCCAACGAACGATACGGCCCCCTGCCTCCGCCATATCTGCCCCTCCCACTTACCGTACAGATGGAATAATGCTCTTTGCTCTGTTCAGACCCCTCCCCCCTGTCTTTGGACCAGCTAAAATAGTGTCGTGAGCACGCTAGGACTGGACATACCTCCCGACGGGTTTCCCCAACACCCGCCCTGCCTCCCCTTTAAAATTCCTCTAAAATCCCCAAAGGCTCTTTCTCGCATGCCACCTCTGTGGGTCCCAAAACCCGTCATGGAGGCCGGCCCTTGGTAACAAAATGGGCCATTCCTGCGAGGCGGGGGCACCTCGCAGGCGCAAGAGTTCATGTGCTGAGTAACGCATAGAAAAAGTGAGAATCGGCGAAAGATGATAAGATGGTAAAAATCCAGGTTGGCAGAACATTAATAAATGATGGAACTTCCAGTGGGTATCCAGTTGACCAATAAGACCAATAGGTGCTGGAACAGGATGACGAAGATGGTATAACGGAAGAAGATAGACAGATGGGATCCATGGTAAATAGTCCATAAATAACGTCCTTGTAAGATCTTAATAAGTCAAGGACAGCCACCAATCTGTCCAAAGTCCAGTCCAGGAAACCATTGGATAGAAACCGTCCCCACCATCGATGCCTGTCCATAATTACTCCTTAGAAGCCTGCCATATCACCCTCTCCGCCAGCTGCTCCGAAAGCAAGCTGTTCCAGGCCAAAGGCCTGTCCACAGCCAGCTACTGCCTCCAAAGTCCACTGATCCCAGTGTGGCGAGGGGGCCAAATCGGAACATCAAGATAAAAATCAGGCAGAGAGGCGACTGCAGGCCGGAAACGATCCTTCACCCCTTCAGCGTTCGAAAGTCAGGGGGGAGGACCGACAACTGCAGGCCGGGGATTATCCTTCCCCCCTTCGATGTTCAAAAGTCAAGCGGGGGGAGGGGGGACAGATGGCCACCGAAGATGTATACAGAGTAGATGGCAAATGTCACAATGGAAAACACCAGATGAAAAGCGCCTGATGGAAAGCGCCATTAAAGGGGGCAAACTACAGCCACGCCCCAAGGCCTCGTCTCCGGCCTTACCTCCAGCCGCATCTCAGGCCTCGCCTCCAGCCCCGGTCCCGCCTCGCCTCCCGCTGATGGAACAAAGGGCGCCCGCAAACGAAACGCCTCGCAGCCCACCGGGCCTCGCCACACCCAACAACGCGCTGATGGGCAAGGCGGGCCGAGGCCGAAGCAGGAGTCGAAGCTGAAGACCGACGCAAAGGCCAAGGATGGACAGCGGGCCTCCCCTGCGCTCCAAAATGGCCACCATCTCCATTCGCCGCTCCTCCCTCGGCCCCCGCCCTCGGCGGCCGCAAACCCGAGATGGTCAAAAGACCTCTCCAGCGGCCGCCGGGAAGATGATCCAACGGGCCGGGGAACAGAGACAGCTCGGTGAGTCCCCCAGAAGCTGCCATCCTGGATTTAAACGCCCACCGCCGACTCCAGTTCTCCTAGCGAAACGCCATACTTGCGCATGCGCAGAGCCTTTTTTTTTTTTTTTTTTTTGGACAATGTGCAATACCTTCACCAGCCACTTTCATTTTCCACTCATTGGCTAATGTTATGTATTGTTTGCTATTATTCAGTTTCACAAACCTTTCTTTTCTCCTAGTAATTGATTGGGATGCTCCACTATCAACTACCCATAAATCATTGCTTCCAGGAGCAGACCCTGGTATAGCTAGAGTAACGTCATTTTTCGATCTTCTCTGAGTATGAGTAGGCATTTTCTTACCCCTATTGCAGTATTTGGCTATATGACCCTTAGCCCCACAAGAAAAACATTTTCTAACAATATAAGCAGTTGAAGACACTTTTTCTTCCTGTGGTTGTTTCTCCCTTAATTGTTCTCTTTTCTGCCTTCTTCTGGACTCCTCCAGCAATCTTCTGGTTATGCCAGACAATGTTAATTCATCTCTGGTCAAAACCTCCAGTGAAGAAACATAGTTGTCAAAACTGCCGTCCAAAGAGGAAAAAATAATGTAAACCTGTGGTAACTCAGAAAAAATGAGTTCTTTTTCATGTAGTGCTTGGAAGGTTTTTGTCATAAACTCCAAATGAGCCAACATATCTCCACCTTTCAGAAGCCGAGTTTGAAACCGTTTACATGTAAGGTGTATGTGTGCACCTACACTATCTCGAACATAAATCCTCTTCAAAGTGTTCCAACACCTAGCAGCAGATTCTTCACCACGAATATGGACTAACTGCTGGTCATTCAGTGTCAGCCCAATTATGCAAAGAACCCATTCGTTATCCCTGTTGAATTTGGCTATTTTCTTTTCGTCTTCCTCATCATTTGGATCCCATACATTTACATCCGGTGGATTAATAACCACGCCCCATAGTCCTTCCTTGCATAGAAGTAGGTTACACTTCACAGACCAGGATGCATAGTTTGATCCATCCAACCGGGTTATCATGGATATGCTGTGCCATCTTCACCTGGACTATTTGTATCAAACACAGCCGTCTGAATTATATTACTGTATAGTCATAGCCACTCTCAGTGTTCTGGGCCCATAACCAATGTGAAGGGTGATCTTGGTTCACAACCAAGATTGTGGACTGTTGAGCAGAGCACCCTACGCATGAAAACGACTGAGACTGGTTGTATACAATAACAGTCACTTGCAGACAAACTGGGGTTTGATATTCCTTTACTTTTAGGGAAAAGGCAAAGATATAGTCCAAAAACAATCCAGGTCATAAACATATAAAGCCAGTCAGGAATGTTACAAATATTTATTTATTTATTTATTTGATTTGTATACCGCCCTTCTCCCGAAGGACTCAGGGCAGTTCACAGCCAATAAAAATACAAAAAATACATATCACACAGGTTAAAAAACAGTATAAAAAACTAATTCAATATATGGCCTAAATATTGAAATAAAATTAAAAACCCCATTTAAAAACTACATTTAAAAACTACATTTAAGCTAGCCCTGCGCGCTGGAACAAAAGCGTCTTCAGCTCGCGGCGGAAGGTCTGGAGGTCAGGGAGTTGACGAAGCCCCGGAGGCAGCTCATTCCAGAGGTCAGGAGCCCCCACAGAGAAGGCCTTCCCCATGGGAGTCGCCGGCCGACATTGTTTGGCCGACGGTACCTGGAGGAGGCCCTCTCTGTGGGAGCGCACAGGTCGATGGGAGGCTACTGGTGGCAGTAGGCGGTCCCGTAAGTAACCTGGTCATCCTATGCCAGGGAGAGCTTTAAAGGTGGTGACCAGCACCTTGAATTGGACCCGGAAGACCACTGGAAGCCAGTGCAGACTGCGCAGGAGAGATGTCACATGGGAGCCACGAGGTGCTCCGTCTATCACTCACGCAGCCGCATTCTGGACCAGTTGGAGCTTCCACGTGCCCTTCAGGGGGAGCCCCATGTAGAGAGCATTGCAATAGTCCAGGCAGGATGTAACAAGGACATGAGTGACTGTGCAAAGGGAAACCCGGTTTAGAATGGGACGCAACTGGCATATCAGGTGAACCTGATAAAAAGCTATCCTGGCGACAGCCGTCATATGTTCTTCTAAAGACAGCCGTGCATCCAGGAGGACGCCCAAATTTGAACCCTCTCCGTGGGGGCCAACGACTCGCCCCCAACAGTCAGCAATAGAGTCAGCTGACTGTACTGGGCTGCTGGCATCCACAGCCACTCAGTCTTGGAGGGATTGAGTTGGAGACTGTTTCTCCCCATCCAGACCCGTACGGTCTCCAGACACTGGGACATCACTTTGATGACCTCGTTGGGGTGGTTAGAGTTGGAGATGTACAGCTGAGTGTCATCAGCGTACAGATGGCAACTCACCCCAAAACCACGGATGATCTCACCCAGCGGCTTCATGTAGATGTTGAACAGAAGAGGCAAGAGAACCGACCCTTGCGGCACCCCACATAAGAGGCGCCTCGGGGCCGATCTCTGCCCTCCTGCCAACACCGTCTGTGACCGGTCAGAGAGGTAGGAGGAGAACCACCGATAAACGGTGCCCCCCACTCCAAGTCCCCGAGCCGCCACAGCAGGATACCATGGTCGATGGTATCAAAAGCCACTGAGAGATCTAATAGGACTAGGACAGAGGAGCAACCTCTGTCCCAAGCCCTCCAGAGATCATCGACCAACACGACCAAGGCCGTTTTCGTGCTGTAACCAGGCCGGAAACCGGACTGGAACGGGTCCAGATAGACAGTTTCATCCAGGTACTGGGGGAACTGTTGTGCAACCACACTCTCAACAACCTTCGCCACAATGCGAAGGTTGGAGACAGGACACTAATTTGCTAAAACAGCTGGATCCAGGGAGGGCTTCTTGAGGAGGGGCCTCATCACTGCCTCTTTCAAGGCGGTAGGGAAGACACCCTCCACCAAGGAGGCGTTGACAATTCCCTGGAGCCAGCCTCGTGTAACCTCCCGGGTGGCCAGTACCAGCCAGGAGGGACACGGGTCCAATAAACATGTGGTCGCATTCAGTCTCCCCAGTATCCTGTCCATGTCCTCAGGAGCCACAGTATCAAACTCCTCCCAGGTAGCAATCCCAAGACCTGCCTCTTCCATCCCACCCGACTCTACCCAATCTGAGTCCAAACCTTCCCGAATCTGAGCGATTTTATCGAACAGATATTGTCCAAACTCCTCAGCACGCCCATGTAAGGGGTCCTCCACTGCTCTCTGATGAAGGAGTGAGCGGGTCACCCCAAACAGGGCGGCTGGGAGATTATCTGCCGATGCAATGGGAATGGAAAAATACTCCCATTTTGCCACTCTCATCACCACTAGATAGGTCTGAATTTGAGACCTTACTAGTGTCCGGTCAGATTCGGAGTGGCTGGCCCTCCAATTACTCTCTAGGCATCTTCTCCAGCGCTTCATCTCTCTCAGCTCCTCGGAATACCAAGGGGCTAGTTGAGATCGGCACCGGGTCAGAGGCCGCAAAGGCACGACGCGATCTAGAGTGCCAGCAGCCGCCCTATCCCAGGCGGCGACTAGATCTCCAGTCGAGCCATGGGCTGAATCCTCAGGGAATGGCCCAAGCTCCATTTGGAACCTCTCTGGGTCCATCAGGCGCCTGGGACGGAACCAGCGAGTCGGTTCCGTCTCTCTGTGGTGAGGGCTGGCAGTTTGAAAGTCGAGCTGAAGGAGCGAATGGTCTGACCATGACAAGGGTTTGGTAACTAAATCCCCTAACTCCAGATCATTCAACCACTGTCCAGAGACAAAAATCAAGTCCAGAGTGTTTCCCCCGGTGTGGGTGGGACCATTCACTAATTGGGTCAGGTCCAAGGCCGTCATGGAAGCCATGAACTCCCGAACCAACACGGATGCCACCCCAACCGACGGCAGATTGAAGTCCCCCATGACCATGAGTTTGGGGGTCTCAACTGCCGCCCCAGCAATCACATCCAGCAGCTCGGGCAGGGTTTCTGTCATGCAGCAAGGAGCCAGGTACATGATCAACAAACCCATCTGCTTCCCCAGGCCCCACTTCACAAGGAGGGACTCACATCCGGTTATCTGTGGCACAGTGATCTCCCTCGGCTCTAAATTCTCGTTAATAATAACCACCAACCCCCCCACCCCTACCCTGGGCCCTCGGCTGATGGAATGCACGGAAACCTGGTGGGCACATTTCTACCAGGGGAACCGCCCCTTCCGTGCCCAACCAGGTCTCCGAGATGCCCATCAGGTCCGTGCCCCCCTCTTGTATAAGATCAAAAATGAGGGGGGCTTTATTTACCACGGACCTGGCATTGCACAACATCAGCCGAAGGCCCAGCCTCTGGGGATTCAAGCCACTCGAGGAATGGGAAAAGTCCGGGGGACCAGAGTGCGCGATCGCTCGCGAACAGCGAGCACGCACTCCCTGAACATGATACGGGCCCCCGCTTCCACCATACCTGCCCCTCCCAATTACCGTGCAGATGGAACGGCCCTCATGGTATCAAGCTCTAGCCTCCTCTTCTACCTTCGAACCAATAGTGTCCATTCCGCAAGCCTTTACAGGGTCTAGCAACAGCCCTGATAGGTTTCCCCCAAGACCTAGTTTAGCTTTCCCACCCCTCCCTATACTTAAATTATTTAAAAAATTCTTATAAGACAAATTTAAAAAGCCCCTAAGCCTCTTCTTGGCCGCATGCCACCTCTCGGGATTCAAAAATCCATCATCGAGGTAGGCCCTCGATAGAGTGGAGGGCCATCTCTGCGAGAGGGGGGAATCTCGCAGATCAAGGAGTTGCGATTGTGAGTACATCACGGAATTTATGAAGAATGGCAGATGGTGAAAAACCTTAACCTAGTCAGTCAATATGGTAATCATGGTGTCATGGCAGGACTCCGGGCGGAAAACGGGGTTTAACTGCCCAGGTGGAAAACAATGACACCGGATGACAGTGATGATGCAGGATGGCAGGTCATCACCGCCGTCGCTGTCATCATAAACAATGCCAACCGCCGTCAGGAAACATCGCCACCATCATTGTCATCACCCAGGTTCAGCCACTCGGGCCTCAGGCAAAACTCATGGAGGGAAGGTAACCATCACTACCACCAAAGGGACGCCGTCCACCATCGCCGCCGCTGCCACCACAGAAGGCGCCACTGCCGTCATCGCCATTGTCGCCATCTCCGCAGCAGCAGTAATCACACAAAAGGCCTCCAGGAGGGCTCTCAAAGATCCATAGGACTCCATGGAGGGAGGGTGGCACTCTCGTTACCGCCATCGTTGCCACCGCCGTCATCACCACCGCCGCCACAAAGGCTTCGACGACGATGACAACAACACCCGAAGCGGCCGAAAAATGCCGGCCACCATCCCAATCGCCCAGCCGGCTCCAGGGACTCCATGTGGGGAGGGCAGCTCCGCCGCCGCCGTCATCCCGAAGATACTGCCACCGCCGCCAAATGGCTGGAACGCCACCCGCCGCCCAAATCGAGCCGACAGAGCCGGCGCCCATGTCCTGGCTTTGCCCTGAGTTCTTTCCGGGGGCAGGGAACCCCCTCTTTGGGCTAGTAAGATGTTCCACATGGGGAATATCAAGTCTTCTTACCAACATAGACTTGCACAACAAACAAGGTCTTCTTTCAGTTCAGCAAAACACAGTTCAATTCACAACAGTCAATATCTTGAGGAATCAAAATTAGCCATGATCAAGTAACAATCATAAACCTCAAATATACAGTTGCAGCATGTTATCAGGTTACAATGCTGTAGCATCCATGTAGATTCCCCACAAGTGATAATTTAATAGTCCTTTTATACATTGGCTACAGAACTCAACCAATCAGGATGCACAGCCTTAAAGCAATATCATGCCTTTCTACAAACATACAGTTAGTTTATATATTGCCTGGCCAACTGGTAGGCAAATAACAATTTCCTGACAATGTTGAAAGATCCAGTTGTGTTGGTCACTGCTTTCCACAGCCAATAGACCAGTAGTGAAATAGGGCGTTGCCTTACCTGAATGCCCGTTCTGTTGAGTGGAGGGCCAGCAGTCAGGAATGGGTTAGCTCTTGTCTGATATCCAAGGACTGAGTCTGCAAGCTGTTAAGCTCCCCCTCTTCCTCTTGCTTCCCAGCTTTCTGACAAGGAAGATATTTCAGACTGATGTGCTGAGCTGAAATGATATGGTTAGTCCCCACCCAGGGCAAGGACCAGGAAAAACCAGGGTGGGGCTGACTGCTGGCCCTCCACTCAACAGTACGGGCATTCAGGTAAGGTAATGCCCTTTCTCCTTGAGTGTGGGGCCAGCAGTCAGGAATGGGACATGTCAAAGCAGCGGTCCTATTGGGAGAGATTTGACTGGTCCAGTGAGGTCGACCATGTATGAACTTATTGCAGAATCCGGCAGCTGAATGCTGCCTCTGCCAAAGCATAAAGATCTAACTTATAATGGCAGATAAACGGGGACAGGGAAGACCAGGTGGAGGCCCTGCAGACCTCCTCTAAGGAAGCTGAGTAGCCCACTCTGCAGAAGTAGTGGTGCTGCAGGTAGAATGGGCCATGATATGTTGAAGGGTGGGCAAGGCCTGAACCATATAGACCTTGGCAATAATTACCCTAAGCTAGCACCCAGGGTTGCCAGTTGGAAGGACATGAAGAGGGCCTCCGTCCTATGAAGGGAGGAGGTCCTCTTAATATAAACCCAGGGGCCCTCCTGACATCTAAGGTATGCCACAACTGTTCCAAAGGATGGGAGGGGCTGGGACAGAAATTTGGAAGCACCAATTCCTGGACCCTGTGTAATGTCGTGTTAACCTTGGGTAGGAAGGTAGGATCTAAACGAAGGCCAACCTATCCAAATGGAAAATACAGAGGTCAGGCCTGGTGGAAAGGGCCACCAATTCAGATATCCGGTGGGCCAATGTAATAGCTACCAGGAAGGCCACCTTATAGGACAGGAATCATAGACTGACCTCCTGCAGGGGTTCAAATGGGCCTCAGGTGAGAGCGGTTAGAACCCTGGGAGATTCCCAAGAGGGATATCAATGTAGTGTGGGCAGGCGGAGATTTCTCACCCTCCCTAAGGAATTGCCGAATGAGAGGGAGCTTGGAAAGGGAGTCTGTGGAACCACATGACAAAATGGAGGAAAGGGCTGCAACCTATCTCCGAAGGGTGCTTGGTGACAATCCAGCCACGAAATCATCCTGCAAGGACTCCAAAACCTGTGACATGGAAGCCTCGGTGGTGACCAGATCCTGCTTGTCACACCAACCGGTGAACAAGTGGAATTATAGATGTGGTTGGTGGATGCATGGCGAGATGCCTGAATGGTGGTGATGACCTGCAATGAGAGGTTGCTCCCCCTCAGCAGGCACCGTTCAACTGTCAGGCAGTCAGTTGGAGCCACCTCACGGACAGGTGGATCAACAATCCCGGCTGAGGGAAACCTTGTCTGGAGGGAGTCACCAGGGCAAGGCCACCAACAAGCTCATCGGGTCTGTGAACCAGGGCCATCAAGGCCAATGTGGGCTATCAAAATTAGTTCCGCCTCTTCCTCCACAACTTTGGAGATCAAGCAAAACAGGAAGAAGGCATACAGTTGCCCCGGAGGCCACCAGCTGCACAGAGCATCCATGCCCTCTGCCCCTGGAACTGGAAATCTGGAGCGAAGAACTGTGCCATCTGTCAGTTGGTCTGGGTGGCAAAAAGGTCACCTGTCAGTTTGCCGAAGTGAGTTGATATCTCTTTGAACAGGTCAGGGTGCAGGTGCCTCTCCCCGTGGTCCACTGGGGCTCTGCTGAGCCAGTCTGCCTGCACATTTGCCACCCTGGAGATGTGTGAGGACCGGATGGACTTTAGATGTCTCTCTGCCCAGAGGCCCAACCTCTCGGCCTCCTGCATGAGGTGCCGAGAGTGGGTCCCTCCTAGGTGGTTTATGTGGGCCTTTGTGGCCATGTTATCTGTCTGAATTAGAATGTGTCGATCTTGTACTTTGTCCTGGAACACACAGAGGGCTAGATGGATCACCTGGAGCACTAACCAATTGATGTTGTGACCCAGGTCGGCCTGGGTCCACCAACCCTGGGCCATGTCTGATGCTAGGGGAGCTCCCCAACCATAAAGGCTGGCGTCCATGGTCAGGACGAGGCAGTGAGTTTCCCTGAACTCCCATCCCCTGGTGACCACTCAGGATACCTATCAGCTGAGAGAGAGATGGACTTTGGGAGGAAATAGGACTTGCAGGAGGAGGAACCCTGGTGAATCCGTTGAAACAGAAGTAGGAATCACTGCAGGGCCCTGCAGTGGAGTCATGCCCACAGAACAATTCCGATGCATGACACCATCTTTACGAGGAGTTGGAAAAGTAACATCAGGGAGACAGACCTCCCCGATGTGACCGACCTGACCAGGGACCACAGACTGGACAGGCATTCCCAGGAAAGATAGACCCTGCTCTTGATCATATCTATCACAGCTCCAAAGTGTTGAATGTGAGTTGTTGGAACCAGCTAGCTCTTGGCCATGTTGATGGAAAACCTGTGGTCTCGCAAGACCTGAAGAGTGATAGTCAGGTCTTGTTGCGTTAGCAACTTCGAACTGGACTGGACAAGGAGATCATCTAAGTAGAACTAAATCCTTATCGGCAGTTTCCAGAGGTGGCTCACTAGTGCAGCATTCAATTTTATGAACACTTGAGGGGCTGAGGAGAAACCAAAAGGGAGAGCACAGTACTGATAATGATAGTTCGCATGGCAAAACCGAAGGAACTTCCTGTAGGCCGGATGAATGGGGACATGGAGATAAGCCTCCATCAGATCCACCAACATGAAGAAATACCCCTCTCTTATTCCCTCCAAGATGGTCTGGAGGGACTGCATCTTGAACCGCCAATAGACAATTCAATGGTTCAGAGACTTGAGATTGGGAATTGCTCTTCATCCCCCCCAAGGATTTTTGTATGATGAACAGGTGAGAGTAAAAACCTTGTCCATGTTGCTCCTGTGGAACTGGTTAGACGGTCTGAATCTCTAGGTGTTTTATGGCCAATTCCACGAGGAGCCATTTTGTCCGATCCCGCGACAGGGGGCATCGGAGAAATTGACTTGGGGGTGATGAGAGGAATTTCAGGAAGAGGCCTGACCAGACCATCTCCCTGACCCAAACATCCGTGGTGGTTACCTCCCACTGATTGGCAAACACAGCCAGGCAGCCCCCAATGGGAGGATTGGACATGCAGTCAGCAGGAACGTCAGAAGAGGTGTCCCCTCCCAACCTGAAAGGGACGCTTGGATGGGCTTCATCCAAGCCACCCTGTCTGTCCTGGGGGTCTCCCCTGTCGGGAAGGAAAATATCTCTGAGGTCTGTTTCCAGAAAAACCGGTCTCCGATACCTGAAAGGGACAAAAGGAAGCGGCCGGCCAAGGATCTGTGGGACAAACTGGGGAGCACCTTGTCCTCAGCCTCAGCCGCTAGGAGAGGGTCAAGGGGAGTTCCGAAGAGCTTATCCCCTGCATATGGGGAGGAAGCCAGCCGCCATTTATTTTTGGCATCCACCTGCCACTGGCGAAGCCAGAGAAGGCAGTGGGATGCAACAGTGGAACCTATGGCCTTGGAAACGAATCATGAGGCATTTAAGGTGGCATCCCTTAGGGAAGCCACAATCTTATAAATAAGGTCTTATTTATTTATTTATTATTTATTAATTAAACTTCTATACCGCACCATCTCCCGCAGGATTCAGGGCGGTTCACAGCCATGTTTAAAATACAACAATATAATAAATAACAATATAAAAACAATTAAAACCAAATATTAGATGGCCGAATCACTAAAACGGTAAAACCGATTTAAAACCCATTTAAAATTCCACTAAAATATTTCTTAGGCTAGTCCCGCTCGCTGGAATAGTAAGGTCTTCAGTTCACATTTGAAGGCCTGGAGGTCGGGGAGTTGTCATAACCCCGGAGGAAGCTCGTTCCACAGGGCTGGTGCTGCCACAGAGAAGGCCCTCCCCCTTGGGGTCGCCAACCTACATTGTTTGGTCGACGGCACCCTGAGGAGGCCTGCTCTGTGGGAGCACACAGGTCGTTGGGAGGCAATCGGCGGCAGAAGGCAGTCTCGTAGATATCCCGGTCCTAAGCCATGGAGCGCTTTAAAGGTGGTAACCAGAACCTTGAATTGCACCTGGAAGGCCACCGGCAGCCAGTGCAGGTCGCGCAGGAAAGGTGTTATGTGGGAGCAACGCGGTGCTCCCTCTATCACCCGCACAGCCGCATTCTGAACTAGCTGGAGCCTCCTGGTGCTCTTCAAGGAGAGCCCCATGTAGAGAGCATTGCAATAGTCTAGGCGGGAATTGACGAGGGCGTGAGTGACTGTGTGTAAGGCGTCCCAGTCAAGGAAGGGGCGCAACTGGCGGATCAGGTGGACCTGATAAAATGCTCCCCCGGCGACGGCTGTCTTGCTGAGACCTAGTGTCATATATAGGCAAGTGATCTTGGAGCTGCCTTAGCCAAAGTAGGGAAGTCCCATTGAAAAAGGACGTGGCTGTAGAAGCCTTAATGGACCAAGCAGCCACTTGGTGGGCTTTAATTAAGGAGTGCTCAGCCTGCTTGTCCTCCAGGCGAAGGCTCTCCTCTGGGGTCCAGTCAGGACTGAGGCAGCAGAGAGAGCAACTACAGGGGAGTCCATGGCAGGAACCTGGAGAATGGTAGACAGGTCAGAAGACATGTTGTAAAGGCGCTTGTCCCAGGTATTGGGATTAGGCCCAGAAACAGGTGCTGACCACTGTCTCTGGACTACATCTCTGAACAATCTGGGGGCCCAGACTTCCTCAGCCTCAAAAGTTGGTTCCTCGAACAAGGGCATTGATGGCTCAATCACTTCCCCCGAAGAGTCAGGTGTAGTTCGCGGAATGCCTAGCCGCATGGAGTTTTGGCCTTATGCAGCAGGGAATGAAAAAGTTGAGGCTTGAATAACCCAACAAATGATGGCTGATCTGGGGACATATCCTCATTGTCTGACATATCCTGCTCCCTTATTTCCTCCCCTGCCAGAGAATTATGACTGGGAGAGGCACTGGAATAGGCCTGGGCCTGGAAAAGAGCCTGATCTACTGACAAATGAGACTGAGATTGATAATCCTGAGCTCTGGAAAGATCAGATACCCAGGAGCTCATTCTCCATTGCATCTCAGTGGCTATGCCACACTGAATTGCCTCCTGGATATAGCTGGCCAGATCAGAGAAAATCTGAGGCCCAGCCCTTGTCTCCCCTACTCTCACCGACATAGTTGCCACTGTAGCCTCTGACTGGGAGCCCTGGGCTTGGCCGACTGAGGAGAAGGCTCCGGAAGTGGGCCGGAAGAGTAGCTCGCTGACCCCCGCAGGCCTGGAGGCTGAGGAAGCCTCCCCATCAGGGGACAAGGCCAGAGGAGGAACCTGCACCATAGCAAGAGTTCCTTGGGGTGCTAGTGAGGTGGGGGGAGGTGTGGAATCCAGCACAGGAGAGGACATATCCCTCTTAGTAGCCTCCTTTATGGCCTTTGATGGCCCTCCTGATGGCCTTGTGGAGCTTGAGGGCTTCCTTTTCCAAAGCCCAGAAGGCTTTCCTAGCCCTTGGTGGTGGCGGCTGAGAAGCCTTGCCCTTCTTGGATAAGCTGAGTTGAAAGGCCCTGGTGCCTCCTGATTGGGAAGACCCCTTTTGGAAGGCCAATCTGATCTGGTGGCAGCCATCTTGGAAACTACCAAGGTGAGTAGGTCTCTAAGGTAGCACATGGCAGGCCCAAAATGGTGGACAGCTCAGAAGACGATGGAATGCTAACAGGACCTGAAGTCTAGTCCCTTGCCACCAACTGGATAAGGAACGCTGCTATGCAGCTCTGCCGCCTACCTGCCTGGTGCTCCAGCACCAATCCAACACCACCCAGGGCGAAGGCAAACTTACTGGGCTCTCTGTCATTCGTCTGCTGCTAATCATCACGCCTCCGTGATGCGCCACCCCAAAAACAGCAGGGGGCGAACTCCACTCCAAATGTGCCTAGGAAGACGGAGGGGGTTTGGAAGCCTCCGAACCCCCATATGATCCAGCCAGGATTATGGGCAAGGCCCAGGGATGCCGCTGGGAGCCCTGCCGGCCGACAGAATTGTTGTAGAAAAACGGCCTTCAAGGGGCTCCTGCTGAAGCACTGTTCATGCTGGAATGAGCGGGACTTCCACCAGCTGAAGTGGGAGGCACCCGCAATCACCACCAAATGTGGGCTTCAGCAGGATCAGACATGAGCCTTTTGCACTGGAAAGGTGACTTTCCAGGTGACTGGGGGCCCCCAGCCATGAAATGCCAGCAAGCGGCTTTCAGCAGGATCAGACACATAATGCCCTTCACGCTGGTAAAGTTCAACCAAGGTGGAATTGGGAGCAAATAGGGGCCGGTTTAGCTCTGCCTGGTAAGGCCTGTTATTAAGAACACAAAGCCTGCAATTACTGCAGGTTCGAGCCCGGCCCAAGGTTGACTCAGCCTTCCATCCTTTATAAGGTAGGTAAAATGAGGACCCAGATTGTTGGGGGGGCAATAAGTTGACTTTGTAAATATATACAAATAGAATGAGACTATTGCCCTATACATTGTAAGCCGCCCTGAGTCTTCGGAGAAGGGCGGGGTATAAATGTAAACAAAAAAAAAAAATGCCAAATTGGTGGTCAGAAATGGGCAGCTCAGCAAAGTATGTCTGTTCAAATCAAACTGAGTCTGAAAGCTGGGAAGCAAGAGGAAGAGGAGGAGCTTAACAGCTTGTAGACTCAGTCCTCGGATATCAGACAAGAGTTAATCCATTCCTGACTGCTGGCCCCACACTCAAGGAGAATCAAAAATTTTCCCTACTGGTTCTGTGGGCATGGCTTGGTGGGCATGGCTTGGTGGCAATGGTGAAATTTAAAAAAATTACTACAGGTTCTGTGAGCATGGCTTGGTGGGCGTGGCTTGGTGGGCATGTGAGTGGCTGGGCGTGGCTGTGTGGGCATGTGAGTGACAGGGCATGGCCAACTCACTGTCACTCCCACCCAATCACATGATCCCCCTTATCCACTCCTACCCAGGTTTTGTGGCTTCCCGTGTTTTCTGTGGGAAATGGGTCAAATGACTGAGTGGGCATGGCCAACTTGATTGGTTAGGAAATTTCTCCTTAGTCCAACTCACAATAAAATAGCACTGTTCCAATAATTAGAATAGAATAAAATAACAGAGTTGGAAAGGACCTTGGAGGTGTTCTAGTCCAACCCCCTACTTAGGCAGGAAATCCTACACCACTTCAAACAAATTATTATCCAATCTCTCCTTAAAAACTTCCAGTATTGGAGCATTTACATCCTCTGGAGGCAAGTTGTTTGACTGATTAATTGTTCTGTCATGAAATTTCAGGGCTCCTACAAAAATGAGGGAGTTAATCTATTTTCCAAAGCACCAAAAGGCATAACAAGAAACAATGGATGGAAACTAACCAAAGAGAGAAGCAACCTAGGACTAAGGAGAAATTTCCTAAGTGTGAGACCAATTAATCAACTGAATAGCTTGTCTTCATACGTTGTGGGTGCTCCATCACTAAAGGCTTTCAAAAAGAATGAGGGAAGTACACCCCAAAAGGACAGTGCCAGGTACCACTAAAACAATGCAGAAAACTTAAAACAGCCATTTCCCGTTTTATAAAAAGTCAACCCCAAAGCAAACCCAGCAGCTGAGAGGGAAACTAAGAGCATCTACTCTGGCTCATTGAAACCCTGAATGTGCTGCCAAAAACCATTAACCCTTCCAACTCTATTATTCTATGTTCTTTATGTTTTAAATTGGGTGCTTCACAGCAGAAGCAATACAGCTGGCATGCATTAAATTCATGGCCTGCATAATCAAGTTGCATCATTGTCCCCTCCTGCATCTTTTTCCCCAGGAAGAAACAAGAAGTAGCCAACACCGCAAGCAGCTATAAAAGGTCTTGGGAAACTCCAGGGAGTATCAGCTGATCACAGAAGTATTACTTAATACTCTTTATAATGAAAATGTTTGTAATCTTGTACTTCCTGAAGGGAAGAGGTTAATTCCACCCCTAGATGGGTGATTGATGGGTTTCCCTGCCCTAATCCTGTCAGTTTCTGTTGTTTATTGACTTGATTCAACGTGTATCGGCTGCATTCCAGCTGCAACTGTTAAGTGGAGCTATTAACTGAATGGAGAGAGAAATAGAATAGAATAGAATAGAATAGAATAGAATAGAATAGAATAGAATAGAATAGAATTTTTTCTTGGCCAAGTGTGATTGGACACACAAGGAATTTATCTTGGTGCATATGCTCTCAGTGTACATAAAAGAAAAGATACGTTTATTAAGAATTCTAAAGTACAACACTTAATGATAGTCATAGGGTACAAATAAGCAATCAGGAAACAGTCATTATCAATATAAATCTGACTTTGTATCTGAATGGTCTGAAACTTGGCAACCCCAAATCTCTACCAGCAAATGTTCAGTCTTACATATTGGAAAAAAGAACCTAAACACTAAGTATAAGCTTGATGGACATTACCTTACAGATGATCCCCACCCTGTTAAAGATCTTGGAGTTTTAATATCAAATGATCTAAGTGCCAAAGCCCACTGCAACTAAATCGCAAAAAAAGCTTTAAGAGTTGTAAACCTAATCTTGCATAGCTTCTTCTCCAAAAACACTACACTACTAACCAGAGCATATAAAACATTTGCTAGACCAATTCTTGAATACAGCACGACTGTCTGGAATCCATACCACATTTCTGACATCAATACAATTGAACGTGTCCAGAAATATTTTACAAGAAAAGTTCTCCATTCCTCTCAATACAACAAAATACCTTATGCCACCAGACTTGAAATCCTGGGTCTAAAAAATTTAGAACTACGCCGTCTTCAATATGACCTGAGTTTAACTCATAGAATCATCTATTACAATGTCATTCCTGTCGAAGACTACTTCAGCTTCAATTGCAACAATACACGAGCACACAGTAGATTTAAGCTTAATGTTAACCGCTCCAATCTTGATTGCAGAAAATATGACTTCAGTAACAGAGTTGTTAATGCTTGGAATACACTATCTGACTGTGGTCTCTTCCCAAAATCCCCAAAGCTTCAACCAAAAACTGTCTACTATTGACCTCACCCCATTCCTAAGAGGTCTGTAAGGAGGGTGCAGAAGAGCACAAACGTGCCTACCATTCCTGTCCTATTGTTTCCTTTCGTTATATCCAATTAATATAGTTATTACATACTCATGCTTATATATATACTTATATATTGTATAGTTATTTCATGCTTATGCTTATATATACTGTGTGACAAAATAAATATATATATAAAAAATAAGTCATAAGTGGAAGGAGATGGGTGATGGGAATGATGAGAAGCTTAATAGTAGTGCAGACTTAGTAAGTAGTTTGACAGTGTCGAGGGAATTATTTGTTTAGCAGAGTGATGGCATTTGGGGAAAAACTCTTGCACTGTATTTTTAACCAGTTCTCCGAACTACCCAGGCAATTTACTAACAGTTCACCTGTGCAATAGACATGTGTACTCACTTCCAAATTATATATAGCATGTATATTAAGTTCCTCATGCTACCAAGACATTTTGTAGTTTGAACTGCAATGTTCTCTTACTAAAAGAAATTATAATTATAATAGTTATACTGTATTATGCTCCAATTTCTAGCCATTATCTTAGATAGCTTTCTCCACCAATTTTAATTGTCTAAACAAAACCGTAACATCCCCAAGGGAAACGCTATATTTCACAATCTATCTCAAGCATTAGTTTGCCTTATACCAGTTTCTCAGAGAAAAGCATGTGCATGCTTTATTTCCAAGGATACTTTTTTTCTAAAAAAAAAATCTTATTTTATTTGAAAATATCAAATTATATTTTCAGGGCTATAAAGTAGGTTCTTTTCCTGTTTTCTTTATTTAAAACATCTATGTTAAATGGAAAATATGCCTGCCTCTTTTTACTTTTGAAAAATTTCTTATAAAAAATTGAAATGAAATTCCACATAGCAAATGTATATGCAGTTATCTTTCATGCAGCTGAAGAATGTGACTTGGAAGACACCAGCTCTTCCAGCCAGTGGTGGGATTCAAGTAATTTAGCAACCGGTTCTCTGCCCTAATGAGTTCCTCCAACAACCAGTTTGCCAAACTGTTCACAAAGTTAACAACTGGTTCTACCGAAGTGGCGCAAACTGGCTGAATCCCACCACTGCTTCCAACCATCCTGGAATCTCAAAATATATCGCTGGCCAAGTAATAACTGCTGAGGGAGTCCCTTTACAAGATGCATCACAAACCATTTGGGTGACTGCTTTTTCCATTGTATTTGGATTTATTTTATTTATTTATTTTTATTTGCATTTATATCCCACCCTTCTCCGAAGACTCAGGGCGGCTTACACTATGTTAAGCAATAGTCTTCATCCATTTGTATATTATATACAAAGTCAACTTTTATTGCCCCCAACAATCTGGGTCCTCATTTTACCTACCTTATAAAGGATGGAAGGCTGAGTCAACCTTAGGCCTGGTGGGACTTGAACTTGCAGTAATTGAAAGCAGCTGTGTTAATAACAGACTGTCTTAGCAGTCTGAGCCACCAGAGGCCAGATTGAATCTATAATGTGTTCTGGTTCCTTATGTAGGAGCCACATGTTGAAAACAGGTGAATAGCCTTCCAGTTCACAAATCATAACAACACCTGAGGTAACAGGAAGATTGTAGAGTGAACTAGGAAATCCCAAGTTTGCATCTGTATCTCAGCTTTGATTTCACTTCTTAATCTCAGACATAGCCTTTTCTGAATCTTGGCAAGAAATAAAATGTACAGAGGCTGTAGATAATGTAGAGATGTCCCTCTCTCTTCCTTCCTTCCTTCCTTCCTTCCTTCCTTCCTTTTTCTTTTTCTTTTCTTTTTCTTTTTCTTTCTAGCCCACCCCAGAGAATTGTGGGTGAAGATTTAAATATTTTTCAATAAGTAATCAAAGTCTAATTATAATTATCAGGGATGTTTAGAGAAGTACTTCAGTTTTCCATTTTGCCTAAAACATTACATAAGTTGTGTTTATTTATTTTAAATACGTATGTTCCATTCTTCAAAACTAAGCTTTTGGGGCGGGGGCTTGCAACACTCACATCTCTATATAATAATTTTCAACTGCACAACACCCAGAATTACTCAGTGAGTGAGACCAGGACTGACTAAAGTTGATTTTAAAAAATAAAAACTCTTTCTTCTTCATCCCATTTTATCCTCACAGCAGTCTTATTATGTAAGCAAGACTGAGAGAAAACCCAACTGGTTTCCTTGTTCTTTGTCTGAGGTTATATAATCCAACATTGGCTGTGCAGCAAATGTTCATGTCAATAGGCTTATATTTGAATTATCTGAGATATTTCACAGATCCAATAAGACTAGAATCCTAAGCCCATCTAGATCACATGGCAGTTTGATTCTCACCAGCTCAAGATTGACTCAGCCTTCCATCCTTCCAAGGTCAGTAAAATGAGGACCCAGATTGTTGGTGTTGTGACCCAGGCCCAAGTAGGTAGTAGCAAATGCAATCAGTTCAAAAACAAACAGACTTTATTAGAACAGCTGAGAATTAACTCATTCTCAGTGTCATCCAAACTAAATCAAAGCAAATTCTTCATAACATAATTCTTCACTCTTATCACCAACCTTGGTCTAACTAGGCAAACTGCCAAAAGCTTTTCTTGGCAAAAGTTCAAAAGCAGAAGACACTGACAAGAAATAAATGCAGCAAGACAAGGAGCAAGTGTATCAACATTGTTTTCCAACAAACAGCCCAAACGCCGTTTCTGATCTTTTAAGCCTTATGGGAGGGGCCAATCACTCTTGGCCCTATTCCTCTTTGCTTTAGCTGCTCTTGCCTTCTAGCAGTTCTTCTCATGCGTGCATTAGGAACAAGTTCCTTCTGTTCCTCTGCCTCACTACTGTCAGCCTCTGGAGGCTCCGGAGTCCGCACATCACTCCCAGATTGTCATAGCCCCACCTCTGCCTCCAACGCAGAGCCCTCATCCAGGCCTTCCCCAGCCTCCAGGATTGGCCCATGTTCTTCCTCAGCCTCATCACTGTCCAACTCCATTGCCAGCTCCGTAGGCTGCTGGCGGACCACAACAGTTGGGGGCAATATGCTGACTCTATAAACCACTTAGGGCTGTAAAGCATTATGAAGTGGTATATAAGTCTAACTGCTATTTCTGGTTCTATTGCTAACTTCAGGAAGAACAAGCCCAGCTAAGTTGAATTATTTTCTCACACTGTTTTTTAACTTATTTATTCAAGTGCAACTTCATAGGCTTCATTCCATGTATATGTGCTGATTCACCTTCTTAAGAATACCATGATGACGTTAAGATTTTATTAGGTTAACGGGAAGGGTTTAAACCCATTATATTCTGTGGTCTTCTGAAGGGGATTTACAGGTTTGCCTGGCTACATGCTCTTCAAATTAGCAATCCTGGTAGCTAGTTTTCTCCTCTGTTTCTGACTTTCACTGCTAAAATCATTTTGGTCATACTGCAGTTAAATTCTCAGCTGGTTTCTCTTTTCCTATATTGATCAAATTTATTTTTCCGTCTTAGAATCAAGTCTCTGCATAAATAATTTAGCCCCTCCCACATTTTCAGCTCTCTTTACTTAATACTTTGTTTTGCACTA
This sequence comes from Ahaetulla prasina, assembly GCF_028640845.1. Taxonomy (NCBI): domain Eukaryota; kingdom Metazoa; phylum Chordata; class Lepidosauria; order Squamata; family Colubridae; genus Ahaetulla; species Ahaetulla prasina. The sequence continues at coordinate 68,513,570 of NC_080542.1, forward strand.
TTTTGCATTCTTCCTCATTTTTGCCAGATAATAATATAAACATCTACTGAGACTCACATCTCTGAATAGCTTGGTTTAGTTGAAACAACTGGACACATTTTAGACAACATGTACAATAAAAGAAACCTTTGATTTAATCCTTACAGTATTTGCAATTTAGAATAGGTAGCACTTGGCTTAATAGTAATAACTGCAAGAGGGATCTAGGAGTCCTAACAGACAATAACTTAAATATGAGCCAGCAGTGTGCTGCAGCTGCCAAAAAAAAGCCAATGCATTAACAGAGGTATAGAATGAAGAAGACATGAAGTATTAATACCACTTTATAACGCTTTATAAAATTACACTTGGAATATTGCATCCAGTTTTGGTTACCACAATATAAAAGATTTTGAGATTCTTTTTAGAGTGCAGAGTGCAGCGAAGAATAACAAAGATGATTAAGGGACTGGAGGCTAAAACATACGGAGAACAGTGGCAAAAATCAGGTATGTCTGGTTTATTAAAAAGAAGGATTAGGGTGTGATATGGTAGCAGTATTCCAATAGCTAAGGGCTGCCACAAGGAAGAGCGAGTCAACCTATTTTCCAAAGCACCTGAGGGCAGGACAAGAAGCAATGAATGGAAATTAATGAAGGAGAAAACCAACCTAGAACTAAGGAGAAATTTCCTTAACCATTAGAACAATTAATCTGTGGAATGAGTGGCCACAGGATTGGAAAAGGTTAGTTTATATTCCAATTCCAAAGAAAGGCAATGTCAAAGAATGTTGAACATTGCACTCATTTCACATGTTAGTAAAGTTATTCCTAAAATCCTTCAAGCTAGGTTCCAGCAGTATGTGGATTAAGAACTATCAGAAGTACAAGCAGGATTTCAAAGAGGCAGAGGTGATCAAATTGCCAACATACACTGGATCATGGAGAAAGCTAGAGAATTCCAGAAAAACATTTACTTCTGCTTCATTGACTATACTAAAACCTTTGATTTTGTGGATCACAACAAATTGTGGCAAGTTCTTAAAGAGATGATAGTACCAGACCATCTTATTTCTCTCTTGAGAAACCTATATGCGGGTCAAGAAGTGAGAACTGGACACAGAAACACTGATTGATTCAAAATTGGGAAAGGAGTCCGGCAGGCTGTATACTTTTGCCCTGCCTATTTAACTTATATGCAGAACATATCATGAGAGAGGTGGGGCTAGATGAATCAAAAGTTGGAATTAAGATTGCCAGGAGAAATATCAACAACCTCAGATATGCAGATGATACCACTCTAATGGCAGAAAGTGAAAAGGAACTAAAGAGCCTCTTGATTGGGGTGAACAAGGAGAGTGCAAAAGTTGGCTTGAAACACAACATTAAGAAAACTAAGATAATGGCATTTGGCCCTCTCAATTCCTGGCAGATAGATGGGGAAGAAATGGAGGTAGTGACATATTTTATCTTCCTGGGCTCCAAGATCACTGCAGATAGGGACTGCAGCCATGAAATTAAAAGACACTTGCTCCTGGGATGGAAAGCTATGGCAAATCTAGACAGCATTCTAAAAAGCAAAAACATCACCCTGCCGACAAAAACATCACCCTGCCGACAAGGCTATGGTTTTCCCAGTTGCAATGTATGGCTGTAAAAGTTGGACCGTAAGAAAGTCTGAGCGCCAAAGAATTGAGGCCTTTGAACTCTGGTCCTGGAGAAGACGCCTGCAAGTCCCTTGGACTGCAAAGCAATCAAACCAGGAGTCCTAGAGGAGATCAACCCTGACTGCTCTTTAGAAGGCCAGATCCTGAAGCTCAAATACTTTGACCACCTAATGAGAAAGAAGTACTCACTGGAGAAGAGCCTAATGATGGGAAAAATTGAGGGCAAAAGAAGAAAGGGACAACAGAGAATGAGGTGACTGGATGGAATCACTGAAGCAGTCGGTGTAAGCTTAAATGGACTCCAGAGAATAGTAGAGGACAGGAAGGCCTGGAGGAATGTTGTCCATGGAGTCGCGATGCATCGGACATGACTTGTTTAACAATCTCTGCGTGGAGCTCATAATAGCTCTACAGCCAGACAAACTCCTGCACAAATATATATGGAAAGTGCATTTTGTGGAAAAATAAAAATTTATAATACATTCCTCAAGTCTGACTAAAGCTCATCCACAATTGTTAAATTGGTAAAGTGGGCAATTAAGACAACAGACATTAGAATCAGTATTATTCCACAATAGAGAAAAAAGATGGCAAAAAGATCTATAGAATGTGTTTATTAATATTTCTCCCTCTTTGAGGGAGATGGGTAGTTTTAGAAATCTATATATATAAAAGCAAAAACCATTCATGCATTAATCATGAAATCTCCAGAAGTGTAAAGCCTACAAACTTGAAATTTGCCATGTATGTTCTTCTTGGCTTCTAGGTGCTCCCTAAGAAAGGATTCTTCAAAATGACCATCAGAGCATTAGTATTTCCTATATTATTATAACATGCTCTGATGCTAATTAATTAGACGTTCTACTCCCCCTCTGGAGATATTTTATTTATTTTATTTATTTTATTTGTCACAACATTATATATAAGCATAAGCATGAAATAACTATACGATATATAAGCATGTATATAACCATAAGTATGTAAAACTATATGAAATTGTATACAATCAAAGTGAACATTAGGACAGGAATGGTAGGCACATTGGTGCTCTTATGCACGCCCCTTACAGACCTCTTAGGAATGGGATGAGGTCAATATAGTTTTTGGTTAAAGCTTTGGGGATTTTGGGAAGAGACCACAGAGTCTGGTAGTGCATTCCAGGCATTAACAACTCTGTTTCTGAAGTCATATTTTCTACAATCAAGATTGGAGCAGTTCACATTAAGCTTAAATCTATTGTGTGCTCGTGTATTGTTGTGATTGAAGCTGAAGTAGTCTTCAACAGGAAGGACGTTGTTACCGATGATTCTATGAGTTAAGCTCAGGTCATGTCGAAGGAAGATAATGGAATAGCATAGGATAGGCTTCTGTAGGGCCAGCCTGAGGGAGAGAAGGGGATAGGATAGGAGACATTTATGTGGGGCAAGGCTGAGGGAAAGAAGGGAAGAGGAGAGGATCTATGGGGCCAGCCTGAGGGAGAGAAGTGGGATAGGAGAGGATCTATGTGGCCAGCATGAGGGAGAGAAGGGGATAGGATAAGAGAGGCTTCTATGGAGCCAGCCTGAGGGAAAGGAGAGGCCAAGAGAGGCTTCTGTGGTGCCAGCCTGAGGAAGAGAAAGGGATAGAGAGGAGAGGCTTCTGTGGAGCAAGCCTGAGGTAAGAAGGGGAGAGGAGAGGCTGATCGTAACTACTCATTAATTTTCAAACTCTAAGTGTCGATTTATCAAGCCCGATCACATAGTTTCATAGCAGAGCACAGTTACTCAGTTAGTATGAAATATAAACAAACAAACAAAACAATGGAAAGAAACCAAATATAAAATGTACTGTCAAGTAGGTAAATGTATGTAGCTTTTTTGGATAAACCTCCACTGAAAAAGAATCTGCCATTTTCTCCCAAAAAATTATGTGTGATAAAACTCTTACTTTGGAAAGAGAATGTCCTAAATCATGATGCCTTGTGAATATATAATAATAATCAAATGCTTTGAATATGAGTAAATACTAATATATTTGTTACTAACGGAGGCACAGAATTGTCTTCTTCCTATCCATTTTAGCATGCACATTGAGTAAACCACAGTTTTCCATTAAATTCAAGTTAGCTGTGTGCATTTTTCACTTGATCACCAATTGAGGCAACTGAGCAATAAAAATCTTTAAAAATAATAAGTTACAGGAAACTTACAAATTAGAAAAATAGTCATATAAAACTAGAAAGATGCTGCCTAATAACTAAAGGCACGCCAAAAATAACCACCCACTGAAGCATTAAATGAAAAATCTGAGAGCAATACCTACTGTTATTCTTTTAATCATTTTCTTTCAGTTAAAAAGAATACAGGCAAAATCTTTATAATGTATCTTGACAAACATACACACAATAAAATAAAGGGCCTGTATAAGGAAGAAATTGTTATTTCAACATTCATAAAGAATACACTACTTACTTTTGATTCTTGCCAAATTTAGGCAGGAAATTTGCTTCTGTTGGTTAGTAGTTTGTCACTGAATTTCAGCACTGCAATCTTGGTTGCTTGGGGGAGCAGGACAGGGATGCATGCATAAAATCACTAGATTTCAATTCTACTTGTATTATCAATCTAAAAGAAAGGAAAATTCCTATTCATACTTGGTTCTTGAGAAACCAAGAAACGGCTCTAACTGTTTAACTTTGCAGGTTCCAAGTACTTCTTCCAAGTATGAAGCCAGTTTATGTTGTTGCAGTGAAATAAATTCAGGAGTTCAGATCTAAAAAAATGTTCCACAAATGTTATTTAACAAAAAAGAAAAGTATTCCTCCTTTGTATCTAACAAAATGAAATATAAGGATTTATATTTAGGCAAGAAAAACCAATTGTACAGGTACAGACTAAGTGAAACTTGGCTTAATGTAAGTAATTGTGACAGGAATCTTGGAATGCAAGTGGACAATCACTTAAATATTAGCCAACAGTGTATGGTGGCAGCCAAGAAACAAAACCAATCCTAGCCTGCATTAATAGAGGGATAGAACCAAGTTCACATGAAATATTAGCACCATTTTACTAAAACCACATTTGGAATACTGCATCCAGTTTTGGTCACCACAATATAAAAAAGATGTTGAGACTCTCGAAAAAGTGCAGAGAAGAACAACAAGGATGATTAGGGGGCTGGAGGTTAAAACATATGAAGAATGTTTGCAAGAATTGGGTATGTCTAGTCTAGTGAAGAGACATGATAGCAGTGCGCCAATATTTGAGGAGCTCTCACAGAGATGAAGGGATCAAACAATTTTCCAAAGCACCAGAAGGCAAGACAAGAAACAATGATTGGAAACTACTCAAGGAAAGAAACAACCTAGAACTAAGGAGAAATTTCCTAATAATGTCCCCCATGAACAACATTCCTCCAGGCCTTCCTGTCCTCTACCGTCCCCCGGAGTCCATTTAATCTCATACTGACTGCTTCAATGACTCCATCCAGCCACCTCATTCTCTGTCGTCCCATTCTTCTTTTGTCCTCAATCGTTTTCAACATTAGGCTCTTCTCCAGTGAGTCCTTCCTTCTCATTAGGTGGTCAAGTATTTGACTAAGCGGTTTACAGAGACAGAATATTGCCCCCAACAATCTGGGTCCTCATTTTACTGACCTCGGAAGGATGGAAGGCTGAGTCAACTGACAGCCGGTGAGATTCAAACTGCCAATTTGCAGCAGTCAGCAGAAGTAGCCTGCAGTACTGCATTCTAACCACTGCACCACCATAGCTTTTTAATGGTATAAGGTCTCTTGCTCAAGCAGGCGATTGGATTAGTTCCCTTCCAACTCTGTTATTCTATATTATCTATGTTATCTATAGCCTGAGGGAAAGGAGAGGCCAAGAGAGGCTTCTATGGGGCCAGCCTGAGGGAGAGAAGTGGGATAGGAGAGGATCTATGTGGCCAGCATGAGGGAGAGAAGGGGATAGGATAAGAGAGGCTTCTATGGAGCCAGCCTGAGGGAAAGGAGAGGCCAAGAGAGGCTTCTGTGGTGCCAGCCTGAGGAAGAGAAAGGGATAGAGAGGAGAGGCTTCTGTGGAGCAAGCCTGAGGTAAGAAGGGGAGAGGAGAGGCTGATCGTAACTACTCATTAATTTTCAAACTCTAAGTGTCGATTTATCAAGCCCGATCACATAGTTTCATAGCGGAGCACAGTTACTCAGTTAGTATGAAATATAAACAAACAAACAAAACAATGGAAAGAAACCAAATATAAAATGTACTGTCAAGTAGGTAAATGTATGTAGCTTTTTTGGATAAACCTCCACTGAAAAAGAATCTGCCATTTTCTCCCAAAAAATTATGTGTGATAAAACTCTTACTTTGGAAAGAGAATGTCCTAAATCATGATGCCTTGTGAATATATAATAATAATCAAATGCTTTGAATATGAGTAAATACTAATATATTTGTTACTAACGGAGGCACAGAATTGTCTTCTTCCTATCCATTTTAGCATGCACATTGAGTAAACCACAGTTTTCCATTAAATTCAAGTTAGCTGTGTGCATTTTTCACTTGATCACCAATTGAGGCAACTGAGCAATAAAAATCTTTAAAAATAATAAGTTACAGGAAACTTACAAATTAGAAAAATAGTCATATAAAACTAGAAAGATGCTGCCTAATAACTAAAGGCACGCCAAAAATAACCACCCACTGAAGCATTAAATGAAAAATCTGAGAGCAATACCTACTGTTATTCTTTTAATCATTTTCTTTCAGTTAAAAAGAATACAGGCAAAATCTTTATAATGTATCTTGACAAACATACACACAATAAAATAAAGGGCCTGTATAAGGAAGAAATTGTTATTTCAACATTCATAAAGAATACACTACTTACTTTTGATTCTTGCCAAATTTAGGCAGGAAATTTGCTTCTGTTGGTTAGTAGTTTGTCACTGAATTTCAGCACTGCAATCTTGGTTGCTTGGGGGAGCAGGACAGGGATGCATGCATAAAATCACTAGATTTCAATTCTACTTGTATTATCAATCTAAAAGAAAGGAAAATTCCTATTCATACTTGGTTCTTGAGAAACCAAGAAACGGCTCTAACTGTTTAACTTTGCAGGTTCCAAGTACTTCTTCCAAGTATGAAGCCAGTTTATGTTGTTGCAGTGAAATAAATTCAGGAGTTCAGATCTAAAAAAATGTTCCACAAATGTTATTTAACAAAAAAGAAAAGTATTCCTCCTTTGTATCTAACAAAATGAAATATAAGGATTTATATTTAGGCAAGAAAAACCAATTGTACAGGTACAGACTAAGTGAAACTTGGCTTAATGTAAGTAATTGTGACAGGAATCTTGAATGCAAGTGGACAATCACTAAATATTAGCCAACAGTGTATGGTGGCAGCCAAGAAACAAAACCAATCCTAGGCTGCATTAATAGAGGGATAGAACCAAGTTCACATGAAATATTAGCACCATTTTACTAAAACCACATTTGGAATACTGCATCCAGTTTTGGTCACCACAATATAAAAAAGATGTTGAGACTCTCGAAAAAGTGCAGAGAAGAACAACAAGGATGATTAGGGGGCTGGAGGTTAAAACATATGAAGAATGTTTGCAAGAATTGGGTATGTCTAGTCTAGTGAAGAGACATGATAGCAGTGCGCCAATATTTGAGGAGCTCTCACAGAGATGAAGGGATCAAACAATTTTCCAAAGCACCAGAAGGCAAGACAAGAAACAATGATTGGAAACTACTCAAGGAAAGAAACAACCTAGAACTAAGGAGAAATTTCCTAATAATGTCCCCCATGAACAACATTCCTCCAGGCCTTCCTGTCCTCTACCGTCCCCCGGAGTCCATTTAATCTCATACTGACTGCTTCAATGACTCCATCCAGCCACCTCATTCTCTGTCGTCCCATTCTTCTTTTGTCCTCAATCGTTTTCAACATTAGGCTCTTCTCCAGTGAGTCCTTCCTTCTCATTAGGTGGTCAAGTATTTGACTAAGCGGTTTACAAAGACAGAATATTGCCCCCAACAATCTGGGTCCTCATTTTACTGACCTCGGAAGGATGGAAGGCTGAGTCAACTGACAGCCGGTGAGATTCAAACTGCCAATTTGCTGCAGTCAGCAGAAGTAGCCTGCAGTACTGCATTCTAACCACTGCACCACCATAGCTTTTTAATGGTATAAGGTCTCTTGCTCAAGCAGGCGATTGGATTAGTTCCCTTCCAACTCTGTTATTCTATATTATCTATGTTATCTATAAATGTATAATTGCTCTTTCTTTGTAGATAAGTCTTGCCCATTTTGAGACTGATAGGCACAGGATGTATCTGCAGAAGCACTACATCTATGTTAGAATAGAATAGAATAGAATTTTATTGGCCAAGTGTGATTGGACACACAAGGAATTTGTCTTGGTGCATATGCTCTCAGTGTACATAAAAGAAAAGATACGTTCATCAAGGTACAACATTTACAACACAATTGATGATCAATATATCAATATAAATCATAAGGATTGCCAGCAACAAGTTATAGTCATACAGTCATAAGTGGAAAGAGATCAGTGATGGGAACTATGAAACGATTAATAGTAGTGCAGATTCAGTAAATAGTCTGACAGTGTTGAGGGAATTATTTGTTTAGCAGAGTGATGGCCTTCGGGAAAAAACTGTTCTTGTGTCTAGTTGTTCTGGTGTGCAGTGCTCTATAGCGTCGTTTTGAGGGTAGGAGTTGAAACAGTTTATGTCCAGGATGCAAGGGATCTGCAAATATTTTCACGGCCCTCTTCTTGATTCGTGCAGTATACAGGTCCTCAATGGAAGGCAAGTTGGTAGCAATTATTTTTTCTGCAGTTCTAATTATCCTCTGAAGTCTGTGTTTTTCTTGTTGGGTTGCAGAACCGAACCAGACAGTTATAGAGGTGCAAATGATAGACTCAATAATTCCTCTGTAGAATTGGATCAGCAGCTCCTTGGGCAGTTTGAGCTTACTGAGTTGGCGCAGAAAGAACATTCTTTGTTGTCCTTTTTTAATGATGTTTTTGATGTTAGCTGTCCATTTGAGATCTTGCGATATGATAGAACCCAGAAATTTGAAGGTTTCTACTGTTGATACTGTGTTGTCAAGTATTGTGAGAGGTGGAAGTATGGAAGGGTTTTTCCTAAAGTCTACCACCATTTCTACGGTTTTGAGTGTGTTCAGTTCCAGATTGTTTTGGTTGCACCACAAGGCTAGTCGTTCGACCTCTCGTCTATATGCGGATTCGTCATTGTCTCGAATGAGACCAATCACTCATTGTCTCGAATGAGACCAATATCTTAATAGGGATACTTTGACAATGTGTCTCTTATTTTCAGTGTGCAATATTATGGAATAAAGTATGCCAAAGACAGAGTGGGTAGATTCCACTACAGGTGGAGTTACAAATGTAACAGAGCCTGCCCATTCCATTTGTAACCCAAGGATTTGTGGGATTGAATCTCATATCTTGAACGAGATAACTCACTCCTTTCACAATGCATTTGCTAATCGAATACACAGTCCACATGAGGTACTTCAGGGTGGGGAAGGCAATGAGTGAGCCTAGTAATGGAACCGAAGGCCTGCTTAAGACCACCCAAGGCCTCACCGACCCACTAAAAATACCTCACGCTCCCCAAATTGCTTTTCCTACCATCCAACCAGCCATGCCGGGTTAGAGCTAGCAAACTGTCTCCTCTCCAGCCTCTCAGCTGCGCATACCCCTCTGCAGCTCTGTTTTGGTGTACGTAGGCCTCATCAAGCACTTTGCTGGCCAAAATGAAGCTCTGTTTAGGCCTGCGCAGGTCTTACCCAACACTTTGCAAGCCAAAATGGAGGTTTAAAGAAGCAGGCCCACTCCTCTGATGCTCTATTTAGGCCTACACAGGCCTTGGCTAGCATTCTGCAAGCCCAAAACAGAGCTCAATTTAGGCCTGTGCAGGCCTTGCCCCTCACTCTATTTTGGCTTTCAAAGTATTGGGCAAGGCCTGCACAGGCCTAAATGGAGCTCCATTTTGGCCAGCAAAGTGCAGGACTAATGTTGCAGAGCCTCTGCGATTATTTGTAAGGGCAAACAACTGCTGTGGTGCTGCAGGATTCATAGTTTTGGGATTTGTTCATAAACACTAGGGGGTGCTGATCATGTAACTTTGAATGTTGGCTAAGGGAACACTTGCAACCCTGAGATTATCTGTACATTGCCTACAACATTGTTGGAAAGTAAAAGAGAAGAAAAGATATTCCCACTGATCTCTATATACAGTTTTGACAAATCCAGATCCAATCATATTAGGACATTATAGGACAAATGAAAGAAAAGGCATAAAATCTTTACATTGACTAAGATAATAAGATAATGTAATTTCAAAACTGGGAGTATCACCTAACTGCACAGACATTGCAAGCACGAAAGCTGATTTCCTTTTCTGAAATATCCTCACTTTCATGATCAATGAGGATACTTCAGAAAGAGAGGCTTTATTTTAGTTTGATAAAATTTAGAATACATGAATTTCCATAAAAGTATGAAAAGAATAACAAGAAAGCATAGTGTAACAATGGAAAGACAAACATGGAACATCTGTAAAATATAAGTAAACAAAGAGCACAGGCTCTGGAATAAACACGTAATGTGGAAGCTTCCAAAACTTCTTGCTTATTTCAGCTAATCATAACATTGGCAGCTTAAAAATGTAAAATAATCTAGGAAATCGTTTTTCTATTTATTAGAATTTGTTTTGCATTTTTTCCTGAGATTCAGAGCAATCAACCAGTTATGTCACCATCATAGACACATGGGAGCCACATATGTGAAGAACTGCAGAACTGTGTGATGAAAAAATATTTAGCTTTTTCATTTCAGTACCTTATTTTACTTATGCCCATTCCATTACATCTCCAAGCATTTTTTCTAGAATTCCAGTCTTTGCGTGGTTGAAACAGCAACCATTAAAAGATTCACATATATCAAGTATCAGAAAAAAAGTTTTCAGTAGACCTTAGTTAAAAACAAAGGCATCTTGGAATTGTTTTCTCTTGTCTACTGTGGAAATGGAAGCTATCTAGATAATTTACATTATTATTTTTTTTATTTACACAAAATGACAATATACACAGCAAACAAGATAACTATGCTGGATCTCGTATCACAGATCACTAGTCGAACACTTCCCAGGCGTTTAGGACTGTGTGATGTATCGACGAATTATGCGAGCAGATCCCAGTAAGGTGGCCTTCTGCAGCTGACCAATGGTGATCTTGTCAACACCAATTGCTTTTAAGTGCTTGCCTAGGTCTTTAGGCACAGCTCCCAGTGTGCCGAGTACCACTGGAACCACCTGCACTGGTTTATGCCAGAGTCTCTGCAATTCGATTCTCAAATCTTGATATCTGGTGACTTTTTCAAGTTGTTTCTCATCGATTCTGCTGTCACCAGGTATAGCAATGTCGACTATCCACACTTTTTCTTTTCCACAATTGTGATATCCGGGGTATTGTGTTCCAAAACTTTATCAGTCTGTATTCGGAAATCCCACAGTAGTTTTGCATGCTCATTTTCAATCACTTTTTCAGGCTTATGATCGCACCAGTTCTTTGCTACAGGCAGATGGTAGTTGTGACATAAGTTCCAGTGGACCATCTGAGCGACTGTGTTGTGACGTTGTTTGTAGTCGGTCTGAGCTATTGTCTTACAACAGCTCAGTATGTGATCAATGGTTTCATCTGCTTCTTTGCAAAGTCTGCATTTGGGATCATCAGCAGATTTTTCTATTCTGGCTTTGTTCTAATGCCTTGTTCTTGGGCCGCAAGAATTAGGCCTTCTGTTTCTTTCTTCAATGTTCCGTTGGTCAGCCATAACCAGGTCTTTTCCTTATACTTTTATTATCTCTTTTATTCATTATACATGAAACTTAGTCAACTGAACATTTAAAAATGTATCACAAATATCATTTACTGGTGCTGATGGTTGATATAGGTTGCTACCAGCATGACTCGATATCAAGTGACCGGTAGAAGAGATGTTGGTTTCTTCTGAACTAGACATTTTCACAATATTGTTTTATCCGTCCTTCATATCTTTCAATTTTCTTTGCTGTTGCTAGTTCTTCCATGATTTCCATCATTGTTTTTTCCTCCAGGTTGTATTTTTTGCATAAACTATATTTCAGCTTTTCATTCTTTAATTTTTCTTCTTTCAAATATTTCAAATTGCTGACATCTCCCCATATTTTTTAAATTTTATTTTAAAGTTGAATTTTCCACTTTGGTGTTTCAGTGAGTTTGTTTTTTGGCATTTTATAACCCAATTCTTCAGTTATAATGGTGGCTGTGATGTAGATTAGTTGGTTTGATTCACATACCCTCAAAACGATGCTATAGAGCACTGCACACCAGAACAACAAGGCAGTTTTTTCCCGAAGGCCATCACTCTGCTAAACAAATAATTCCCTCAACACTGTCAAACTATTTACTAAATCTGCACTACTATTAATCTTCTCATAGTTCCCATCACCAATCTCTTTCCACTTATGACTGTATGACTGTAACTTTGTTGCTGGCAATCCTTATGATTTATATTGATATATTGACCATCAATTGTGTTGTAAATGTTGTACCTTGATGAACGTATCTTTTCTTTTATGTACACTGAGAGCATATGCACCAAGACAAATTCCTTGTGTGTCCAATCACACTTGGCCAATAAAAAAATTCTATTCTATTCTATTCTATTCTAACCAGAACATGGCACTTTGTTCAAATGTTTAGTTCGTAATAACCCAGTCAGTGGGAGCACTACTGTAACAAAGGAGGGGATGAGCTGGCGGTAGAAATTGGCAAACCCCAAAAACTATGCAGCTGTTTTCTCATTTTGGGAGCCTGCCAATCCAGCACCACCTTAACTTTGTTATGGTCCATTTCTATGCCTTTTGGTGATATTCTAAAACCAAGGTAATCCAAAGATTATTTATGGAATTCACACTTAAAAAGTTTCACATATAAGTGTGCGTTCAATATTTTCTTTAGCACAGCTCTCACCAATCGGATATGTTCCTTCATGGAACGAGTATAGATGAGGATGTCATTCATATTTATTTATTTTATTTTTATTTATTTAATTTAATTTATATACTGCCCTTCTCCCGAAGAACTCAGGGCGGTTTACAGCCAGGGTAAAAGCACAACTCAGAAAAGTTAAAAAACATTTTAAAACTACTTAAATTAAAGGCTGAAGGAATATAAGACTATAATAAAACCCCAATAAAAACTTCATTAAGCCAGCCCTGCACGATGAAATAGAAAAGTCTTTAGCTCGCGGTGGAAGGTCCGGAGGTCAGGAAGTTGACATATCCTCGGAGGCAGCTCATTCCAGAGGGCAGGAGCCCCCACAGAGAAGGCTCTCCCCCTGGGGGTTGCCAGTCTACATTGTTTGACCGACGGCACCCTGAGGAGACCCTCTCTATGGGAGCGCACGGGTCGATGGGAGGCTATTGGTAGCAGCAGGCGGTCTCGTAAATAACCTGGTCCTATGCCATGGAGCGCTTTAAAGGTGATAACCAACACCTTGAATTGCACCTGGAAGACTACCGGAAGCCAGTGCAGCTCGCGCAGGACAGGTGTTACATGGGAAACTCGGGTTGTTCCCACTATTATCCACCAACGTGACCAATGCCGTCTCTGTGCTGTGCCCAGGCCAGAAGCAGGACTGAAACGGGTCGAGATAGGCAGTTTCATCCAGGTACTGTGGGAGTTGTCGCGCCATATACTCGCCAATGTTGAGCACCCCATTATACAGGTGTTCATGTAGCACCTCATTGATGAACGGCATGAACACCGCTGGAGCACCCTGAAATCCGAATGGTATGACACAAAACTGGTAGCTGCCTAGGGGACAAGTAAAGGTCATTCATCCCCAGATATAATTCGGATTCTGTAATAAGCTTCATGAAGGTCCAATTTTGTGAATTACCTTCCCTCTGACAACCTTGCCATTATATCTTTCAAGAGAGGGAGGAGGTATAAATGTTCAACACATATGGCATTGATCCTCTGAAATCCACACAAATTGCAGGCCCACGTCCTTCTCCTAGAACAACATGGGGGCTGCGATCCTGGATCCTCAGAAAACAAATATATATATATATATATATGCATATATATATATATATATATATATACACACACACACACACACACACACACACACACATATATATATATATATATATATATATATATATATATATATATATATATATATATATATGTTTTCTTAAGTTTTCGCGGGTGTTTGTATGTAGGTCTTGGGTTGTTTGGGTTTTCCCCCATGTAAAATTGGAAGTGTCTTGCCGACGTTTTGATGAAGTCTCATTCGTCATCTTCAGGCTGATGTTTACAGCTTCGTGCTTCTAGGAGCAATGTGTGATCGCAGCTGTTTCTTCCTTTTAACTGCTACTTATCGACAAACGAGTCCCCAACATGAAGAATGACGCAAGACCCACACTCACGAGTGTCACACAGCTGTCACCACCACAAATCCACACGGAAAGCAGACTCAAACCACACTGATGATGAAGCACAACCATGGATCAGAAGCCAGATCGCAGCTGCATCATTAGCCATTGAAACCCCTCCAATCCATACATGCAGCAGACTGACACCCACCATGAAGATGTAGCACGACCATGAACGCAAAGCCAAACAACAGCAATGCAGCTCAGCAACTCAAATCCCCCTGCAACTCAGACTAACCTGAGCACAACCAAGCCCTACCCCAAAGAGAACTCACCCCCAGCCAATCAGAGCACAGCCAAACCCCCACCCAATCAGAACACACCTCCACCCAATCAGAACACAGCCAAGCTCCCAACCAATCAGTTCAAATCCCCACTAGCAGTTAAAAGGAAGAAACAGCTGTGAACACATATTGCTCCTAGAAGCACGAAGCTGTAAACACCAGCCTGAAGATGACGAAGCCACAGGACACAATATTGACTTTAAAAAGACCAGAACTATCGCCAAAACTGAACACTTTAACAACAGAATAATCAGAGAAGCCATCGAGATAGAAAAACGCCCACACAGCATGAACAAACGAGATGATACCTCCCGCCTACCAGCCATTTGGAAACCCGCCCTTATTGACAAACGAGTCCCTAACATGAGGAATGACACCAGACTCACACTCACGAGGTCCACACAGGATGTCACCACCACATATCCACCCAGAAAGCAGACCCAAACCCACACTGATCAGGAAGCACAACCAAGGACCAGAAGCCAGACCGCAGCTGCAACATTAGCCATTTCAAACCCCTCCAATCCATACATATAGCAGACAGACACCCACTATGAAGATGTAGCACGACCACAAACACGAAGCCAAACAACAGCAATGCAGCTCACCAGTTCAAATCCCCCTGCAACTCAGACTAATCTGAGCACAACCAAGCCCCCACCCAAACAGGACACCCCCCCAGCCAATCAGAGCACAAAAAAACCTCCATCCAATCAGAGCACAGCCAAGCTCCCACCCAATCAGTTCAAACCTCCACTAGCAGTTAAAAAGGAAGAAACAGCTGCAATCACACATTGCTCCCAGAAGCACGAAGCTGAAGCCTGAAGATGACGAATGAGACTTCATCGAAACGTCACCAAGACACTTCTAATTTTACACGGGAGAAAACCCGAATAACCAAAGATCTACATACAAACACCCGCGAAAACCTCAGAAAACAAATATATATATATATGTATATGTATATATACATATATATATATATATATATATATATATATATATATATATATATATATATATATATATATATATATTCATTCTTCAAGATATGTTGTTTTATCTGACAATTGTTTGTGTATACTATTGTGACAAAAAGCAATAAAAAAAATATTCTGACAGTTTTGTAAAATTCTTGAACTTGGTACCAAGTGCCCTGATGACAAAGGGTATCACGGTTCCATGTTTCATCCATAACTGTGTAGTGTCAATGGCTAGGTCGCGATATTTCATGATTTTTTCCAGTTCTCTTTCTTCAGATCTGGCATCTCCTGGTACAGTGATATCAATAAACTGTACACTTCGGCCCTCAACAACCATGATACCTGGCATGTTGTGTTCCAAATGATGATCTGTCTGAATGATGATGATGATGATGATGATGATGATGATGATGATGATGTTGAAGGTGCTACTTCTTTCTGTTTTAGCCCACCATAGTTTCATTTCCTTTTTTCTAATTAATCTACGGTAACTCTCCCTTTGTTCTGTCATTGCACCTTTATATCGACAAGGGAGGCCCAAGATTATTAATAATACATATTCTGTTTCTTTTATAATTCAAGATGCAAGATGTCAGGAATGCAGTAAATGGATTAATTTGCACATTTTCAATGGATTCCTAATTTCAGTAAAGATTTAGAATTTCATGAGAAAGAAATCATAGAGGGAGCGGGCTGATCCCTCGTCTACACAATGTGGTTCTGGTTGCATTCATGCATTTAGGTATACTTTATCTAAACTTTAAATCACTAGAGCAAATATGGATCGCCACAATTCAAAAGAATGATGAAAAACAAAACCTACAGGACAGTGGGAATATCAGTTATCATACTGATATGGCTGCTGAGTGCAACTGGGAATATTTCTGAGAAAGATTCAAGTGTGTAAAAAGCTTGTCAGTACATATTTTTACATGTTGCTCCCTGTGGTTTTGGAAGAATTACAAATGCTTGCAGTGATGACATTTTCATTAATGAGCTTCCACTTTGTTCATACAGGAAGTTAAACCAGTTGTCTCCAGTAGAATCATAAGAACATATATACATACAACAGAGACCACAAGAAGTTTTCACCAGCTGCATATTTCAGCTCAAGTTTATATCTATAAGTATCTACTTTTGTTGAATAAAAATTAATGCACATTAAATATCTATTGAACTACAACCTTAAGTTGTATTCCAAATGCTCCATAATATGCGAAGAGAAAAATCTAAAAATGATTTCATATTAACCATTGTCTTCTGTCTTTAACCATTTTTTTGAAAGGGCACTACCCAAATCAACTATTCAATAGAATGTAGAATAAAAAACTTGGAAGGTACCTTTGAGATCTTTTAGTTCAGCCCTCTGTACAAGCAGGAGACCCTATACCCGTAATGGTGAACCTATGGCATACGGGCCTGAAGTGGCACATGGAGCTATATTGCCTGGCACATGCAGCATCACCCATACCTTCTCTGGGTTTCTGGCACTCATGTGCATGCAACGATCAGCTGGTCTTTGTGTGTGTGGCAGTACCAGAAACCAGAAGAGCTGATCTTCTGTTTTCCGGTGTGAGCATGTGTGCCAGCCAGCTGATAGTTGCATGCAAATGTGTGGGAGTAACCAGAAGACTTGCTGGCTGGCGGGTATCTGCGCACCATAAACCGAAGGTACATTTTCTGGCACATGCATGCCCAGTGGCAGTTCCTTTCCTAGTTACAGGACAGACAAGCATCCACGAAGTGCTCCCTTTTTGGCACTCACTTTTTAGGTACTTGGTGCCAAAAAGGTTTGACATCACTGCCCTATATTGTGATGGTGCAGTGGTCAGAATGCAATATTGGAGGCTATGTCACTGCTCACTCCAGAAGTTTGATTTTGACCTGTTCAAAGGTTGACTCAGCTTTCCATCCTTCCAAGGTCATTAAAATGATGGCCCAGATTTTGGGGGGCAATATGCTAATATTTTAAACCACTTAGAGAGGGCTGTAAAGCACTATGAAACAGTATATAAGTCTAAGTGGTATTGCTATTGCTATGCCATTCCAGACAAATGATTGTGCAATATCTTCTTAAAAGCTTCCAATGATGGAGCTCCCAGAATTTTTGGAAGCAAGCCATTCTACTGGTAAATAAAAAAGCACATATTGTCTACAAAGGAATGTCACTGAAACATACTGTATTTTATTATGAAGTATGTGTATTTCCTTGTGCTGTTAAACATTTAAATTGGGAATTCACAATGCAATACATGTGAGAACCAAGGCACAGTTATAGAACCTGTAGATATTGTCATTCTTCTCATTAGCAAACAAATAAATAGAAAATATCTGATTTATTGTGAAAAAAGCTAAGGAGTTATTCCTACAAGAGTGAGTTCTATTTATAGTACAATCAGTGACTCTGGACCACTCACAATTTCAAATTCATTTGTTGCTTTCTCCTGGTCACTTGAAATGACTAGAAATGATTCTCTCTTGGGCAGGACCGACTTGCCTTATTCCTTGTTTTGGTAATGACCAGATCTAATATCAGGCTGTTTTGTTTTGATCATGTCAGTACTAGTTCTGTACATGAGAAGGGACACAGCTCCACTTCCCAGTCATTTTCTATATGTAAGATTTATTGATGCTGGGCTTTCTCCCAAAAAGTTTAGAAATCTGGAAAATTATCATTCTAAAGTATTATGGAGTTCTACCAAATATAAAGGATATTTAGAATAGTAAAGTGATGGCATTATTGTATCTGTCTTCTCTCTCATATGGAGGACTTGTATTGAAAAGGGGGAGTAAAGAGTATCACACATAATCTATCAAAGTCAATGAAATTTCACAGTTAAACCTAATTAATACTTGAGTTTGAGGACTCTAGGAAATCCCAGGGCTGTAAACTAGATCAAAAAGTTTTTAAAATTTTCTGAAACAGATGATGGCAATCATTTCCATAATGCTGTAAAGAAAATTATATATATATATATTTTTATTACTTTTTTTGCAACAAACAAACAAAAAGAAAATACATTATTACACCCTTGTGCTATACATAAAAGGAAGATTTGGGTCTTCGGATATATCCTCATGATTGCCAAAATCCACGTTCTCGAGGTACAGGTACTGAAGTGTCCAATGTTCCAAGCGCAAAGTCCATAAATGGTTTCCAAGTCTTCCAGAAAATATCTTCTTTATACACACCACTTCTAATTTTAATATCACATGTCATTTTATCATTTAAAGCTAATTTCCACATTTCAGAATTCCACTCTAAAATGATTCTAAAAATCACATCTAGTTTCCAATATCTAGCTATTATAATTCTACCTATTATAATCATAATTCTAATCAATTCTTTTTCATATTTTGTTAATTCTATTTCCTTAATTACCAACAATAATATAGTTTCCACTCTCAATGTTATTACTTTCCCCATCATTTCAAATATCATTTTCTCCAATTGTTGCCAAAACTTTTTAACCTTATCACAATTATACCACATATGTTCATAAGTCCCCAATTCCATCTCACATCTCCAACATTTTTTACTAATTTTTTTATCCATTTGTGACAATCTTACTGGAGTCAAATACCATTTCCAAACAACTTTATAATTGTGCTCTTTAATCCTTATAGATAAAGTTCTCATAATTCTACTCTTCCAATTCACATTCCAATCTGACTCTGGTATTTCAATATTAAGATCTTTTTCCCAATTTGTCCTCATCACTCTTTGTAATTTTTCATCAGAATTTATAATCTTATAAACCCTACTAACGAGTCCCTTTAGCCCAAT
Organism: Ahaetulla prasina; assembly: GCF_028640845.1. NCBI lineage: Eukaryota > Metazoa > Chordata > Lepidosauria > Squamata > Colubridae > Ahaetulla > Ahaetulla prasina. The sequence continues at coordinate 68,532,794 of NC_080542.1, forward strand.
TTCATCTTTCATAATCCGAGATACTAAATATTCAAATTCAGTTTCACATCTATTTATCGAATAATTTTCCTTTAGTTTTTTTGTCCATTTTTCTATCTGTATTTTTTCAAACCAACTTAACCCTAATTTTTCAATAATTTCTTTATTCCTCCTTTCATTTCCATAACTTTTATCCAATCTCTAATAATTTCTATATTTTCCTCTTTAATCACTTCATTACGTTTTATATTATTTTTAATCGGCCAAATTCCAATTGTCTCCCCCAAAAAGATTATATCCGGAATTAAAATTTTAACAAATTTATTCCACATTTTTACTTAATCCTTTAACCAATAACTTCTACTTACACATTTTAAATTTGCTTTATCTAAAACCACCTTGATCCAAATTTCTATATCCCTTAACTCTAAGTCTCTAATAATTATCTTCACCTTTAAATATTTTTACCACTATCCGGATACCATACGCACAGTAATAATTAAATAATTTGGGGATTCCTAATCCACCTTCCTTTTGATTTTGATACCACATTTTTTTGACTAATCTAGGTCTTTTTCCACCATTACAAAATTTCTCCAGTTTTTCTGATATCCTTCAATATCTTTCTCTGTCAAATTTAGTGGTAGCATCTCGAATAAAAAGTTGGACTTGGGCAGCAACATCATCTTACACATTGCAATTCTACCAAACCAAGACAACTTTAAAATTTTATATTTATCTATCTTCTTCTCAATTTCGTTAATCACCACATCATAATTAAGTTTTTCAATTCTTTAACCTTAAGTGAAAGCACTATACCCAAATATTTCAATGTGTTTTAATCCTTATCCCAAATTGCTCTTGCATATTCTCAGACTCATTACCATTACTATCCATCAATAATTCTGACTTTGTCCAATTTACTTTCAATCCTGTCATTTCCTCAAATTCTATCAAATGCTTATATATCTTTTCAGATCTTTCTCTACATTTTTCAAAATAATTAAAGTATCATCCATACAAATTTATCTTATACCCTTATATCCTTCTAATTCTTCATCTTTTCTATCATTTTGTCAATATTTCCATAGCCAATAAAAATAATGTTGGGGACAGGGACATCCTTGTCTCATACCAGCTTCTAATTTTATCTCTTCAGTTAATATTCCATTCACCTTCACTCTTGCACTGCTCTTTTGGTACAATTTTGAAATAACATGTATAAACTTATTACCAAAGCCTAAAGCCTCCACAATTACTTTAATAGTTTCCCATTGTACAGAATCAAAAGCTTTAAAATATCCAATGATACTATACCAATTTTATCACCATTATATTCAGCTACATCTATAATATTTAATACTCTTCTAACAATATCACTCATGTATCTACCCTTCACAAAACCTACTTGTTTATAACTTATATATCTATCTATAAATCTATCTAATCTATTACTTATAATAGCAGTAAATATCTTTGCATCCTGATTAATTAAAGAGATGGGCGATAGGACTCAATCCTTTCTAAATCTTTATCTGGTTTAGGAATTAGGATATCACCGTTCTGTTCCATGACGAAGGTACTTCCCACCATGTAATATTCCATTGAATAATTTTTGCAATCTTGGTATTATTAATTCTTTAAATTCTTTATAAAACTCAACAGGTAATCCATCCTCACCTGGAGCTTTCCCTAATTTTAATTTTTGTATTATTCCATTAATCTCATCTTGTGTTATATCTTCTTCCATCAATTCCTTATATGTTTGATCAATTTTCACCACATACTTTTCTAAATAGCTTTGCAATTTTCCCGATTAATTGGTTTCTTTGAATATAGATTCTGAAAAAAATTTCTAACCACTTCACATTTCTCTAATTTTTTATAACATCTTATACCTCTATCATCTATCAAAACTCCAATTTCTCTCTTCTCTCTTTTATCTTTCGCCATCTTTGCCAATAATTTAGAATTTCTATTACTAAATTCAAAAATTCCTATTTAAAATCTCAAATTTCTTTTACTAACTCTGTATCTTCTTCTATCATTTTATTTCTTAACATATTAAGCTCCTGAAGAATTTTTTTCTTTAGTAAGCAAAATTGATTTTCCAATTCTTTAATCTGATTTTTATCTCTTTCCATTTTAATTTTTATAATTTTTATATTTCCTACTTGATAATTTGATACTCTCCCCTCTAAACACCGCTTTCATCGCATCCCAAACAATTTCAAATTTAACCTCCCCGTTATCATTTAATCTCCAACTTTCCTCCAATTTTTTAAGTATCCATTTTTTATCCTTTTCATTTTTATACAACTTCGTCATATCTCCAATAGCTTCTTTTTCTCAAAATTAAAATCTAAGTCCACCATAACTTCTGCATGATCAGAATCTTTAAAAATTCCCACATCTACCTTATCCACATTATTCAACAAATCTTTAGAAAGAAAAATATAATCAATTCTAGAATATGTATTATATATCTTAGAGAAAAAAGTGTATACTCTCTCAATTCCTTTAACCTCTCTCCACACATCAACCACGCCGTTTCGAAGCATCCACATATTTAAAATCCCCATTTTATTTGCTCCTCCACAGCGGGTGGGATTAGTACTGTCTATTTTATCTCTGATTAAATTAAAATCCCCAGCCACAATTACTTTCCCTACACTTTCATTCTCCAAAATTTTTGTTATTTTTTCAAGAAATTCTCTTTGTTTTTCATTCGGTAAATATAAATTAACAAGTGTCACTTTTTCCTCATTAAGATTTCCAACAATTATTACATATCTTCCATCTTCATCCAAAATTACCTTATGTTTTTCAAAGTACACCCTATCTGTAAAGAAAATTATAAGGGTAGTTCCATAAAGTTGTCAAAAGTCTGTGTGTGTGTGTGTATGTGTGTGTGTGTGTGTATGTCTGCATATATATGTGGGTATGTATGTGTGTATATGTGTGTGTGTGTGTATGTGTGTGTAAAGCAAACAAAAGTACATACAATGGATGTATAGCAAACAAAAACACACACAATGTCTTTTTGTAAACAACACAATGTAAATGTGTAGCAGGTCAAAACAACTAATATGGTCATTACTAACAACATTATGGGATATGGATATTTCCACTGCATGTGTATGGGAAATGGCGAGCACACATACATCCTGGGAAATACATAATTTTTCATTTTTTATAATGAAAAAAGTTCCAAGAATACAACAGAACAGTTGTAAATTTTCAAGATGAGAAAGGGGTAGGAGGATAGGACTTTAATTTTCCATTGTGTTACCAGAGAAATGGTTGCTATTATACAATAAAAATGTCTTCCCATTAATTAAATTTTAGTGAACTTATCCTCCCTTCTTTTCCTTATTTATAAAATTCTTTATAGCCCCCAGAAAATATCTTGAAATAATTCTTTATTCAACATTCTAAAAGAAGCAAAATTTTCTAATTCCGTTGACTGTATCATCTGATGAAAATTAAAGATTTTGTTTCCAAGTCCAGCAACTCAGGACACCTTCAAAAGCTATGCCTTAAAACAAATACTTTTATTACATTATGTGTTTCAAGCAAAGTCACTGGCTAGTTATGTATTGTGACCCAGCTGCAGGAAATCTCTATGGCTAGATTGACCTAACAAGCTCTTTCTTATTTTCATTCATTTCATGTTCTGCCAAGAACATATGGGGAAGTATTCTTGGATATTATATTTTACTTACACAGATAGAGGTAGCATTGGCAGTGACACAAGTTTCTTTCATTGCTTATTTTAAGTATCTTCCGTAAGACGCTTCCAGAGTTGGGTTTGCTTCATTTTATATTGGATCAACTGTTGCTGCTATTGGATCAATCACTTTGCTGCTGCTCCCTCAAAGATATCATCTGGAAAGCTGCTGAAGCTATTTCCAAATTATGTCAGTTTCACCAGAAAGCTGAAGACGAGGAAATGACTGAGACTTGGAATGCATTATAGTCTTACTTTGCATCTGAATTTACTTGCAAGGCAATATAGACCACGTCTTCAGGAACGAAAGAAGACATTTAAAATCAGAAAAGCATAATTTTAAAATGGAAATAAATACTCTTTTAAAAATGTGGGTAAGATTTCATCCAGTTACATTATATGCATTTTCAGATCATTTACTTATCTCTAAGAGGTGCAAACAGAATTCCATAAGAAATCTTCATGGGACTCTACAATTCCCACTTCTGTGTCTTTCCAAATGCAAGACCAGGCATTCCACCATTTCCCATTTTAACAAATAGTTCTTTAAAAAACATGAGGAATTATTAGAAATCTTTGTTGTTTCATGTTGTTAATTTTTTGAAGGTGACCTTTTCCTAGCATTTTCACTTTGCTGTGGATAGGTGACCTCTCAATAGATTGTTCAAAAACAAAAAAAACCTCAGTTCCATTCACAAAATGCAAGAAGTGAGGTCATCTTCATCAAAATCAGGCTATGAGGAACAGTCAAAATTTTGTGTTCTTGGTTTATAGATATGGCTCATATTTAGGATTCAGATTGTTGAAAGCAGAAATGTAATGCCATATTATAAAAAGCAACATTTAGGGAATGTTTTTGAAGTAAGCAGTTGATCTTTTATGAATCTCAAAAGCCAAAAAAGGTGTCTGATTATTGCTGACCAGGGATGAAATTTCAGAACCCAATATAATTCATTGTCCATCACTGTAACTGTAAAAAAAAGTTGTGCCAAATACAGAAAAATAAGAATAAATTAAATGTATATATGTTTTATTAAAATAATGTAACATAGCTCAGAAAATAGATACAATACTTCATAAATTATTGATATTTCAAAGAGGTAGGTACTCCCTAGCGCAGTGGTAGCAAATCTTTTCGGCACCGAGTACCCAGACCGGAAAGTATGTTTGCGTGCACATGCCTGAGTGCCAGAAACAGAAGACTGGCTTGCCAGTGCGCATGCGTGTGCTGGAAACCAGAAGACCAGCTGGCAACGGTGCACATATCCACAGAGAGGGCTCTGTGTGCCACCTCTGGCAAACATGCGATAGGTTTGCCATCATGACCCTAGAGACTGTTGGTTGCACCTGATGGAAGAGGATATTCCATGATCATCAAGAGGCAAGAATGGAACTTATGGTCTCCCAGTTTCTAGCCTGGAGCTTTAACAGTAACACCAAACTGGGTCTTTTCTACATATGGGCATGTGTATATGTGATAAATGCTTACATGTGGTGGTGACATTTAGCCAGATTTGGCTAATATTTAAAAGTTTAGCAGGGTCAGACCTGGTTTATCTATGAAGGGGGGACCAATCATAACATCCTAGGGCTGAAATATGGGAAGTGAAAAAAAAAGCTATCTGTGAAAAAAGAAATGACAAACTACTTTGGTATTGCTGCCAAGAAATGTACTGTACATATGAGTGAGACAAGCCACCCTTTAGCATTATTGCTTCTGGGTATTTAACAGTAAACAGATGAATAAAAATAGCACAAAGTTATAAAGGACAAAACAGCAGCAGATGTATGTTGCCGACACATACAAATTGTGTATGAAAGAGCATATTTGGATTGCTGATTTCCTCCTTCAGCATTGAACACTGGCCATATCCTTGCATTTCTTAACTAAACTTCCCTGGAAAAAAGAAGAGATCATATGAATAGCAAAATTCCCTTTTTGCCTCATTTGAGAAGTGATCAACAATACAAACTGTTGATTATTTATCAAGTTCTAGAAAATGCATAGAAAATGGAACTGAAGGTGATAATAGTTCTATGAAAAATAACTCAAATGCCTTATGTGCTTTGAAAATTTCATAAACAATTTTACCCAATATAGCATAATAATAAATTGTGAATTGTACAGTAGTGATTTGAATAAAGCTGGAATAACCACATTCTGGTAGTATCTTTTCTTGCAGAAATATCACATTTGAACCTATTTTCAAGGACTGCTTTTGTAACATGTTAAGAAATAGTAACAGAGTAACATATTTTCTTCTAAGGTTTGCATTCTTTCTTGCATTATAATTATAATCCAATAGTGCCATCCACTGCATCTCTAAATCGGCTTTCCTTAAAAAAAACCTTCAATGGGATTTTATAACAACATATCTCTATAAATTCTATGTGGTATAGGGAAAATACTTTTCTAAGCAGCAAAAATAAAACGAACTGTTATAAATAATTGAACAATACTCTCCAACCAACAGCATTTTTAAAACTAAAATCCATTGTCCAGTCTTCTGAATTTTCTATGCTTCAGAATTATGCCAATTTACTGCTAATTAAAGGAAATAAACATTAATATTCTGTTTTTATACTGAAAAGTACTTTTCCTGAACTGGTGTTTCAAAGTATTACAGAAATTTCTCTAGATAATATGAGATTTTGGGAGGGGCCAGGAGAAAATCTTATTATCTTATTACATACATGCTCATTTATGGTACTCAGGATAGAAGAAACTTATATAAAGTACGGAAAAAGAATAACAAATAGTACGCAAAGGTCAATAAAGGCATGAAATGAGGAAGAAAAAAGGAAAAACAGGTAGTAATTCTAGTTTACAATGATATTGTTTACTGTATCTTTCCATAAATTTCTGTTTTGAAATAGAAACTCTCCTCACTTTTGTCACATCCTCATATTATTTCATACACCTCTTCTGTTGTTTACATTTCTCACCTCTCTTTTTTTTTAAAAGTGATTCTATCCAACTATAATTTCTTAGTGTTTCCTTCTACTTGATCTTATTCAGTCTTTTTCTTCTATTAGTTTTGCAGTGGAATCTTCATTCATTTGGTCTATATGATCAAACCATGTCTTCCTTTATAATGATTACTTGCTTTGGTATTTAATCTACATTCATCCATTAATTGTTGATGCTAGATATCCTTGTGTTGGTATCTGGACTTTTTTGGCACCCCTGTTCCATTGCTTTTTATTTGCTTTTATATTTTTCCTTACATATTTAACTCTCATTTCAATATTACAAAGTGGACAGAGGTTTAGTCTTATCATTATAATAGATCGCATGCAGTCCATTATTTTCTTTCACTATTTACATTTTCTAATTTATGTTAACTTGCTTATAGTGTGAGCCATAAGAGGTGACAGAAAAGCGAGATGACAGCCACCATCACATGACTAAAGTTCCTCCCCTTTTTTACATTAATGTGAAATATGCAAAAAAGGAACAGGAATTTAATCACATGAATTTATTGACTTCTTCGTGGTTTCCTTATGTATGCCTACTTGCAATTATTCGTTTCATCTTTGAAATGAGCATCTGCTGCTCTTGTTATAAACAGACCTTATATATTTCGATCTTATCTTCCTCACTGTGCAATGCATACCATCTATTCTTACACATGCTTTATTTCCCTTATATAACACTTTTTTCCTTTCAGCTACTTACCTTTTGTTTACACAATATACACATATAGCTACACAAACACACATACATGCAAAATATTCTATACTTCAAGCCTAATTATTTTGTCATACATTTTTCTTTAGATTGACAAATATACAATTACCCAAATTTCTTCTCACAGTTATATATTTCTCAATTGCCTATTACAGAACAAATATCTGTTCTGTACCTCCTGATCTCTGCTGGGTTTAGAAGTGGGCCTGAGGAAAAGACAAGCTAAATGAGTGCAATAGAATACATGGTGAGCATTAATCCCATCAATTTAGGATAGGATAGGATAGGATAGGATAGGATAGGATAGGATAGAATTGAATTGAATTGAATTGAATTGAATTTTTTATTAGCCAAGTGTGATTGGACACACAAGGAATTTGTCTTGGTGCATATGCTCTTAGTGTACATAAAAGAAAAGATACGTTCATCAAGATACAACATTTACAACACAAATGATGGTCAATATATCAATATAAATCATAAGGATTGCCAGCAACAAAGTTACAGTCATACAGTCATAAGTGGAAAGAGATTGGTGATGGGAACTATGAGAAGATTAATAGTAGTGCAGATTTAGTAAATAGTTTGACAGTGTTGAGAGAATTATTTGTTTAGCAGAGTGATGGCATTCGGGAAGAAACTGTTCTTGTGTCTAGTTGTTCTGGTGTGCAGTGCTCTGTAGCGTCATTTTGAGGGTATTTATTTCTGATGTATTAGCTTTATATGACAAGTATTATCCACCAAAATTTTAATGACAGAACAATTACATACTTGCAACCATTTAGTGAATGCAATAACAAATTGTAAAAGATTCCAATATATTTATTGGAACAGATCGATTAAAGATCGATAGCTAACAGAAAAATCTCTGAAAAAGTTTCCTTCTGCTTTAGAACTTAAGATGTGCATCTTTCTATGGTTCCAAATATACTATGGCTATGTGATGTTTGGCTTCTTATGAATCTCATAAGAGTGAATCCTTCTATATTTACATCCAAAAGCATATAAAACAAATTGGAATTGGATTTTTTTCAATTCAAAAACAATTTTAGTAATAGGGCTGATCTTTCTCAAATACTGGTTAGATTTATCTAATCATTGAATCACTACCAACTTCGCATCAAATAAACATTTCTGTGAGGCCCTTTCAGAATTATGGAATGAAGCAAATGGACATTCCACTAAAATAAATAAGGATTTCATCTTATTTCTATATATAAAAGCAAAATACCATTCACACATCATCATAAAATCACCAGAACTGTAAAGCCTACAAATTTGAAATTTGCCACATATTCCTCTTGGCTTCTAGGTGCTCTCTAAGAAAAGATTTTTTGAAATGACCATCAGAACATTAGTATTAACACACTCTGATGCTAAGAAATTCTACTCCCTCTCACAACCTGAAAAGAAATCTGTTCCAAATGCAAAACACAAGCAGAGGAGAGAAGTTTCAGTTTTATTTTCACAGCAGTAAGCAGCTTTACTACAGAACAGTTAAGCTAAGCCATGGCCAGGCTCCTTCCTATCTCCTTCTTGCTCACACAGCAAATACTGTTTTACTTTCAAAACAGCCCTCTGATGCTAAAGAGTTTTACTCCCCCTCCCCACCTGAAAAGAAATCTGTTCCAAATGCAAACACAAGCAGAGGAGAGGAGTTTCAGTTTCAGTTTTATTTTCACAGCAGCAAGCAGGGGATAGGATAGGGGAGGCTTCTGTGGTGCAAGTCTGAGAGAGAAAAGGAGGATAGGATAGGTTTCTGTGGGGCAAGGCTGAGGGAGAGAAGGGGATAAGATAGGGGAGGCTTCTGTGGGGCAAGGCTGAGGAAAAGAAGGGGATAGGATAGGGGGTCAAAGCTGAAGTAAAGAAGGGGATAGGATAGAAGACATTTCGGTGGGGCAAGGCTGAGGGAGACAAGGGGAGAGGAGAGGCCAATCATAACTACTCATTAATTTTAAAGCTGTAAGTGTTGATTTATCAAGCCCAATCACACAGTTTCGTAACTGAGTATGGGTATTCAGCCAGTGGTCTTATAAGTGTAATAAGTGGTGGAAATTATCTTCCTATTTCAGTAATACAAGAAATACAAGGACACATCTAATTTAATACTATGGCACATCTATTAAAAGTATTAAATGTCTGATGATCATAACTGTAATGTTTTATTTCTCTCCAGGGAAGAGAGAAGGACATTATACTCTGTACTTTAAAACACAGGAGATGGGGTGTTTTTTTCTTTCTTTGATCTGTTGAAGAGATGATCATTTCACCAACAAAGGAAGCAGCTGAAGTTTGTGTAATAATCTATTGGACCTTTGGGTACCAATCATTCCATGAGATCAAGGAAATTATTAGAGTTACTCAAGAAAGTGCAAGGCCACACAAATAAAGATGTATGCAACATAAAATGAAAGAGGGACTTTTTATATTGATGCTTTATGCAAATGACATGATCTGTTTCATGTTAGAAAAAAATATAGAAACATATTTTACAGAAACCTGGTGAAATATAAATTACCAGTGGGAAATTTAGATATATGTTTGCATCTAAGATCAGATAAATTGAGACAAAAGTTAGAGGAGATGAAGTTATCAGCAAAATTGTCAAATTAAAAATAATTAAAATCCTGTGTCCAGAGAGAATCCATGTAAGAGTCCTTGAAGAACTTAAATATGATCCTTTCACAAAAATATGCAACTACATATCTGCATCTGCTGCCAAGGACAGGAAAATAACCAGCCCTAATTTTGAAAAGGGATCAAGGAGTGATAAAGAGAATGATAGGCCAATTAAGCTAACATCTGTTCTGGGGGAAAGGTTGACTGTTTTATTAAAGCAACAATATTTAGAAGGAGGAAAGAATGGAAGGGAGGGAGAAAGGGAGGAAGGGAGGAAGGGAGGAAGGGAGGGAGGAAGGAAGGAAGGAAGGAAGGAAGGAAGGAAGGAAGGAAGGAAGGAAGGAAGGAAGGAATACACATTAGAAAGGTATATAAAGTGAGATGGATGGATCAGTATTAGGATTAGAAATTGCAGAGAAAGAACAATAGAGAATATTAAGAAAAATAATAGCATTTGAAACACTTATACAATAAGGAGTGAAATGTAAAATTTGTTACTTCTAGTTCTCTGGGCGTGGCTTGGGGGGGGTAATGTGACTGGGTGGGTGTGGCCAACTTTTTTTTACTTTTAAAAGCATTATTTTCTACAACCTCTTTAAAGAGATTGTAAAATGCTTTTAAAAGCTTCTGATGATCAGGCAACTCAGCTGGGATTGCCAGAAAAGCCTTTAAAAGCATTTTTTCTACAACCTCTTCAGCCAAAGAAATTATTAAAAAATGTTTTTAAAGGCCTCTAATGATCCCAGCTGAGCCATGCGATCATCAGAGGCTTTTTTTTTACTTTTAAAAGCATTTTTTCAGCCGAAGAAGGAATATTAGATATGTTCTCCATCTTGAGTTCCTTATAAAGTAATAAAGATAGGATAAATATTTAACAAAATAAATCATTTTTGAGAACGATGTCCTTCTAAAGGAGAAGGGATGCTGACTGCCTTGACACATGTTTTACACTACTGCACTTATTTCATTTTTGGTTATTTCTTCAATGATGACATAGCCTGTGAAATTCTTACCTGTCTCACATGCCAGAGTTATATGGGAAAACATCAGGTAAACACATCCATGTGACTGACAGGCAATGGCAGCAGCATTCACTAAGCATCTATATTAAGACAGAAAGGTGGAGGCACCAGGCTACAAAAAGCAACGGTTCTCAGGGAGAAGAGAGCTGAGACAGCCACCTTTCATCAAACGGGCACAATCAAGTCAACAACAGAAATGTAGGAAAGTCATCCATGCCTTTTATGTGCTCTTTCCATTGGAAATTTTGAGATTGTTTCAAACTGACAATGCAAAAATTGCCCCAGCTCTACAATACTGATGATCTTTTTAATGATCTTTCACTTTTTATTTAGAGAAATGCTGACAGGATTTAAAAAGCAAATTCAACCCTTTTCTCCATTTAATCAATTTTTCCAAATATCTCCCCAACTCCCAATAAAATACCGCTCACGACTCACAATAAAATAGCACTGTTCCAATATTTAAGGGGCTCCTACAAAATGAGGGGGTGCATCTATTTTCCAAAGCACCAAAAGGCATGACAATGGATGGAAACTAACCAAAGGGAGAAGCAACCTAGGACTAAGGAGAAATTTCCTAGGGTAAGGCCAATCAACCAATGTAATAGCTTACTTTCAGATGTTGTGGGTGCTCCATCACTAGAGGCTTTCAAAAAGAATGAGGGAAGTACACCCCAAAAGGACAGTGCCAGGACAGTGCCACTAAAACAATGCAGAAAACTTAAAACAGCCATTCTCCTTTTTTAAAAAAAGCAAAATACCAAAGCAAAAGCACCAGCTGAGAGGGAAACTTAAGACAAGCTGCTCAGGCTAATTGAAAGCCTGGGCTTGCTGCCAAATTCCATTAACCCTTCCAACTCTATTATTCTATGTCCTCTATGTTCTAAATTAAGTGCTTCACAGCAGAAGCAATGCAGCTGGCTGGACCACACATGCATTAAATTCAAGGCCTGTATGATCAAGCTGCAACACTGTCCCCTACTGATCTTTTTTCCCCAGGAAGAAACAAAGAGTAGCCTACACTGCAGCAGCTATAAAAGCAGCTATATGGGGAACTCCACGGGGTATCAGCTGATCATAGAATTGTTAGTTAATATCCTTTATAATGAAAATGTTTCTAATCTTGTCCTTCCTAGAGGGAAAAGGTTAATCCCATCCCTAGATGGGTGATTGATGGGTTTTGTGGGTGTTTCTCTGTCCTAATCTTGTCAATTTCTGTTGTTTATTGACTTTATTCATGGTGTGTGTCAGCTGAATTCCAGCTGCAACTAAGTAGCTTGTTAAGTGGTTCTTGGCTGCCTGCCCAGAGCTATTAACTGAAGGGAGAAAGGGGGAAAAAACCCTCTCTTGCATTTTATTTTTAGTCTTTCTCTGAAAGGCGTTAGCAATTGTTTGGGTGAACCAGTGCAAAATTGCTGAATTCAATGCTGAATCCCACTTTTGGACAAGACACAGGATCCAGATGTGCAATATGCATCTATTTTTTTGATGCAAAAGTCTTTCAGGAATCTCAAAGGATAATAAAGTTTATTTGGCTTCAGAATAAAAAATTTCAACTGACAAATTGTAAAGTTGTTACGATCGTCATAAATACCCACAATATTTTTGGTTGCTTCAAATTTTTGATTGTACTTTTATTTTCCCCAACTAAAATAATTTTACTATTTGACTCTGCAACAACTTTCCTTTTCATCCATTGCCATATCTACCTTTCAAGTGCGAAGCCCATAGCTACTTAAATTGGATTTATAGCAGGGGAGTCAAACGCAAGGCCTGTGGGCTCACAAGGTGGTTAGATCTGGCCTGTGGAGCCACCCTGGAAACAGAAAAGGACCACCCCGTAGCACCTTGACCCTTCCCAGGCAAACTGGGCACTGATCTGCAACCTGGTGGTAGAAATCTAGGCTGGGCTATGGCCAGCCTTAGATATGTGACGCTGTATCAACCCTACCTTCTGGGCATGTGTGGGGCCTGGAGCGCGGGGCCTGGCATCCCTAGAGATTATGTTCTGAATGCTTTCCTTTCACCCAGGATGCCAGTCCTCACTCATTCACCGTCTCCTGTATGCATACCCAGGGTGAGGGTCCAAGGTGGTGCCATGGATCTAATGCTGGCCACAGTCCAGCCCGGATGGCACCACCCGGTTATAGATCCGTGCTGCACCCGCACCGGTGTCTCCATGCCCTACTCGCTGGCCTTCCACTGATACCACCCTGCCCCCACATGGGAAAGCCACACTGCCAATCTCTCCCCGGCTCCTCATCCCTTCCTGAGTGCAGAGGAAGGAAGGAGATGAAATAACACTGGCAGCAGGCACAATCGGGGGAGAGGCACATGACAAAGACCACCAGATGCGGCTGCTCTATCCCAAGTGGCTGTAATGGGGAAGGTGGCTGCCTGGTGTATTCAGCATGCCGGACCACATGCCTTTCCCCTGTACCTCTGTTTCTAGCTACTGCTGCTTGGAAAGCCAGCCCGGTGGAGCAGGCTCTGGAGATGTAGGTGTCATAGCTTGCTCTATAGGCAAAGTACAAGTCCTAGGTATTTGTCTGAGCTAAGTTTGGTTGAAGTTTGGACTGTTGAGATGATGCAATGAAGAAGCTTGTGTTCTGGAAGGGTGTTGGGAAGTCTCCTATCAAGCGCATTCAAAAGAAAAAGTAAAACTAGAACTCAGTTACTTGCATTCAGAAATTTTGGTGTCTGACATCAGTCTACAATGAAGGAACAGCCCTTTGTAATTATCAGATTTCCTCTATAAATGATCTTAAATTATGCAACATCCAGAAAGGAGTGGTAGAAAGAACAGTTTTTTGAATGTTTTCTCTCTTCCTTACATTTTCAAATCATCCAAATTCCCCTAAGAAAGAAAAGCTCATACCTATCTGCACAAAAGCTACAAACCTGCAGGCCGGTTTAGCTCTGCCTGGTAAGGCCTGTTATTAAGAACACAAAGCCTGCAATTACTGCAGGTTCGAGCCCGGCCCAAGGTTGACTCAGCCTTCCATCCTTTATAAGGTAGGTAAAATGAGGACCCAGATTGTTGGGGGGGCAATAAGTTGACTTTGTAAATATATACAAATAGAATGAGACTATTGCCCTATACATTGTAAGCCGCCCTGAGTCTTCGGAGAAGGGCGGGGTATAAATGTAAACAAAAAAAAAAAAAAACCTGGTTTTGGAGAAATAGTTTCCTGTTCCCCCAAACTGTTGTAAAGAAAGGAAAAAGGAAACCCAAAAATAAAAATATTTTTGGCATTACCAATATAGAATAGACTTTCTATTCAATACTCTGCATTTCCACATATGCTTTTAATTATCCAATGTCAAATCATTTGACAGAACTAATCCAAAGAATTAAGTTTTGTTTGACTGTCTTGAAAACTCATTAAAAGCCCCCATACAAATGCAACAGCATCATCACCTTTTCCAATTAATGCAAATGATGCTATTAATCTTTTGGAATAATCAAACAACTGAAAAATTATCAGGTTTCCATAAAGAATTTCCTAAGCATTCTCAACTGCTTTTGGAAATCTGATTTTTCTCTACAATGATCAGTATATTAAGGAAATGAGGAAAGGCTCTTGTTACTTATGAAAAACAATCACTCAAGAGGATGGTAAAATTGAAGTCAAAGCCCAAAATATGGCAGAAGCAGGAAATATACAAGGGAAATCATATTAACATAATTAATTTAATTAAAATCAGACTTAAATAAGTATTAGCTTATTTATTTATTACTTAGGTCCATTTATTTTGTAGAAAATTGTTGTGAATATTGCTCGTAGGTAAACTCTAGGATTGATAAGATCCAAAGCCATACCTGTTTCAAGTAATTTTAATCATAAGTAAAAGAACCCCTAACAAGCCATCATTACAGGTATATATCTACATATGACAGGAAGTGGAAATACCTCACAGGAGCAGTTGAAGGCAGCTCCTCAAGAGTCAGGGAATACATCTCAAACTAATCCTCCCAAGACTGCAGACATAACCCTCGTAACATCTTCCCTTTTTCATTAATACAAGTATCACATTTTAAAACATTACAAAACCCTACTAACCCTATAAACATTACACATATACATTAAAACAATATAAAACACTGTATTACTAAAATACTACAAACACCGTGAAACATACAAAGTTCTGATGCAAGCAACTGTAACATCTTTCCTTCATATTAACACAACTATCACATATTAAAACTTTACAAAATATTGTGAAACATGCAAAGTTCCGATGCAAGTAACTGTATCACCTTCCCTTTTCATATTAACACAACTATACAAAATAAAACATTATAAAACATTGCAAAGGAGTTCAAATTGTAAAAGGGAACGAGATCAACACTTTGTACAAACTGAGTCTGTTAGATTGTAAAAAAAAAAGAACAATATCTATCAGGTGGTCGCGAACATCGGCCGCTGCGAGTCATGACTGGCCCTCTTGCACCGACTGGCTCTCTTTGCACTATGGGCTTCTCTGACCTCACTGGAACCACTGAGCTCTTCTCGCCGCTTACTGGAGTGTCCGGAGCTCAACTGCTATCAGGTATACCCGCTTGCTCCGAGTTCTCATCAACATTAATCTGAGGCCCGATCCCTGTGCATTCCTCATTGTCCATGGGTAAGTGTGGTGTGGTAATACCAGATACGTCTGGCCTGTCCACTGGATATGTAAAATCTGGCTGCTCAGCTACATGCAAGTCTACTTGATTGTGACGATACAATGTTCCTTCAATGTCCACTAAATAGGAATGTGGAGCCACTTGTTATAAGCAGCTACCCATTTTCCAGCAACCTCTTCAATCTCCAGGCAGCAGTCTCATCCGAATCCATTCCCTAATCTTCAATTCTGGCAAATCTCTATGAGTTGTCATATCTTGCCTTGACTACTTCAGCCGTAACTTTTCTGGAACCCCTTGTATCACCGAGGGCTCAAGCAGCCTGTCAGCCACTGGTAGTCTCCTTGCCATCAGTTTCTGTGCCGGACTACTATCCATGCGGGGAAGAAGAATTTGTGGGGCTTTGTATATAGGTTTTTTAATAAGGGTTTTTTAAAGGGGGGGAGGGTAGTGTTGGGTGGGGGGAAGAACCCGTCGGGGAGGGCAGGTCTAGTCCCGGAAACTGTTCCCGGCGTTTATCCATTAGGTCCGAGGGAGGGGGGTGAGGGGTACGTTCCAGAGGTGGAAGTTGGTTCCATCTGTACGGTAAGTGGGAGGGGCAGATATGGCGGAAGCAAGGGGCCATATCGCTTTCTGGGAGCTCGTGCTCGCTGTTTAAAAGCGATCACGTGCTCCGGCCCCCCAGTCTTTTCCCGTTCCCCGGTAGGCCAGGATCCTCAGAGCCCGGGCCTCCGGCTGATGTTATGTAATGCCCGGTCCGTGGTTAATAAAGCCCCCCTGATTTGTGACCTTATTCAGGGGGAATCCACGGACTTTATGGGCATTACGGAGACCTGGTTGGGCGCAGAAGGGGGTGTGCCCTAGTTGAACTGTGCCTCCAGGTTTCCGAGCATTCCATCAACCGAGGGCCCAGGGTAGGGGTGGAGGTGGCGGTTGTTATGAAAGAGGGTCTGGAGCCGAGAGAGACCACTGTTCCTCAGATAGCCGGCTGCGAATCCCTTCTTGTGAAGTGGGGCCATAATAATCAGATGGGTCTGCTGATCGCGTACCTGGCTCCTTGCTACGTGACTACAGCCCTGCCTGAGCTGCTGGAGGTGCTAGCCGGGGTGGCGGTGGAGATCCCCAGACTCTTGGTCATGGGTGACTTCAACTTGCCATCGGCCGGCTTGTCGTCGTCAGTGGTTCAGGAGTTCCAGGCTTCCATGACGGCCTTGGACCTGGTTCAAATAACTGATGGCCCTACCCACACGGGGGGATCCGCACTGGACCTGATTTATATCTCTGGACAGTGGTTTAATGATCTGGTAGTAAGAGATTTAGTGACGTTACCGGTGTCATGGTCAGATCATTTTCTCCTCCGCCTAGACTTTCAGACCGCTACTCACCACCGCAGGGAGACGGAACCAATATGTTGGTTCCGTCCCAGGCGCCTGATGGACCCTGAGAGGTTCCTGACGGAGCTTGGGCCGTTTCCTGAGGATCTTGCCCACGGCACGACCGAAGAACTAGTTGCGGCCTGGGAACAGGCCGTGGCTGGGGCTTTGGACCGTGTCGTGCCTTTGCGGCCTCTGACCTGGTACAGATCTCAATTAGCTCCTTGGTTCTCTGAGGAGCTGAGAGAGATGAAACGCCGGAGAAGATGCCTAGAGAGCGTTTGGAGGTCCAGCCGCCCGGTTGATCGGACACTAGTTAGGTCTTTTCAAGGACCTACCTAGTGGCACTGAGGGGGCGAGGCGCCCCACGCCTCCCTCATTGCGCCGGCAGATAACCGCCCGGCCGCCCTGTTTGGGTAACCCGTTCCTCCTTCACCAGGGGAGCGGGATGACCCCTTACAGGGACGTGCCGAGGAGTTTAACGGTTATCTATACGATAAAATCGCTCAGCTCTGGGATAGCTTGGACCAAGATTGCGATGATCCGGATGAGATGACTGAGGCGCGTCTTGTTGATACCGTCTGGGATGAGTTCGATTCTGTGACTCCCGAGGACGTGGACAGGCTGCTGGGGAGGCTGCATGCCACTACATGTTTATTGGACCCGTGCCCCTCCTGGCTGGTGCTGGCCACTCAGGAGGTGACACGAGGCTGGCTCCAGGGGATTATAAATGCTTCTTTGATGGAGGGGATCTTCCCCGCCACCTTGAAAGAGGCGGTGGTGAGACCCCTCCTCAAGAAGCCTTCCCTGGACCCAGCTATTTTGGGTAATTACCGTCCAGTCTCCAACCTTCGCTTTATTGCGAAGGTTGTAGAGTGTGGTGGTGTGGCAGTTTCCTCAGTACCTGGAGGAAGCTGTCTATCTAGACCCGTTCCAGTCCGGCTTCCGGCCCGGGTACAGCACGGAGACAGCTTTGGTCGCGTTGGTGGATGACCTCTGGAGGGACAGGGACAGGGGTTGCTCCTCTGCCTTGGTCCAGTTAGATCTCTCATCGGCTTTTGATACCATCGACCATGGTATCTTGCTGCGCCGGTTGGAGGGGTTGGGAGTGGGAGGCACCGTTTATCGGTGGTTCTCCTCCTACCTCTCTGACCGGTCGCAGACGGTGTTGACAGGAGGGCAGAGATCGACCGCGAGGCACCTCACTTGTGGGGTGCCGCAGGGGTCGATTCTCTCGCCTCTCCTGTTCAACATCTATATGAAGCCATTGGGCGAGGTCATCAGTGGCTTTGGGGTGAGCTATCATCTGTACGCTGATGATACTCAGCTGTACTTGTCCACCCCAGGCCACCCCAGCGAAGCTGTCGAAGTGCTGTCCCGTTGTTTGGAGGCCGTACGGGTCTGGATGGGGAGAAACAGACTCAGACTCAATCCATCCAAGACGGAGTGGCTGTGGATGCCGGCATCTCGGTACAGTCAGCTGCAACCGCAGCTGACTGTTGGGGGTGAGTTATTGGCCCCGACGGAAAGGGTGCGCAACTTGGGCGTTCTCCTGGATGGACGGCTGTCGTTTGAAGACCATGTGGCGGCCGTCTCCAGGAGAGCTTTTTACCAGGTTCGCCTGGTTCGCCAGTTGCGCCCCTTTCTGGACCGGGATGCCTTATGCACAGTCACTCATACTCGCCACTTCGCCTGGATTATTGCAATGCTCTCTACATGGGGCTACCCCTGAGGTGCACCCGGAGACTTCAGCTAGTCCAGAATGCAGCTGCGCGGGTGATTGAGGGAGCACCACGTTGCTCCCGGGTAACACCACTCCTGCGCAGTCTGCACTGGCTACCTGTGGTCTTTCGGGTGCGCTTCAAGGTTCTGGTTACCACCTTTAAAGCGGTCCATGGCTTAGGGCCCGGGTACTTACGGGACTGCCTGCTGTTACCTTATGCCTCCCATCAACCCGTACGCTCTCACAGAGAGGGTCTTCTCCGGGTGCCGTCCGCCAAGCAATGCCGGCTGGCGGCCCTCAGGGGAAGGGCCTTCTCTGTTGGAGCTCCTACTCTCTGGAACGACCTTCCCCCCGGTTTGCGCCAAATATCTGACCTTCGGACCTTTCGTCGGGAATTAAAAACTTATTTATTCATCCAAGCGGGACTGGACTGATTTTTTAGATTTTTTAAATTTCTAAATTTTAAATTTTTAAATTTTCGGTAATTTTATATGGGGTATTTTAGGTTGGTCAATTTGACGGTTTTAATTCGGCCATTATTGAATAGGTATTTTAAATTGATGTTTTAACTTTGTATACTTATTGCTTTTTATCTTGGCTGTACACCGCCCTGAGTCCTTCGGGAGAAGGGCGGTATAAAAGTTTAATTAATAAATAAATAAATAAATGCCCTTAGATGGGCTATTTCTCCAATATAGAATGGCTTTCCATGGGTTTTTACCTTCACTGTGAGCTTTCCTACAAAGATTCTTAGCAGTCTTCACAGCTGATTCAGCTTTGCCGTTAGCTTGGGAATGACACAGTGAAGAGGTCACACGCTTGAACCCCCATTCCATGGCAAATTTCCTAAATTGTAAACCTGTAAACTGAGGACCATTATCTGAGATCACTTTATCTGGTTGGCCATAACATGCAAACTGTGTCTTGCATCTCTTAATGGTAGTCTCAGCCGAACAGTCCATAAGGGGTTCGATTTCCCAAAAGTCAGAATAATGATCAACTAATATTAGATACTCTTTTCCTGCATAGTTGAATAAATCCATGCTAACAATCTGCCAAGGACATAATGGTATCTCGTGTGACATCATGGTTTCTCTTTGTTGCAAATATGCATATTCATTACAGGTGGAACAATTGTTAACAAAGTCCTTGATTTTGCCCTGCATGTTGGGCCAGTAAAGCGTGTCACAGGCTTGTTTATAGCATGCCTCTCCGCCAATATGACTCAAGTGAATGCGCAATAGCATCTCTGCTCTCATTGACCTAGGAACTATGATTCTTGGGCCCTTATACAAGATCCCATTTTGTACAGCAATCTCATCTCTGAAAGACCAATATTCCCTCACTATTGCTGGAACTGCCTCCTTCTCATCTGGCCACCCACTCATAACTATAGCCTTCAATGCCTGTAAAGCTACATCAGTACCTGTGTGCTGCCTAAGCTGACATAGCCACTGATTTGTGACATTAAGATAGTCTGCTTGGTTAACTTTGGTGAAAAAAGTTTGTTCCTGTTGCAACCAGCAGGCCATCTGATGCTCATGTTCTCCTCCAAGTGTCACCTGATCTAATGTAGCCTTACTCTGGGTATCACTAATATACATTTCACATTCTGGCTTGTAGACATTACAACATTAACATTAAGGTTGTAATTCTGCAAACTAAGCATCATGCTCTGCTTAGGAGCGCACAAAAGGGACTTCTGACTTCTGACACCATGTTTCAAGTATTTATTTATTTATTTATTTGTTCGTATTTCTATACCGCCCTTCTCCCGAAGAACTCAGGGCGGTTTACAACCACATTAAAACAATTTCGATAAACATTAAAATAAAATAAAATGAAATATTTAAATTTGGCTGGGTCTATAAAACCCATCTAAAACTCCCAATTAAAAACTCCCAATTAAAATACTATCAGGCAAGTCCTGCTCGATGAAACAGCCATATTTTCAGCTCGCGTCTAAATGTCCGGAGATCAGGGAGTTGGCGCATGCCTGATGGTAATTTGTTCCAGAGGGTTGGAGCCCCCACAGAGAAGGCCCTCCCCCTGGGGGTCGCCAGCCAACACTGTCTAGCCGACGGCACCTGGAGGAGGCCCACCCTATGGGAGCGCACTGGTCGCTTGGAGCCGTCGGTCGCAGTAACGGTCCCGTAAGTAGCCAGGTCCCATGCCATGAAGCGCTTTAAAGGTGGTGACCAATATCTTGAATTGCACCCGGAAGACCACTGGAAGCCAGTGCAGCCTACGCAGGAGTGGTGTTATATGGGAGCCTCAATTTGCTCCCTCTATCACCCGCGCGGCCGCATTCTGGACCAGCTGGAGCCTCCAGGTGCTCTTCAAGGGAAGCCCCATATAGAGAGCGTTGCAGTAGTCCAGACGGGAAGTGACAAGGGCATGAGTGACCGTGCATGGGCATCCCGGTCTAAGAAGGGACGCAACTGGCATATCAGGCGAACCTGAAAGAAAGCTCCTCTGTTTGTTCTTCCAACGACAGCCGTGCATCCAGAAGAACGCCCAGATTGCGAACCTTCGCTGTGGGGGCCAATGACTCGCCTCCCACCGTCAGCGATGGAATTAGCTGATTATACTGGGACGCCGGCATCCACAGCCACTCAGTCTTGGACGGGTTGAGCCGGAGCCTGCTTCTCCTCATCCAGACCCGCACGGCCTCCAGACACCGGGACATCAATTCGACGGCTTCGTTGGGGTGGTTTGGGGTGGAAATGTACAGCTGCGTATCATCAGCATACAGATGACACTGCACCCCAAAACCACGGATGATCTCACCCAGCGGCTTCATATAGATGTTAAACAAGAATAGTTTTAATCATAAGTAAAAGAACCCCTAACAAGACATCATTACAGGTATATAAGAGAGGAACCGGAAATACCTCACAGGAGCAGCTGAAGGCAGCTCCTCGAGAGTCAGGGAATACATCTCAACTAATCCTGCCAAGAGTGCAGACATAACCCTTGTAACAATACCCTTTTGAAAATGGGCATTCCAAGTGATTTTAAACCAATCTTTAGTTTTTACTAATTATTGGCTTTCTTGAAATTGACAAATACTGAAATTAAAAAATGAGAAAAGTAAAAAAAGATTAAAGATGATCATAAGAATAAAAGATTAAAAGTATGATACGGGCACCTCATATCTCACAGGAAGTCTGTTAAGTCTTCCTGATTTCCAAGGGATTTAAGTCTACTGAATGTCTGTGGAGTTCAATCAGAATGGAAGGCAGGAGCCCAAGCATTTCTTAGACACATAGAAAACAGTTGGAAAATGTTTACAATAATTGAGATATTTATGTGTTTATAAAATCCTTTCTAGTTTCAAACATGCCATGAATTTCAACTGAAAAAAAAAGAGGCTAATTATTTCTGATGTGCTTCTCAGAGGAAGAGGGTATTATGCAGTGAGGGAATTCAAATTTTTTAACAACCAGTTCCTTGGGCATGGCTTGATGATCGTGTGACTGGGTAGGCATGATGTGGCCATCTCCACATCATCACATCGAGGGGCGACTTGCCTCGCCCTGCTTGCCTGGCCTCCTAGAGCTCTTCTGAGTTTTTTCTATTAATTTGTGTCTGGTTGATTATCTAATGTCTGCCCGTCCTTCTGGATCCAGAACTCCTACAGATTCTTAGCTTTATTATTCTCCACAAACTTCTGTGGAAACTCCTTGATGGCTGGCTGGAGAATTCTGGGAGTTAAAATCCATAAATCTTTCAGCTGAGAGACACTGATCTACCTCTTGGGTTCTATCTAGTGTGGTAAATCCCTGCTTCTATGGATCTGGTGCTTAGTGCCTGGTCTTGTGCTGTTATGATCAGTGCTGCCTTTTACACACACACCATTTCGCAATAATTATAAAAATGATGATTTCTTACCCATTTCTTTACTAGTAGTAGAAACAAAATAAGCAGCCATAAATGTCACCTAAAGTTGGAACCTTATATTTGGATTCTGATGCATATTTATTGTTGTGAATGCTTTTGCAAAACAGTGGCTGGGAAGACTTGCCACAGATAAGTTTACAAAGGACCTAGTTCAAATAACATTTCTTAACTGTGTATTCTTACTTGCCCTCTTGTACTGTACCACTGCATTTTGGATTCAAATGCAAAAAAATATATTTTTGAGAGCACAGAGAAAGGAATGCTGCATCTGTTTGCAATTCTTTAAGGCACCTGCATTTTTTTTCCCTGGGATTATGCAGTTTCCTGGGATTATGCAGCTGCCTTTCTTCCCCAGAAAAGGCCTTTTTTTTATTTATTTATTTATTTATTTATTTTGTCACACAGTATATATAAGCATAAGCATGAAATAATTATACAATATATAAGCATATATATGAGTATGTAATAACTATATTAATTGGATATAACAAAAGGGAACAATAGGACAGGAACGGTAGGCACGAATGTGCTCTTACGCACGCCCTTTTTTTAAATTAATTTAAATAAAAAAATTAATTTAAATTTTGTTTAAAGAATTGCAGACAAATGCATCCCTGTCCACCATAGTAATGCACAGTCCTAAATTTATAATTTTTCTGCTTTTTCAAGATAGGTGGACTGCACTTCTAAACAAAACACCGACTACAGATGACTCTCTTTTTCACATTGCAGGAAAGTTCAGAAATGGCTCAGTGAATTAACAACTGACTGACTGATTTTGGACCAACCATTCCTTCTCTCAGCCCAGCCTACCTCATAGGACTGTGGTGGGGAAAATAGGAGGAGGAGGAATATTTGGAATGTTTGCTGCTTTGAATTACTTATACAAATAATGATGGAATATAAATAAAGAAATAAATGATTTTTCTGGAGGGTGGTGTTTTGCATTGTGGCAAGTCAGCTTCCCATTTTTTTAAAAGTTTAAATGTATTTTGAAGAATATATAAATACAGGTGGAGTAGATAAATTGCCAAGCAACTAGCAAGGTATGTACAGGCATACATTGGCCCTCTGGATGGTACAAATGGGGACTCCAGGCCTCAGATAATTGGTAGAGAATATAGATCAGTCATTAAATGACCATTCTCTATCTTGTTTTTTAATACCCTTTCTGCAAATTCAGAGAGACTATCAAAATAGTCAACATGAACAGTTTGTAAGAAAAGTTATCCCATGAGCTTATTTAAATAATTGGAAAATACAGTACAAATAATTGTGTGGAAACAGGGTCCAATATTTTTACTTTCATTCTAAATTCTAAGGTAGTGCTAGGATGTGCCAGAAGTGAATCGCAATTTCAGTTCCTCTAAATTTCCCACCCCCTACTTATTCCTTTGTTAACAGAATTTGTATCTACTAAAAAATTAAAAGAAGTCTACTTATGTACTTATGCTACAAGTATACAATTTAAAATTTTCTAGTTGTGGGAAATATGGGATGTAACATTTGGATACCTTACGATCAAACTGGTTTCTGTATGCTTTTCCTTCTACACAAAACTTCTGTTCCACAGGGGATCCTCTCTTCTGACATTGGCCAGGGAGGGGAGCAGCCTGCCAACTGGGGGGGAGGGGCAAGTGTCCTCCTAGCCAGCGTGGCCATGCAGTTTCCCTGCCAGACAGGTAAGCTTCTTCCTGGCTAACATAGCCATGCAGCCTGCTGGCCAGGGGGGGAAACATTCTCCCAGCCAGCACAGCCATGTGGCTTCCCAGCCAGGGGGGTAAGTGTCCCCCTCCCCAGCCAGCAGAGCCATGCAGCTTCCTGACCGGGTCAGCGCAGCCATGTGACTTCTCAGCCAGGCAGGCGAGCATCCTACCAGCCAGGCAGGCTAGCATCTTCCTGGCCAGTGTAGCATCTAAGATCCTCTTTGAAGCATTAGAATGAAGCAATAGACTGAGGGCTAAACTTCTATCCTTTCTGCATGAAAAAGAGCACATAATGATGGAAAGATTTAGCACATTTTCCCCTACATTTTGATGTAGTTCATGATTTATGTTCAAAATCCCAATCTAACAGTATAGTGAATTGAAACTTAGAGGAATAGATAATTCAGAAGCCATCTGTATCACATTCATGTTACTAAATATTTTTTGGAATTAATGTAAGATCCTGTTTTAGGATGATTCCAAAGTTAATGTCACACTTTTGTTTAAGCTAATTGACCCAGAGATAGATTCCATATGGTGACAACTTGAGATGCTGTAAAAAATTATGAACAAAGTATATGTTTCATTCCTGCATTGAAAAGGCCAGAGTCATTCATTATATTGGAAAGCTGAGTGAGATGTGCCACTGCTGAAACTTTAAAATGAAGAAAACATTAAAAGGGGAAAGAAAAGATGATGGGGGAAAAAGCAGGAAAAGATGTAAAAAAGGATTTAAATTGTTTTATTTATGCATACTTTCTTTTGTCAATTTTATTTCTGTACAAAGCATTCCGTCTTTAATGGACAGCTTGGGCATTCACTCAGTGCATTAGGCAAATATTCAAACAATGTGTTAACTTCCTGCTTTGGAATTAAACATATTTGGGTGACCTTGCACAAGTAGGATTGCCTAAACTAAATGTGTGCCAACATTCCTCAAACCTGAATATCTGGAAATGGCAAGCACAAATAGAGCCACCCAATGAGAAACCAAGAAGAGGGGAAAGCTGCAATGTCTCATTCTTGTTGACAGTAAGCTTCAGTATTTTAAAAATATTTTTTATTTAGTAGCTTGCCCTCCCCAGAATGAAAGAACAGAGTAGCAACAGGAGAAAGCACATCACTTTAAAGATGTGTACACAAATAATTTCATATTTCAAAAATGTAACATGTTTATGCATATATTGTTAGTCAATTTCTTCATAATAAAGTGCTAACTATAATCATTTTCTGTGCTGAAATAAAGAGAAAACTGTAACTGGCACAGCAATTTTTCAGGACCTATAAAAACTTTCTGAAAAATGGGAAATAGTAATTTAGAGACTTGTCTTTAGACTATGATTGAGAGCCATGCAGTGTCTAAAGAACACAAAATTGTAATCCTTATAATCCCTAAAAAAAAAAAAAAAGATAATATCATCTCTCATCTATGCTGATGATTTGGCACTTAATGCTTAGGGAACTAACTTTGAGGAGGTGGAAGAAAAACTTTCTCTGGCTCTTAAGAATATATCAGAATACTATAATAAAAATGGACTAAAACCTAACCCATCCGAAACTGATGCCTGTGTAGACCAGACTTAGACTCAATATTATCTGGGATGCAGTGAGATGACAAGTTACCTTGGCATTACACTGGACCAAACATTAACTTTTAAAAGACATTGTTGCAATTTGAAGTAAAAGATCTCCACCTGAAATAATCTGCCCCAAAAGCTGACTGGAACTTCTTGGGGTGCCCACCCCATTTCTCTACTAATGGCTGCTCTTACATTGTATTACTTGGTGGGAAAGTATGCCTGGCTTTTTTGGGGCAGGGCTGCGCACTCTACATTGGTGGATAGGATACTTACTGCTTAATGATACGTGCCACATCATTATTGGATATCTCTGTCCCACCCCACTTCACAAACTACATATTTTGGTGGGAATAGTTCCACCAGATGTTAGAAGAAGTGTGGCACAAAACATGGAATATAATAAGATGTCATCCGGCACACCCATTACTTGACCAAGTATCATCTGCAAAAAGATTGAAATCAAGAAATAGCTTTCAGATTGCACCAAGGACATTGTTAGTACACCTCAAACAGAATGATTTAAAAAATGGAAACTTCAAGTTAAACATCTTCATAATTGGATAAATCTTGCCTGGAGGTTTAGAGGAGGAGAGGATGGTTTGGAGATATTTAAATAGGTTGCACTCTGGTTTGGCTAGAACTAAAAACGACATGGAAAAACGAGGGTTTCTCCCAGAGTACAAGAATATTTACTGTGAATCTGGCACTATTCAAACAACTGCCCGTCTTTTATAGTGCCCCAAAAATACACGCAGAATGACTAGCTGCTCAGAAATACCCCTATCATCAACGTGGCCTGGCATTGGGCTAGAACTAAACAAATTTATGATTTTACTAAAGTTTTAAACTTTTTCAATTTGAATTAATAATTTTTCCTCTTTCTAATTCTTGCATTTCTGACACAAGATGAGAGCCTTAGATAATGCTAGACCTTTTCCTACTTTTGAGCAACTGTGCTAAAAGGTAAAGATTTTTCTTTCTTTTCTTTTCTTTTCCTTTCCTTTCTTCTCTTCTCTTCTATTTTCTATTTTAGCTATCTTACATGTTATACATTGTTTTCCACTCAATATTGATTCTTATAATAATAATAATAATAATATCAGAGTTGGAAGGGACCTTGGAGGTCTTCTAGTCCAACCCCTGCCCAGGCAGGAAACCCTACACCATTTCAGACAAATGACTATCCAGCATTTTCTTAAAAATTTCCAGTGTTGGAGCATTTACAACTTCTGCAGGCAAGTTGTTCCACTTATTAATTGTTCTAACTGTCAGGAAATTTCTCCTTAGTTCTAACTTGCTTCTCTCCTTGATTAGTTTCTACCCAATGCTTCTTGTTCTACCCTCAGGTGCAGTGGAGAATTGTTTGACTCCCTCTTCTTTGTGGCAGCCCCTGGGATATTGGAACACTGCTATCATGTCTCCCCTAGTCCTTCTTTTCATTAAACTAGGCATACCGAGTTTCTGCAACCGTTCTTCATATGTTTTAGCCTCCAGTCCCCTAATCATCTTTGTTTCTCTTCTCTGCACTCTTTCTAGAATCTCAACATCCATTTTACATCATGGCGACCAAAACTGAATGCAATATTCCAAGTGTGGCCTTACCAAGGCATTATAAAGTGGTATTAACACTTCTCGTGATCTTGATTCTATCCCTCTGTTTACGCAGCCCAGAACTGTGTTGGCTTTTTTGGCAGCTGCTGCACACTGCTGGCTCATATCTAAATGTATCCACTAGGACTCCAAGATCCCTCTCACAGTTACTACTATTGAGCAAGGTACCACATATACGGTACCTGTGCATTTTGGGTTTTTTTGGCCTAAATGTAGAACCTTACTTTTTTCACAGTTGAATTTCATTTTGTTAGATAGTGCCCAATGTTCTAGTCTGTCAAGATCTTTCTGTATCTTGAGCCTATCTTCTGGAGTGTTCGCTATTCCTGCCAGCTTGGTGTCATCTGCAAACTTGATGAGTTCTGCATCTATCCCCTTGTCCAAGTCATTGATGAAGATGTTGAAAAATACTGGGCCTAAAACCGAGCCTTGGGGTGCTCCACTGCATACTTCCCTCCATGTGGATCTAGTTCCATTGAGGACTATACGTTGAGTGCGGTTGGTCAGCCAGTTATGAATCCATCTGGTGGTGGTGCTGTCTAACCCACATTTTTCTACTTTATCTACTAGTAGGTTATGGTCTACTTTATCAAATGCTTTACTAATTATATCAACAGCATTCCTCTGGTCCACTAATTTTGTCACTTTGTCAAAGAATGCAATAAGATTAATCTGGCATGATCTGTTTTTGACAAACCCATGTTGGCTTTTGGTTATTACTTTGTTTGCTTCTAGGTGTTCAGTGATTCGTTGCTTGATTATCTTTTCCAGAATCTTCCCCGGTATTGAGGTTAGGGCTGTTAGGTCTGTAGTTTCCTGGATCTGTTTTTTTTTTCCCTTTTTTGAAGATGGGAACCAGATCAGCTCTTTCCAGTCCTCTGGCAGTTCCCCTGTGCTCCAGGATCTTTGAAAGATATAGTTCAGTGGTTCTGAGATTTTGTCTGCCAGTTCCTTCAGAACCCTGGGGTGTAATCCATCTGGTCCTGGTGATTTGAACTCGTCTAGGGTAGACAGGTGTTCACTTACCATTTTTTCCCTATTTTAACTTGTGTTCCTAATTTGTTTTTTGTGGTGCTGTTTTTGATAGGTTGGATTGTTTTTTCCTTTTGTGTAAAGTAAAAAATGAGTTAAGTAGATCTGCTTTCTCCATGTTGCTTATCACCTTCTTGCCACTTTCTCCTAGCAATGGGCCAATTGTTTCCTTGACTTTTTCTTGTTTTTAACATGTTGGAAGAAGATTTTTGTTATTTTTTACTTTTGTTGCTAGACTTTGTTCATTGTGAGCCTTAGCTTTCCTCACTTCATCTTTACAGGCTCAGGCTATTTGCTGATATTCTGCCTTAGTTATTTGCCCCCCTTTCCACTTTTTATACGTGTCCTTTTTGTCTTTCAATTTATCAGATAGTTCTTTATTTACCAGAAGGGTGTGAACTAAACACAAAAGGATGGGGTGGATGTCAGAAAGCTTGATGAAATTGCAGGTTTGCAGGAGGAAACAAAATATTTGCACATAGAAAGAAAACTCAGATTTGGGGGGAAAGTAGCTCAGTGAATACTGAACATGATTGATGAGAATGCTGATTGACTTTGGAGGTAATAAATTATTCCCAAAGCAGAATGAAATCTCTTTGGAAAGATCCATTTTTTCTCAAATCCTAAATATGTATATTTCACAAAGGATTTTTTTTTATAAATCCCACTTATATACTTAGGTCTGACAGGTATTTAAAAATATGAGTTTCACCAGCTGCAGTATTTTAAATGCAAACAGCCCACAGAAGCACAACCCAGTAAACATATGGTGAACTTTTGCATACACTAATGAAACATAAAAACAATGTGATGGTAGCATTGTGACCTTATTATTAGTATGCGCTGTCACCAAATTATTTGATGTATGGATTTTTCTTGTTTAGTCATAACTGGTGGGAAATCTAATTCTTAACAAAAAGATGTTGAAAATTTATTATTGTTTATTATTATTCAATTATTGTTCTATACCTTGATTTATTATTTTTAACTTGTATAATTCTGTATAGTTTTCAATTTTTAAAATGTGCATTATTTTAACTTTGGAAATGTGTATTTACTGTTACGCTGTACTTGGAGATTATAATGGGGAAACAGTATGTTATATATAAATAAACTGAGAAAGATAAACAAAAAAGACAGAGAGGGGATAGATGCAGCAAGATAACATGTTTAAAAATGTATATTGCTGTTGAGGATAAGAGCTGAGAGTTGCAGGAGCATTTAAAGGCATCAGGAATTGGCAGGAAAAGAGCAGCAAGAGAGTAGAATAGAATAGAATAGAATAGAATAGAATAGAATAGAATAGAATAGAATAGAATAGAATAGAATTCTTTATTGGCCAAGTGTGATTGGATACACAAGGAATTTGTCTTGGTGCATACGCTCTCAGTGTACATAAAAGAAAAGATACATTCATCAAGAATCATAAGGTACAACACTTAATGATAATCATAGGGAAACAGTCAATATAAATCTTAAGGATACCAGTAACAAGGTTACAGTCATACAGTCATAAGTGGGAGGAGATGGATGATAGGAACGATGAAAAGATTAATAGTAATGCAGATTTAGTAACTAGTTTGACAGTGTTGAAGGAATTATTTGTTTAGCAGAGTGATGACATTGGGGGGGAAAACTGTTCTTGGGTCTAGTTGTTCTGGTGTGCAGTGCTCTATACCGTCGTTTTGAGGGTAGGCGTTGAAACAGTTTATGCCTGTAAATATTTTCACAGCCCACTTTTTGACTTGTGCAGTATACAGGTCCTCAGTGGAAAGCAGGTTGGTAGTAATTGTTTTTTCTGCAGTTCTAATTATCCTCTGAAGTCTGTGGTTTGGTGAACTAAACCAGACAGTTATAGAGGTGCAGATGACAGACTCAATAATTTCTCTGTAGAACTGTATCAACAGCTCCTTGGGCAGTTTGCGCTTTCTGAGTTGGCGTAGAAAGAACATTCTTTGTTATGCTTTTTTGATGACTTTTTTGATGTTGGATATCCATTTTAGGTCATGAGATATGGTAGAATCTAGAAATTTTAAGGTCTCTACTTTTGATACTGTGTATCACAGTGTATAGTATTGTAAAAGGTGGTAGTATGGGAAGGTTTCTCCTAAAGTCCACTACCACTTCTACAGTTTTGAGTGTGTTCAGTTCCACACCATGAGGCTAGTTGTTCAACCTCCCATCTGTACACAGATTCATCATTATCTCGAATGAGATCGATCACTGTTGTGTCATCTGCGAACTTCAGTAATTTAACAGATGGATCGTTTGAGATGCAGTCATTGGTATATAGAGAAAAGAGAATGGGGAGAGCACACAGCCTTGAGGGGGCCCTGTGCTAATTGTACAGGTATCTGATGTGATTCTGCTTAGCTTCATCTGCTGCTTCCTGTTTGTTAGGAAGCTTATGATCCACTTACAAGTCTGTTCAGGTACTTATACTTGGTTTAGCTTAGTTAGAAGAGTGTCTGGAATGATGGTATTGAATGCTGAACTAAAGTCTACAAAGAGGACCCTTGTGTAGGTCTTTGGAAATTCAAAATATTCCTTGAATCAATTTTTATTGGGTTTTCCACCCCCTTACACACACCCACATATTTTATGAACAGAAAATTGGCCATATCATATCTTATACAACTTAACATATCCAACTACATTTTACTTAGTTACAATTTCTGCCAAAATGTTCTTTTCCATATTTTTAATCATATCTTGATATTTCTATGCTTATTTATGTAAGCCACATCTTCTTTCACCCTCAAGTTCTAATTTCTTCATTTTTACTAATATATATTCTCTTTCATTATTTTTTAAATAATTCAGTTTTTATCCTGATATATTCAAACATGTTTGGGGTTGCCTTTCTTCCATTTCATCTTTTTCGTTTTACAGCAATCTTTCTTCTCTTTCTCATTCGTCTCCCTCCCTTCTTTTATCCTTCCTACTTTCTTCTCTCCTCTCCTAGGCCTTTTCTTTTCCCCCTCCTCCTTTTCCCCTTCCTTTTTCCCCCTCCTCCTTTCTTCCTCCCTAATCTTCTCTCCTACTCTTATTTCTCCTCCCTTTCTTCCTCTCCTCTTCCCTTTCTTCTTTTCCTCTCTCTCCTTCTCCCTTTCTTCCACTTCTCTCCTCCTTCTTATCTCTCTCTATTGTTGTATTCATTTTCAATTCAATATTTTTCACCATAGTGTCCAGACAGCCCCAGTTTTTTTCATTTATTGAGTATATTTCTCAGAATTCAACTCATATATTTTTAATTATTAACATTGTCTTTCAACTTATTCCATTTTTACTTTATAGCCTTTTAGTTAATTCAACCTTCCACCTCTTATTTTCTTTAAATTCTTATTCCCAGTTCAGTAGTTATTTTTCTCTTTCATTAACATACATTCTTTACTAACATTTCAATTTTGTTCAATTTTATATCTCACTTTCAATTATTTTCATCTATAAACCATTCTACCTTTCACATTTCATCTGCTGGTCTATTTTTCTTAAACAGTATACTTCTTCCTTTTTTGCTTCTTTTCAGTTTTATATCTTAGTTTCAGTTAGTTTCTTTGTTCTTTTTAATATTTAAAACATATTTCTTTACCATCCACTATAATTCTCTCCAATACCTGCATCCTCAGACAACAAAACATATAACCCATTTTATCTTTCACATTTCACCTACTTCTCCATTTTACATTAAACAGTATATTTCTTCTTTTTTGCTTCTTACATACACTTCATTTCATCCTTACTTGCTTCTCTTTTATAATGATCTACATATTTCTTCTAATTTACTTCTTACGTACAGTTTCTACTACTATCCTTCCCTTAAATCAAGCTAGTTATATTTTAATTTCCTTTCTGTTATCCATTCTTCCCCTTTTAACCATTTTCCATGCTGTACCACCGTGATGCTGGCCATGCCCCCCTGGAAATTCAAAATATTGTAGGATGCATTGTAGAGCCATATTAACAGCTTCATCTGTTGATTGCAGGGGGTCTAACAGCGGATCCGTGAAGGTTTTCAAATGGGACAGCACTAGCCCTTCCAAGGTTTTCATAACTACAGATGTTAGAGCAACTGGTCTTTAGTCATTCAGTTCCTTGATGGTGGGCTTCTTTGGCACTGGGATGATAGTAGAGCATTTGAAGCAAGAAAGAACATGGCACAACTCTAGTGCTTTATTGAAGATACGGGTGAAGATGGGGGCCAATTGGTCAGCACAGACTTTAAGCAAGAAGAAGTTATCTTGTCTGGGGCTGGAGCATTTCTGGCTTTTGTCTGTGAAATAGGTCTTGCACTTCCTTTTCTGTGATCACTAGGGGTTGTGAACCCAATGGGATGGGCTCAGTTGTAGGAGTTTTGGCTATTGTTGGTGTTTCTGAGATGGGATCAGTTGTAGGAGGATTGGTTGTTGTTGGTGTGTCTGAATGGGGGTTGTGGTGATAGGTGGCGTAGTTTCCTTTCAAACCTGCAGTAAAACACTTTCAGGTCATCTGCCAGTTGTTGATTTCCTTCAGCCTGGGAAGGACATTTGCCATAACCGGTGATATTTTTAAGAGTTTTCCACATGTTTGCTGATTCATTTGCTGAGAACTGATTCTTTAGCTTTTCAGAGTAGCTTCTTTTTGCTGCTCTGATCTCCTTTGTTAATACATTTCTGGCCTGATTATACAGAATTTTATCACCTTTTCTGTAGGCTTCCTCTTTGGAATGACGTAGCTGCTTAAGTTTAGCTGAGAACCAAGGTTTGTTGTTACTGTATATTCACAAGTTCCTGGTCAGTACATATAGATATTCACAGAAGCTGACATATGTTGTTACAGTATCTGTGAGTTCATCTAAGTCTGCAGAGGTACTTTAGAAAACATTCCAATCAGTGCAGTCTAGGCAGGCCTGTAGCTTTAACTTTGCCTGTTCAGTCCAGGTTTTCACTGATTTAATTGTTGGTTTTGTGGTTTTAAGTCTTTGCCTGTAAGCAGGTACAAGGTGAATCATGCAATGATCAAAATGTCCCACAGCTGCTCATGGTAAGGACTGATAAGCATCTTTTAGTGTTGTGTAGCAATGGGCTAAAGTATTCTTGCCTCTAGTGGGACAATTGACATGCTGAAAGTATTTTGGTAGCTCTTTCCTTAAGTTTGTTTTATGTAGATCTCCCATAATAAAATTCTATAATGGCTAGTGAATCGGGGTATTTGGCTTCAGACACCATAATCCGGTCAACTAGAGTTCATAATGCCTTGTTTACACAGACTTGGGAAGGGGACATAAGCAGCAATTAGTAGAAATGAGGAGAACTCGCATGGACAGTAGAATGGTTTACAGTTGATAAGTAAAGACTCTAAGAATTTATATATTATAGTTATATCCTGAGACCAGCTGTTGTTGATATATAAGCATAAGCCTCCTCCCTTCTTTTTACCTGATGATTCTGCAATTTTGTCTGCTCTATGTATCTGAAATCCTGAAATTTGCATGCTGTTGTCATCAGTATCATCATGTAACCAGGTTTCCCCTAAAGCATAGGGCAGCTGCACTCTGAAAAACAGAGTCGCAACTGTGTAATAGGAGTATTTCATCCATCTTGTTAGCAAATGAATGTAAATTTGTCAGGAAAATTGAAGGCAGAACAGTTCTATTTCCTCTATTCCTTAGCTTGTTTAAAATTCCCACCCTTTTACCTCATCTCCATTTCCTCCATTTGGTTTTCTTGGTAAACCATAACTCTGGGGAAATTGCTTCTTCCTGTGTTAGAATCTCCTCCGTGTTTGTAAAGACTGGGGTGGGGGGTGAGATCACAGAAAGCTGTTCCTTAAAGAAACATTGCATTTCACCAAGGCAGCCTTTGGCGGTGCCATCTTGAATCAATAAACTGAAACATTTAATAAAATAGACCAACTCCATGCAAATAACTATCCATCAGCAACACTCACACATACAGGACATTCAGAATTACCTGAGTACTACAACCTTTGCTCAGATATTCTTCTCCAGTGAGTCTATAATAGACTTTTTCAGATGTCAATACTACTGCATAGATGAGGGGCAAATTCATTATCATTGTTTTTCTGGTCTACCTTACTAATGATGATTGTACTATCGCCAGGATGTATATATTTCTATTGAAAATGAATATGCAAGATGAATGTGTTGGACTGTATGACTAAGTGGGCAAAAAATGGAGGAGAATGACTTGGTGGAGTAGAGGATTGAAATTCACTTTGAATTATAATTTGAAAGAAAAATTTTATAAGATGATGGGTGAGATCATCCAACACTATGAAATATCATCAGTATGCTGATAACATGCAACTTTAAATATCCATCTCTGATGATCCAAGCAATGCTATTCTCTTTCAGTGCCTGGAGGTTATAAGGTTCTGGATGGGAGACAACAGGCTTCAACTGAACCCAGGCAAGATGGAGAGTGTGGGCATGCAAGGGACCTCTGGATCCAATTGTTTATCATGATTAATTCTGGATGAGGTTGCACTAGACAGATCCAATGTGCAATTTGGAAATCCTCCTGGACTCACAACTCCTGCTCAAATAACAGGTGGAAATCATGGTTAGGAGCAGAGGTGGGCTTCAGCAGGTTCTGACCAGTTCTGGAGAACCAGTACTGGAAATTTTGAGTAGTTTGGAGAACCGGTAGTAAAAATTCTGACTAGCCTGGGCCCCATCTATTCTCTGCCTCCCAAGTCCCAGCTGATCTGGAAGAAATGGGGATTTTGCAGTAACCTTCCCCTGGAGTGGGGTGGGAATGGAGATTTTACAGTTCCCTTCCCCTGCCATGCCCACCAAGCCACACCACACCCACCAAGCCACAGCCACAGAACTGGTAGTAAAAAAAAAATTTGAAACCCACCACTGGTTAGGAGGGCCTTTGTGTGACTGTTGTGCACCAGTTGTACCTACCTGAATACTAAGGCCTTGTCTATGGTCATTCATGCTTTACTCATCTCTTGGCTAGATTACTGCATTAGGCTACTATTGAAGGGTATTTGGAAGCTGTACCTGTTACAGAATGCAATGACATGTATAATCCTGGGAGCTCCTTGAGCTGGACACTTAACACTACTACTGCACAAACTTTAGTAGGGTTTTTGAGTAACTGTTTCTCCCCAGTGGGACAAGCCTGCCCCACTTGTGCCAGTAAAAGTCCTGCTATGGATCCTGTCTGCTAAGGAATTAAAGCAGGCAAGGTCAGGAAGAGCATTTTCTGCTAGGGCCTAATCTCTGTGGAACATTCTACCACTGGAGGTTAGACATGCCATTTCCTTTGGGCCCTCTGGAAGAGTATTAAAACCTGACTTAGCCAGTTGGCCCTGAAGGGGAACTCACAGGTGGAGATGGTTGAAGGGGTAAAATGATCTCATCCCTGTTGCATAATCTCTTAGTTTTGGCTTTAGTACAATTTTTAGTAATACTTTAATCTGTATGAAATTTTGATGTTTTAAAATTTTAATTATATTTTACTTTTTATAACATGTATAATCACAAAACAAATTTGTAAGTTGTTCAATAAATAATGCAACTTGCCCTAAAAATCATTCAGATCTGTGCAGTATCAATGTAAGAAGAAAATATCTAATGTCTTACTGGAGACATGTACTTACTCCATGTACTCCATGTACTTACTACAAATCCTTGATTGTTCAGAAACAAATAAAAGTCATCCTTAAAAACAGACATAGGATCAGTTATAGGGTCCAACTATTCCTGGACCTTGCAACAGGACATAGGGTGATTTTCTGGTTTAAAGACTTGTGATATTCCCACAGCTATGTACAAAATCTATTTTTCTTCATTTGCTCATCTCTCAAATCAATGTTTCTGACCTTCCAGGTCATGTTCCCATTATATTAGCTGAAATGAACTCATTGATCTCATGATGGAATGCTGACAAGTCTCAGGACCTAAGTCTAAATGAGTCAAACTTTGGATGTTGATATTTCATTATCCTTCCCCACCCGAACTCCTGAAAGCTTAAATTAATAAACAGTCCAAGATTCATATCATCAGTATAAATAACATATGATAATATTTCTTCTTTTGACATTAAAGTTAGGACAGGAAAGGGAGGAAGAGAGAAACATCTACTTTCAGTACTGTTTTAAACATTTGAAGATCATTTTGATTCATTTATTTTGATTTATTTATTTATTTTATTTCATCAAGCATGAATTAGATAACAGATATAAGTACAAATAGATTATGAATACATGAAATGGATATGAATAAAAGGGGACATTAGGACAGGGACGGTAGGCATGTTGCTGCACTTATGCACAGTACCAAGTGATAAATTTTAAACCTAATTTAAATTTCCTCTAGTGATAAGGCTTTGTAATTATTTACCTCTAACACTATTCAATCAACTGTGAGATTTTTGGAGCTGCAGTATTATCTTAAATTTGCTTTTTCTATATTTTGGTTGAATTTTTTAATCCTCCAGCATCCATTGTACAAAACTGGTAGTCTCTGCTGTTGTTCTGTACAGATGAAGTTGTGTTCCTGTCTTTAATTAAGATGAATGTGCATTTCTTGCACTGAGATGATTATGGTGGATCTCAAGGAGGTGGTGCAAAACAGAAGGGCATGGAGAGTGCTGATCCATAGAGTGGCTGAGGGTCAGACAAAACTGAATGGCTGAAAACGTTGATACATTTATTGATTACTATTCAGATACGTTCCTTGTGGCCAACCTTAAGAAATACAAGATAATGTTTTTTTCTCCCAAAAGCTAATGCTTTTCCTAAAATCAAATGCAACTTGAAAGATTAAATCCTTACATATTTTTATTGTGTGTATGTATATATGTATATGTATATGTATATGTGTGTGTGTATATAATTTTATGAAGGATTTTAATAGTAGGACTAGTACTATAGTAAAATCTAATGCAAACTAAAAGAAAGAAATAAGGATTCAAAGAAGTAAAGGTGCAAAGGAAAAAGCAGAAAAGAAAAAGAAAAGAACTAAAGAAATAGAAAAGAAATAAAAAAGTGACTTCCAATCTTCATCACAAATATGGAGAATTTTTATAACTCTTTTTCCCATTTTAGTTTACAATTTATGGTTTCTATATCCCATATCCCTTCTCATATTTATAGATAAATCCATAAAGCACCATCTTTTCAGTGCCAATATCAACAGAAAGTGCACAAGGGTTACCAGAAATGACATATCTTTTCTTAACTTTAATCAAACAAAGCAATGTTACATTTCTTCTATTCTACTTTTAACAGTATTAACCTATAATCTATTCAAATAATGTGGTAGCATTTTATTTCTTTTGATTTTTTTATGTTTCTCCTCATACAAGATTAATAAGCCTCTCAGACAAATCCAATATAAAAACATTTCCTAGCTCACTCCCTCGAGTTATTATTTGCATTTCCCTTTTGATTTTTAAAATATATCTGACTTATTTTGTATATCTAATGAGAAATCCTTTTCCATGTCATTCTCATAGGTTGTCATTTGTAGATCTAATTTCTACCATCTGCCATCTCTCTCTTGTCTTAAAACTTGTTCCTCATTTACCATTTCTTCTATAATGTATTTTTGACATAATTTAACTATAGAAGCAAACATTGCTATTGACATTAATTCCATTTTTCAAAAGTTTTCTTCAGTATTTTCTATGTCACAATCTTTTGCATCATTTTACAAATCCCAGTTAATTAACTATTAGAGAGGTTTGTGCATTTTTCTTCTTTAGCTATAATCATTAGTTTCCTCTAATATCCAATTTTTAAAATTACTTATCCTTACTTGTTCTTGAAAAAGTCCAACCAAATCTATTTTCCACCAGAAAGTGTCTTAATAATTGACTTCTGGTTGATGTTGCAGCAGGAACAGCTGGAAAATAGCAGAGCTCTGATGGGCTCCATGAAATGCATCTGGCAACTGCTTGCCGGGAGACCCTATGGGATCAAGCTGCCCTGGAAGAGTGGTGAAGAAAGGAGAGGCACTTCGTTGATCACGAGGAAACCGCAATTTCCCCATTGATCCGAAGAAAGTTCTCCCAAATGGCAGCAGGGACAACAGCCATTTGGTCAATCACAAGCTGGAGCAATTGGGACACTAAGATCTTGTGCTAGAGCAGTGCGTGGACAGAGCAGTGAAATTGGGTGAGATAACTTCCAACTTTTACCCTAAAGATTTAACCCAAGTTAAAACTTACAAAAAACAATCTCCAAATAGTAAGAAAGCAGCAATTGGATTTATGGAGAAGGATTAAAGACTCAGATGCAAGTCTTAAATTAAATTAAAGAGAAAGACTAACGATTAAAGACTCAGATGCAAAAGAAATATTTAAAGGATGTTTTAAAACACAGAAAGCCTGGAAAAAGTCAAACAACATTGTGAAAAGTGATTATTGGGAGAAATTGCTTTTCTAAATTCTATCTTTAACCCCCCTGAATGGTTGACAGTCAGCTGTTTTGACTTTTACAC
The DNA here is from genome assembly GCF_028640845.1 of Ahaetulla prasina. NCBI lineage: Eukaryota > Metazoa > Chordata > Lepidosauria > Squamata > Colubridae > Ahaetulla > Ahaetulla prasina. Next base: position 68,571,849 of record NC_080542.1, read on the forward strand.
TCTGTTGAATGCTGGAATTGGGAGTAGGGGACCCATCTAATGAAGGAAGATTACTGCAATGTGGCAAATTTGAGTGAAAGTGATGAAAGGAGAGAAAGGAAACAATACCTGGAAGGTTATTTGACCTTGACTTTATTTTAGTAGGTGATTTGGAGGCTTGGAAATATCTACTGAGCTGTTTGAAGATTTTTAAAGCAAACTGAACTATAAATACCAAAACTTTATTGAACTATTCATTGAAAGGTGGATTTGAAAGATTTGGGGAAACCTGGTGAGCCAAGCTGGATTTGATTTTCTAACATCATTTGATAGATTATCCTGCGAGGCAAAAGAAGAAAAGCGATAGAAAGGGAAAAAGAAAAAAGAGAAAAAGAAGAAAAGACAAATAAGACTTTAAAATTTGGACAACTGGGATGGTATAAACTGGAAACTATGAAGATTGTAAAGTATAAATTTATACCTTTTAAGGATTAGAAAGCTAGGAGACTTGTAGGAATAGTTCTGTGGTGATAAATTTTATTAATAATTGACTTTTTGGGAGTTTTTAGATATTGGGATACTGGAATATTAGAGATACATTGAGTAATTTTTTATATATTAATTTGGTACAAAATGACTCAGCAGGAGACAATAAAGTTCTACGAAGAAATATTAGTGATGGTTCAAAGTTTTTATGAAAATGTGACAAAGAATCATAAGGAGATGATGGGATTGTCCAAAGATAAAGAAATGAGTGTAGAAGACCCTTAACAAATGGTGGGAAAAGATGAACATAATATTCAGAAGACAAATGAGAAATCAGAAGGAGTGGTGGAGGAGACAAATCAAAATAAGCTACAAGAAAGCAAAAACATTGAAAAGACAATAACAATAAAGACTAAGAATCATATAAATAATTTCTTAAGAACTTACAATAGCACAGAAGAAAAAAGAAAGACTTCCCAAAAATAAAAAAGGGTTATGGATGGGCATCCAAATGATGCAACAGAAGGAGATAAGGGGTAAGGGAGGGGAAACATTTAGTCTATGTAAAAATATTAGAAATATAGGATCCCAAGAGAGAAATATAAAAAAACTCACCAAAAAGTCAGTAAATGAGGAAATTCTAAAAATGCTGAGAGATGACAGATAGAGACATAATATCTTGTAATTTTTTTCAAGTTTTTTTTTTTTTTTTTTTTTTTACAAACATATCAATGCATGAACAGTGTGGCACCTCGTTATCATGCATTCTAATAAAAAAGAACTAGTAAAATTAATCATAATTACTACATTCAATCAACTTATATATTTCTAATAATAATAATACACATCTATTTTAAGTTACAGTCTATCATTATTCAATTATTCCATATTTTCTCTTGTTATTGCTTTTATTTTATTATATAAAAGTGTATTCCCCCTTTCTTATTCCCCCTTTCTTATTTCTATCTCTTATTCTAACTTTTAATCATATCACCCTTTATTTTAAAAAAATCTTTCTATCCTACCTAACTTCTAGTCATATCACCTACCTAAAAAGAAAAGAAAAAAAAAGAAGAAAAGCAAATCAGAACAATAAAAAAGAGAAATCATCTATCCATCATTTCTTGCCATTTCAATACTTTAATTGCTATGTTTCTTTTGACTTGCCTCCCATATTCCTGTCTTGGATCTACTTCTTAGCTGTTCATGTTTTTCACACCTCTACCCTCTTCCACTACCTAGTTTCCAAAATTTCTGCCCTGGCCCCTATCTCCCTTTCAAAAGTATCTTCCTGTAGATCCAATTCTCTTTTCAACTCTCTTAATATATTTTCCCCCGATTTAATTAATCAGTCACTATTATTTTCATATAACATATTGTAATATTGTGATTGTATTACAAACTAATAGAAACAAATAGAAAGTATAAACTGGGAAAATAGTAACACATATACAGATATATAATAGAATAAGTTATAACCACAAATATACTAAGATTAGGAGGTGGAAGATTATGATTAGGCATATCTAAATCTACTATTATGATTAACAGTGTGCAAAAATATATTAAGGACTACAAATTCAGGGGACTTAGAGATATAATCCTGGGACCAATTAAATTTTATTAATAATTGGTTTTATTGGTGTTTATAGAAAACTAAGTATTGGAAATATGGTGGAACTTGAGTAATACTTAAAATATTAAAATATTGGTGATTTAACAGGGGTCAACAAACACATTGTATGAAGAAGTGTAATTGATGTTTAAATATATGTTTGGAGAAAGTGATAAAGAATCATAAAGAGAGAATAATACTGTTTAAAAATAAAGAGGTAAATACGGAAGAGCCTCAACAAGTGGGGGGGGGAGTACAAATTGAGAAAATAATATTATACACATTGATAAATAAAAGACTATATTATAATTATGAGCATATTAAGGTTAGAAGTTGGAAGATAAAAACTATGGATATGTAATTGTATTATTATTGTTAGCATTGTGTAAAAAAATGTATTGACTCAGTCATTACACTGTCCACAAAATATGCTGGTTGTTAAAGGAAAACTACAAATAAAACATATACAAAAAAAGAAAGTGTCTTAATAATTTATTCCTTTATAATTTACCTGAATACTTAAGCTATCTAAGATCAAAGTCTTATATAGCCTTTTGCTATTTATTTCATTCAAAAAAACCCTCTTATGTTCAACATTAAAACTTTCTTTTATTAAGTTTAAAAGCAAACTCAGTGTTTTCAGGCTTGTTGATCTAAAGCAGAGGTATCAAACTCAAGGGCCATGGGTCAGATTCAGGCTGCAATGTGGTCAGATCCGGCCTGCAGGGCCTTCTTGGTCTACCCAATGCGAAGAAGAAACATGCTAGCAGTTTGGGGAGTGGCGTCAACACCCACCCAGTTGGCCAGACACACACACTCAGTCAGCCATGCCCGCCTGGCCCCCCAAGGTCAGCCACATCCCTGATGCAGCAGCCCTCAATGAAATTGAATTTGACACCCCTGACTGAAAGGACTCTAACAGATTAAAAGTAGTTAACAAGCAATTTAAAATATGATTAGAAAAGAAAGTTTGCAGAGTTAGTATTTTTTAAAAGGTGCCAACCTTGGTTGCGAGCAAAGTGATTATTCCTGTTGTTTTGCAGTGCTCAAAAAGCCATTTGGAGCCACTGTCTTGATGTCTCCTCACACAGTGCAACTGCTCAGAACACATGTGGGTATACTCCCATCATCTCCTTGTCTGGAGAGTATTCAGCCAGTCTACTACTGAATCTTTAGTCTTTGCCACAGTCATCAATTTTGCTTTTCATGAAGCCATCTTCAATACATCATGTATTTCTCCAGAAGTCCAGTCCTTAGCTATTATTTCAATTGTTAACTTAAGTATTTCTATACTTTATACCTCAATCTGCCATCACTTGGGCCAAGTTTTCCTTTTGTTGAGCCTTCAAATATTGACTGAAAGTTTGCAATGGCAAACCTCTTCTGAATTTCTTTATTTCCCCACAGTTTAGCTATGTTAGGTTTCTCATGTCACAAAAGCCTTGGGATATTTTATATGAGCCTCCAGATGCCTCTAGCATCATGACAGTTTTATTACCCTTTCTCCTGTTGCCTACTTTTTAGACTTATTTCATTTTGGGAAGATCCAGTTTCTCTTTTAATATTTACTAATCTTTTTAAATTCTATTATAGTAAGACCTATTGATAAAGGAATTCCTATCAATGTGCATATACTTTTAACAGATCTATGCCTATGTAATAAAACATATCAGTCCTCGGGTGCTGCTGGAACCATGTGAAATATTGGAAAGAAGGATCAAGATAATTATCTCGAGGCCCTGAAATGGCAATGAGAAAAGAAAGTAGTATAAGGACATTTCCTGTTTTAAGTATGATCTGTCTAAACAAAAGTGTTCCTAAACTTTGGTTTATCTTTGACCCTGACTTCTGGCTTACCAATGGCAACTGGTTCTTGGTTCCAGCTTAGATCAAGACACAGCGTGGGGTCAATTCACGAAAGTATACAAATCGCAGAACATGGAGACCTTTAATACCCTTTCAGTTTTGTCCTAGATTATATCAGCAACCAAAACAGGAATGAAGTATTCCCTGTGAGCCTTCCCTGTCTACATCTGCAGTTTCTGGAACACTGTCTTCAAGATAAGCAAACACCCGGCAGAATCTATCCTTAATTGCACCAAAGCAATATAAAACCAGAATTGTTCGTATCTACAAATAGTGATATTTGAACAATTGTTTTGGTAATTAATAAATCTATAAAATAATTGATATTATAGACTTGGAAATTTTGCCATTATTCATAGGTTCATTCATTTAAATTTACTCTCACTGCATCCATCATCCCAAATTACCAAATAATCAAAGCTCAATATGAAAAATATTTATAAAGATTCTCAGTCATCCAGGTCATTCAGGTTGTCCCAAGGTGCTTTTTTCAAGAGACAACCTACTTTCTGTTTTTTCTTTGAAGACGTTTCGCTTCTCATCCAAGAAGCTTCTTCAGCTCTGGCTGGATGGTGGGGAATGGAAGGATTTATACTCCTTGCAGACAGCTGATCATAGCATGCCACAACACAGGAGAACAAACCCATCAGGACTAGATTCAGCAATCCATCTGCATTTAAAAGATAAAGGCCACTATTTTGAAGACAGCAAATCCACATTTTGGACAGAGAGGATTGCTGGTTTGAAAAAGAGGTCAAAGAGGCCATCTATGTCAAAATTGAACAGGCCCTCTCTCAACAGAGGGGGAGGGACAATGGTGGGATTCAAATTTTTTAACAACTGGTTCTGTAATGTGGTTTATCTGGGGGCTTGGCTTAGTCATCATGTGACCAGCTGGTCATATGACCAGGTAAGCATGGCTAGCTGGTCATGTGACTGGGTGGGCATGGCTATGTGTATAGGGAGTACTCAGAGGGCTGAAAAAAGTCATTTCTGACTGGTCCTCACACTTTTGACCGGTCCTCGCACTTATGATCATTCTCACATTTATACCTATTGCAGCATTCTTAACAACCATGTCACTCACTTCACAACTGCTTCTCTTCACCACAGTGACAATATAGGATACAAAACGTAAAATGTGATGACAGTCATAAGTGCGAGGACCAGTCAAAAATAACTTTTTCAGCCCTTTGAGTAGTCCCTATGTACATAGGGACTACCCAGAGGGCTGAAAAAAGTGATTTATGACAGGTCCTAGCACTTTTGACTGGTCCTCGCACTTATGACCAGTCATCATTTATGCCCATTGCAGCAGTCTTAACAACTGTTTCATTCATTTCATTCATTTCATAACTGCGGTGCTTCATATGACCGGTGGCCAGGTGGTCATGTGACATCGTTTCTTTGCCCTAATGACAGTTTGCTGCAACAGTTATAAGTGTGAAAAACAGTCATAAGTCACTTTTTTCAGTGCCATTGTAACTGTTGTAAGTCAAGGATTACCTGTACAAAAATACAAAATGCTTCTTTACTTGCAAAAAACTGCCCTAAATACTAAAAATTAGATTAGAAATACCTGTAAACTGGAATTACAAATCAGGGAGGGTGCCTGAGCACCTTGAAGAATTAAAATAGCTAAAATGCAATGATAACTATCAGCAGCCAACTCTTGCTCATAAAGTGAAACTCTTTAGCTGAGAGGTCATTTAAGCTCTCCAAAATGAAGCAAAGGAGCAACAGAGTATCTGTTGCTTGTTAAACCAATTACCAGAACAAATAGGCACAGGAATTAGTCAGATTTCCGAAGCTGCTTCTTTTTATGAATAGATATTAACATTTTTCTTTCCAAACAAAGCTGAATAGGGAAATTTATCTCATCACTAAACACAGGATTAAACACCACCAAGCACAGAATTAAACTTCATCAAAAACCAGTTTTAGACCAAAAATCAGAAAGGGTATGTAATACGTTTGAATGTCAATCTTTCTAGCTAGCCAATAAGCCTTGCTGAATGTCACTCATCTTGGTTCCTTGTCATTAAAAGCTTCTGCTTCGTTATTCAATTATTTCTTCAAAGTGCTGATCATTGCATCCTGGCTGGAAGAACTCCAGTGGGAGTATTTCCTCCCAACAACAGTGTAAAAAGCTTAAAACAACCCTTCCCCTTTAAGAAAGTCAGGCAAAAAAAAAAAACCTCTGAGAAGCTTCGGAAGTGACAGTAAGTCTAGGCGTACTGCCAAAAATATAATAAGGGTTAGCGGAGAGGCAGTTTCTGTAAGCAGGGCAATAAAGATTAGGCTAGGAAATAACACCAGAATGTTGTCATTCCTTACAGGATTAACCCTGTAAAGTGGAAAAAAACAAAAGAAGATTTCTTCTAACAACCGGTTCTCTGAACTGCTTAACTACTTAACAACCAGTTATACCGAACTGATGTGAACCGGTAGAACCCCACCACTGGGGAGGATACAACATCATTTATCTCCAGTCTACAACAAACTCCTTTCAACAGTTCCGAGAAGGCTCCATACCCATTTCCACTACTCAGGTGACCTTGAGGACACAGATAAACCTCCAAGTGGCCTCAATGACTCTCTAAAAGGATGCAAATGACCAGTTGTCTACAAGGACTATAAATCCTTCGATTCCCCACCATTCAATCAGAGGTGAAGAAGCTCCTGGATAAGAAGTGAAATATCTTCAAAGAAAAACCAGAAAGTCTACTTGTCTCTTGAAAAAATAGCATCTTTGAGACTCAGTGTGAAAACAATTTCTAATAATCTTGGTTTTACTACAGAAATGTCTATAAAAGATATCATCCCAATTTATAGTTGCAGGAAAAGTGCAACTATTCCAGATTTTTCAGATAGATCTTTCATCTTTACCTGCTTTGAGATGCTCTTAAGTGCAAATGGTTGGCACTGAATGTGAAAAAAAATGTGTATCCCCCCACTTAATTATTCCTTTCTATAGTTTGGTTGCTTGCAATCTGCTCACCTGAGAATTGTACAACAGCAAGGTATTATGGCTTGCCAGACATTGACATGAAAAATATACCAAAACTTTCAGTTTTTGTCATTCCAAGCAAACAGCATGTTTTGAAAAGATCATTGATGTTTTGCAGTTCTGGTACACTCTGCTGATGGACTGGTGGTTTGTTTTTGTTTTTTTGTAAGAAAAATAAAACAATCCAATAAAGATTAAGCAAATTGTTACAAACTGTATAAGAATTTTAAGGTAATTAAAACATTTGAAAGATAATTTATATGATCAGTAATATTGTTTGATCAATTATTTGCCATCAAACCAATATTGGCTCTTAGCAACTATATAGATACATTTCATCCATGATGATCTATCTATAACCTGCTATTAAAATCTTCTTATGGTGTAACCATTAGCACTGTAACTGAGTCCATCCAACTCAGGTTGATTGATGGTCGACCTCTTATTCTTTTTCCTTTTACCTTTTCTAACAATAGAACTTTATCCAAATAAAGGTTTTAGACAATATATCCAATATTGTTTGAGTATGGTCATTTGTGCTTCAAGGATTGATTTGCTTGATGATCCATTTTCTAAATTCTCTCTCTCTCTCTTTCTCTCTCTCTCTGTTTGGTATTTTCATGAATCTTTCCCAATATCAAAATTCAAAAACATTAATATTTTTTCTATATCGGTTCTTTCAAGTCCAATTTTTCCTTCATAGAATGAAATAGGGGACGTCATTGTTTGCACTATTAAGATCTTAATAATTAATATAAGCATTTATTTCACATGGAAAATCTCTATATGAACAGAATGATATCAGCATAGCAGTGAACAAAGAAAAACACTGATCTTTCAATAATTAGATTTTCCCCTAGTAATAATATAAAGCTAATAATAAGAAATTTTTGAAGCCAGATGCTTTAAAAAATAAGCTTCTCTTCATGGAATTTTTTTTTATTTTAACCAGAAAACTATAATAATCCATCTGGAGACCTCTTTAGATGTGCTTTTAATATGTCCTCAAATATATATGGAAAAATAATCTGTCTATGTAAAATAGAGTTAGTTAAATTTTGTCATACAGATTTGAGGAGATTTTGTAGTACAATAAAAACAAATTAAGGAGATGCAAATCAAATTTATTAAGATAATAGACTAGCATAAAAACGGTCCAATTAGACTATAATGGTGGAATCAGTTTGAGGGATTTGACAGGATATTTTTTTTCATGCTTTTCTGACACATACAAAAGACCAAAATGTAACATAACTGAATTGATGTTCTGATTTTGCTCTTCTAAGTTTATCAAAACTTCAATTTCAGCAGCAGAATCAGTAGCAAAAAAACCTGCTCATGGTTTTAGTTTTCATTCTAAAACATCCAGATTCTCTTTATCCTGATTTACTATGGCAGAAGATAGTAGAATTAAAGTGCAATATAATAAAAACAATATAATATAATATATCAAACTTCAAATTACAAAAGACTCTGAGAACATTAATCTATCATACATAATATAAGCAATAGATATATTTAAAATCCTTGGAAAGGAAGAAAGTGTTGATCTAGGACCAAACAACAGATTAGTATCAGCTCCAATAGCACTTCCCTACAAAATTGTGCCTAAGCCTGAAGGGCATTGTAAAAAGGTTGTGCCTCTATTTTATATACATTATGTGCCTCACCAAAGAATATTCTTGAAACAACTTTAATGGGGATGAAATAAAAAAGAAACAAATATTCTTTGAAATATATGATCTCAAACCACAAACGGGTTTAATGGCAAACATGAAATATGAACTGGGTGCAGAAACAAAAACATGTAATCCATTTAATTATTTAAGAATTTCTTTGGTTCCACCTAGTTTTGCCATTTGGATTTTTATCGGATAACTGAAACTTCAGATTATATTCAACATTTAATTACTCACAGTTTGATTAATGAAAACAGGAATATAAGTAATCAAGTAATCCAAATGACAAAGAATAGCAGTTTGGGGTGGAAAATGAAGATACACAAAATATTTCATAGGTAGTAGTAGTAGTAGTAGTAGTAGTAGCAGCAGCAGCAGTAGTAGTAATGTTATTATAATAATGTTATTAAATATATCATTAAATTTTATTATATTATATGTAATTTATTAAATTATATTAAATAATGTTATTAAAAAACAGACGAATCATCACTTGGAGCACACCAAATATCACAGTTGTCGAAAACTGAAACGTATAATTTATTGACATCGTGGTACCAGGAGATGCCAGAGTCGAAGAAAAAGAACTGGAAAAAATGATGAAATATTGCAACTTGGCCATTGAAACTATATGGCTATTAATGAAACATGTAACAATGATACCCATTGTCATTGGGGCACTTGGTACCATGTCCAAGAATTTTACAAAATATATCAACAAATTGCAGCTTCTTGCAATAACACTAGTGGAACTGCAAAAAACTGTGCTACTTGAAACATCGTACATCTTAAGAAGGTACTTGGTTGATACCTAGCATACTGGCAGCAACCCGTATCAACCATTAACACCAGTTAATGGTATTTGTGATGCATTTTTGAATTTTCAGTCAACTGAGTTTCATGTTTAATGAATAAAGTAAATCATCATCATCATCATCATCATCATCCCCCCACTGGGTGCCGCCTTGACGTGGCGGGGGGCTTAACTGCTCCAATGAAGCTGAGAGCTGTGCTGGCAGTAGTGTAAACTACCAGCAGGTCCAACCATGCTACAGAGGTCTAGGCCGAGGAACAGAACTGAGTGCACCCGACAACCCATGCAATGATTCATTGTGAAATACAACCGAACGAAGCCTATACCGGCTCAGTTGTCGCCCGGGTTAACAAGAACCACGTCGAGTGTTGGGGAACCTGGGCATCCATCGACAAGTGGGCTACAGGCCATGGGTCCCATAGCTGAGCAACCAGGGCATGGGCCTATAGAGCTACTGGAAGCAGAACAACCTCAGAAGCAGCAGAGATACACCATGTCAGAGAACCACAATGTAATGAAATGCTACTACAAAGTAGAACCAGAAAACTGAGGCTATCAAAAAATGATGTACAAATTATGGATCAGCAAGGGCCTGAAGCCATCATTGAAACACCAGGAGTACTCAATGCCAGGCAGCAAGAACTGAAAGTTAAAATCTTGGCACATGCTGCAACAAATGCAGAAAGAAGAAGGCTTCCAACATTGAAGACTGTGCCTAGAAAACATTGAGTGCCATTGGTGACAGAACAGATGAGAACTATGCACTTGCAACAGTCCAGATAACATCAACTGAACAAACAAATCAGCTTACCTATAGTGCAGCAGCTGTAGTAACGGAAGAACTGGGGATTCAACAGCCTCAGCCCCCTAGAAAATTGACTGGGAAACCGCAGTGGAAAATCAGGTTGGAGTTGAAAATCGAGAGCCTGTGAGCAGATGCAAGCAACCTGAAGAATTGACAGGAGAAAAAGCTGAAGGATAGTAAGATCAAGAGACATCTGATAAAAAAATACGGGCTCAGCATAAGAAAAATTGACAAAGCATTGGAAATTGTGAAGCAGCAGATAACAGCAACAGCAAGACAAATTGAAAGATACAAAGCCAGAGTCATCCAGTACAAACAAAATCAATTGTTCCAATCAGACCAAAGTTGGTTCTATCAGAGTCTGAACCAGATGGGGGATATGAAAATTGAAAAACCTGAAAAAACAGCAACTACCCAGTTTTGGAAAGACCTGTGGGAGACTGAGATTATAACAAAAATAACAAAAAGGCTATAACAAAAATGCAGAGACTTTGAGATGAAATTCTCCAAGAACAAAATGGACCAACTGAAAATAACTACTGAAATGATAAGCAACAGAGTGAAAAAAATCAAGAACTGGACATCGCCTGGCAAGGATCAGTTTGCATAGCTCTTGGCTCAAATACCTGACCAGCCTACACAGAAAAATGGCTGAACAATTCAATGAGATGCTGCAGACAAGAAACATTAGTGAATGGTTAACAGCTGGGAAAACTTATTTGATACAGAAGGATCCAGCAAAAGGGGCAACACCTGCATATTACAGGCCAATAACGTGTCTGCCAACCATGTTCAAGCTGTTGACCGGCATCATAGCTGATGGGATCCAGGACTACCTAGAAGCAAATAACATTTTGCCAGTAGAGCAGAAAGGAAGCAAACTAGGAAGCAGAGGAACAAAAGATCAGCTCCTGATTGACAAAATGATTCTAGAGAACTGCAAAAGCCGAAAAACAAATCTGCATAAAACTTGGATTGACTACAAGAAAGCATTTAATTAACTACCACACAGTTGGATCATCAAATGCCCGGATGTCATTGGAATATGCTAGTGCATTGGTAATTTCATTGCAAATACGATGAAGCACTGGAAAACAGAACTGTTTATTGGAAGTGAAAATTATGGTCAACATCAAAAGAGGGATTTTCCAGGGTGATCCTTTGTCATCTCTGCTGTTCATCATTGCTATGATCCCCCTGTCAACAATTTTACAGAAAACTAACCTGGGTTATCAAACTGCTAAAAATTCACAGAAAGTCTCTCACCTGCTGTACATGGATGACCTGAAGCTATAAGGAAAATCAGAAATTGAAATCCAGTCACTGACCAATACAGTTCAAGTTTTCAGCACTGACATCAGCATGGAGTTCGGCTTGGACAAATGCGCCACAGTGACACTGAAAAAAGGGAAGATCGTAGAAAGTGATGGAATTGAAATGCCCAATGGACAAACCATCAAGTGCAACCAACCCAAAGCCAGAAATACCTGGGCATACTGCAGCTGGACAATATCAAGCATGGGCAAGTGAAAAATGTGGTCAGCAAAGAATACACGCAAAGGGTCAGGAAACTTCTAAAAAGTAAACTGAATGGCGGTAACACCATCAAGGCTATAAACAGCTGGGCCATACCCGTTATCAGATATACTCCTGGAATTGTAAACTGGACACAGGCAGAACTGGACAGCCTGGATAGGAAAACAAGAAAACTGATGACCATACACTATGCGCTGCACCCACATAGTGATGTTGACAGGCTATATTTGCCCAGAAAGGTAGGAGGCAGAGGACTTTTGCAAGTGAAGCAGACAGTTGAAGAAGAGAAACATGCTCTGGCAGATTATGTGAAAGACAGTGTTGAACCAGCTTTGATGGAGGTCAACAAGAGGAAGCTGCTAAAAGTACAGCAAACCAAGTATCAATATAGGAAAACAGCGATGCAAGCTCGAGCTGACAGCTGGTATAACAAAGCACTGCATGGACAGTTCCTTGAAAAGATCCAACGAAAAGTAGATAAGGAAAAGACCTGGTTGTGGCTGACCAACGGAACATTGAAGAAAGAAACAGAGGGCCTAATTCTTGTAGCCCAAGAACAAGTCATTAGAACAAACGTAATCAAAGCCAGAATAGAAAAATCTGCTGATGATCCCAAATGCAGACTCTCCATTGATCACATACTGAGCTGTTGTAAGACAATAGCTTAGACCAACTACAAACAATGTCACAACATAGTTGCTCAGATGGTCCACTGGAACTTGTGTTGCAACTACCATCTGCCTGTAGCAAAGAACTGGTGGGATCATAAGCCTGAAAAAGTGATTGAAAATGAGCATGCAAAACTACTGTGGGATTTCCGAATACAGACTGATAAAGTTTTGGAACACAATACCCCAGATATCACGATTGTGGAAAAGAAAAAAGTGTGGATAGTCGACATTGCTATACCTGGTGACAGCAGAATTGATGAGAAACAACTTGAAAAAGTCACCAGATATCAAGATTTGAGAATCAAATTGCAGAGACTCTGGCATAAACCAGTGCAGGTGGTTCCAGTGATACTCGGCACACTGGGAGCTGTGCCTAAACACCTAGGCAAGCACGTAAAAATAAATTGGCACTGACAAGATCACCATTGGTCAGCTGAAGAAGGCCACCTTACTGGGATCTGCTCGCATAATCCGTGGATACATCACATAGTCTTAAACGCTTGGGAAGTATTTGACTAGTGATTAGTGATCCAGCATAGTTATCTCATTTGCTGTGTATACTCTCATTTTGTGTATATAATAATAATAATTAAATAGAATAGAATAGAATTTATTGGCCAAGTGTGATTGGACACACAAGGAATTTGTTTTGGTGCGTATGCTCTCAGTGTACATAAAAGAAAAAGAGAAAAGAAAAGAAAAAAAATACATCAAAGGTACAACATGTACAACACAAATGATGGTCATAGGTTGCAATTTAACCCTTAATGATAGCAACAAAAAGTTACAGTCATACAGTCATAAGTGGAAAGAGATTGGTGATGAAAACGATGAGAAGATTAATAGTAGTGTAGATTTAGTAAATAATTTGACAGTGTTGAGGGAATTATTTGTTTAGCAGAGTGATGGCCTTCGGGGAAAAACTGTTCTTGTATCTAGTTGTTCTGGTGTGCAGTGCTCTGTAGCATCGTTTTGATGGTAGGATTGAAACATTTTATGTCCAGGATGTGAGGGATCTGTAATTATTTTCACGGCCCTCTTCTTAATTCATGCAGTATACAGGTCCTCAATGGAAGGCAGGTTGGTAGCAATTATTTTTTCTGCAGTTCTAATTATTCTCTGAAGTCTGTGCCTTTCTTGTTGAGTTGCAGAACCAAACCAGACAGTTATATCAAAATTCCTGATTCTGCCACCCAACAGGCAGTTAGGTCTCTTTCCTCCCCCTATTCCTTATCCTGCCTTTCCGCCACTAAACAAGCAGTTAGGCTGCCATGGCTGGGCCTAGACAGCTATTCAGTGCAGTTCCTACAGTTTTGGGATTATCATTTTTGGATCAGTAGTGGCTTAGCCTCAGTGACCAAACTTAGGCACCTACCATCAGTAATGATGAGAAGGAATCAACGAAATTCCACACCAGATCAGTCATCGCCCAAATCAATAAGGATCGCGTCAGATGCTATGGTTCCTGGACATCTGTCAAAAAAGGGGCTACAGGGCTCAATTGTTACTGCTAGCGAACCAGGGCATGCAACTGCAAAGTGACTAAAACAAAAGCACAAAACTTGGACAACTGAAGAAAATCGAGAAATCATCAAATATTATTACCAGGCAGAACCAACAGCCAGGGGATTTCAAAAAAGAATGATGCAACTGTGGAAGGAAAAATACCTGGAAAGTGATGTAACTGAACAAAGATTAATGGATCAAAGACGCTTCATCATCCGTAATAAAGTTTTCACAGATGTGAAAATGCGACATCTAGAAAGATTGGCTAAAAAGAAAACAACAGGTAATGAAGAACAGGCTGAACAAACTGACCAACCTGTGGAAGAAACCAACATACAGGATGAAAATCCTCCTGTGCAACAACTCGAAAGTGTAGAGCTAAATGGTCTAACAAAAATGCTGAAAGAAAAGATTGAAAAGCACATCAAAGAAAACACAGAAAGAAAAAGACTACCTTCCATTCGCGAAGTGCATAGCAAATGAGTGAAAGATCTACTAACTGCCGGGAACAGCATTTTAACATCCATCCCATCCGGCACACCATATGAAACCAACCAACTAATGTATAGCACAGCCGCCATTATAATTGCAGAACTGGGTTATAAAATGCCAAAAAAGAAACCCATTGGAACACCTAAGTGGAAAATTTGACTTGAAAATAAAATTAAAAAACTACGAGATGTCAGCAATCTGAAATACTTGAAAGAAGGAAAATTAAATAATAAAAAGCCGAAAAATAGTTTACACAATAAATACAACCTGGAGGAAAAAACAGTAATGGAAATCATGGAAGAACTAAAACAACGTGTAATAGCAACAGCAAAGAAAATTAAAAGATACAAAGAACAAATTAAACAATATCGTGAAAATGTCCAGTTCAGAAGAAATCAACACCTCTTATATCAGTCCCTTGATGAAAATCAAGTCCAAACTAATGTTCACCCATGTAAAGAAAAACATTTGAACTTTTGGAACTGGGAAAACCCAGTGGAACACAACAAAACTGCCTTCTGGATCAAAGATATTCAGCAACAAACAACACAAAACAAAATGCAAAATGTTGTAATAACAACTGACATGGTTGCAAAACAAGCAAAGAAGATCAAGAACTGGAGTGCACCTGGCCTGGACGACCTGCATGGATACTGGCTAAAACACCTGACCAGCCTCCATCATCGCATGGCCATTCAATTTGATCAAATGCTTCAAAATGCAACAAGCGAAGAATGGTTAATAGCTGGTCGAACATATTTGATAATAGAAGATTCAGAAAAGGGCACGAGCCAAGCAACTATCGCCCAATTACTTGTCTGCCAACAACATTCAAACTTTTTACAAGAATACTGGCAAATTCAATATTCAATCATCTGATGGAAAACAGTTTGTATCCAGTAGAACAAAAAGGAAATTATAAAAAATCAAGAGGAACAAAAGATCAGCTGCTCATTGACAAAATGGTACTAAAAAATGCAAACAAAGAAAAATGAATTTAAATATGGCATGGATTGATTACAAGAAGGCATTTGATTCATTACCCCACAGTTGGATTAACACCTGTTTGGAAAACTTTCGAATCAGCAAAAATATTTGTACATTTTTGAAAGTAAATATGCAACAATGGAAAACAGTTCTAGCAGCAAATGGGGAGAACATTGATGAAATCAACATCAGAGAGGAATTTTCTAGTGGGACTCACTTTCACCACTACTGTTCAACATCACATTAATTCCATTGACAATAATCCTATGAAACACAAAACTGGGATACCAAATCTCAAGCCACCATGGGAAGATAAACCATCTACTGTACATGGATGACTTAAAAATGAATGTGAAAAGCCCCACTGAACTTAAATCAATACTCAACACAGTTCAACTGTTCAGCAGTGGCATCAAAATGAATTTTGGACTTGAAAAATGTGCTATATTATCCATGCAGCAAGGAAAAATGGAAAAAATAGAAGGAATAAAACTGGGAAATGGAAACATAGTAAAAGCATTAGTAAAGGATGACAGTGACAAATACCTAGGCACATTGGAAGCAGATAACATCCTGAATGGAAAAGTCAAAGAGTCAATGCAAAAGTAATACATCAGGAGGGTCCGCAAAATATTAAAATGAAAGCTGAATGCTGTAAACATAATTAAAGGCATTAATACCTGGACAGTTCCAGTGATAGGCTACTCAGCCGGAATTGTCGTGTCCCACTCCTCCGCTGATGGCCGGGTCAGGGAAATCCGAATCAGGCTTGCCTCTGCAGCTCTGCCCAAAGTCCTAGCAAAGTCCTCAGAGCAGGCAGGAGACCAGTAAGTGACTTCAGCAAGATAAGTTCGACTTTTGCCTGACTCAGAGACTGCCAGAAAGCAGATCCTTTATATAGGCCATGGGGTGTGGCTCCATGACTCAGCACTCATTAAGGCCTGCCCCTCCCTTCCTTCTGTTGCCTCCACCTATCCAATCTTCTGATACGAGGGTCACTCCAATCAGCTGTTGGTAATAAACCCTCCTCAGGCTCACATGCTGTGGAGGAGGGGGAGGGGTCTAGCTGCTCCATTTGCCTGGGCATGGAGTCAGGGCTGGGGCCGGGAGGTGCTCCTTCTTCTGCAGTTTGTCTGGGCATGGAGCCAGGACTGGGGCCGGGACGCATACATTCCTCCGTGTTCGGGAGCAGATAAGAAGGCCCCGGCTGCTCTGAGGGCGGGCAAGACACAACAGGAATTGTCAACTGGACTTTGGCTGAACTAGAAAACTTGGACTGGAAAACACAGAAACTTTTGAATATGTACCATGCTTTACATCCACAAAGTGACATCGACAGGTTGTACCTGCCAAGAAAAATAGGCGGCAGAGGAATATTGCAAATTCATCAAACTGTAGAAGAAGAAAAAGGAAGTTTGAATGATTATGTGAACCAAAGTACAGAACAATTGCTGCAGGCTGTGAAAACAGAGAACATTATAAAAACAACAGAAACAAAGACAGAATATAAGGAAAAACAGTTGGATGACAGATTAAATAGATGGAAAACCAAAGCTTTGCATGGGCAACACTTGAAAAACATTGAAGGAAAATGTGATGACAACTTTACATGGGCATGGCTTAAGATGGGAACCATCAAGAAAGAAACGAAAGGTTTAATACTCGCTACTCAAGAACAAGGAGGGGCCGGAATAGCTCAGGCTGTTACGAAGCCTGTTATTAGAACACAGCTGCTTGCAATTACTGCAGGTTCAAGCCCGGCCCAAGGTTGACTCAGCCTTCCATCCTTTATAAGGTAGGTAAAATGAGGACCCAGATTGTTGGGGGGGCAATAAGTTGACTTTGTAAAAAATATACAAATAGAATGAGACTATTGCCTTATACACTGTAAGCCACCCTGAATCTTCGGAGAAGGGCAGGATATAAATGTAAAAAAAACAAAAAACCAAGCACTACAAACTAATGCCATGAAAGCAAAGATACAAAAATCCACTGACAATCCAAACTGCCAACTTTGCAACAACAGTCGAAACTGTTTCACATTTAATATGTGAATGCAGCAAAATTGCACAAACTGATTACAAAGCTAGACATGACCGAGTTGCTAAATTAATCCACTGGTCATTATGTAAAAAGTACAAATTGCCTGTATCCAAAAAGTCATGGGAACATAAAGTGGAAAAAGTTATAGAAAATGAGAAGGTGAAGATCTTGTGGGACTTTAGAATACAGACAGATCGTCACTTGGAACACAACACACCAGATATCATAGTTGTGGAAAACCAAAACATACAATTTATTGACATTGAGGTACCAGGAAATGCCAGAGTCGATGAAAAAGAACTGGAAAAAAATCAAAATATCGTGACCTGACCATCGAAATTACACGGCTATGGATGAAACAAGTAACAGTGATACCCATTGTCATCAGGGCACTTGGTACCCTGTCCAAGAATTTTATAAGATACATCAACAAATTGCAGCTTCCTGTAATAACACCAGCAGAACTGCAAACAACTGCGCTACTTGGAACATCATACATCTTAAGAAGGTACTTAGTTGATACCTAGGACGCTGGCAGCAACCCATATCAACCATTAGCACCAGTCAATGCTATTTGTGATGTATTTTGTTGACTGAGTTTCGTTTTTAATGAATAAAGTAAATAATAATAATAATAATAATAATAATAATAATAATAATAATAACAACAACAACAACAACAACAACAACAACAACAACAACAACAATAGCCTTTATTGTCATTATACATCATGTATACAACAAAATTGGTTTAGCCTCTACTGGTGCAATCCATAACAGAAAATACAAGACAATAATTTCCCAATTTATGCACATAATTGGGGGTGGGCAAGCTACTCATGTGTTTCCATATGTACATGAAGTGATTGTGATTGTGTTTAGGAGTCTGACAGTCCAGAGGTAGAAGTTGTTTTTAAACCTATTTGTCCGGCTGGCTATACTTCAATTTCTTCTGCCCGATGGTAGAAGTGAAAAGAGACACTAGCCAGGGTGTGAATCATCCCTTAGTATCTTCTTTACCCTGCTGAAACAGCGAGACTTAGCAATGTCATTCAGTGATGTTAGAGGGCAACCAATCGTTTCTTGTAGTGCCTTCCTATCCACAGCTATTAAACCAGTGTACCATACTGTTACACAGTATGTGAGGACTCTTTCTATCATGAGCCTATAGAAAGAAGTAATCAGCTGTTGTTCCACCTGATTTTTCTGCATACTCTAAAGAAATGAAGTCTCTGTTGAGCCTTACGTGTTGTTTCTCCAGGTGAGATCTTGACTAATGAGCACTCCCAAGAATTTAAAAGAGGAAACTCTCTCCACACAGCCCCCCTCAATATACAGTGGGGCAGGTTCCTCTCCGTGCTTCCGGAAAACTAGCATCATCTCCTCTGTCTTGCTAATATTTAGATATAAGTTGTTTTTTGAACACCATGTGGATTCCTTCTGGACTTCTTTCCTGTATGCTGATTTGTCCCCTCCAGTTATAAGCCCCAGCACCATTGTGTCATCTGCAACTTTATTGGATGTTGGATGGATTCA
Organism: Ahaetulla prasina; assembly: GCF_028640845.1. Lineage (NCBI taxonomy): Eukaryota > Metazoa > Chordata > Lepidosauria > Squamata > Colubridae > Ahaetulla > Ahaetulla prasina. Next base: position 68,590,874 of record NC_080542.1, read on the forward strand.
AGGATATGCAGTAATGTGTATAAAGTGATGTAGGGGCTGAGCACGCAACCCTGAGGGGAGCCTGTGCTGATATCTTCAGGGTAGAAGATATCAAGGATCCAACCCTTACTGCTTACTGGTTTGTCAGGAAGTCTTTGACCCAGTCACAAATGAGGGGAGGAAGATTCAGGACAGTCAGCTTTTCAGTGAAAATGCCTGGTATAGTTATTTCATGCTTATGCTTATATATACTGTTGTGACAAATAAATAAATAAATAAAAATAAATAAATAAAAAGATGGTATTAAAGAGCAAGCTATAATCTATAAAAACATTTTCACATAATTTCCAGATTTTTCAAGATGTCTCAGTGCAGTATGTAGAGCAATGGCAATGGCGTCTTCTGTTGACCTGCTGCTTCTATAAGCAAACTGATGTTGATCAAAATTTGTTGGAAGACAGGACCTGAGGTGTTGCAGGACCAGTCTCTCAAAGCACTTCATCCCTATAGACATTAGTGCAATGGATCTATAGTCATTCAGGATGTTTATGGCTGCTTTTTTCAGAACTGGGGTGATTGTGAGTGCTTTCAACCATGATGGGACTCTAGCCGATTGCAGGGAGATGTTAAAAATCTTTGCCAGGACCCCTGTTAATTGGTCAGCGCAGGTTTTTACCACTTTCCCCAGCGCCCCTCTGGACCTGCAGCTTTGTTGGGATTTATGGCCTTCAGCACAGCTCTCACTTGATGTTCATGCAGGGTGAGTGGTTGGAGATTAGAGGGCCTTTGAGCTAGAGCCACAGAGACAGGTCTTTTAACCTCAAAGTGAGCAAAGAAGCTATTTAGCTCCTCCACCAGCAGGGCATCAGCTTTGGCTATTTTCATTGTATTTCCCTTATAATTGGTTAGATGTTGTAGCCCCTGCCACACCTGTCTTGGGTTATTATCTACCACGTACTTCTTTACTTTTTGTTTTGTATTTCTGTTTAGCTGCCTTAATGCCTCTCCTCAAGTTTGCCCTGGTCTTGTTGTATTTGTCTTTGTTTCCTGTCTTGAAGGTAGAGTTTTGGGCTCTCAGAAGTGATTGTACAGCTGCTGACATCCAGGTTTTACAATTATTGTAAACTTTAATGCACTTATTCACTGTTACATTGTCTGTGCATGTTTTGATGTATGAGAGTACAGTGTCAGTGAGTTCTTGCAGCTCTAAATGTTCACATGTCCCCTCCGTGCATGTGCCCCATCCCCCCACATGACCCCATCCCCCTGCGCATGTGTGCATGGCTCCCCCACATGCACCCCATCTCCCTGCACATGCCCCGCCCCCTGCACATGCGCTGCAGAGACCCGAAGACCAGCTGGCCATTGGGAGGTGCATAGGCATGCACAGCAAAGCTGAACTGGGGCAATGGCTCATGTTCTTACAGAGAGGGCACTGCGTGCCACCTCTGGCATGTGTGCCATTGGTTCACCATCGTGGGTCTAGGTGAAAGAAAGGATGATAGAGATGTAAAGATGGTAGGATAATACAGTGCAATGGTGAAATGTGATTTTTTTTGTGTGAGTATTAAGGGTTTGTAATTATTTTATTGTGGAAATTTGCTGTGAGCCACCTAGGATTATCATTTACAAGGTAAGTAGCTATATAAATCTTCTAAATAAATTACATCTGCAAAATTTAGAATTTTGAATGCTCTGTGTTTTTGTCTATGTTAATCTTGTTTTATATTGTGGTATGGTGATTCTTTATTTAATGTTTATCTTGGTTTCATTTAATCTTATGCCACTTACACAAACTCCTATTTTGTAAAATGGGTGGCTATACCCTTTATATCAACAAACAAACAGTTAGGTGAATACCTGCTTCCTTAAAATCAATGGAAAGAAATAAAGCTGAAAGGGAATATCATCTATGCACTAATTACTTCAGATTCTCAGTTGGTCCTGCTTAGTAATTTCATATAATTATAAAAATGAAGTTGTGCTGATAGAAATCCTCTTTTATTCTGACAACTGGTGTCCCTCACCATCAAGTCCATTTCACATTAACAACACATGAATCTACCAGCTGATGAATGACCTTATAACATCACCCAGCATACACTCAGCAGAGATCTTCAGCCAGAACCACTTACCAGGAGGAATCTGATATATTATAACGACAAAGGTTCTAGGTTAAAAATCTAAGAACAATCTAGGAGAAAAGCTTCATTATAAAAAAAATCCCTCCATACAGACCCTTTTAATTATATTTCTCAAAACATGTTTTTATCCTCTTATTTTCAAGGAAAAGAGTACAGGCCAACACACAGGAAATGGCAGAAGCTACAAATAAACAAACAGCAATAAAAGAATGTCATGAGCTACAAGTAGCTTAATTGAGAAAAGCAACTTTGCAAGTCTTTCCAAGAATTCTAGTCAGACTCTGTATGTGTCCTGGAAGCAAAGATGTTTTTAAAGATCAAAATGGGAAGGAACAGGATAGAATAATTATTTTATTATTACTTACCTTGAATTACTAGAATAAGGAAACTATGAATCCCCAAATTTAATAATACAGTGAATGCCAAATGCTATAAAAGAGATCCAGAATGTTACGTAAATTAAAATGGTGGATTAGAATGATAGAATCCTGACTTGATAATATTCAAGCACATCTATAGGTAATCTGATCAGATTTTTTAATATACTGAATAGTCTATTGATATAAATTTAAACACTCTGTTTGCAATACGTGGCAGCAAAGGTAAGAGTAAGAGCAAAACAAAAGCAAAAATATTCTCTTTCTGAAAATCCACAAAAGAAGGTCTGAAAAAAGACCATATATGACAGAGATAGAACCTTAAGGGGGGAAAATGACATTAGAAAAAAGTGCATTAAAGAACCTTGGATTGGGGCTACAGAAAGCTTATCTGATCTGCTTATGCTAAAACTTCATAAATTAGAGAAAGTTATCTACAAAGTCTACATTTCTTAGTACATAATGGCCTCTAGCCTCCCTCATCCCAATCCATTGGGTCAAAATTGCTTGCTTGTTTGCTTGATCAAATTTATATATAACCCATCTCCTTACTGAAGTGAGCTGATCTATTTAAAAAAACACTTTTAGTTATATGTACTTTTCTACTTCATAGCTTTGAGGGTAAAATGGGATAAGAAAACCATGAGATTCATCTAAGCTCCTTGAAAGAAATGTACAAGAGGATAGAAAAGCAGCACGTGAATGTTGATTATAGCAACATCCAAAGATTTCTAAAATGAGGGCAGAACATTGCAATATGTCACTGCTACATAAAAAATGGCCTAACCTTTTGAGACAGATATATGAATTTACTAGATTTATTAAATAACTGTTATAAGCAATATTGTTAATTTCTAATTCCAAAGAGGTAGAATCATGAAACAATGTCCATTTATCTAGGGTAAGGGAAAGTTTGAAATAACATTAATGATAACATCTGACAGAATTAAACTTTTGCACCATTTTATGGATTATAAAGCCAACTGATTTCCTAATAAAGCAAACTGTGTTTCTAATTACAATACAACAGTGGTGCCCCTCAGTTCTTCCATTGCTTAACAGACAAGATATAAAGGCACAATAATTACTGAAAAACCTGAGTGTGGCAGTGAAAGTGTTAAAAACATAACTAGTGGGAAGAAATCCCTGGATAGCCCTTCTTTCTATGGTCTCATAAGCACATACTTATTTTGCTTAAAGGTTAATTTAGGAATGCTATATTTCCATATTTATTTGATACATCAAATGTATAGCAGTGATTCTCATGTAAGGCATCAAGAAATCTTGGTTATTTACATATTGGGGAAAAACATGAGCATTTGGATGCTTTGCAGAGTAACAGGACAGTAGAAACTTGCTCTACAAAGGATGTGTTGTACAGTCATTAACAACATAATGATAGGAAAACTAAAGAAACTGCAGCAATTCTGCTCAAAATAAAATTATGGGCATTATACAATATGTTAAGGATGTCAGATTGGAAAAGATCGCTGTATGGAAACTACAGTATGTACAAATAAGTCCTATTTCCATAACTTTCGTAGTCAATCAAAACTCTTTATCACTGGCAGTAGATAATCTCATTAACTGTTCAGAAGTCATTTTTAGGTCAAATAAGAATTCTCACTTCTTGGCTTCTGGGTGGCGCCACCTTTCTCGCTGGGTGCTAATTTATGGCACTCCGCATTGAATATGGTAAAAGCCGGATATAACAACTGATCCCGGCTTAATTTCTCTCTCTGGTTGAAAGAGAGAGAAAGAGCAAGGGGAACTGTAGATTCCCTAGGGCTTTGTTTTGTAATGCAAAGTCCTGAAAGGTCGAATCCTTGAACCTCCTCAACCTCCAGTATTCACTGCGCTCCTGAAAAGCAGGAAAGAGGAAGGTGTCCACTTCTGCTAGCAATTGATTTCTTTTTGTGGTTACTAAAAGCAGGCGGAACAAGCGTGAGTGAACAATTATTGGTTTGCAAGTATTTTTGATTTTCTGACTTCTACCTTTTTTTTTAAAAAAAAGAGAAATTTCTGCCCCCCCTTCAGTTTCGTTTTAGAGAAACTGAAAGCAGAGCGATACATCAAAGGGAGCTTTGCTGTTGAATCGAAACTGAATGGAGATTTTATCTTATTGTGTTTGACTGTGGACTGTTGGATTATATTACGTTGTTTAAGTACTTTACAAGGGGATTCTCAGCAGGAACTTTGTCATGGAGGTTCTTTCAGAAGAATGGATTTGTGACTTTATACAGGACTACACAGAAAGTATGTATTTAATTATTCAAAAATACGAATTGATAAAAAATGGGGACGTTTTGGATGAGAGCTTGGAGCAAATTAACCAGTGCAACCATTCGGAAAATGGAATGCAGGAGATACAAATAAAAGTGGATAAATATGAAGATTTGATCATGAAGAAACAAGGTGATGTAAAGAAGTTTTCTTTAAATAGTTTGGATGAACTGCCTGAATTTGTGCTACAGGAGATTGTCCCTCAAATGGAAAAGACTCACAAGCTTAATGTTTCCCAAGAGTTCTCTTTTTGGACTGATGGAATATACGGCAGTAATTTTTGGATTCTTGGACATAAGGAATTACTAGGAAATATTGTGATTGACTTTTTAAAAGGAGTAACGAAGGAAAGACAGAGATTAATGCACCAAAAAAAATGGCAAGAGACAAAAGTATTATTCTTGAAACAAGGTTTTTTTAAAATATTAATAGACAAAAATATTAGTGTTCGGAAAGACAATTTGTGAGGAATCTGGAAGAAATGGGTTGATTATATGTTTTATATCTATCATAAAAGACTAGATATTTGGATCTATACTGGATTTTGATGAGGAAGGACTAAAGTTGAATAGATATTGTAATTTTCTGTATTGAAATTTTATAAGGTGTTGCACTAAATTTTAAATAGAATATTTTCAAAAGATCTTATGTAAGAAAGACATGGGGGGGGAAATTATATGGTTATAGAAGTTATAAGGGACATATTTTTTGAATTGGATTGGATTTTTATGCTTTAGTTGGTTTTAAATACTTTAGGATTAATTTGTTCTATTGATTTATATATTTTACTATTGTTAATTGTTAATTTTTATTTTTATTTTTTATTTTTTTTGAAGGATTTTGGTTATGTTAGGAGGAAGTCAGAGCTAGAGAAGGAAAATTGGTATAATAGTTTTGGGAGAAAATTTTCTTAGCATATGTTTGTTTTATTTTTAACTATACCTTGTGCTTGTTCCGGGAAGCCAGGGGGGAGGGGGGAGGGTATTAGTGAAGGGAGGGGGGTTGGGGGGAAAGGGGGGAAAAAATTTTCTGTAAAACTTTTTGAATTAAAAAAAAAAAAGAATTCTCACTTTATTGATTTTATTTATTCAAAACCTGTTTGGCTTATTTGACATAATTCTAATTCATAATTCAGATTGTGAAATTGTATATTTCTCACATCCACATCCAATCAGAACAGATATAAAAGTTTAGATGTATTGTCTTCTGTTTTTTTAAAAATCATTATTAATCACAACTAATACCCTGCAAATAGTATTTTATCTATTAAAATAGATTAATTTAAACAATATGAGAAATGAAAGATATCATTGAATGGACACTATGAATATAAAACTTTAGTCTACCTTTATCTGATAGAACTGAAAGTGAGCAGCTGGGAAAGGCGTTATGTTTATCTCATTCTAACTTTGATTGAGAAATGTGCATTCATTTCTCTAGGTTGATTGAAGATTTTCTGAACCATAAAGGGCTAGACCTCTTTGCCTACTTTTATAGATTCTTCCAAAACATATTTTCAAAAGTTCAAAAGTCACAGATTAACAATAATTGACTATAAGGTCATAATGTTGAGGAAAAATCATGCTATCCAGTCATCTGATAAAAAACAGCAAAGGAAATATTTGGAATGTTTATTCAAGGACACATGAAAAGCTGTGAGAGTTCAACCATTGAGTCACTTTCTGAGCAGGCGTTCTCCATTAGCACTATCATAATTCTACATCATTAGCAATAATCTTCCTTTTTTAAACTTTCTGCATGGTAAAAGTATGACATCTCTTCAGGATTGCAGCAATTTCCTGAGTCATGGATCCCATATAAATTGGCTTCTTTCCTATACTGTAGTCATTTAACAAGTGTCAATGAACAATCAGGATTGTGTTTGAGGCCTAATTTCTCATGCAGAGGAGTTGTATTTCTGGTCAAATTCCCAGTTGCTTGCACTTGGATTTGGTTGTGACATTGCTACAGAAAACAAATGCCCTCTTTTTGGATGAAAAATTAATTCCTAGGATGACTGCTGCCAGAGGAACGCCTGGAAACAAAGGAGGAGAGGTTAAGGGTAACCATGCATGGTCAAGCTGGCATACACCCCAGTCATTGCTCAGCATTCTTCAGTGATCACCATAGGGAAGCAAACAGCGGGGATGTAATATCATCAGTGTGAGGCAACACTAACCATCCCAGCAAAGATTGCCTGGGCAAGAAGAGAACAAATCAACCTGGAAGGTTCTGCCAAATGGAACTGGATTAACACTTCATTGAAATCAGCTACCTTATGTCTTTTTGCATCACATTAAGATGTGGGTCATGATCCAAGCCTGCCCACATTTGAGAGGTTTTCTCTTAGTTGTTCTATTCTGCTGCTTGCTTCAATGAAACACACATTTTCTCCCACATTTTAAAGAAGAAATAATGTCTATGGGTGCCCAGCTTTCTGTTTATTTCATCTCTGATCTAAGTAGTGACAGAAGTAGGAAAATAGAAGTTATTATGAAAGGACAGAAAAATCTAGGAATTCTTCAATAGCTCTCAAAAGGCAATACAATTGAATGTAGATTGCAGAAGAGCTGCCAGATCTGGACCTAGACCATTAGATGGCAGAGTTGAGTGTTAGGGTCTCTGCTGCCATCTAGTGGTTTACTGGATATTTGCACTCCAGAATTGATATTCTAATCACATTTGCTCTGTGACATTTTATTTAGTTTATATGCATCCCAATTTTTGTAATTAGTAAAATAAATTAATACATAATATTTATAAAGACAAGATTACATGATTTTAAAATATAACAGAATAATACAGTTGGAAGGGGCCTTGGAGATCTTCTAGTCCAAGCAGGAGACCCTATATCATTTCAAACAAATGGTTGTCAAATCTCTTCTTAAAAACTTCCACTGTTGGAGCACCCATAACTTCTGGAGGTAAGTCATTCCACTAATTAATTATTCTAGCTGTTAGGAAATTATTTCTATGTTCTTTCCTTAGTTAGTTTCCATTCATTGCTTTTTGTACTGCCTTCAGGTGTTTTGGAGAATAGCTTGACTCCCTCTTCTTTGTAGCAACCCCTGAGATATTGGAACACTGCTATCATGTCACCCCAGTCCTTCTTTTCACTCAACTGTTCTTCCTATGTTTTCACCTCCAGTCCCCTAACCATTTTTTTTGCTCTTCTCTGCAGACTTTCTAGAGTCTGAACATCTTTTTACATATTGTGGATTCAATATTCCCAGTGTGGTTTTCCCAAGGCCACTTCAGATCCTGCCTTGCTTTATTTGCTATCACTTTCTCTCAATAAATATTTCCTTTTGATATAATGCTTGTTTTCAAGAGTTCTGCTTTCTTGAAGAGAGAGGAGAGGCAAGGACTTCATTGGCTCTTTGGTCACTGCAGCCCACTGCTGGTTCATATTAAAGTGATTGTCCCCTAGAACTCTAAGATCCCTCTCACAGTTACTACTAACTGGCTATATTATTATGATTTTTTTATTATTATTAAATTATTATGATAAAATTGCATTATTATTATTTTTGAAATTTATATTATATATTATTTAATAATATAAATTGTAAGTGTATATAAAAAAATGTAACCAGGAAAAAAATAATGTCGGTTTTGTTGCCTACTTTTTGAATAATGAATCATCATCATCATGAATAATCACAAATTGGTGGTTTTAAAACCACTTTGGACCCACTCCTTGATTTAGGATTACTTTCAATAATTTTCTTCTTTGTTCATAAGTCCAAGCTACTGTTTTGAATGGTTTTTTTATGGCTACAATAATGAGGCCAGTAGTAAAGCTAAATAATTTAAGATTCTCAACTTCAGAAAAAAATATTTTAAATGGCCAAGTATATTATTTCTGTGATTAATCACAAAACCAATATTCTTTTTCATACATCTGCAGAGATATTCTGACAAGGTGCCATTTTGAATTTTAAATTCACTTTTTACTTATGCTTCAGATGGAAAAAGGATAAAGCAGAAGCAGCCTCAGTTAATTCTGGCCTGCTGGCACTGGCCCACTTGTTCTTTGTGCCTGGTCTCCCCATCATCTGCTGATCATCAGGTGTTCATTTGAGAGGAGCATAGTTTGAAGGGACTTAGAGTTTAACTCCCCCTCCCCCAAGTGCATCTTGTCTGCACCAGAAAAAGTTCCCACAGTCAGGATCTGGTTGGAATCTTTTCCGTTATAAAGGAAACGTTACTCTATTGATGGAATAGGTCACTATCTATTACTCAACTATATCACAGGATGGTTGCAATGATAAATAAGTACCATAAGTGGACCTATGTACATTCCAAAGTGTTTCTAAAAGGAGGAAAAGAAAAATTGTAATAAATACAACACAGACTAAGTTAAACAACATTCCTCACAGATAATCCAGTTCAGCCAGTCGGAAAGCATCTATTCTGCAAAAGTGAATTTAAGCTGCAGAAAACAGCTTGTTTGAAGTGGTTTATATTGGACACATCTCAAGAACAATAACCATAAAATATGCTCTACTGTAAATTCTTCCAAATCAACAAACTTACTCCACTAACAAAATTTTGAAGTGAAGAATTATAATAAAGAAATGTGGGGCAAGTAAAACTGACTATAAGTTTATGTATTTGAAGAGCTACATGAAATAGAAAAGCTATATAAAATGACAGCTTCCTTTGAATCTTTTTTAATGCTGAATTATCAGACCAAAATGTCAACTTTAACATTCTTTTTTTCATCTATCCTTTTGCAACTTTCCCATGAATCTAATTATATGATCTCCATTCTACACTGTGTCTTATCTGGTCTTCAGAATTGGTGTCAGTCAGGAGAAATAAGATTGAAAAATAAAAAGATACTAATATTCCCATAACTTCTGATCTAATAATAATAGAACTCCTTCATATCAGGATACTCTTCTGGTTTACACTTTTAAAAACCTAAATTCAAATATATCCAAAAAAAGGCAACCTTTTCTCAGATGTTCCTTTCAGGAGTGAAAGGACAAGCTCAGACAAATGCAAGGATTTTTCATGGGCTTCTTGAATTAGCAAAAGTGTTTAAAAGTTACAGAAATGAGCATTTTTATTAAACTCTTTGTATCTTGAAAAAAGAAAGGGGGGGAGAGACAGAGGGAGGGAGGGGAAGGGAAAGAGAGAGAAGTTCTTCTTTTCCTAATAAAATACCTGTTATTCATGATAATGTTACGTGTCTCAGAGTCAACCCATGAAATAGGTGCCAAATAAATTTAATAATAAGAACTTGATAGGTTGATAAAATGCCAAATCCAGTCTAAATATCTGATTGTGTGACCAACCATAATAATAATGTACTGTAATTACAAGTCTCTGTAGGATACTTACTTCCTCATGATATTATTTTTGCTTTCAAATTTTTCCAAAAGTTTTGAAATACAGTTTTGCAATCAGTTTTCATGACGCACTTAGAAAAGAGAGAAAATGTAGCATGAACCAATCAGGGCTCTTACAAGCAGACCAATAGGACTGTGAATACAAAATATAAGTATCAAACTATTAAGCTATGGATTTGATCATATTGTTACTGGAGAAGCCAAGCTTTTTTCTTCAGGAATTGAGAAATTGGTTGACAAGATTGTAAGATCTGGCTGCCAGAAAAACCTATGTGTGAAATTTATTCAAAAGGCTGAGAGCAGGGCAAATTAAAAACTCCCATGAATAAAAAAAGAGTGGATTATCTACTTACGTCACAGCTGAATCAAACGGCCCAGCTGCCCCATGCAAGCCATGTTGAGACCATCACAATCTAGAGTTGCTTTCAAATTGGCATAAAATCATTATGAATGAAAAAGCAGGTTACCAGGATCATGAAAGATAATTAATACCAACTTTTAGTGGCAGATTTTTTTTTTTCTTTAGCATAAGTATGAACAGTTTATCTAGGCCTCATTTTAAAAGGAAACAAACAGTTAGCCTTCCGTTAGAAGGAAATGTGTCTTCCATTAGAAGATGTGTCTTTACTTTGAACAATTCAATAAAGGTATTTAAAAAAACAGCAGAAGTAGACCTTAAAGGGGCACAAAGCAAGAATCACACTGTTGGAACAGCTCTTTCCAATTTGTCTATTAAAAAAAACAGCAAGTCAGTGGTGGTATTCAAATTTTTTTACTACTGATTCTGTGGGGGTGGCTTGGTGGTTATGTGACTGGGTGGGTATGGTCAAGTCGATGTCATTTCTTTGACTTAATGACCTACAAAAAGAGGATATACCAAAAGGTAGTTTATTGTTTTGTGCATTTCATACTTAAATAAGAATAAAAGAAGTACACAAAACAATAAAAGAGGTACACACATACTTACATAAAAGTGTTATTTGTCTTTAACTTTTAGATGTTTCCACATCGATCTTTCACTGGCGCTCTCCTCATGGGCACTTTTCTTCAGCTTTACTCGAGCATCATCGGCTGTGTGATGATGTGTTTGCAGCCATTTTTTGACTGTAGGAATAAGGTTCGATTCTTTTAGAGACAGGTCAATTATACTAATAGTCATCAGATTGGTTATGTTGGTGAGTTCTGTGTTCTGAATACATGATGTTCATTTTTGAAAAATCCCTTTCTGCTTCTAATGAACTTATGGCCATTGTTCTGACAATATCTTTAGCTTTTTAAATACTGTCAGGAATTGCACAGTTCTTGGAATCTTTTAAAACATTTCTTACAAAATATCTATAATCATTGATAATAATTTTATATCTAAAAATGTCACTAAATGTGCACAATTGTTCTTCAGCTGATGTTCATGGAACTACTACTTCTTCAATATTCCAGTACTCTGGCTCCAAAAAATTGGGAAATTGTAATTTATTCATGGTGTCTTGCAATTGGCTACCTGTTTTTAAATGTTCATAATCCATTAGTCTTTTCTTCAAATTTGTTCTGATGCTTTCTAAAAGTTTTTCCCGAGGAAATCCAACAAATCGATGATTTTGTACAAATTTTATATTTTTGAAAGTTTCTGAAGTTTTGAAATCCATCATTTCTTTCCTATGGACCCTTTCCCTTTCTAAGCATTTCAAATGTTTTAATTGATCTTATCACCAGTTTTTCAGCCTTTATGATGTCTTTATTACTTGCTTGCAATGCATTTAAAAGAAGAAAAATTTCTTCTAGAATATCGATCATCAATGCCAAATCATTTATAAAATATATATTTTCAAGACAGGCAGCCATACCTAAATATTTTTCATTTGCATGAAAATAATGATGTAGTGCTGGATAAGTACACCACACAGCTAGGGTTGACCTTAAACTACAGGCTTGTAGTTGGTCCCAAAACTACCAATCTTTACAATTTCAATTCCAAGTTGTTCAGATATTTCAGTACGTTCCATTTGACTCTTAGAGGATTTATGAAACCAGTGTATATCTTGTCAATAAAATATTTTAAAATTATTTATTTATTTATTTGTCACAACAGTATATATAAGCATAAGCATGAAATAACTATACGAATTGGATACAATCAAAGGAAACATTAGGACAGGAACGGTAGGCACGCTGGTGCTCTTATGCAAGCTCCTTACAGACCTCTTAGGAATGGGGTGAAGTCAATAGTAGATAGTATTTGGTTAAAGCTTTGGGGATTTTGGGAAGAGACTACAGAGTCAAGTAGTGCATTCCAGGCATTAACAACTCTGTTACTGAAGTCATATTTTCTGCAATCAAGATTGGAATGGTTCACATTAAGCTTAAATCTATTGTGTGCTCGTGTATTGTTGCAATTGAAGCTAAAGTAGTCTTCAACAGGAAGGACATTGTAACAGATGATTCTATGAGTTAAACTGAGGTCATGTCGAAGGTGGTGGAGTTCTAAATTTTCTAAACCCAGGATTTCAAGTCTGGTGGCATAAGGTATTTTGTTGTAATCAGAGGAGTGGAGAACTCTTCTTGTAAAATATTTCTGGACATGCTCAATTATGTTAATGTCCAAAATGAGGTATGGGTTCCAGACAGGTGAGCTGTATTCAAGAATTGGTCTAGCAAATGTTTTATATGCTCTGGTTAGTAGTGTAATCTTTCTGGAGAAGAAGCTACACAAGATTAAGTTTACAATTCTTAAAGCCTTTTTTGCGATGTAGTTGCAATGGGCTTTGGCATTTAGATCATTTGATATGAAAACTCCAAAGTCTTTAACAGGGTGGGGGTCATCTACAAGGTAATGTCCATCGAGCTTGTATTTTTTTTGTCCTTCCTCTTTATTTTTTATTTTATTTATTTTATTTATTTGTCACAACAGTATCTATAAGCATAAGCATGAAAATAACTATATAATATATAAGCTTATATATGAGCATAAGTATGTGATAACTATATTAATTGGATATAATGAAAGGAAACAATAGGACAGGAACAGTAGGCACATTTGTGCTCTTATGCACGCCCCTTATAGACCTCTTAGGAATGGGATGAGGTCAATAGTAGACAGCTTTTGGTTAAAACTTTGGGGATTTTGAGAAGAGACCACAGAGTCAGGTAGTGTGTTCCAAGCACTAATAGCTCTATTACAAAAGTCATATTTTCTGCAATCAAGATTGAAACGGTTAACATTGAGTTTAAATCTATTGTTTGCTCTTGTGTTGTTATGATTGACGCTGAAGTAGTCTTTAACAGGAAGGACATTGCAATAGATGATTCTATGAGTTAAACACAGTTCCTGTCGTAGGTGGCGGAGTTCTAAGTTCTCTAAATTCAAGATTTCAAGTCTGGTGGCATAAGGTATTTTGTTGTATTCAGAGGAGTGGAGAACTCTTCTTGTAAAATATTTCTGGACACAGTCAATTGTATTTATGTCCGAAATGAGGTATGGGTTCCAGACAGGCAAGCTGTATTCAAGAATTGGTCTAGCAAATGTTTTATAAGCTCTGGTTAGCAGTATAGTGTTTCTGAAGAAGAAGCTATGTAAGATTAGGTTTAAACTCTTAAAGTCTTTTTTGCGATGTAGTTGCAGTGGGCTTTGGCACTTAGATCATTGGATATGAAAACTCCAAGGTCTTTAACAGGGTGGGGGTCATCTGTAAGGTAATGTCCATTGAGTTTGTATTTAGTGTTTAGATTCTTTTTTCCAATGTGTAAGACAGCATTTGCTGGTTGAAATTTGGAGTTGCCAAGTTTTTGACCATTCTGACACAAAGTCAAGGTCTTTTTGAAGGGTAGCTGTATTGCTGGTAATGTTAAATATTTTGACATCATCAGCAAAGAGAACATAATTACTTTTAATATGGTCACAGAGATCATTAATGTATAATGTGAAGAGTGTTGGTCCAAGAACACTGCCTTGGGGAATGCTGCTATTGACAGGAACAGGATTTGATAGGGCACTGCCTATTTTGACCACTTGTTGTCTGTTTGACAGGAACGCTGTTATCCAATTGTGGAGGGGTCCGGTGATGCCATAGGATTTTAGTTTTAAGAGAAGTTTGTCATGTACCACTGAGTCAAAAGCTTTACAGAAGTCTATGTAAATTGCATTTATTGTTTTGCCTTGATCAAGATTTGTAGTCCATATGTTTTTGCAGAGAAGTTGTAAATTACATGATAGTTTTTTCTGAAACCAAATTGTTTATTAGAGAGTAGATTGTTTGTTTCTAGGTGGAGGGTAATGGATTGGTTGATGATAGATTCCATAACTTTACAGGTGACACAGCATAGAGAGATAGGTCTGTAATTTTCGACTAAGCTGGGGTCTTCTTTTCTGAAGATAGGGATGACCGTGGCTAGTGACCAAAGTTTGGGAAGGGAACTGGTCATGAAAGCTTTTCCAGAGATTATGCTTAGGAGTTCTGCTATATTAGAGGAAAGCTTTTTTAAGAAGTATGCACATAGTCCATCAGGTCCTATAGATAGGGATGGTTTCAGTTTGTGAAGAGCTTTTTCAACATTTTCTTCAGTGAAATCTATATGTGTTAGGTTGTTGTTGGTGCAGTTTGGGAATGTCAGGTATGAGCCATTACTGTAAACAAAGACTAAGCCGAAGAATGTGTTAAAGAGGTTTGCTTTAACTGTTTCATCATTATTTTCTTTGCCGTTAGATTCTTTTAGTGGTGGGATGGATCGAGTCATTAAGTTTGTTGTTCACAAAATTATAAAAAGTACGATTGGAATTTGTGCGCAGAAGGTCCTCTTCTTGCTTGGTGTGGTAATTGGTGCATTCAATTTTTATTTGGTTGCATATATCTCTGTAGCGGTTTTTAAAATTAGCTACATGTCCCTTTTAGTTTTTTCTCCAAAGGGATTTTTTTTTTTTTGGATTGAAGCTTTTTTATTGATATGGGTAATTTGTTTTTCTTGATTTTGATGGTGGTTTGTGGTACTTTAATGACTCTATTGACTTTGAGTAGGAAAACTCTGTAGTGGTCTTCAGCAGTAATACAGGTTGAGAATAAATTTTGCCAGTTAAGAAATGAGAGGTAGGTGTTTATAATGTCATAGTTGGCTTTTTTGAAATTGTAGTTTGGAATACTATTATTATTATGATTTTTGTAAGGCATATATTGAGAAAAAAGTCTATCATGCTGTGGTCACTGTTGGAAAAGGGTTCTTTTATTTGTAGTCCATAAATTGAGTTTGAGTTGTTGCAGAAGATGAGGTCAAGGCAATTGTTGAGTCTTGTATTGTTAGTTACTAGTTGTTCAAGACCTAGATTTGTAACAGCATTGTATAGGGTAGTATGGATGGCTTCAGTTGTACATTCATTAGTTATCCAGTTAATAAGAGGTATATTGAGGTCACCCAGGAAGATGAGACGATATGGGCAAGAGGTAGCCCAAGTTAGTAGTGAGGTTAACATGTTCACATGTGCAATGCCGTAGCCAGGGGCTCTGTAGCATAGTAGGAAATGAAGTGTGGTGTTAAGAGAGAGGTCGCATACAATAGTTTCCGGGATAGCAAGTTTATGTGCAACTTGAACATTTTTTAGATTCAGTGACTTTTTATGAAAGATAGCTACTCCACTTCTTCTGCGGGTTTCACGATCTGATCTAAAAACATGGTACTCTTTGTCTGAAATAATGGAGTCAGAGATGGATGAGTTCAGCCATGTTTCGCATACAAATATAATATCAAATGTACCATTGTTTAACATGAGGATAAATTCAGTCACTTTGTTCTTGCATTTATCAATTTGCATTTAAGATTTCCTACTTTTGGTGAAGAGGAAATAAGGGGTGTGAGTACCTATTTGTTGATGATAGTTGGTTGAAGGTTCTGATCAACAAATGTTTGGAGGTTCTGTTCAAAGGGCATTTGAGGGTTGGTTGGTTGAGCTAAGAATGGTTGGAGGTTTTGTTCAACGGGCAGTTGGAGGTTGGTTGGTTGAGCTACAGTTGGTTGAACAATGGATGGTTGAACAATGGGTGGTTGGGAGTTCTGTGCAATGGGTGGATGGATGGGTGGATGGAGGTTAGTTGGTTGAGCGACGGTTGGTTGAGATTTTTGTATGACGGATGATTGGAAGTTCGGTGCAACGGTTGGTTGAATGCTTTGATTAGTGGGGGGCTGGATGTTGGCCAGTTGGTTGTAGGTTTTTCTTTTTATGCAGTCAGCACAGTAGTCAATGTAAAGGTTGGTTTTTCCTTCTTCTTGCCTTCGTTTGAGTTCTGCGCAAAGTTCACGAGAGCGAACCCGTTGAAGAAAAGATAGATCAGGTCTAGCTCTAAGTTTGTTGAGGCTGAGGTTGGTTCTGGCAATTTTGTTTATGGCTTGAATGAACTTTTTTTTGCTGATCTCATTTATGCAGATGACTCTACAGAATTTTGGTGCCACTGAGCCATCGCTGTTTTTGTATTCAGGTCCATCTCTGGAGACGTCCGTTATATCTTCAGGGGAGAGGGTGTGTGAAATGTAATTTTTAATAATGTTATGAACTTGAGTAATACCTGATTCACTGGTATTATCTAATCCAAATAATATTGCATTTTGATGTTTCTGTTCTCTTTCAATGGTATCTTTAATTAAAATGGCTACGTTGTTTGTTTGTTTGATTGATTGATTAGAATATATTTGCGATTTAGGTTGTGGATTAGGTAGTGTTTGCTGGGTTGGGAAAAGATTTTGTTCTGTAGAGTTTCCATTTTTTTGTACTGTAAAAATTATATTTTCAAGGTTTGTGATACGTGGTTCTAAATATGATAGAATTTTTTTTTCTAAATTTGATTGAATGGATTCTATAATGGTTTGTTGTGACATTAAAGTTGTTTCTATGTTTTGGAATCTATTAGACATGGAAATTAGATAGTCTAATTTAGGTAAACAAGATTGACAAAAATGGATACATGTGGGATCTGATAGGAAGTTATCTGTAGATTTGTTTATTTTCAGGCAGGAGTGGTGGACATAATTGGAGCATAGTCGGCATATCTCGGATTCTTCATTTTCATCTATTTTATTGTTGCATTTATAACATGTATTTGACTCATTTTGATCATTATTTGTATTGATAGTTTTTGTTTGAGGGCGTTTGGCAGATCTGTTTTAATTTTTGCCTGGCATGGTCAATGATCAGTGTGTATTTTACAAAATAATTTTGTCTGCTACTTTTTAAATTCTCAGATCTTCCCACGTGGTCTTTCAGGGGCCTCCTTTGTTGGTAGGGAGAATTCCTCTCTTCAATCTTTCTTGGGAAAGATCTGGTGGGGAAAGTTACTCTCCTCAATCCTTTTTGGGGAATTTTTTTTGGGGGGGGGATAATTTCTCTCCCCAATCTTTCCTGGGGAAGTCCTTTTCACTGAATCTTTCTTTTTTTTCCCCTTTCCTTGCCCTTCTTTGGTTGAATGGAGGTGGGCGAAGGGCTGGGTGAGAGAGTGGAATGAAGTGAGAGAATGGGGCCTATGGTAGGATGGTACTTCTTTGGTGACTCACCCTTTCTGAGGTCTCGGAGGCTTCAGTGGCCTCGGATGTAGCTCCGGATTCAGCGGTAGTGAACGGCTAGGCGGTAGTCCATGCAGCTCTGGCGGTGGTGGTGGGGGCGGTTGGCAGCCTCAGTGGTGCTCCACGCAGCCCCGCTCCACGCAGCAGATTGGTAGCCTCGGCGTATTTGATCACCTCGGTGGCGTTTGCGGCGCTCCACGCAGCCCCGGTGGCGGATTGATAGCCTTGGCGGCGTTTGCCGGTGTTTGCGGCGCTCCACGCAGCCCCGGTGGCGGATTGGCAGCCTCGGCGGTGTTTGATCACCTCGGCTGCGATCTAAGCAGTCCCGGCGGTGGTAGCCGCTTCAGCGGTGGGCTCAGCTGCCTTGGCGTCATTTGATCATCTCAGCGGCGATCTAAGTAGTCGCAGCAGCTTTTATTTATTTATTTAGTGTTCTGATTCTTTTTTCCAATGTGTAAGATAAAGCATTTGCTGGCTGAGATTTGGAGTTGCCAAGTTTTTGACCATTCGGACACAAAGTCAAAGTCTTTTTGAAGGGTAGCCGTATTGTTGGTAGTGTTAAATAATTTAACATCATCAGTGAAGAGAACATAATTACTTATAATATGGTCACAGAGGTCGTTAATATATAATATGAAGAGTGTTGATCCTAGAATGCTGCCTTGGGGGACACCGCTATTGACAGGAGCAGGATTTGATAGGGCACTGCCTATTTTGACCATTTGTTGTCTGTTTGACAGGAACGCTGTTATCCAATTGTGGAGGGGTCTGAAGATGCCGTAGGATTTTAGTTTTAGAAGAAGTTTGTCATGTACCACTGAGTCAAAGGCTTTACAGAAGTCTATGTAAATTGCATCTATTACTTTGCCCTGATCAAGATTTGTACTCCATATGTTTTTGCAGTGAAGAAGTTGTAAATTACAGGATAATTTTTTTTTTGAAACCAAATTGTTTATTAGAGAGTAGGTTGTTTGTTTCTAGATGGAATCTAGAAACAAATCTAGATGGAGGGTGATGGATTGGTTGATGATTGATTCCATTATTTTGCAGGTGACGCAGCATAAAGAAATTGGTCTGTAATTTTCAACTAGGCTGGGGTCTCCTTTTTTGAAGACAGGGATGACCATGGCTAGTGACCACAGTTTGGGAAGGGAGCTGGTCATGAAAGATTTTTCAAAGATTATGCTTTGGGGTTCTGCTATATTAGTGGAAATCTTTTTTAAGAAGTATGCACATAGACCATCAGGTCCAATAGATAGATGGTTTCAGTTTGCGAAGTGTCTTTTCAACATTATCTTCTGTGAAATCATTGGTGGTACGACTGGGGAATGTTGGGTATGAGCCATTGCTGTTAACAAAGACTGAGCCGAAGAATGTGTTAAAGAGGTTTGCTTCAACTGTTTCATCATTACATCATTACATTCTTTACCGTTAGATCCTTTTAGGGGTGGGATGGATCTCAAGTCTTTAAGTTTGTTGTTCACAAAATTATTGAAAGCCCAACTGGATTTTGTGTGCAGAAGGTCTTCTTCTTGTTTGATATGGTAATTGGTGCATTCAATCTTTATTTGGTTGCATATATTTTTGTAGCGGTTTCTGAAGTTGGCTACATAGCCAATTTTGTTTTTTCGCCAGAGGGATTTTTTTTTTGGATTGGAGCTTTTTTATTCATATGGGTAATTTGTTTTTTTCTGATTTTTGTAGTGGTTTGTGGTACATATAGTTTAATGACTCTATTGACTTCAAGTAGGAAAACTCTAGTGGTCTTCAGCAGTGATACAGCTAGAGAATAGATTTTACCAGTCAAGACATGAGAGGTCGATATTTATAAGATCATAGTTGGCTTTTTTGAAATTGTAGTTTGGAATACCATTATTATGGAGATTATTGTAAGGGCGTATATTGAGACAAAAGTCTATCATGCTGTGGTCACTGTTGGAAAAGGGTTCTTTTATTTGTAGTCCATAAATTGAGTTTGCATTGTTGCAGAAGATGAGGTCAAGGCAGTTGTTAAGTCTTGTATTGTTAGTTACTAGTTGATCAAGACCTAGATTTGTAACAGCATTGTACAGGGTAGTATGGATGGGTTCAGTTGTACATTCGTTTGTTATCCAGTTAATAAGAGGTAGGTTGAGGTTACCCAGGAAGATGAGAGGATAAGGGCAAGAGGTAGCCCATGTTAGTAGTGTGGTTAACACGTTCACATGTGCGATGTCATAGTCAGGGGCTCTGTAACATAGCAAGAAACGAAGTGTGATGCTAAGGGACAGTTCACATACAATAGTTTCAGGAAGAGCTAGTTTATGTGCAACTTGAATATTTTTTAGATTCAGTGACTTTTTGTAAAAGATAGCCACCCCACCTCCTCTGTAGGTTTCGCGATCGGAGCGGAAAACATGATACTATCTTTCTGAAATAATGGAGTAAGGGAGGGATGAGTTCAGCCATGTTTCACATACAAATATAATGTTGAATGTACCTGTATTTAACAAGAGGAGAAATTCAGGCATTTTGTTTACAATGCTTCTTGCATTTATCAGTTTGCATTTGAGATCTGCAGTGGTTGGTGTAGAGGAAATAAGGGGCGTGTGAACCTAGTTTTGGATGACGGTTGGTTGGAAGTTCTGTACGACGGATGGTTGGATGTTTTGGGTGACGGGGGGTTGGATGTTGGGCAATTGACTGTAGATTTTTCTTTTTATGCAGTCAGCATGGTAGTCAATGTATAGGTTGAATTTGCCTTCGTCTTGCCGTCATTTGAGTTCTGTGCGGAGTTCTCGGGTGCGTGTCCATTGCAGAAATGATAGATCAGGCCGTGATCTAAGTTTCTTGTGGCTGGGGTTGTTTCTGGCAATTGAGTTTATAGCATGAATGAACTTTTTTTTGCTGGTCTCATTTATGCAGATGATTCTACAGAATTTGGGTGCCACTGATCCATCACTGTTTTTGTATTCTGGTCCATCTCTGGAGACTTCGATTATTTCGTCAGGGAAGAAGGTGGGTGAATTGTAATTCCTGCTCCCTTTGCTTTAAGTTTGCTGAGCAAAAGGTGTGAGCTTTTGATGAAAAATGTTCTTTCATTTTTTTTCTTAGAGACACTTGTATTTCTTTATTTTTCCCTGCTGCCTCAATCTTGAAATGTCTCCATTCTTTGGACACATGAACACCATTCTCTTTTGTGAAGTCATGTTTTGCACAGTATTTGCAACCTATTTTTTTGTTGGAAATTTCCAGTCCCTCATATTTCTCTGGAAAGTTGCTGTACTGTTGCAATGTCCTGCAGTCAGGAATATTACTTTGAATTTTAGAGTCACCAATAATTCACTTGCTGCTTTCTCCAAGTTCCATTTGTGCTTGTGGAAGCACAAGTGGAACTTGGAGAAAGTTCCACTTTCTCCAGTGGTGGAACTGGAGTGGTGGTGCTTGTGATGGTTTTGGATCCAATTCTGTTGTTTCTGGTTGTTCCAATCTTGGTTTCTTGCTGAAAAAAGTGGTTAAACTCTATTGCCTTTTCATCCTGTTAAAGGCTACTACTACAAAAGAAATAAATTGTTCATTGGATTCGATTGTGGTTGTAAGCTGAAGACTATAGGTAATGGAAGGGATCTCTGTTTTCACCTAACAATGTACAGTCTTTTCAGGATGTGATTGGGGTCCAAAAACAAGAAAGATATAGTTTTTCATCTAAGAAGTTAGATCAAGAAGAATGAATTTCTTCATAAGTACATTCACAGAGCAATACTGAATTCTTTTTTTGAAATTTATTCCTCAGTTCAAAAAACAGGAATAAATGAATTAAGTTCTGTATTTAGCTCAGTTTGTACTCAAGTCAAGTAGCTATTCAAGAGTTAGTAGTGTCATGGTTAGAAACAATGGTAAAGCAACATATGGATTTAAAACCAGAAATATTTTGTTGGGTATTTTAAAGGGAATACATATTTAATTTTACACATGTTAACAGCTGCTAGAATTGTATTTGCACAACAGTTGAAAAACAAAGATATAAAATTAATAAAAATATTAGAATGTGCAGAAATGAATAAATTAAGACTTAAAAATTAAGGAGAAGGCTTCGAATACTTTTTAACGTGGGATTTTTTTTATCAATGTCTAACTAACAGAAACAGAAGTTAGAAATCTAAAAGAATAAAAGAAAACACCAATTATATAAGGAAAGTTCACTAAAATGGATAACACAAATATTATTAGTATGTGATCATGATTAATATGTAGAGAACCTCAGGAGCATACACCCCTACCCCTGCCCAAAACTAGGACAGTACTCAGAAAATACCAAAAGAATAAAAAGAGCTTCCTTCCAAAAGACTGCAGATAAAACCAGTTTTTCCCTAACCCTAACCCTAAGGACAGGAAAGACAAAGCCACTGGAATAAAAACTATCAAGGCATCAATCACACTCATGCAGACACACAAAATCTCATAAAGCTGCACAAATTTCAAAATATAAAAGCAGCTATAGAGTCGCATAAAATTTCCTAAACTTTATGTGACTATTTCCTTTACAACATTTCCTTTACAACATTTCCCCAAAACAATAAAATGTCCTTAAAAAAACAATTATCAACTATTTTTTTTAAGCATAAAAAATAGCAACTTATCCAAAATTAGATGAAGGCAGATGGCAAGCAGGAAGATTCATTTGCTTGCAGTAGGCCAGTAAGATAGATGGAGCCATGGAATACAGGCGAAACAAGGCAGGTGACCAGCTGCTCGGGATTAAAAAGGTAAACTGGAGGCTGGGGGGATGGGGGGTTAGTTAGCTAGGCCCACCTGGGATGGAGCCAAAGCGGCTTCGCCAGCTAGGCAGGTGAGCCTGGGGATGGTGGGAGGGCATGGCAAGGTAGCCCAGTGTTTTTGCCAGGCAGGTGAACCCTGGGACAATGGGGGGTGCGCAGTAAGCTAGGCTGGCGGACTTCACCAGCCCAGTAAGCAGGGTCCAGTGGCCGGCTGTGGCAAGCTCCAGCTGGGGTGGGGTGGGGGCTAGCGTGATTCTCAGACTTACCTGTAGGCAGGAGGAGGCAGCTTAGATGGGTACAAGCACTGCATGAGAAGGCAGCTTAGGCAGGCAACAGCAGCAGAGCAGAGACTGTGTGCAAGCGCAAGTGAGTGCCACAAACACTATCCGGCAGGTCAGGTCATTTGAGGAGTGGCAAGACAATTAGCTGGGCCGCGTGGCAAAGGCAACATATATAGGGTGGGGGTGGGCAGGGTGGGCAGGGCAAGCAGGAGGGTGAGCAAGTGAGCAGGCAGGCAGGAGGGGGAGAGGTCAGCCAGAGGTCGTATTTGCCAGTTTGGCAAACCAGTTAAAAGTTCTGATACCAGTCTGAACCAGCTGAATACCACTTCTGCAGCAAGCCGTACACTGCAGTGGGTTGGGTTAAGCAAGGCACATGGCAACATGGCATGATGCTCAAGTTGTCACTTTAATGAAGCCAGTGGATCCTGCAAAAGTTTTTGACCAAAGGTTATTGGCCTTTAATAAAAACATATACAATGGATCTGCATTCAATATAATAGCATTCTGATGTTTTTCATCATTGTCTTTACAAGTGGGTGGAAAAAAACCCCTATCAAAAATAAATGTGCTCTGAGAAAAGATTAGCTCATATACATTTCCAAGTTCTTTTGAGAAACATGGATTTGAAGGTAATGTGTTTCTTATTTCCATAGTCTTCCAAATGAAAAATTAAACTTCTCTTGAAGAAACAGCTACTCATCCTTTTCATAAATTCCATGTAGAAATTGCAAGTAACCGTTGAGCAATTAGCTTTTTTTAAAAAAAATAACACTGGATGAGTGAATTAACATCAGTCTTAGTGAATATTGACCTCTCATCTTTAAATTTCTTGAAATTGGTTTCCCATAAACTCAGGCCATTTCCCCAGTAGCAACTGCATAGCATCACCCAACCATTGTTGCAATAATGAAAAATCTATCCTTGTCATTATTATTTTGACATGACAATACTTGGATGATTCTAGAAAACACTGTAAATTACTAAAGGGGAAATAATCTAAACCTCAGTTTCCTCTGAAACCCTTGTTACTGCTAGCAAATCAGAATCTTATGTAGTTATAATTACTAACACAGAAGAGGGAAGAGTCAGAAAGTTTCAAAATGATCTTCCAGTTGATAAGGAAAATTGCATTTTGTACCTGTTTGTTTAGTAATTCATTTGCTCATAAAAAACTGGCCATATTACTAAGGACAACTTCTTGAAATAGAATTCTTATAATCAGTAGCCCACCCTGCTAGTGAAAAGAAATGCATTAAAAACTATGCTTGCTACAGTTAGCAGAAGAATGAGGACTAGTGCACTCATTATTGGAGCTTTCGTAGCAGCATCTGGATGACTTCAGATGAAAAAGCTACAGAAGCTAGGCTGAATAGTACTTGATTGTACAGTATCATTCCTTCAGAAAAATCACTCTAAAGACTGTGGGAGGTTTCTTCATCATTTTTCAAAATGCATAGTCACATTCATCAAATTCTGTTAGAAGACTGGCTAGAGCAGGGGTATCAAACTCGTTTGCCTTGAAGGCCACATCAGAGTTGTATTTGACTTTGGGGGGGGCTGGGTTGTGTGTGTGGCCATGATGGGCATGGCCAGATCGACATCACTCATGTCAGGGGCACCTGTGATGTGCTAAACCAAGACTTCCCTCAGACTCTGGACTAAACCAGTGCTAAACCAGAACTTCCCTCAGACCCTCCCTCATTTTCATTATAATCTCCTTCCTTCTTTCCTTCCTTCCTCCATCCCTCCCTCCCTTCTTTTTCCTTTCCTCTTCATTCTTTCTTCTTCCTTTCCTTTCCTTAGTTTTTCTTCCTTGCTCTCTTCCCATGTTTCCTTCTTTTTCTTTTCTCTTTCCCTTTCTTTTCTTGTCCCTTCTTGCATGCTCAAATGCAAAATGAAAAACATTTCTCCTTTTGTTTTGTTTTTAGTTTGTTTTGCTAGCATGTAAAACGGAGCTAGGGAGGGCTGTGCATGCCCCCCCGCCCCATTTTTGGCCACGATGGCCTCCTGCAGCCCTCTGCCAGTGAAAATGCATTTCACTGCACCCCCAGCTCCATTTTTGCTGGCAAACACACTGCAGGCCGATCCTTTGCTGTTTCCAGGGTGGCCCCGCAAGCCAGATTTAAGCACCCTGCAGGCCAGATCCAGCCCATGGGTCTTGAGTTTGACACCCCTGGGCTAGAGAGTCATCTCCCCGATCCATAATTATTTCACAATAGCAAAGATAGTAGCAGCTGTTTAGCCCTTTACTTAATATCCTATAAATATTGGACTTTTGTTCCATAAGGGTGCAAACTTTGAGAGAATATCACAAAGGTGCTTTTCAGGAAGCAACTGGACTTTGTTTTTTCTTTGACGATGTTTAGCTTCTCATCCAAGAAACCTCCTCAGGGTCACCTGAGTAAACTCCTGAGTGACCCCAAGGACACATAAACTTCCAAAAAACCCTCTAAAAGGATGCAAATGACTAGCTGTCTGCAAGGATATAAATCCTTCTATATCCTGTCAGACAGTGATGGGCTTCAAATTTTTTAACAACCAGTTCTCGGCCCTAATGCCTGGCTGGGTGGGCATCTGTCATGTGACTGGGTGTGTGTGGCTAACTCGACATTGCTTTTTTACCTAAGAGATAGTCTATATCTTTTGCTCTCTTTGGACTAATAAGTTAAAGAGCTGCTTCTAGACATTCATTTTAAAAAGATTTTTAGAAACCTGCAGTTGAGAGTTCTTCCATACTCTGAAGTCCCAATTTCGTTTGGAATTTAATCCCAAATTGATTGCCCTTTTAGCATGTCTCTCGATACTTCTCCAAAATGCCCTCACAAGAAGCCACATTTCTCCTACCTTCTCAAACACACAATTTAAGCAAATTCCCTTGTTTTGGAGACTTTAGAATCACAGGCTAGAAGGTACCTTGGAGGTCTTATAGTTCAACCTTTTGCTCAAGGCAGAAGACCCATACATACATACATCACAGACATTCTGGCTTTGGCTGCAAGAAGTGCAGATAACATTCCTGTCACACACTTCCTCCTCCTGCTGCTGAAGGTGGGAAGCCCAAGAGAAAGCATCAGTCTGGGCACACAGCCTTGCATGATAGAGCCCTTCCCGAGGAGCAAAGCAAGAACTTACTGATCTGGAAGCGAGCTCCAGAGTGGCAGCGGCGGCACTCCAGGTGGGCAGCCCTTGGGGAAGGAAGTTTCTCTCAGGCCTCCCACCCATCAAGATGTTGCTTGATCTCACAACTGCTTCTTGCAGTCCTTGTTGGTGCTGGACATGCCTTGGGCACTCGGGGTAATGCTCCATGTGCTCTCTGGGTTGGCAGCTGTTTCTCTTTGCTGCTGCTCTTGCTGGGAGAGCATCTTGCACAGTACAGCAAAATTTAGCAGCCCTGAGCCACCACTTTCCTCTAAGTCTCATCTGGAAAGTGCTGTGGCTTTGCTGTTTGCTGCTGTTTCTCTCTGCCACATGCCTGCAATGCTTTTCAGATGGGACTTATAGGATCCAAAGCAGCAGCTCACGGCTGCTAAATTTCACTATGCTGCACAAGATGCCTCCCAGCGAGAGCAGCAGCGGAAACAGCTGCTGACCTGGAGAGCACATGGAGCATCTCCACAAATGACTGAGGCATGCCCAGCACCAAGGGCCAAAAGAAGTGGTTGCAAGACCTGAGAGATGTTGTGTTGCCCCCCTCTCCGCAGCCCCCCTCTCCACAGCCGGGCCCCTCCCATCTCTTGTTATCTGAGCCAGAGACTGATAGTGAAGAAGAATGGCCTGCATGCCTTCAACCCCCAGCCCTGGCACCATGCCCGGACAGACTGAGCAAATAAACCTCCCCACCACAGCGTGTGAGCAAGAAGCCAGCCACGAGCTAGAATTGCCGGCAGCTGACAAAACGTGGACAGATCCCCGCTTCCGGAGAATGGAGAGGCGACGTCAGCAAAAGGGAGGGGCAAGCCTGGATAAGTGCTGAGTCATGGAGCCACACCCCATGGTCTATATAAAGGATCTGCTTTTTGGCATTCCTTGAGTCAGGCAAAGTCTAATATGGTTGCTGAAGTCACCTCTTGGATTCCTGCCTGCCCTGAGAACTCTGACAGGAATTTGGCAAAGCTGCAGAGGCTTCGTGGCCACGCTTGATACAGACTTCCCAGACCCGGCCGTCAGAGGAGGAGTGGGACACGACATGTTGGTGATACAACCCGGCTGCTTCTCACTGCTGCAGTGCTTTCCAGATGAGACTTCTTACAGGTAAGAACCTTATCCCAAACCACTTCACTACCCCTGTGCTCATGCTGCCCCCCTGCCCCTGCACTGCCCCCCCATGGCCCTTTGGCTGAGTGCAGCAGGCTGCAGGCTGGATAAATTGCTTCATTCCAGAGGGGCATAGTTTGAGGCCAGAAGGGAGCATGTGGGGGACATGTGGGAGGAGGCCCATGGAAGGCCAGAGTTGGGGACTGGCAGGTCCCCTGACCTGAGACAAAGGGTGACCATGCATCATGTAGGTGGAAGGATGGCAAGAGCCAGGCCTGAAAGGCAGCCAAGCCTTGCCATGTCCACCCTGAGGCAGCCCTTTGGCCAAGGCCTTACCTTCGCAGACAGCTAAGGTGAGCAGAGCGGGTGAGGCAAGAGATCAGCTGGGCTATACAACCAAGGTGGCAAAGGCAGGCAAGCGGACAAGCTGTAGAGATCAGCTGGGCCACATGGTCTGGGCAAGCGAGCCAGAGAATAGCTGGGCACAGGCGTGATTCTAGCCACTGGCCAAAGTGAGATAGGGCAGAGTGGGGTGGAGCAGGGCAAGGCCAGCAATTGGTGGGATTTGTTGGTTTGCCAAACTGCACAGAATCATAACAACTGGTTGGCTGGAACCGATCCAAACCAACAGCAGCCAACCTCTGCTGTCAGAGATGAAGAAGCTTCTTGGATGAGAAATGAAACATCTTCAAAGAAAAAACAAGAAATTTCTCCTGAAAAAGCACCTTTAGGACAACCATGACCTGGATGACTGAGAATCTCTACAGATTTTGAGAGAATGTCCTATTGCCAGTCATATGACAAACATGTTCATCTTCATTCAAGAAGCTGGTTGATCACCTATTTTTGCATCACAAAGGCCACAATAAAAACTCATAACTTTTTTATAATGTAACTTTTCCCAAGCAGCCATCTGTGAATTAACATAATCACCACTCTCTTCTACTTTTTTACACATGAATTCTTGAACTTTTAATAGAATAGAATAGAATAGAATAGAATAGAATAGAATAGAATAGAATAGAATTCTTTATTATCAAGAATCATAAGGTACAATATTTAATGATAATCATAGGGAAACAGTCAATATAAATCTTAAGGATACCAGCAACAAGATTACAATCAAACAGTCATAAGTGAGAGGAGATGGGTGATAGGAATGATGAGAAGATTAATAGTAATGCAGATTTTAGTTTGACAGTGTTGAGGGAACTATTTCTTTAGCATAGTGATGGCATCTGGGGAAAAACTGTTCTTGGGTCTAGTTGTTCTGGTGTGCAGTGCATCATTTTGAGGGTAGGAGTTGAAACAGTTTATGTCCAGGCGAGGGTCTGTAAATATTTTCACAGCCCTCTTTTTTTTTAAAAGTTTTTTTTTATTTTTATTTTTTTAAAAACCACATACAAGTCTTTTTGAACAAAATATTGGTCAGGTACATAATTAAACACATTTCAAATTTCACCCCCTCATTGTATTGTTTATCCAGTATTTTTCCCTTCCCCTCTTAAAATTTTATTATTTGCACATTTCTATCAAAACATCTGTTCCACCACTCTATCCTGAGATTGATGTTAAATCAAGTCTAGTTCCCATATTTTTGCCTCCTTTCTTGCCGCCCCCCCCCATTAAACAAAATACAACCATAATTATCTCTAATTTTATCAAAGACAGACCAGTAACTAAAGAAGAAAATAAGAACAAGGTAATATCTATAAAAATCTCTCACACATTAAATCTCACCTTTTAGTTTCAAAAACGTCACCATCATAATCCCATTCCAAATAAAAGAAAAAAATTAAAATAATAAACAAAGTGAAAAGAGCAAAGTGAAAAGGAGTAAACATGTCTCATTTCTCACATAATTCCTTGCTTATATTCAAATATACTATTGAAAGTTTTATCTCAAATTATTTCAATTTCATTACATATGCTTAAAAATTTCATATTTTTATCTTATTAAATTTCTTAATGCCCCATTCCTCCTTTTCTCAACATTTTTATAATCCTCTGATGATCTTTAAAACAAATTTTAGCTTTACATTATTATATCATACTTTTTGTATTCTTGACTATCATTGCTGCAAGCAGCTCTTGTCTTTAATATTCCAGTTCTGTAGTCATTTCTTATATTTCTTGCTTAGATGTCATTTGTATACTTCTCTTGTTATCCATTGTTTTCTGCTTTGTTCTTTGCTGTTATAAGT
The DNA here is from genome assembly GCF_028640845.1 of Ahaetulla prasina. Taxonomy (NCBI): domain Eukaryota; kingdom Metazoa; phylum Chordata; class Lepidosauria; order Squamata; family Colubridae; genus Ahaetulla; species Ahaetulla prasina. The sequence continues at coordinate 68,620,046 of NC_080542.1, forward strand.
CTTAAAGGTCAGCCATCTGGTTGCTAAAATTCTCCTTTGAAATTGTCCTGAAATCACAAAGACATTTCCCTCCTGTATTTCTTCTTCTGCCTTTAGGTGTCAGTCTCTAGTCTACAGTTGCAATCCACAATTAAGTATCTATTTTGTCTGAAAGATAGAGCTGCACCTTTTTTTTTCTGTATCAATTTGTTTCTCTTTTTCAGTCCTGTATTTAGTTTCATTGTAATTCTTTAAGTGTTCCGTGCACCTTTGGTGTTGAGTCATGCCGGCCACATGACCACGGAGACGTCTTCGGACAGCGCTGGCTCTTTGGCTTTGAAACGGAGACGAGCACCGCCCCCTAGAGTTGGAAACAACTAGCACCTATGTGCGAAGGGAACCTTTACCTTAATCCTTTAAGTCCAAATTTGTAAAGAATAGAGAAACTGGGAGATGTTTGATTAAAATCCATTTTTAAAGTCTCAGTTTAGTCCTTTCTTTTTTCTTCTTGCCTGTAATCTTTAAACAATCAATAAAAACCTCCAAAATTCTCCAAAATCAATTTTAATTAGAAGACTTATTTTCTCTGTTTTCTCTATTTAATTAGGGCTCTAGACTTAGGTTCCAAGCCAAATTTTGACAGGTTTTAAATATCATTAATTATTTCCTTCAGTTTTCATTTCCTGTTTAAATTAGCCGGCTTCAATATTTTGTTCAGTGTTTGTCCTCCTGCCCGTTCTTTGTGGCCGTCCTAACTTCAGGCAATTGGTGATGGCTGCGGTCCTCCTCGCTGGGTCAAGGGAAAAAAGCTGAAGCTGCAGGGAATTTGCAACTTCCCTGTTCGCCCCAGCAGCTCTCTCATTCTTTGCTGCCCCTGCAGGGCAGCTATGGTCCAAGCTGGACCCCCATATTGAGGGGATTTTCAGCGCTCACCCCGGGGCTCTCGGGGTTCGCATCCATTCCGTCACAACACTGGCCATGCCTCCTCACAGCCCTCTTTTTGACTCGTGCAGTATACAGGTCCTCAATGGAAGGCAGGTTGGTAGTAATTGTTTTTTCTGCAGTTCTAATTATCCTCTGAAGTCTGTGTCTGTCTTGTTGGGTTGCAGAACTGTCCAAACAGACAGTTATAGAGGTGCAGATGACAGACTCAATAATTTCTCTGTAGAACTATATCAACAGCTCCTTGGGCAGTTTGAGCTTTCTGAGTTGGCTTATAAAGAACATTCTTCGTTGGGCTTTTTTGATGTTGGGTGTTCATTTTAGGTCATGAGATATGGTAGAACCTAGAAATTTGAAGGTCTCTACAGTTGATATTGTGTTGTCTAGTATTGTAAGAGGTGGTAGACCTCCACCATTTCTATGGTTTTGAGTGTGTTCAGTTCCAGATTGTTCTGGTCACACCATGAGGCTAATCGTTCAACCTCCCATCTGTATACAGATTCATCATTGTCTCAAATGAGACTGATCACTGTTGTGTCATCTGCAAACTTCAGTAATTTAACAGATGGATCGTTTGAGATGCAGTCATTGGTATATAGAGAAGAGAAGTAGAGAGAGCACACAGCCTTGTGGGGCCTCTGTGCTAATTGTACAGGTATCTGATGTGATTTTCCTTAGCTTCACCTGCTGCTTCCTATCTGTTAGGAAGCTTATGATCCATTTGCAAGGGTGTTCAGGTACCTCTAGCTGGTTTAGCTTAGTTACAATGTCTGGAATAATGGTGTTGAATGCTGGACTAAAGTCTACAAAGAGGATCCTTGCGTAGGTCTTTGAAGATTCAAAATGTTGTAGGATGTAGTGTAGAGCCATGTTAACAGCATCATCTGTTGATTTATTTGCTCAGTATGCAAATTGCAGGGGGTCTAACAGCGGATCCATGATGGTTTTCAAATGAGACAGCACTAGCCTTTCCAAGGTTTTCATAACTACAGATGTTAGACCAACTAGTCTGTAGTTGTTCAGTTCCTTGATGGTGGGCTTCTTTAGCACTGGGATGATAGTAGAGCATTTGAAGCAAGAAGAAACATAACACATCTCTAGTGATTTATTAAGATACGGGTGAAGATGGGGGCCAATTGGTCAGCACAGACTTTTAAGCAAGAAGGAGTTATCTTTTCTGGGCCTAGAGTGTTTCCTAGCTTTTGTCTGTGAAATAAGTCTTGCACTTCCTTTTCTGTGATTACTAGGGGTTGTGAACCCAATGGGATGGGGTCAGTTGTATGAGGTTTGGCTGTTGTTAGTGTGTCTGAGATGGGGGTTATGGAGATAGGTGGCTGTAGTTTCCTTTCAAACCTGCAGTAAAACACGTTCAGGTCATCTGCCAGTTGTTTATTTCCTTCAGCCTGGGAAGGACATTTGCCATAACCAGTGATATTTTTAAGAGTTTTTCACATTTGCTGGTTCATTTGTTGAGAACAGATTATTAAGCTTTCAGAGTAGCTTCTTTTTGCTGCTCTGATCTCCCTTCTTAATACATTTCTGGCCTGATTGTACAGCATTTTACCATCTTTTCTGTTGACTTCCTCTTTGGAATGACATAACTGGTTAAGTTTAGCTGTGAACCAAGGTTTGTTGTTACTGTATATTTGCAAGTTCCTGGTCGGTACACATAGATATTCACAGAAGCTGACATACGATCTTACAGTATCTGTGAGTTTATCTAAGTCTGCAGAGGTACTTTCAAAAACATTCCAATTAGTGCAGTAAAGGCAGGCCTACAGCTTTAACTTTGCCTGCTCAGTCCAGGTCTTCACTGATTTAATTGTTGGTTTTGTGGAGTCTTTGCCTGTAAGCAGGTACAAGGTGAATCATGCAATGATCAGATAATCCCATTGTCATGATCATAAAAAGCTGAAGAGGGTCAGCAGCCGCCGTATCTAGTTGCATGAAACACATTTAAGGCTTCTGCTAAACACTTCTATGATTGATGTAATGTTTTGTAAGACTTTAGAAGATTTCAAAAAGGGTTCTGGGCACAGGGCATTCAAAAAAGTATAAAATAGATAAATAACAAATTTCCTTTTAAACACTAAAAAGGAATACACGAATAGTCTGAATATGAATGAGGATAAGAATACAAACTCTTAGATGGATGTGGAATGTTACAAAATCATCTAAATAACAAAACATTTAAGTTTTAGCAAATTTATTATCCTCAGTTTGGACTTGTAACCCTAGAAAAATGCTTGGTCATTGTAGATATAGTTATATTCTCTAATCTGAATGAGATCAAAAGACAGTTTCTAATGTCTATTTCATAGAGTAATACAAATCAAGTTAACTCAGTCTCACAGAACCCAGAGTGATTTCCAGATTACTTGTTTTTTCAAGTATGTAATTCTTAAGCAATTCATATTAGCCTTCCTAACATCCTGCTTTTTTCCTTCTTCTTATTGCCAGGAATAAATGAATAAATGAAATAACACTCAGATGAAATACTTTAGCATTTTCCTCGCTTTCTTTAATCTTCTCATGTTATTCAACTAGTAATATGCCATTTTTGTAACATGTAAAACAATCAAATTGATCACTATAACAGCTGGTTGAGAAGTAATAGTGAATTCATCTTGTTTATGAAGTTTTGAATTTATCATGTAATAACTAACTTAATCAGTGTTCCCACTGTTCTTTGAGTAGATGACAGTCTTGCAAACATTTTGAAATAAATTTATTGTAAATTGTTTGGGGGAGGGAGAGATGGAAAATATTTTAAATGCTTTTAGTAATGTTTTGGTCGATTTCTGGAAATCTTTCACAATGTGGCAACTGAGAAAGTTATGCTCAGTTTCAGTAAATGGAGGGTTTGGAAAGTGTGGTTTTTGACATTTGAGACTGAGATAATTAGATTGGGCACATGTTACACAATAATCTGCAATCTGAGAATATATCACTTTTGTGTGTCAATATCAGTTTTTAAAATAATGTAATGCTTTCTTTGAGGTTAATTTTGCAGTGTTATTCTATACCATCTAAGGATTACAGCAGCACTTACAACATTTTTTTTCAAGAGCCAAATCTTTGGTTTTCCTTTGTTGACTGTAAAATAGAAGTAAACATTTGATATCACAGTATACTTAAAAAGAAAAAAACTACCGTATATAAAGAGATGCCCTGCTGCTTATTCAATACTGTTTAATTAAGACAGATGCTCACGGCATATTCTTCTTCCAATTACATTTAAGTACATTCCATGTGGAGTCCTTGACAAGAATCTCCCTTCTATTAAAATATATCCCACATTATGTTCTACATATTTATCTAGTGGGTTTTACGAATCATGAACTGATTTCTCAAGCTTTTAGTTAAATTTATATTTTTTTATTTCTTACCTTGTTTGCTTCTGCATATGCCAAGCCTTCATTACTTAGAAACTTCAACATAGCACATGTGAATCTGATCTTCAGGTACTTTAATTATATAGTAACTCCTCTTTAAGGTTCATATACTTGAAGTACTCAGGAGGACCAACCTCAATTATCCAAGAAGAGAATTAAACTTTAGAAAGTTTAATTATTAAATATTCACCAGGGGTCAGATAAGAGACCTTTTACCTTACAGTTAAATTTTTGGCCCTTTTTCAAAGGATGCTGATTTGGCTTGTTTGCAAGTTATGAAAAAAGGGAAGTATAACCTCTTAGCTTGAAATGGTAGCTACTATGGCTGCTAGGTTTGAATAGGGAAAAATTAACAATTTGTAAGCAAACCATTCAAATTGTTCAAATAATGTTCAGAAAATAAATTCCAAGTCATTCTTCAGCTTTAATCAAGCTATGATTTGCTTCTGATGAAATTAAATAGAAAGTTATTGCAATTCAAGCAACCTATATGTATATATACATCTTTATTTTCAGGAAAAAAATGTGGATATCATGTTCGCATGTGTGTTTTTAATAAATGAACTGAGCCAAATAAAAAAATTAAATCAGTAGGCCTGGGAAACCACTGAAAAGATACTTTCAGAAGCCTTGACCTAAGCCAAAGATCGTTTATTTTCATAAACTTTGAACAAAGCTGACTCTAATTTAAATATTTTTATTCTTGGAAATGAGGAAGAGATGGCCTTCACTGAGTGAAATCATTATATCTATTTGTAAATATTATTTTGAAAGAATAAGTTACTACAACTGCCAGTTAGGGAACAGATGATGTTATCTAAAAGTGACTTCCTAACATTCTTTCTTTCATTAACCTTGGCTGCTCTTCTTGAATTAAAGTTGAATTATATAATTGTACTTCCAACCCTGAAACCTATTTCTGCCCTGCTTATTCTTTCTGGCACTTACTCCAAATGTTTGATAGCTCTAAATATTTCTGCATCAAAATTTCATAATGGATTTAGCATATGGACAAATGATTTACTCTTATACTGAGACTGCAACAGCACAAGTAAGTTATGTGTATATGTGAGCACATGCATACACACACATACACACACACACAAGAAGGGAAAAAACATTAGTAGGAAATCTAAAAATATGAGAGGATAACGATACACTATTTAAGCTAACAAAGAAAGCCCCTGCCACGTAACTTCAAAGACAAGAGCAGTTCCATTTAAATTTAATTATATAATAATATTCTTGCTTTAATTTTTTTCAGTAAAGCAACATATAGTTGCGAAGTTCAAATCTAACACAGAGGATGTTACTTGTTAAACTAGAAACAAAGTGACAGGCCACTTATGAGCAAGCCTGTTTCTGATCCTTTGAATGAAATATGGTCATTATTTGTTGAATGTCAGTTTGGGTTAGTTTTATTTAGTTTCAGGAAAAGAGAGCAATGGCTCATTTTAGTATATGCACACACATAAAAACCCCATGGAATCTTCTTATTCAGGATTTACGTTTGATCTAAATTATATGCCTGCAAGATTGAACAGTAATGCCCTCCTCCACCCTATGCTTTTGAAGAAATGCCATATTGCTTTGTATACAAAAAGTGGTTTTCCTTTCATGTATCGCGTGCTGTTAATTATGGTCTAGATTCTACCAGCTTTATTCATGCAATTAGTTGCTCTTGGAATAGAAGCTAGATATTCTAAAATTCATCAATGTATTTCTAGGGGAGAGCACTATGGAAAACATGGTGATGGGAAGACTGGGGATTTTATTTTGCAGTATCGGTATCCATGGTGTGCCTAAGAGTTATAACTTCTTGCTTTTTGTGAAAGGTGTCCTTGGATGAAGAAAAGAAAATGAACTTTATGTCTATCTTCAGGCCACGCATAGAGAGTCCTGTCCTGCTGCTTGAACACTCTTGGATTTGTAGTTCCTGACTCAATCTGTTGACTTTGGAAGCTATGGAAATGTATTTTCCCAGGCATCTTGAATGAGAAATTCAGTTCTTACTCTGATTACATTGTGACATTTAAATATATTAATTTGAAGCAAAATGAGTCAAACTTGATTTAGCTCAATAATTATAAAATTCAGTAATAGTTATTACCCAGAATTTCAGCACATATCTTGTTCTGAGTAAATTTCAATATTTAACTTTTCTAATCCATAATGGGATGGTTCATCCTTTCTCTCTCCCTAATCTTCAGAATAGAGAAGTCTCGGATTTACTTTCTAAAATGTAAAAAATTATTAAAATAAAGTTCATAAAGTTAAAGAATGGTCATCATTTCAGGAAGCACTAGACAAGGAATCTAGCATTGCTATAACTATGCAAAACCTTCTTCTAAATGTTAATATAAGACGATTGAGATCTTTTGGCTGTTTTTATATTCAGGAAAAAACACAAAGTTTATTTTTCCCATTATTTTTATTCTTGTAACTGGAAAATCATAATTGTAACAAAAGTTAGCTTTTAATTTTCATTTATTTGTTAACAGAACTCAAAAAGTATCTCAAATCAAGTAAATCTCAATGCCTGCAGACAAATCATGTTTTTGGGAAAATGCTGCTGCAATATTTTGGAAACTCACATTTATATTTAGCAAAATATAAGAACTCTTCAGAATAAAATCACTAGCATTATTCATTCACTGTTTAATACATAGCTGATTAAATATGTACTTGCAAACATAAAGATACTTAGCATTTTAATTTTTAAGTGCAATGCAGCTGCCATTTGATAGTAATGTGATGGAAACCAAATACTTACAAGAGCAAATCTAGTAATCTGAATTTAAATACAATTTAACTTTGCAAAAGCCTCTTTCACTGGGGCTCATGTAAGAAATTTGCAAATTTATAAGGTTCCTATTTAAGATGAATAATGAAATTACCTATTTGCTCAATATTATGATTTTTATGTTAAAATATTTTCAAAAGAAACTCTTCTTCAGCTATAACATTCAAGTGTTAATTTCTTTAAATGTATTTTGAAAATCATCTGGCATTATTACAATTACAATAAACATGAGATTACCTACAATTAAAACCTCTGGGGAGTGATAAGAGCCATATTGCGATAGTATCTGAACTTTACAAAAATATTTATTTCCTGATAGTAAAGCAGATTTCTTAAAAAGTATGAAAGTTGATGCTTTTGTGACATATACATTTCATATGATTATAAAAAGAATTTAATCATACTTCAATTAATACACTGTGCAAAGTGAAGATATCCAATGTGATCCATGAAACCTTCACCCATATCAGCCATCAAAATCAAATCAATTCACTTGAATTCATGCTGAGCTATTACCCCAGCATCTAACAGATCCTGTATAACATCATCCTTATACCCTAATTTACTCTTCAATACATCCAGTGTATGCTGTCCAACCAGAGGTGGTGGTTTAGGATCTGACACTTCAAACTGGTTATACCTTACAGCTGGTCCTGTTGAAAAAAAAAAGAAATCTATTATTAATTTTGTGCATAATATCCTCCAGAACTGCTACAAAAATTGCTTCTACTATAAACACTATTATTCAATGTAAGAAATAGATAATTAAAATGTAACATCCACCTAAAAGTATTTTTCTATTTCCTGATTACTTTCAAGAAACATACCCTGTTTTCCCCAAAATAAGACATCCCCTGATAATAAGCCCAATCGAGCTTTTGAGCGCATGGCAATAAGGCCAAGCGCTTATTTCAGGGTTAAAAAAAATATAAGACAGAGTCATATTTTCAGGGAAACACGGTAGTAGAAATGTAAACAAACTATGAGACACATAGGATTCGACCGGAAGCATCACAACGAGACAGTCGGGGAAGAGTGAGCGCCACCGAGCTTCGCGAATTCCTGGGCTGACAAACTGCAGTCAAGGGGTCTTTGGACCAAATCTGTCCTGTAGGGATGGTGAAGAAGGAAAGGTACCTCAGATGACTGAGAGGTACCAGCAAGTTCCTCGGAGGTCAGAGGGAAAGCTCTTTGACTCAGCGATGTGGGTGGTGGCCATAGCAGCCATCATTAAGCTGGGGCAACCAGACCAAGATTTTGAGCAGGAGCGGTGATTTGAATGGAATGTTGGTTTCACTAAACTTCCATTTTCTTGCTTGTGGAATAGAGGACTTGAATCCTAAGAGTATGGTGGAGGCTGATCTTTTCCAACTGCTCAGGATACTTTCCATAGTATGGTGTCTCTCAAGAATATGTTATGATAAACTCACCCCTAATCCTCTTCAGAACAATGGAATCTGAACCTTTATTAATAAGAAGCTAAAAAAGGCTATCATTTAATCTATTGACCAGGCAATATCTTGGAAATTAGTTTTGTATTTACTATTTGAAGCATGTATTTTCCCCAGAAGATGAAATTGACTTTCAAATATTATTTTTCATTTTATTATTACACCAGTTTTCTTCAGAGAAGAGCCCAGAGTTTTAAACAAAGCCAGGATAAGATGACCAATGATTTTTTAAACCTATAAATTAAATAATTCAAAATATATTATCCCACTTTGATAACGACTTAAAAGTAGGAATGAATTTCGCACAATTGCAGTAACTTGATCATTTTTAGGAACCAATTGAAAGTCACATTACAACAATCCAGTTTAGCTCTAGTTCTGGCAATGAAACTGTTTTGATTGCATAATAAGATTATCTGTTTTAACACAAAAGAAATTGGGGGATTCAACCCTCTAGAGTCTTCTGGATCTCTTAGCAACTTCTGACATCATCAAATGTAATCCTTCTGTAAAGATTGTCCGAAATGGATGTGGAGGAAATTTTCTGCAATGGTTCTGTATTATTATTATTTTTTTTAAAGGATGCTGAAAGAATAAAACTAAAGAATTATTCCCCAATATATATATGTATTATGACTTATCATGCAAGTTGTTAAGATAAATACTCTGGATATTACTTCCTCATCAAGTTCTCAAAGGGGATAAAATAAACAATTACACCTAGAATACCAAAATTGCCCCTGTAGCAGTTAACTCCATACCAGTAACATTTTTTTTATTTTTTTGCCATTTTGCTGCAATATTTCAGGCACCAAATATATAAAAGACACAATAAAACATAAAATATTAAAAACAAAACAGTGGAAGCAACATTTTGTTGGAAGCAAAATTTTGTTACATAAGGTCATCAAAGGATGAAATGGCTATTTTGTTTTAAAAAGTCATAGTCTATAAATTTTTATGCAGGATTTTTAAGATGAAAATGATGACAGATAAAAAAGGAAATGTGCTCAGAGATACCGTTGACTACCCAAGAAAGTTCACATGAGCGTGCATGCAAACTCACTTTTTGTCTAATGATAATCTAATGATAATGGTAAAATAGTGATTCTACATTATCTAATGATAATAGTAGAATTAGAGCTGTGATTTATTATTGTTATTCCTTCCATCAAGTTTTTATTTTTTTTAAATGTATACATATCATTATGTGGATGGTGTGGTGTTTGAGTATCATACATTTCAATACATATAAACATATTCATAATTATTACATTCCATTTTCCTTATTCCATATTATTTATCCCTATCTTTTACACAAAATTTTTATTTTCATATATTAACAAGTATACAGTAACATCTAAACCAATATGCTCTAGTGCCCACCGTATTATCTTTCATTATAATTTCAATATTATAATCCTCAAGTAGAAAAAATACAAAGTCCCCCTGTTTTCTTTTCTCCTGTACACCATATTTCACCCAATTTTACAACAACAATCCATCTCCTTTCCTCTCCTTTCTCCTACCTCTCTTCCCCTCTCCCCTCTTTTTCTCTCTACTTCCCTCCTTCCTTCTCCTCTTTTCCCTCTATTTCCCTCTCTCCTTCTCCTCTCCCCTCTCTATTTCACCTCTCTCTTCTTCTCCACTTCCCTCTCCTTCCCTTTCTACTCTTCTCCTCTCCTCCACTTCCCTCTCTCCTTTCCCATCTCTACCCTTAATCTTTCTCCCCTCCTCTCCTACTCCCTTCCACTCCACTCCATTTCCCTCTCTCTTTTCATTGTTGTATATAATATTCCCAATACCTACCGTATATGGTGTATTTTCCAATTAATATCTCTTTCAACTATAACTATAGAACTTCTTAAAATTACATTCAAAAATAGAAAAACAGACTTAATCACTTATTATTGATAATAATAATGATAATTATAATATCATCATAATATTGATTAATCTTCATGTTAATAATTTTACATATATCTTTATTCTAATCATTCAACATCTCATTTCCAGTTAATAATGAATTCTCATTCATAATTTTCCAGTTTCATATCTATTTGTGGTAATGTTTATCTTAATATTTATTTATATTAAATATCAACTAATTGTCCAGCCTATATCATTCTAATATTAATATAATTATTAACATATAATCATGACATATCTATAACTCTTCTTCTCCCCTTAACCATTCTCTTATCTATACCCCATCCTTTAATCCTATCTTTTTTTTACTTGTCTCCCCGTTTTCCTCTTAAGTCTTTTATTCCATCTACTTTGAAGTTTATATTCTTTAAATCCATAATTTAATTTTTTCCTCTTTCCCTGTCTTTTCCCAGGGTTTAATTTGAAAGCTTTCTGCTCTAAATCCTATTGTATAGTTCAACAGTTATTTCCCTTCATTTCAATATTTATATTTACTCCCAAGTTGCAAAAATTCACTGTCATCAGCAGATGCGCTCTTTATTTCACTCTGCTGCCTCTCTGCTTTTATTTTGACTCTGCTGCCACTCTGCTTTTATTTTGACAAGTTCAATTTATTTCACTTGCTTAGTTTAACTTATAACTCTGCTACTTATGGCAAATTATTTGAAGAAAATGTAAGTTTATAGTTCCAGCATCTTAATATGCCTTCTTCATCTCATATCTTTTGTTTTCGGGATTCCATTTCCATTTTTCTTTTTAAATAAATATTTACTTCTTTAAATTTTCAGTATGCTTTTTCACAATAGTAACAAATTATTCTAAAAGGTATTTCCCTTAAATTTTTTGGGAGTCTGGCTTCAGCTGTAAATCTTTTCTTAGATCATTCACTGTTTTTTTGCTCTGCACAAACTTATGGTTTCTGGATGTTCCCCGGCTTCATGGCAGCCATTTTAACTGCCACTGCTCCTAGTCTTCAGATGAGGGGGTTTTCTGAGTCAGAGGTTGAGCCATATCTCCCCTCAACCTGCAAGGCAGTCCCCCTTTGCTTCACCATTCCTACAGGGTAACTAAGGCTTCAAATGAAGCCCCCGACAGAGAGAACTTGGAACGGACCCCGGAGGTTGCAGATCTCACAGATCTCACTTTTGAAGGCACCGGAAGTTCAACCGGAAGTCCTATTGTTATTCTGAACTGATTTTATTCATTAACTCTTTAATGAGTCTGGTAACTAGAGAATGGGAAATTTGGAAGACACCACCAAAAAGTATATTAAAAATTAAATAAAAAAGCCTATTGCATTGGTCTCTGTAGATAGCAACAGTCTTGCTGTTTCCTTCCTTCCTTCCTTCCTTTACTTCCTCCCTCTTTTTTAGATGTTTTGTGTTGCATTTTGATCAGTATGAAGCTATGGACAATACTGATATAATGTATTAAAAGTACTGTTTTACTTTTCTCAATGTTTCAAGTGAGAGCTAGCCAGGATGGGGGGGGGGGGAAGAAAGCATGGCTTCTGTCTACAGTTTTCACTAAGCATTGGAAGCAATGAGCCATAGTGGCACATTAACCAGTACTGCAAGCTACTTCTGCTGCCTGCCATCTGCCTGCAATTTGGCAGTTCGAATCTCACCAGGCTCAAGGGTGACTCAGCCTTCCATCTTTCCAAGGTGAGTAAAATGAGGACCCAGATTATTGGGGGCAATATGCTGACTCTGTAAACCTTTTAGAGAGGGCTGTAAAGCACTGTAAAGTGGTATGTAAATCTAAGTGCTATTGCTATTGCTATAAAAGGCCCCTGGTCTGCTAATTCCTGACAATTTTCTTTACTGGCAGCCAGGCCTATCACTTTGATGGGGAAAATCTTTCAGGTATATCTCTCAACAGCACTGCTTGTTTATATTTTTCCTCTGATGAAAATTATTTCCTACAAATAGTTTTAACTATTTAGAATTCTGTTGTTGTCGTCATCTTTTTGTTCTGTATGTAGAGAGTAAAATGTACATACTAAGAGTATTTCACTGTCCTAAGATCCAGTCTGCTAGGTTTTCTGGCTGAAATTATTGTTATAAGGAGATCTATTTACTGAGCTCAGTAGCTGCAAATGAAAGGGTGTCAAAGGTTTAAAAGATTTTCCTATAAGCATGGAGAAAATCTGAATATGGAAATATGAAAAATATGCTAGAAGAAAGCATTGTACCAGAATTCATTAAAGCAATACACATTTATACTAACATATAAGATTAATGTGGTTATCAGCACATTTACCTAAAAGTTGCACTGAACTAAGTAAGTTTCTTACTTCTAAGAAAACATGTTTAAAATTCTACTACATGTTACCTAAAAACTTTCAAGAGTTTTTCAGAGCTTATAAATAAAGAAGGGATAACTTCTAAGTAAACATGGACAAATTGTTAATTTTTAAGGTTAATGATAACAGTAAGATTATTAGATTGTAAAGCTAAAATAGTAGCAGCGGTAGTTTTAAAAAAAGCCCTTAAGCTGAGTTCAACTCCTGGTAATTGTATCCATGAAGTTTTCTTGGCAGAGTTAAGAAAGGGGGTGGGCGTCACTGGCTTCCTCTGATACATTTAGCTTTCCAGTCTAGCCAGCAACCCTGGAATTCCTAAGCAGTTTTATATCCAAATATTAATCAGAGCTGATCTAGCTTGGCTTCAAGTCAGTCAAGTTTGGATAGGTGCTGCCATCTGCTGAGACAATTATAACGCTGCAAGCTTAATTAATGTTAAATACCAGCACCTCTCTGATCTTGCCTGATCTCAAAAAGATTACATAGAATCAAACCATCACATCCGGCAATAGTGGTTCAGCTGGAAGTTGGAGGAATATATACATTTAGGAAGCCAAACATTGAAAATGAGTTGTAAAAGCTTTTTAGCACAACACTATTTGTGAAAGATTGACAAGATACAACTCAGTCCTCTACTGTGACAGACTGTGGGAAAACACGGGACAACATATTTGAATGTTTATTTCAAAAGACAACTGCTGAGAGACATGAGAAAAGATGATTCCTAAAGATACCCTCTCCCAATTAAGTCACTATAACCGAGGCTGAGAAATTCTTCTTACGGTTAGTTTTCAAGATTAAGTATTTACATAAGCATATATATAGCTTGGTATCTACTGGGTTCTGCTTCTCTGGCCTATAGATCTCCATTAAAAAAATTCTCTTTTATATGTCCCATTCAGTGGTGGGTTTCACTTATCTTTGCTACCAATTCGCTCACGCATGCACAGAGCGTATTTGATGATGTTCAGGTGGGTGAGCGGAGCCTCCCGCTGCTGCTGCTACTGATTCGCCCGAACTGGGGCGAACCGGTAGCAACCCACCACTGGTCCCAATCATGATGTTGGATGCCTCCTTCCTTTTTTATTTTTATGTACCCATCTGAGAAAGGAAGTTTAGTTTCAAGTGCTTGATTTATGAAATGAACTCATCAAGAATATAAACATAAAAACAACAGATTAAAAATAAATATGTGGGGAAAAGGAAAAACATAGAATCAACTCAAAATTCTAGTGAGGAATTGCAAGAAGCCCCAATTGGAAGAACATTTTTATGAAGGGAAACTCCTAAAATAATCCACTTCTCCATATTTTTTTCAAAGATGATTATAAAACTTCAGTAGATGAATATAAGAAGTTACTTTTTTTAAAGAAAGGAAATTCTTAATGCAGCTAGTATTATTTTGCTGAAATGCTTTGTCTAGCTGAAATAAACAAATATATAAAAGCTCTGTAAATATGTCTTCACAGACATGCTCTTTATATCACCCTGGACAATAGATTTTGCAATGTCATAGGTCCAGCTTTGTAGACCATAGCTGATTCTGTGACATGCAAACATACTGTAGAGATTATAGTGAATTTCCAGCTCAAGGAAATAACTGAAGAATGTCTCCTATTTATCTAACTGATCTTAAGACATAGTAATTATTTTGCATTATTATGAAATCATATAGGAGCTTTCTATGGGAATTTAGCAGAAATGTATATGTTGAGGTGGACTGAGTCTGCAGGTCTGAGTGTGCATGGCTGTGCCTTAACTTTGTACCCAATGCTACTTTAGCTGCTCTAGGGGAAGCTCCTATTTGCACATGGGACAACTGCAATGCCATCACAAGATTGGGCTACCATTTGTCAAGCCGCACTTTCTGCTACTGCCTCCCATTTCAAGCAAGCATCTGTTTTATTTTAATTTTAAATTCTTTGAAGAATACTCAGTATTAGCATTTGAGCAGGAGTTAAGGGAGAGAAAATGCCACATTTGGAGCCTATTCACACAAATTTACAAACTGACAATTTGATCAATACCAACACAGTATGAAGGCCAAGCAATTGTGTTGGCTTTCCATTGTCTGTTGCCAATGGTGGTCATGTGATATCCAGCTCAATAGAGCTGGGAAATATCAAAACAATATGGAGTATCTCAATTTCTTAAAACAGGCAAGCAGCCTTTAGTTTATGTTGCATGGGTGTGCCTGTGTGAACAAAGTAGAGCAGCCTGTATCTTAAGCTATCATGGTTGTACTTTTCAGTAGCCTGTATTAAAAATTTCTATTCTGTTTTAGGAAGGCCAATTTCTGTCCCACCCTCCAAACATCAGATCAGGAACCACTGATCTAATTCATAAATAAAATAGAAGACTTGATACACCCATGAAGAGGAATGAGACATAAGACTAGGAAGTTTTCCAAACCCCCACTTCACTTTTCTTACTTTTCCTGCCCCTCTATGAATTGTATGAAAGAGATGGGACTCCTCCAAGAAGACAACTAAAAAGCCTGAGGACATAAATTAGAATCAGATTGGAACCAGCCATGCATAAGCAATATTCCATTGCAAATGTGCACAGATCAATTTCATTAAAGCAATTCCGCACTCTCCCTGGCTTTTTCCACCTCCTGATGTTTTGGACTAGTTCCTTTTTTATTCCTTTTAACCGCTGGAGAAGAATGCTTTAACTTCCTTGGGTTAGCAGTTTTGAAATTCTAATCGTAAGCAGCAGGTGCCTTTTTTTAAAAAAATACAATATTTCCATCATGAGTCTCTGGGAGATGAACAGTGTCTTCCTCTCAAACACTCCATAACCTTTTATCCTTTGCCATTGCACTTGTGGTTTTTGGATTTGACTATTCTTCTCCCTGCTTTCCATTATGTCTTTTCCCCCTGCACTGCTTTCTACCTGTTGGCTAATGCATCTTCCTTTTGCTAAGATGGCTAGATTTAAGCTTTTAGTTCTATAGCGCTATAGTAAAAATGGTTAAATCCATTATCTTCAAGGACAGTACAAATATTTTCTGGCTTAAATAACAGACCTTCATGTTCCATAAATGTAAAAGATCCAAACAGCATTTTGGTTTAGGTTTTCCCCCTGCCATTCCCATAAAGGGCCATACTGCTTACCTTGTAATTGACTTGCTTCAGGCCATCACTGTAGCCAGTAATATGGACTGAGAGTTGAGAAGGTCTAAATGCAATCTATTGATAACACAGGCTAAGTCATATATACAGAGCAGAATCATTTAACAGAGCAATACTATTGCTGAAAGTTCTGCTATGTCTACTGTATTGTGGGCTCTACACAATTATATGAAATGTTCCTATATATTTCAAAGACAAACCAAAAATAAAAATAATAAGTCCAACATTTAAGAGAAATATCCCACCTTAAGCCAAGTTCTTAGAAAATAATATAAATAATAAAAATAATATATGAAAGAAGTGCTGATCACAGATCAATATGGCTGCTACTTCAATGATTTTAGATCCAAATTTAGATAAAAATTATTGATGGTATACTGAAAGATAACAGGACTGATTCATCATAGCAATCATAATAACAAAAACTATATATAAAAACACACGTACATACATTACTGAAATTACATTAGAAATCTGTTAAATCAAGAAGCTTGAAGTAATTACATGGTCACTAATGTATGAAAGAATTATTAGCCTTCAGAATAAGTATTTTGTTCATAATTCTTCAGCAAAAGTACACTGCGCAAAGACTTCAGCTGCTATATTATAATACAAAATTCTGCAAACATTAAGTCTTCCCATCTCTATTTCAGAAATAATATTTTCTTTCCTAATGACTCAAAATCTTTTAACTTAAAATCAGTTCATATTTCAAAAATCTAATACTCCTTGATATTGTTTCTAATGGAGGACAGTAATGCATGACCCAGAATTAGCTATATCTATCTGAAAATTATTCTCAAGTCAGACAAGGGTATTCTTTAGCTTCAGCAATCACATCTGGTACAGGCAGCTGTGTCTATGGATGTGGCAAATCACATGCCACTGTTTTCTGAATTGATATGTTCCTGGATTTAACTGACTACAAATGCCACAAATGAACACATGTTGTGGCATTGATACTAGTTGGAAGAGGTACAAGAAGTTCCTTCATTTTAAAAAGCAAATGCTAGATCAGAAAGAATTTTAGCACTAACAAATCTATGACTAGTATGCTCCAAAGTCATAATGGTTAGGTTAGTTTTGCTCATCACTATCAGTACATGTTTTTCATTATAGAAATCTTCTTTTGTGTTGTGAACGCCACATCTGTGCTTCTGTTTATTAATCCAGTGGTGTCCTGTCTAACATCAAGGAATAAATGGCACATTTTCATTACTGTTCCAAAGTGATGTTTTCCCCACCTAACTTGATAAATTTAAGCAGCAGATGATTTGCAAATTCATTCCGAGCCTATATATTGCTGTTTACACTTCACAAAGTCAAAACCTCCATGTTTCTCTGAGATTCTTGACCATTTTAGAAAGATAACACAATAGAATAAGATCAGACTCTAGGCCCAAAAATGACTGCTTGAAGATGGGTAGTCTTGAAGACTTGCTCATATCTGAGAACTATAATAAGGCCTAGGGAATATAAAAGAATTCAATGAATACTAAACCCTCATCTAAAAAAGAAGACTGGTCTTTAGGATCTGTCCAGGGTTCTGACCACTCTACTTTCCAATTTTACCCATTTCACATTTTAATGGATAAATTTACCATTAATCTGCTTTGATAATCTACACAATCTCTGCTAGAATCACTTCTACAATCAGAATCAACTTTTCCAGCATGGAACACAAAACCCTTTCCATCTAGCCAAATGTGGGAGTGGTAATACTTCTAGAATACAAATTTATTCTTTCTCTTAATTGTTTCAATTCGTGTCTTTCGATATGAACAATTACTTCCAGAAAGTTCTCTCTCTGTGTTCATGTACGTGTTTCTGTAAAAAATAATAACTTTAACTATATGAAAACACCCTTCTGTCCCACAAGCGTACATAAATATTTAATATGTTTGAATATCTTTCTCTGATTGTGTTGATTCTCATCATGATTTCTGCACTTTTCCACAAGATTTAATACTTATTTTTTACTTTTTAAAAATATATATTTTATTTATACATTTTCCTTTGGTATACATAAAAAATCAATACTCACATTGATAGTGTATTGTCTTGGTACAATTGATTTTGAGTAACAATAACCAAAATTTTAACGATGCTATTTATAACAATTATCATCAAAACATAATGATATTTGTGTATCCTTAATTATTCACCTTACCTTATTTAATTAAACATTCTTTTCAATTTTAAGTTTCTAACTTCTGCTTCTATTTTCTAGCCATTGATAAAATGTCTCCCATATTAAAAAATATTCTGTTTCCTGCTTATCCTTAATTTTCACTGTTAATCTATCCATCTCGGCACATTGTAATATTTTCTTTATTACACTTTCCTCTGTAGGAATATCTTCATTTTTCCAATTTTGTGCATGTACAATTCTTGCTGCTGTTAAACATGTAGAAATAGGTACCATATTTTTCAGAGTATAAGATGCACCTTTTACCCCTCCCCCCAAAAGAGGGTGAAAATTTGGGTGTGTCTTATACACTAAATGTAGCCCCGCCCACCCACTGGCCCCCACCTTTTGGCCTCTGCCTCCCAGCAATTTACCTCCTTGTAGCAAGCAGCAAGAAGAAACAGACCATTTCAGCTTCAGCATAGCCTAATTAGCACAAGTTGATTGTCCACTGCATCGGCCTCCCGGCTCTTAGCTGTTTCAGGCCATTGCCTATTGCTGCAATTTACCTCCTGCCGCAAGGAGGTAAATTGCTGGGAGCAGATTTTTTTTTCTTGTGCTAATCAAGCTATGCTGAAAACAAAAATGAATATAAAGGAGGCTGTTTGCTGCTTGCTGCAACGAGGCAAAATTGTTGGGAGGCAGAGGCAGATTTCTTTCTTTTTTTTTTCCCTCACCAAAAAAGGTAGGTGATCTTATAGTTCGGAGTGTCTTATACTCTGAAAAATATGGTATGTATTTTCTTTATTATAATTTACTGGTAAGATCCCCAACAGAAACTATTCTGGTTTTAGGTCTATTTGTTGTTTTGTCATTTCTCCTAGCCATATTCATATTTTTATCCAATATCTTTTTGCCTTTGGACACGTCCACTACATATGATAATAAGAGCCCGGTAACTGATTGCATTTCCAACATTTGGCGGACATGTTCTTAAACATTTTTGCCATTCTCGCTGGTGGCAAATGCCACCTATAAAATATTTTATATAAATTTTCTTTATAGGCTATTGACACCATCAATTTGTAACTTCTATCCAGAGCATTTGCTATTTATCTAATTCTATAGTGTATCCAAAAATGTTAGACCATATTATCATTGTTTCTTTTACTTGTTCTTCTTCCATTTTAAAATTCAATAAGTGACTATATACTCTTTTTATTAATTTATCATCAATCCCTAAAAATATTTTATCCAATTCTGTAGGTTTTTTATAAAATCCATACATTTCTACATCTTTCTTGTACCTTGAATGTATTTGTATATGTGGCCACCAAGCCAATACTCATTTTTCACTTTAATGCACTGATTCTATTCCCTAGTTACCTTTCATACAACAGGTATGAAGGTATGTTTCTAATACTTGTTCATTCACTTGAACAGGGAAAATATCAATGAAAAAATCTAATTTGAGGGAATACAAATACAATTCAAATGTATTCCCTCCTAGCTTTTCAAATATTATATCAATCAAGCCATGCCAAGAATTACTCCATCTTCAAATATATGGACCTATTGTCCCAAAGGTGCTTTTTTCAAGAGACAACTGGATTTTCTAGATTTTCTTTGAAGTTGTTTCGCTTCTCATCCAAAAACTGAAACAGAGATAGGAAGACTTAATGTTTGCAGAAGTTTGTGTTTTAATACAGCAGCTGAATTAAAGTCCCCTGGAGGTTAATGACCTGCTATAAGAATGCAAATGAACAGTTGTCTGCAAAGAGTATATATCCTTCCATTCCCCACCATCCAGTCAGAGCTGAAGAAGCTTCTTGGATGAAAAGTGAAACGTCTTCAAAGAAACCAGAAAGTCCAGTTGCCTCTTGAAAAAAGCACCTTTGGGACAACCATGGCCTGGATGACCAAGAATCCCCATAGACGTGGACCTAATGTAAATTATAGTCATTTGAAAATTAAAAATTTAAATAACCTCCCTACACACCACACACACACACACACACACACACACACACACACACACACACAGTCACTGTGCATCTGCAAACAGTGGTTTTCCTCTTTAAAAAAAATATCTGCTGCCAAAGGAAGACCTAAAGGAATGAGGCAAATTGAATGGGAGTCCAAGCTCTGTCCCATTGTGAGATTAGACTAAAGCTATAATAGTTAAAGTAGACAAGTAAGTAAGCTGGATAAAATCAAAGAATCATATATAAAAGGTCTTTTTGGAGAGATAGTTAAGAGGGAACGAAGTGGTTAAAAAGCAAGGGGAAAAAAGTCATCTGAACCAGACAAAAGATGTTGGGCAGGAGCTCCCAATGTCTCATTAATAGCTACCAGGCTTGTACATTAACAAAGCAAGAATATGTGTCAATACTGTGAATTAATAAAGCAAGGATTTTGAGGATAAAAGGAGTCCTGGATCAAGACTTGGAAGCTTCCATCTTTCTGGCTAGTGGCTGGAAGCATAATTAAGAAAGGTGTAGGTAAATATGGATCAGCATATGGGAAAGAGCAAATGTCCATTGTTTTGCTGTCATTGGGTCTCCATATATTCCACAGAACATGTGATGCCTCAATGTTTAGTTGAAAGTGATTTGAATGTTTTCCAAATTATTTCCAAGCTGTTGATCAGAGTTGTCAAATCATGAGTCAAACCTGAGAGGGCATGTAACACCCTCCAAGCCTCTAATTTAGAAGAAAGACTTCAAAGAGGATTTGAGCTTCAGGTTCCTCACAGCCAGCAAACATGCAGCTTGGGCTTGTTAGCAGAGCAAATGTAGCCTTCCATTTTCTTTGTTTCCCTCTCCTACTGTGTTTCCACGAAAATAAGATGGGGTCTTATATTATTTTTGTTCCAAAAGACACATTACGGCTTATTTTTCAGTTAGGCCTTCTTTTAGGGGAATAAAAATAGAGAAAAAAGGAATTTAAAAAGGAATTTTCTCCCAGATTTTAAGTATTTCTAAATATGAATGAAAACTCTAATCACTAGCTGAAATTCCTCACTGATTTCTTCTGGGGGAAAAAATTAACAATGTCATATGTAAATGTGAACATTTTAACATTACAAATACGGACTTCTGTTTATGGAACTGTTATTCTTTTGTTAAGAATCAGGGCCAGTAAATTTCAAGAAAAAGAATGAAATTATAGAGCATAAGACTAATATTTGAAATCTATGAAAAATTAATCCATAAAAAATAGAAATTACTCTTTAATAACTACTAGAAAGATCTAGCTAATGCAATTATTCCCACTATATTAATGGTAGAAAAAGTCCCTTCCTTAAAATTCTCCCATAAAATTTTTCCAATTTTGCCCAAATTTTTCCCAACATCCTTGTTGGAATTGCAGCCAGTGGACAACAATGATAAGAGATTATTACATCACTATGTAAATAAATACTTTTAAATAATTTAATTTTCCATAAATATTTAAAAAATGTGAGTGCATAGAATTCTCTGGATTACCATCTCTTGCTATTTACATATAACATTTCATTCACCTGAGGAACTGATTACAATTAGCAAAAAGCCTTTGCTCCCACATTTCACATACACCTTGAATTACATTTGTCCAGCTATCAATTGAGCAATGCAAGGTACATTATGTGCTGGTGCCATAGAAATACTTGAGAGGAAGTTGCTTTCATCCTCATCTACATACAGTTTGAGAATCCCTCCTGAGCCAAAAAAACATCAAGGAAGCAAAATTCATGACTTTTCTTACATGATTTTGAGGAATCATTCTGAGGGGATGACTTCCTAATGTGGCTATGCTGCCTTCATTTACTACCAAATATTTATTCATTCATTTCATTTTAAATGAAAACCAGAGAGGGATGTTTCATCCAGGGTTATCCTGGTTTCTTTTTTAAGGAAAGCTTTTTAAAGCCACTGAAGAGAGGAAAACGCAAATGTTTACAAGATATTCTTATACTAACTTGAAGTTAGAACCAGGGAAATACTGAGTAGGAAAAGATCTGTTTCTTATTTCCACTTTTGCTGCAGTTTTTTTTTGTCACTTTAAGCAAATCATGTCTTCTCTGATTTAATTAGTAGAAATTTTCAATTTTGCTACGAGGTCTGAAAATATTTTCCCCACTATGGATGCCAACTACAGTCTGTAACAAAATGGTATTGACTGGGATACTTTGGGATCTTTCTTCCTCCTTTCTCCAATCAAATACGGATGCTATCTTCATATGTTTTAACCACGTATATAGTGCACGCATTCTGCAAAAATAAAGGGCAATTTCAGGTTTGCTGCCTTGGGAAGGGAAGCTGCTATATATAAACAAGCAGCAAACCCCATGCTCACTGCACTGATGTTACCTAATTGAGTAATTTATTCATTTTTATTTATTTGTATTCCATCTTATTTTTTACAAATAAGGTAGCAAACATATCCAATACAGGTAATTTTCGACTTACAACAGTGATTGTTCAAAATTACAACAGCACTGAAAAGAAGTGACTTATGACCATTTTTCACACTTATGACCATTGCATATTCTCAGAGTCACATGATCAAAATTTGGATGCTTGGCAACTGACTCATATTTATGACAGTTGCACTGTGTGAGGTTCCTGCTTGTTGCAGGGACCACTTTGTGTGAAGTCCAGCTGCTTTTGCATTGTGTGTGAGTCAGTTGTCTAGCTTTTGTATAAAGTGTGATTGTTTTTTTAAATCAAGTTTTTATTATTATTATTTTTAAATTTATATATATCATTGTGTAAATGATGCAATGTTTGAGTATCATACATATAAACATATTCCTAATTATTACATTCCATTTTCCTTATTCCATATTATTTACTCCTACCTTTTACACAAAATTTTAATTTTCATATAAATATTAACTAGTATGCAATAACATCTAAACCAATGTCCTTTAGCATCAGTATTATCTTCCATTATAATTTCAATAATATAACCCTCAAGAAAAAAATGAAATTGCCTGTTTGTTTTCTTTTCTCCTGTACACCATATTTCACCCATTTTTACAACAACCCCTCTCCTTTCCTCTTCTTTCTCCTCCCTCTCTTCTTTATTCCCCTCTCCTTCTCTCTCCTTCTTTTCTCCTTCCTTTTCTCCTTCTCCTGTCCCCTCTCTATTTCCCCTCTCTCTTCTTCTCTGCTTCTATCTCCTTCCCTTTCTCCTCCCCTCCACTCCCGTTTCTCTTTTACTCTACCCTTACTCTTTCTCCCCTCCTCTCTTACTCCCTTCCACTCCACTCCATTTCCCTCTCTCTTTTCGTTGTTGCATATAATATTCTCAATACCTATAAAATATGGTATAATAGTTAATATCTATTCAACTATAACCATACAGCTTTTTAAAATTGCATTCAAAAATCAAAGAAACAGACTTAATCACTTAAACATATATTGTTAATAATAATCATCATAATTATACTATCATAATATTGATTAATCTTCATGTTAATAATTTTATACACATAATCATTCTAATCATATATATATATATTCAACTGCAATATTATTCTTTTAATACAAACATCACTTCATTAATCAAAGCATACCACCTAATATCAGTTTCTTACATCGTCACATTTCAAGTTTACCACTGTTTTCATTCTTTGTGTCTATTTTTCATATTTCTTTTCCTTATTTGACTTTATGATACACTGCTTTACACCCTTCCATTCTAAACATCCACTAATATTTTCTTTCCCCCCTCTATATTATTATATTCAAGGACGTGATACTCTGTTTTGTCATTCATATTCCTGTTCTCTAACTCTTTCTTTCTGTATATTTTAAAGTTTATTAATACCCATAAATATATAAATATATAAATATATAACACAGCTGCAGGTTCAAGTCCCACCAGGCCCAAGGTTGACTCAGCCTTCCATCCTTTATAAGGTAGGTAAAATGAGGACCCAGATTGTTGGGGGCAATAAGTTGACTTTGTATATAATATACAAATGGATGAAGACTATTGCTTAACATAGTGTAAGCCACCCTGAGTCTTCGGAGAAGGGCGGGATATAAATGCAAATAAAAAATATATATATCTACTTTCACTTTACCTATACAATAGTCATACATTTTTATACATTTTATACATTTTTAATAATACTCTCATTCAACCATATCATTCTAATATTAACACAATTATTACCATATAACTATGACTATGACTATAACTATGACATATCTATAACTTTTTCTCCCTTTAACCATTATCTCTTATCCACATCCCTTCCTTTAGTCCTACTTTTTTTTTAACTTGTCTCCCCTGTTTCCTCTTAAATCTTTCATTCCATCTACTTTGAGGTTTATATTCTGAATCTAGAATTTAATTTTTCCTTGCCCTGTCTTTCCTCACTGTTTAATTTGAGAGCTTTCTGTTCTAAATCATATCATTTCCCCCAAGCCTCTTCTTGTTCCCATTTCTTTTTAAAATCTTTTTAAAGTGTTTTCCCCCTGTTTTAATTCCTCAATTCTTATTAATTTTAATAGCGTCTCCTCCTTGTTATCATCTGTTTGTTGGTTTCTCAGTTCTAATTCCCCTTCTATTCCAGCTGATAATTTTATTCTTTCCTTTTCTTTTCTCCATTCTTTGCTCTTCATCTCTTGTATACAGTTTTCCAGACTTCTATCTATACGATCCAATATTTCCACTATGTCCTTGTGCAGTTCTAGGGTAAGGTCTTCAATCTTTGTTATTTTGAGTCCTTAACTCAAAATCATCCGTTCAGAAACCAGACCTCCTAATCAAGTTTAAATGTTTCATCAATGTATAATGAAATCAGTTAGTTACTTCAGGGATCCTCCATTCCTCAAGTCATTTTTGTATATATTCAATAGTATTTAGGGGTCAAGACACCAGTTCTTTTTTTAATATTCCAGTCTCCAGTGGTTAGAAAATAAATATACATCATTCAGCAGTTATTTCCCTCCATTTCTATATTTGGTCCTGAGTCACAAAAATTTACTATCATCTGCAGATGGTGCTCTTTACTTCACTTTGTTTCCTCTCTGCTTTTATTGTGACTGCTGCGGTTCTACTTTTATTTTGACACACCCAGTTTATTTCTCTTGCTTAGTTTATCTTATAGCTCCATTATCTGATGAAAAGGTTGGTTTATAGTTCCAGCATCTTAATATACCTTCTTAATAGCATGTCTTTTATTTTGGGGATTCCATTTCCCACTTAATTTTCTTTTTAAACAGATATTTACTTCCAATATGCTTTTTCCCCCTCAATAGTTGCACGCTGCTGTAGCAAATTGTTCTAAAAGGTATTCCCCTTAAATTTTTTTTGGGGGGGGGGTCCAACTTCAGCTGTAAATATTTTCTTACCCAGATGGCACACAGTTCAGCATTTCTCTACTCCTGCACAAACTTATGGTTCTGGCTCTTCCATGGCTTCATGGCAGCCATTTTAACTGCTGCTGCTCCTAGTCTTCGGATGAGGGGTTTTTCCGAATCAGGGAGGGAAGATGCAGCTCCCCTCAACCTGCAAGGCAGTCCGCCTTTGCTTCACTCCCCCACCAAGGTGGCTATGGCTTCTAGTGAAGCCCCCAACAGGGAGAGCTTGAAACGGACCTGTGGAGGTCACGGACCTTGCACCAAAGGCCAGAAGTTCAACCGGAAGTCTATAGTTTGGGTGAAGTCCAGGTGCTTTTGCATTGTGTGTGAATCAGTTGTGTAACTTTTGTGTTATTTTTGTGTAAAGTTTGATAATTGATTTCCCCATCACATGACCACCAAGCCACACCCATCCAGTCACATGACCACCAAGCTATACCCACAGAACGGTAGGGAAAATTTTTGAATTTCACCATTGAACAAAGTGTTTTTGAATTTGTGCTGTTATATTTACAACAGCAAATAATTAGTCTATATATACAATTCCCAGTCCAATATGGAAATTTTATACTGCTTTAAATATTACATGGCTCATGCTTGGTCAATGATATTCAGGGAAGCAGCTATTTCTAATTACAGCTGCTAGAAATTGTTACCTGTCATAAACATTTTCCTTTGCATTCAACTTTGGGTGGCATAAAATATGAAGACGGAAAAAAATGCCCTCCCTTTTCTTAGGAAATTCCTCCCTTTGGAAGCCAGGCTGGTATTTACATTTCAAGTTTCAATACTGACATGAACTACAGCTAGATACATGCATGCTTGCATACATACATACATAGTATGTATGTATAGTTATCAGCTGATTGAAACACAAGTCCTTGCACAATAAAACACATTTTCCTTACCTTCTTAAAAAGCTACTGGGCATATAGTAAATAGCTTACTCAAATATATTTATTAAATGGAATACAACTTTATTTTATGAACAATGGTTTATTTTATGAACAGTGAGCTAGATCCAGAAAGCTGCATGAGAAATTCTCTCAACTTGAAGGCACTAGTGGTTGTTATGTAATAGAAAACTTTATGAAACTGAGAAATATATACATAGTGTCAGAGAAAAATTTCATCCCAGTGTCAATGCTGGAAATTACAAACAAATCATCATGGAGAACACAAAACTGCTTTGATCCTTAAATAAGGACAGAATATGACCTTTGGGACAAACTTCTTCACATTAAGAGTAACTGCATAAATGTGATTTAATCTTTTAAAGAAGAGGTATGCCCTCTCTTCCTGGACAGTCTTCAGACAAAGGCTGAATTGCAATTTCCTGGGAATGGTCTGGCTGAATTATTTCGCAGAGTAGCTTACTTAGCTCCAGTTCAATATTTTCTTAGTCCTTGTTACAAATAAATATACCGTATATACTCGAGTATAAGCCGACCCGAATATAAGCCGAGGCACCTAATTTTACCACAAAAAACTGGGAAAAACTATTGACTCGAGTATAAGCCGAGGGTGGGAAATGAGGCAGCTACTGGTCAATGTAAAAAATAAAGATAGAGCCAAGTAAAATAACATGAATATTTATTTGAACGAAAAACAATAAAAGTGCAAAAGGGGGAAGGAGGATTCCCAGCTCTAAACAAAGGGAAATCCCGGAATGCCAGCGCGAAAGGTGGTGCTCGCGTTCCTCCTCCCTTGCTCAAAAGCCCCAACATGATATTGGAATTGGATGCCATTATATACCTGCTGAGGGGATAATTTGAATAACTTGAAAGATATAAAAGCTCTAAACATATTTGTTTAAAAATCTAAAATCTATACTTAAAATAAATGAATATAAAGTAATAAAGTTCTTTAAAGTTGTAATTCACTTTGCTGCTGAAAAAGAAAGGAAGCTTAACACCTTAAATGGTATTTATTAACTGAAATATCATCAAATCAAATATATAATGAGGTATATTATAATGACCTTTGTTTTCAGAAAGAAGCATGATGGAAGTTTTTCAATAAAGGGGGAAATATAGAAAACTTAGTGTCATGCTCATATATCATCTTTACAGATGTTGTTAACACTATACTATGGCAGCATATGATGGTACAATGTTTCAATCAATTTCAGGATGAAAACTCATCAATGAGGAGGAGGAGTATAATTTATTAACCTTGTATGATATCAGTTTCTCAAGGACTCTAGAAGGACCCGAGGAAGAAATCTCTGCCCCTCCCACTTTCCCTTTCCAACCCAGCCTTCCAAGGGGACCCGAGAGGAAGAAATCTCTGCCCCTCCCACTTTCCCTTTCCAACCCAGCCTTCCAAGGGGACCTTGAGGAGAAATCTCTGCCCCTCCCACTTTCCCTTTCCAAGGCAGCCTTCCAAGAGGACCTCTCAAAAGAGCGAAAGCTTTCTCCTGGTCGTTTACCACCACCATACCCTCCACGCCGCCATCCTAGGCTGGGTTAGAAACAAGGAGGGGAAGTTCAAGGACCACATCGATGGCACGAGCTCAGATTGCCGGCTGGGGATTCGACTTACAACAGTGATTGTTCAAAATTACAACAGCACTGAAAAAAGTGACTTATGACCATTTTTCACACTTATGACCATTGCATATTCTCAGAGTCACATGATCAAAATTTGGATGCTTGGCAACTGACTCATATTTATGACAGTTGCACTGTGTGAGGTTCCTGCTTGTTGCAGGGACCACTTTGTGTGAAGTCCAGCTGCTTTTGCATTGTGTGTGAGTCAGTTGTCTAGCTTTTGTATAAAGTGTGATTGTTTTTAAATCAAGTTTTTATTATTATTATTTTTAATTTATACATATCACTGTGTGAATGGCATAATGTTTGAGTATCATACATTTCAATACATATAAACATATTCCTAATTATTACATTCCATTTTCTTATTCCTTATTATTTACTCCTACCTTTTACACAAAATTTTAATTTTCATATAAATATTAACTAGTATGCAATAACATCTAAAACAATGTGCTTTAGCATCTGTATTATCTTCCATTATAATTTCAATAGTATAACCCTCAAGAAAAAAAATGAAATTTGCCCATCTGTTTTCTTTTCTCCTGTACACAATATTTCACCCATGTTTACAACAATCCTCTCTTCCTCTTCTTTCTCCTCCCTCTCCTTCCTTTCTACTCTTCTCCTCTCCTTCTCTCTCCTTCCTTTCTCCTTCTCCTCTCCTTCCTTTCTCCTTATCCTGTCCCCTCTCTATTTCCCCTCTTTCTTCTTCTCGGCTTCTATCGCCTTCCCTTTCTACTCTTCTCCTCTCTACCCTTACTCTTTCTCCCCTCCTTTCCTACTTCCTTCCACTCCACTCCATTTCCCTTTCTCTTTTTGTTGTTGCATATAATATTCCCAATACTTATTGAATATGGTATATGATATCCAATTAATATCTCTTGCAACTATAACTA
Organism: Ahaetulla prasina; assembly: GCF_028640845.1. Taxonomy (NCBI): domain Eukaryota; kingdom Metazoa; phylum Chordata; class Lepidosauria; order Squamata; family Colubridae; genus Ahaetulla; species Ahaetulla prasina. The sequence continues at coordinate 68,648,927 of NC_080542.1, forward strand.
TACAGCTTCTTTAAATTGTATTCAAAATCAAAGAAACATACTTAATCACTTAAAAATATATTGTTAATCATCATCATCATCATAATTATACTATCATCATAATATTGATTAATCTTCATGTTAATAATTTTATACACATCATCATTCTAATCACATATATATGTGCAACTGCAATATTATTCTTTTAATACTAACATAACTTCATTAATCAAACAGCATACCACCTAATATCAGTTTCTCAAGGACTCTAGAAGGACCCGAGGAAGAAATCTCTGCCCCTCCCACTTTCCCTTTCCAACCCAGCCTTCCAAGGGGACCCGAGAGGAAGAAATCTCTGCCCCTCCCACTTTCCCTTTCCAACCCAGCCTTCCAAGGGGACCTTGAGGAGAAATCTCTGCCCCTCCCACTTTCCCTTTCCAAGGCAGCCTTCCAAGAGGACCTCTCGAAAAGAGCGAAAGCTTTCTCCTGGTCGCTTTACCACCACCATACCCTCCACGCCGCCATCCTAGGCTGGGTTAGAAACAAGGAGGGGAAGTTCAAGGACCACATCGATGGCACGAGCTCAGATTGCCGGCTGGGGATGATGGGCGCTGCAGTGCGATCTCGGGAGAGACTAGGGGAAGAAAGAATGACTGTTTCCCACACCCTAGGATTGGGGAAAACATTGACCCCCTTAGTTGCGGGAGAAGGGTTGCGCTCAAAGCGGTCGCCCATCCATCAATCCATCCTTCCTTCCTTCCTTCCTTCCATCCTTTTTTTTTTCCCAGCGAGCGTGCGTGTGTGTGACATGCAAGCAAGACGCCTCACGGGCATGTGAACTGGGTATGTCTAGTTTAGGGGTGACATGATAGGAACATTCCAATATCTCGGGCTGCCACAAAGAAGGGGGAATCAAACTATTCTCCAAAGCACCTGAGGGCAGGACAAGAAGCATGGGTGGAAACTAATCAAGGAGAGAAGCAACCTAGAACTAAGGAGAAATTTCCTGACAGTTAGAACAATTAACCAGTGGAACAACTTGCCTCCAGAAGTTGTGAATGCTCTAACACTGGAAGTTTTTAAGAAGATATTGGATAAGCATTTGAAGTGGAATAAGGTTTCATGTAAGCAGGGGTTAGACTAGAAGACCTCCAAGGTCCCTTCCAACTCTATTATTCTGTTTTTTTTTTGTTCTGTTTTCTTTCTAATCTATCTATCTATCTATCTATCTATCTATCTATCTATCTATCTATCTATCTATCTATCTATCTATCTAATTAGCTAGCTAGCTAGCTATCATTATCTCGCTTCAAAAGACAAAACCTAAACACGAAGTTGTAGCTGAATAGCCCTACATAATTTAGCTTTTTCCAAGCTGGTGATTTCCAAAGGCTTTGAAATGCGACTTTCCTCATCCTCTGCCAGGATAAGCTGATGTGCTCAGAAGGCTGGGAATGGTGGCATTTCTCACATTTCTTGTGGGCAGAAGGTGGACCCTATGTTTCCTTGAAAACACCTCCCAATATTTATTAGAGTGACTTCTCTCCCAGAAGAAAGGTGCGAGCGCTGTTTAACAATCCCGTCAGCTAAATCCTATCATTTCCCCCATGCCTTTTCTTGTTTCTCCCATTTCTTTTTTAAATCTTTTAAAGTGTTTCCCCCCTGTTTTAATTCCTCAATTCTTATTAATTTTAATAGTGTTCCTCCTTGATATCTTCTGTTTGCTGGTTTCTTAGTTCTAATTCCCCTTCTATTCCAGTTGATAATTCCATTTTTTCCTTCTTGTCCTGATCTTTGCTCTTCATCTCTTGTATACAATTTTCCAGACTTCTATCTATATGATCCAATATTTCCACCATGTCTTTGTGCAGTTCCAAGATAAGGTCCTTAATATCTTGGTTATTTTGAGTTATTAACTCCATTTTGTTTAGGTCTCCTGAATCATTTGTTCAGAAACCAGACCTCCAAATCAAGTTTAAATGTCTCATCAATGTACAATCAAATCAGTTAATTACTTCAGGAATCCTCCACTCCTCAAGTCGTTTTGTATATTCAATAGTATTTAAGGGCCCAGACACCAATTCTTTTTTTAATATTCCCGTCTCCAGTGGCTAGAAAGTAAACATACATCATTCAACAGTTATTTCCCTCCATTTCAATATTTGCTCCCAAGTCACAAAAATTTACTATCATCAGCAGATGGCGCTCTTTATTTCACTCTGCTTCCTCTCTGCTTTTATTGTGACTCTGCTGCAATTTTACTTTTATTTTGACACATCCAGTTTATTTCTCTTGCTTAGTTTATTTTATAGCTCTGTTATTTAAAGAAAAGGTAGGTTTATAGTTCCAACATCTTAATATGCCTTCTTAATATCATGCCTTTTATTCTGGGGATTCCATTTCTCACTTAATTTTCTTTTTAAACAGATAGCTACTTCTTTAAATTTCCAGTATGCTTTTTTCTCACAATAGTTGCACTTCACTGTACAAATTGTTCTAAAAGGTTTTCCCCTTAAATTTTTTGTGGGGTCCAACTTCAGCTGAAAATCTTTTCTTACCCGGGCAATATACCATTCAGCATTTCTCTACTCCTGCACAAATTTATGGTTCTGGATTTTCCCCAGCTTCATGACAGCCATTTTGACTGCCACTGCTCCTAGTCTTTGGATGAGGGGTTTTTCCAAGTCAGGGAGGGAAAATGCAGCTCCCCTCGACCTGCACGGTAGTCCCCCTTTGCTTCACCACCCCTCCAAGGTGGATATGGCTTCTAGTGAAGCTCCCGACAGGGAGAGCTTGAAACGGACCTGTGGAGGTCACGGACCTTGCACCAAAGGCCAGAAGTTCAACCGGAAGTCTATAGTTTGGGTGAAGTCCAGGTGCTTTTGCATTGTGTGTGAATCAGTTGTGTAACTTTTGTGTTATTTTTGTGTAAAGTTTGATAATTGATTTTCCCCATCACATGACCACCAAGCCACACCCATCCAGTCACATGACCACCAAGCTATACCCACAGAACGGTAGGGAAAATTTTTGAATTTCACCATTGAACAAAGTGTTTTTGAATTTGTGCTGTTATATTTACAACAGCAAATAATTAGTCTATATATACAATTCCCAGTCCAATATGGAAATTTTATACTGCTTTAAATATTACATGGCTCATGCTTGGTCAATGATATTCAGGGAAGCAGCTATTTCTAATTACAGCTGCTAGAAATTGTTACCTGTCATAAACATTTTCCTTTGCATTCAACTTTGGGTGGCATAAAATATGAAGACGGAAAAAAATGCCCTCCCTTTTCTTAGGAAATTCCTCCCTTTGGAAGCCAGGCTGGTATTTACATTTCAAGTTTCAATACTGACATGAACTACAGCTAGATACATGCATGCTTGCATACATACATACATAGTATGTATGTATAGTTATCAGCTGATTGAAACACAAGTCCTTGCACAATAAAACACATTTTCCTTACCTTCTTAAAAGCTACTGGGCATATAGTAAATAGCTTACTCAAATATATTTATTAAATGGAATACAACTTTATTTTATGAACAATGGTTTATTTTATGAACAGTGAGCTAGATCCAGAAAGCTGCATGAGAAATTCTCTCAACTTGAAGGCACTAGTGGTTGTTATGTAATAGAAAACTTTATGAAACTGAGAAATATATACATAGTGTCAGAGAAAAATTTCATCCCAGTGTCAATGCTGGAAATTACAAACAAATCATCATGGAGAACACAAAACTGCTTTGATCCTTAAATAAGGACAGAATATGACCTTTGGGACAAACTTCTTCACATTAAGAGTAACTGCATAAATGTGATTTAATCTTTTAAAGAAGAGGTATGCCCTCTCTTCCTGGACAGTCTTCAGACAAAGGCTGAATTGCAATTTCCTGGGAATGGTCTGGCTGAATTATTTCGCAGAGTAGCTTACTTAGCTCCAGTTCAATATTTTCTTAGTCCTTGTTACAAATAAATATACCAAAAATTGCATTATGTTAATTTTTAAGAGTATAGACACAAATTAAGTTTTTTATCCAAATTTTAACAGAAATATGTATCTAGTTAAAATACAGTATATAGAATAGAATAGAATAGAATAGAATAGAATAGAATAGAATAGAATAGAATAGAATAGAATAGAATAGAATAACAGAGTTGGAAGGGACCTTGGAGGACTTCTAGTCCAACCCCCTACACCAATTCAGACAAATGGTTATCCAATCTCTTCTTAAAAGCTTCCAGTGTTGAGAGCATTTACAGCTTCTGGAGGTAAGTTGTACCACTGATTAATTGTTCTAACTAAATAAATTTCTCCTTAGATTCTAAATTGATTAGTTTCCACCCATTGCTTCTTGTCCTGCCCTCAGGTGCTTTGGAGAATAGCTTGACTTTTTTGTGGCAGTCCTGAGATATTGGAGTTTTAATTGGCTTCATCCAGTTTCATAAATAGTTAATTGTTTAATGCTGGATATCTATAGTACCATTACAATTTGCCAAATTATAAAATGACCTCTGGATTTATAATGATCAACAGGTTCTCTATCTTGTCTGGATAAATAAATAAATAACATAGAGGATGCAATGCAAAGGTACCTTCCATGACGGTTAACAGACCAGGCGTTGGTCTTACCGTGAACGCCGTTTCTCAGGTAGAGCTGCAGAGTGTGCCATAGATGGGTTGTCACAGTGGATCTGCCTGGAGACTGAGATGTAATTTTTATGGCCACACCTCCATATGCCTCCATTAACTCCAGTTTTTCAGCAGTCTGAAAGAGAATCTCAGCCATAACATTAGTAGGAAGCCAAGTGTCACTCCAGACTGTCCAAATAGGGTGGGGCTGGCACACTCTGCAGCTCTACCTGAGAAACGGTATTCACGGTAAGACCAACGCCCATTCTCCCAATGAGCTGCAGAGTGTGCCATAGATGGGACATACCAAAGCTTGGCAGTCCTATGGGCGGGATGTCAACGGTCCTGGAGCCCCCAAAGCCAAATGTACCTGTTGTAAGACCCTCCTGTTGAAGGATGCCTCTGCAGAAGAGTATACATCCAGTTTATAGTGTTTAATAAATGGCGAAGGAGTGGTCCAGGTAGCTGCCCTACATACGTCCTCGAGGGAGGCTTGCGTGGCCCATGCAGCGGTGGTTGCTGCGCTACGGGTTGAATGCGCAGTAATGTGCTTAGGGATAGGTAATGCATGAAGGTCATAGGTGCGTGCAATGCACACCCTGATCCAGCAACCAATTGTGTGAGAAGACACCTTAGTGCCCAATGTGGTCGGCTGCAAAGACATGAAGAGGGCCTCAGACTTCCTGGTCGGCATGGTGCGAGCAATATATATCTTAAGAGCTCGCCGGACATCCAAGGTTTGCCACTTCCATTCCAAGGCATGGGAAGGCCTTGGACCTTGGGTAGGATAGACGTTGGATAGGATAACCTCCTGAGCTCTGTGGAAGTAGAAGTTAACCATGGGCACAAATGATGGATCTAGCTGTAGGATGACTCTGTCTGGATGAATTATGCAGAGGTCATTTCTGACTGATAGAGCTGCAATTTCAGAAGTGCACCGGGCTGATGTAATGGCCACCAGGAAAACCACCTTAAGGGTGAGATACCTGAGGCTCGTGTCTCGTAAATGTTTGAAGAGAGGCTCGTTGAGTGCCCTTAGAACCTTGGGCAAATCCCAAGTAGGGTAACGGTTAATTGTAGAAGGTTTAAGGTTTACGTGTGCAACCTGCGGATGTCAGGATGTAGTGCCAGGGACTCCCTGTCTGAAGTAGCTAAGATGGTGGAAAGGGCTGCCACGTGCCATCTGATGGTGTTGTAGATCTTTGTCGAGTCCATCCTGCAGGAATTCCAAAATCTGTGGGACTGAAGCTGAGACAGGGTTAGTGCCGCACGCCATACACCAAGATGTAAATACCTTCCAAGTGATGCCATACAGTCAGATGGTAGACTGTTTCCTGTCCGCCTGCATGGTCCGAATGACCCTTTCGTAGTTCTTATTTCTCAGGAGGATCCCTTCAAATGCCAGGTGGTCAATTGGAGCCATTGGGGCTTGGGATGACAGATGACCCCCTGGCTGAGAGAGATCCTCTCTGGAGGAATCCTCCAAGGTGGTGAGATGGAGAGAACTATCAGGTCTGCGAACCGTGGCCTCTGCGGCCAATGAGGCGCGATCAGAATGAGTTCTGTACCTTCCTCTATGACTTTGTGAAGCACTCCCTGAATTAAGGGAAGGAGAGGAAACGCATATAGCAGGCCGGGAGGCCAATCGCTGCGGAGAGTGTCTGTCGCTTCTGTACCTGGAGTGGGATACCTCGAGAATAAGTGAGGGAGCTGCTTGTTCTGTTGAGAGGCGAAGAGGTCTGAAACAACTGCAGACATCATTGAAAATGTCAGGGTGAAGCCGCCACTTTGCAGTGTCCACCATGTTGCTGCTCAAGAAGTCCACCTGTGCGTTCTCTGAGCCTGTGATGTGGTCTGCCCTGAGGGAGAAGATGTTCATTTCCACCCATCTCCCTAGGCGGAGAGCTTCCTGTATTAGGCACTTGGATCGTGTCCCACCTTGGCAGTTGATGTGGGCTTTCACCAAATGTTGTCCGTAAGTATCAGGACGTGATGTCCCTGTACTATTTGTTGAAATTATCGTAGAGCCAGATGGATCGCCCTCAACTCCAGCCAGTTGATGTTGTTGCTGGCCTCTGTTGGAGACCAGTGATCCTGAGCTACTAGGGAGTTGAGGTGTGCCCCCTAGCCATAAAGACTGGCATCGGTAGTGACCGTAAGTCAGTGAATGTCCGTGAAGACAGAGCCTTTGTCTAGAGAGGGGGACTCCCACCAGTGAAGGGATCTCTGAACACACAGAGGAAGCCTGACCTTGGTGTGAACTGTTGAGGCTTCGGCTCGCTGATAGAGTAAGAGGAATCATTGGAGCCCCCTCGAATGGAGGCTGGTCCAAGGAATTATATGTATGCAGGATGTCATCTTGCTCAGCAATATTGTTAAGGTTGCCAGGGTTACCCTTGGGTCCCGAAGCACTTGTTCGATGAGAAGCCTGAGGTTGTCCCTTTTTTCTTGGGAGAGAAACACTTGACCCAGTTCGATGTTGATAATGACACCGAGGTGAGTGATCCTGGTTACAGGAGTGAGATGGCTCTTTGGGCTGTTGACAAAGAACCCGTGATTTTGGAAGGCTTTCAAGATCAGGTGTAAATCTTGCTGAGCCTTCATCAGAGAGGGGGCCTGGACTAAGATGTCATCCAGGTAAGCTTGCAACCTTATTGGGACCAATCGGAGGTGGGCTATGAGGGTGGCTAGAATTTTGGTGAAGCTGAGTGAGGCCGATGCCAGTCCGAATGGAAGGGCACGGTATTGCAGATGGCGACCCACGTAACTGAAGTGGAGATATCGAAATAGGGATGTGGAGGCTAAGAATTCTCCTGGGCGGATTCCCTTCAAGATTGATCTGAGAGAACTCATCTTGAACCTCCTGTAGACCAGGTGGGTGTTGAGGGCTTTTAGATCTAGGATCACCCTCCAGCCCACCGAATGCTTCGGTACCACGAACAGGATGGAGTAGAACCCATCTCCATTGGTCTGGAGGAACTTCCTCCACTGCCTTAATCTTGAGGAGATGCTGGATTGCCCGCTCCATGAGACTTCATTTGGTGGAATTGTTGGAGACAGGGCATGGTACAAAGTGGTTGGGGGGGCTGGAGAGGAACTCCAGAGAGTCCAAATTCGAGGGTGTGAAGGATTCAATGGTCGGTCGTGATTAGTGCCCACCAGTCCAGAAAGAGGCTCAAGCGGCCTCCTATGGGAGGGCTCTAAGAGTCATTTTTGACATCAGAATTGGCGATTGCCTGTTCTGTGAAATGGCCGATGCTGGTTGCCGAATGGTTTAGGTTTGTCCCGAAAGGACTGAAGATCAGTTTGGTGGGACTGACCCTGCGGGTAATATCACTGCTAGGAAGGGCTGTCTGCAGTAGTAGGGGGTGGACCTCCTATCTGCCCTCCTGGTGACAGAAGGTAGAACCTTCTGCTTTTCCTTCTCCTCTACTAGTAGTGGATCTAAGGAGTCCCCAAATAGCTTGGTTCCACTATATGGGGCAGTCGCCAATTGCCATTTGGCTCGTAAATCAGCTGGCCATTGCCCTAGCCACAAAAACCGCCTTGATGTAATGGATGAGGCTAAGGCCCGAGAGGCATACTTGGCAGCATTCAGTGTGGCATCAGCCGAAAACTGGGCTGTGGCTATAATTTTGTTGAGGTCCTGATGTAATCTAACCTCTGAAGGAGATAATCTGGCCTGAAGCTGTTGCAGCCACAAAAGTGAGGAGCGGTTAAAGAAAGATGCCGCAGTAGCAGCTTGAATTGCCCAGGCGGAAGCCTGGTGGGTCTTTTTAAAAGATAGTTCAAATTTTTTATCCTCCGGCCTTTGGACGAGTCCCCAGGAATGTAATGTGAAGGGGACAAGGCCAGAATTGGGGACTCAACAGAGAGTACCTGCAAAAGATTGGAGAGGGCAGGAGCCAGGTTGTAGTTGCGACGGTCCGCTCCAGTTGGGCTGAGGAGTGAAGCCAGAGTGGCCCATTGCTTCTGAACAACATGAGTGAAGAGCTTTGGTGCCGGATGTAGACCTGTTCCGCCACTGGTTCCGAGAACAGCCCGTGGCCGCTCCCTTGCGCTGAAGTTGAAGCTGTTTAAGGGGATTCAGTGTCATGGAATCCCGCAGTGGTTTTGGCCTTGTAGAGCAAGGATTTGAACAGACCTTGTGGAAAAAGGCCCGTAAAGGCCGGGGTATCAGGAGACGCCCCTTCAACATCCGAGAAGTCTGGCTCTCTCTCAGCTTCTTCCTCCTGGAATAGAGCTTCACTATCCCCTGAGTAAGAAGGGGAACGGTATGGGGAGACAGCACGGCTTGCTGATGGCGAAGCGTGGTGATGATGTGAAGCATGGTCAGATGCAACTGATACTGATCGATGTTCTTGAATGCCGATTGCGATACCTCGAGTGATGGCTCAAGTGATCAGGTATTGCATGGCTGCGGGCAATTCACTGAGTTGTAATTCAGCTGGCTTAGCGGCTTGCAGAGTGTCAGGTACCTTCGCAGGGACAAGCAAAGGGCTCACTAAGGCCACTGCGATCCTTGTTAGCAGAGGGTGTCATATCAGGTGATAGTGTAGGCTGATAAGGCTCCAGATTGAGTGACGGGTGGTTCAATTTGAAGTGAAGGAGAAGTGTTGGCTGACTGGGCCTCTAGAAGAAGGGCCTGTCTCTTTTCAGCCTGGGAAACTGTTTTTCCAAGGCCTTCTGTCTGCGCTCAAGATCCTTGAGCTCTGACTTGGAGAGCTGTTGTTGAGCCCTGCGTCCAGAAACTGATTTGGACGTAGCTTTTCATCCACCACAGGCTGAATGTTGGTCTGCCATAATATCTGGTGGTGGGACACGCAGGCAAGGTAGCAGAGGTAGCAGTACCAGAGTGCGGTATGGCCAGCATACAAAAACAGTCAAGTGACTGTGAATAAGGGCGGCTTACCTAGGGAAACCCTGAGGTGTTGCCAGCTCCAAGAAACTTCTCCTGTTTAAAGCCCTGTCCTTTTTTAAAATTATTATTATTTTATTGTATTATTATTATGATACTGATTAGTATTAGCCAATAGGGTTGGGAAGACTACAGGTTGGAAGACTTGCCTGTGTTCCAATTGCCTGACTGGGGCTTGGATTAATGGCCTGCAACTGAAGCAAATTCTAACTGCAGGCTGTTGCAGGGCTTGCCTTAATTGCTGGAGCTGCTCCTGCAGCCCACGTGGTTGTTAGATGGACAAGGTGGCCACTGCTGTCCGGTTTCAAGCCTCCAAGGCTCCTTCCAATAATGCCCGAAATGAAGGGCTAAATGTCGGCTGCTTCACCCGTTGGCGTTTGAATTTGATGCATGCACCAAAACAGAAGGCAGAAGAGCCGTGCGGAATCAGCTTTTGCAGCTGAGGCTTCTGCAGGCTTCAGCAAAGCTCCCAGAGGCTCTGCGCTCGCCCCTAAGCAGCCAGGCAAGAATTTAGGGAGAAGGTGGGTGGCAGCATTGCCAGAGGCTGTAGCCCCTTTGCCCCAGCAATCAACTCGATGGGGGGGGGAGCGAAATAAACTGCCTGCAAGAAAAGCGGCGGCGTTTTCAGCACCCTGACGTGGCCAGCACACTTAAAGCCCCTTGGAAGGATTTTTTTTTAAATATAACCAGAGCTGAATCCAGATGTGTATAGAAGGATTGATGCAGAGGATCTGCTGATATGTCTCCACACATCGACTGAGATGAAAAACTAGAGTCGATGGAGGCATATGGAGGCGTGGCCATAAAAGTTACATCTCAGTCTCCAGGCGGATCCACTGTAACAACTCATCTATGGCACACTCTGCATCTCATTGGGAGAAGCAGACATTCAGCCATTATATACATAGAAAAGTAGAAATATTTTTTGTTATGAAGGCATAGTGACATACCCAAGTCCCTCCCTTTGCTGAATACAGAAGATGTGGATCCAGAGAGAGAATGGAATTGAGAGAATGGAAAATGAATGAAGAGCTTGGATGTTGGAGGCAAGGAGGAGCTTCTGGCGTGAAAAGATTAGCTGGTGACATCATCATTGCCTGGGGGATGCCCAGTTGCTGGTTCCTTTCATGTCTCCAGCAAGAGCTGGAGGAAGGATGGGAGCTCACCCTGCCCCATGGCAGCACATGGGTCTGAACGCAAGCTTGCTATTTGTCAAGCCAGCATCATGTGAACCGTTATGTTCCGGGGCTAAGATAATTCTTGATAGTGTCTAATGTAGATTTCCAGGAATTTGGAAGATATTCAAATAACTGAGACAGACATAAATTTTATTTGAAGGAAATTTAAATATTGAAATCTCAGTAGAAATAAGTAAAAATCCAGCCAAAATTTATTCACTTAATTTATTTTTCTATACTGTTCACTTCTAAGACTTTGGTTTCTTTGTATAAAATAAAAATGGTTGGATGCTTAAACTACCATCTGTGTTTGTACTTCAGACTATGTTGTAGAATTTTCATACTCTCCATAAACATCTTCAATTGAGCCATAGCATTAATTTGGAAATGTGTAGCCTATCTCTTATTTATCGAGATTATAGGAAGGATTTTCCTCTGCTCAGGGGATTACATTTACATACATTTAAATTAAAAATGGAATTATACAATTTATCTTGTATTTTTAAATAAAGTTTTATTTTATTTATGTCTAGGGAAATTGGTGTATTTCTCAAAGCAGGTAAGGAAAAATGGAAATCTCTGACTTGCTACACAGTGAGGTAGTAGCATCATTTAAGTTAATTTCTCAGTTTAAAACAACAAAAATATTTTTTCACTTTTTAATTGCAGTATAATTCATAAAACTCCTGTGTTAACCACTTGGGTAACACTGGGGAAAAGTGTCGTATCAATCTGGAAACTAGGTAATAGCAGCTCAAGGACCTCTACTGAAAGAAAGTTCAGACTACTAGCATCCTATTCTATAGGCTTTTTTGTTGTATATTTATACATCTGGTTTCGTGTCCCAACATATTGCCTATACTTTTGATATTTATGTCACCACATTCCTCATACCAATCCCATTTACATGAATTACACCAATCAGAAGGAAATTCAAAATGTCTAAACAGTCAAGCATTTGTAGGTAATATACTGGGTAAATCTAAGCCTATCCTGGAGGGAGGATTTCTAAATTCCCAGAAGAGTACGAACTACTCAAAGCTTTGATGTGCATGTCAATGTGCATATACAAATCTGCATATTTAACACCATGTTCATATGTTTGTATGTATATGTATGTGTGCAAGAGAGTGTACATATGCATGCATATGCATGTGCAATATGTGTATGTTCAGCAATTTTATTCATGAACTTTTGTGAATGTGTATATTTATATTGCTAAAATGTTTATATTGCACTTTTGCTTATATCTTGGAAATGAATAAAGGAAAAATAAAGGAAAAAGGGTGAGAATACAACTGGAAACCAATACAACATTTTGAAAATGCCTAAATATGTAAGTGTGGTATATTATAGTGGGAGATTCTCATTCTTGGAAAAATAAGAGGTTGAGTTAGGCTCTGTTAGGAAGAAATATGAAAATAATACATGCACCCAACTTATAGTGGCTTTAATAATGCCTAAGTGAAATTATCTAAATATTGAAAACATATTTACTTCTAATAGAAAAGAACTTCATTTGTAGTTACTGGAAAATGTTTTTCTCATCCATTAATTATGAATGATCATTACAATATTTAAAATTTACGTGTTGAAATAATTTGGTTATTTTATAATACACGAGTGCCACATTTGTGCATTATAAGAAATTGTTATAAGCATTGTTCAAGGACCTGGCTAAATTTGTTACAAAAAAGAAAAGTAAAGTATCTGATGAAGTTTTACAAACACAAAATTATAGCAAATTAAGAAATTGGAGAATATGTAACAACTAGTTGAGCTATTTTTAACACAACTGTATGGTACACCTAAAAAGGACTGCAACATTGGCGATATCCTTTCTTCCTTAACAGTCAAGCATCAGCAATTAACATCACTAATAACAACACAGCATAAATGTTAAGAATCAAGATGACAGCCTATTTTAAAAATAAAAAAGTTCTATAAGAATTTGATAACTGAAAAAAAAAAACATTTGAGTAGAACATATTTGAATATATCTCAGAAGTTTGATTAAATAAATTCTGGTTTCTTAGTTATATTAAACAATTTAAACATGGTGAAAACAACTCTTCTTTCTACTACACAATCCATATAATGTGTTATTAGCATAATCCTAACCAAAATTTTAAAACAAAGCAAAGAAAAATGTAAGACTGAAAAATAAACTACTATTAATGAATTGAAAAAATTCATATTGTGGAATAAAATTTTAAGGATAGAGGTGAATTATGAGCCATTTTATAATTATTTATAAATTTAGCTTCTCCCTGACTACAAATTTATAAACACACATACACAGAGGGAGAGAGAGTGAGTTACATAATTTTATTGATATTACAAATATAAAGTAAATTACCAACAATTAAATAGGATTCAATCCTGTTTAAATTATAAATTACAAAGAGAAGTATAGAACAACTACACTGGATTAAGAAGAAACCTAATGTTCTACCACATCGCATGGTTTTGGAACATTAAAACAGAGAAGAAATAGCAATTTATCCTATTTTCTTTCTAATCCTCAATTTGATTGATGACTATTTGCCCTTAATTGACTTTCAGTTCTAGTAGATAATTCATCTAAAGAGCTTCTTAATGCTCTTAATGAAACTATATTGAAATGATGTACATCAGGCATGCCCAACCAACAGCCATGGACTGCATGCAGCCCTTGACCGCTAGTAATAGCCCCACAAGATTGTAAACTTTTAATGTTCTGTGATTTATATACATTAACTTTGTTATATATTTTATATGTGATCCAAAATAATTCCTCTTCATTCAATGCAAGCCAAAATTTGAACACCCATGATCTACACAGAATAAAGTAGAAAAACAGTATAAACAAATAAACAATATATTCATGCTAACACATGCCATGCGGGTGAATTTATTGAAGCCTAGTATTCTACCAAAGGAGCAATTAACAAGCATATTGATGTAGATCCAGCATATGAATATGAATGTAAGAAACCACACATTCAAATAACCAACCAACAAGAGAACCAATCAGCTGCTCAGAATTTAAATATAATGAGCAATGAACAACCAATCATACGACCAATTGACCAAAGGGACACAAGATTTTTATAAGCTAAGTAGAATAGGACAAGAAAATCCTGCTGGTGATGTTACCTAGTCTGTAACGAAACATTCAGAAGCTAAATTGAAACAAGCTTGGAAAGCAAACCACAGCCAAAATCTAAAAACAGAGCTAAAAGTATTTTCTATTATTTCAAAAATATAGTCTTGCTCTATTGTTTCTCTTTCCTTCTAGTTTTGGATTTATTATTAATAATCAGTATTAGTCAACTCACTGCAATAAGCCTTTAATAACCATAATCAACCAAATGACATAGATCCAACAAAATCAGTTGTTGGAATGCAGTTGACCTGAAAAATGTGGAGCCACCTGAATAGAATCAAGACAGGCCATGCCAGAACTAGGGTAAAGCTCTTTAAATGGGGAATGTGACTGTGATGCACTGGAAGAAATGATAAAATATATAGCTTGAGAATGTCTCCTCAAGAAATTTTAAGGCACCTGGGATTACCTCATCACAATAACACCAGAAGCAGTTAGATAGTTAGCTTTTCTAGATATTGAACTGTAACATCTATCCTATGGCCCCATATTATGGTGATTTTACCATGGGTTTACCCTAATATTTTAATCTCATCTGTTACATTTTCCACACACTTTTCACACATGTATATGCTTTATTCAAACTTAAATCTGTGTTTGTAGGAATGATGTGTTTTATTAGTGTTGTATATCAGTGATTGCATGACCTCTTTGAGAAATAACTTCATATGTATTAAAATTGTCCTTTCTGCCTCTCCTTCCTCCCAGTTTTAGGCTGAACGAATTCCTCTAAAAGTGTCACTATATCACTTCTAATGAGTTCCTAAAAATGTACTGAATTCCTTAAAATTTAAATCAGCTCTGTTAAAAGCAGACAGCACTGATGACTAAAAAAGACAAATGAAGTAATGGTAATGGTAAGAATCCAAGCAGTAAAATCGAAACAAATTTCAGCATAACATCTGAAAAAGCAGGCACAGGTTCCTCACCTGTTATATTAGCTTGATCTATGGAAACAACACCTTCCCGAATTTGTTCAAATGAACATAGTAGCCAATGATATTCCATCACTAACCATTTCCTTGACCTAATGAAGCTCAACAACCAAGCTATGTTCTGTCATCTATGTGATAACATGAACATCTGATTATACATTTTTGGGCCTGCATAATCCAATGTAGATTTTTGTATGATCACATTATTTGACAATTGTTAAATTCTCATTTATGGACTTCTTACCCATGATAGTGACAGTTAAAGTGAAATGAAGCTAGTAGATTCCAGGAATCAATGCCTCACTACATAAGACACTGAATCTAAAAAATATCCAAGTAGCACATAAACTCTCTCTTCCTGAAACTATAGTATGCGACCTATCCCTTGACACTACTCTTCGATTCTTACTATGCTACAGAGCCCCCGACTATGACATTACCCACGCAAATATGCTAACTTCAATGCTAACATGGGCTACCTCTTGCCCATACCCTCTCATCTTCCTGGGTGACCTAAATCTACCTCTCATTAACTGGACAACTAATGAATGTTCAACTGACCCAATCCATACTACACTATACAACGCTGTTACAAACCTAGGTCTTGAACAACTTGTAACTAACAATACAAGACTCAACAACTGCCTTGACCTCATCTTCTGCAACAATCCAAACTCAATTTACGGACTACAAATTAAAGAACCTTTTTCAAACAGTGACCACTGCATGATTGATTTTCGTCTCAATATACGTCCATACTTAAATCGTCATAACAACAGAACTCCCAACTACAACTTCAAGAAAGCCAATTACGACCTTATAAACAACGATCTTTCATTTCTGAACTGGCAAAATCTGTTTGCAACCTGCATAACCGCTGATGACCTCTATAGAGTCTTCCTACTTGAAATCAATAGAGTCATTAAATTATATGTACCACGAATGACTACCATGTCCAAGAAAAAACAAACTACCCATATCAATAAAAAAGCTTCAATAAAAAAAAAATCCCTCTGGAAAAGAAACAAAAAAGGCTATGTTACAAACTTCAGAAACCGCTACAGAAACATATGCAACCAAATAAAAACTGAATGCACAAATTACCACACCAAGCAAGAAGAGAACCTTCTACGCACAAATTTTAATCGTGCCTTTTATAATTTTGTCAACAATAAACTTAAAGACTCAAGATGACAGCCTATTTTAAAAATAAAAAGTTCTATAAGAATTTGATAACTGAAAAAAAACATTTGAGTAGAACATATTTGAATATATCTCAGAAGTTTGATTAAATAAATTCTGGTTTCTTAGTTATATTAAACAATTTAAACATGGTGAAAACAACTCTTCTTTCTACTACACAATCCATATAATGTGTTATTAGCATAATCCTAACCAAAATTTAAAACAAAGCAAAGAAAATGTAAGACTGAAAAATAAACTACTATTAATGAATTGAAAAGATTAGCTGGTGACATCATCATTGCCTGGGGATGCCCAGTTGCTGGTTCCTTTCATGTCTCCAGCAAGAGCTGGAGGAAGGATGGGAGCTCACCCTGCCCCATGGCAGCACATGGGTCTGAACGCAAGCTTGCTATTTGTCAAGCCAGCATCATGTGAACCGTTATGTTCGGGTTAAGATAATTCTTGATAGTGTCTAATGTAGATTTTGTATGATCACATTATTTGACAATTGTTAAATTCTCATTTATGGACTTCTTACCCATGATAGTGACAGTTAAAGTGAAATGAAGCTAGTAGATTCCAGGAATCAATGCCTCACTACATAAGACACTGAATCTAAAAATATCCAAGTAGCACATAAACTCTCTCTTCCTGAAACCATAGTATGCGACCTATCCCTTGACACTACTCTTCGATTCTTACTATGCTACAGAGCCCCCGACTATGACATTACCCACGCAAATATGCTAACCTCAATGCTAACATGGACTACCTCTTGCCCATACCCTCTCATCTTCCTTGGTGACTTAAATCTACCTCTCATTAACTGGACAACCAACGAATGTTCAACTGACCCAATCCATACTACACTATACAACGCTGTTACAAACCTAGGTCTTGAACAACTTGTAACTAACAATACAAGACTCAACAACTGCCTTGACCTCATCTTCTGCAACAATCCAAACTCAATTTACGGACTACAAATTAAAGAACCTTTTTCAAACAGTGACCACTGCATGATTGATTTTTGTCTCAATATCGTCCATACTTAAATCGTCATAACAACAGAACTCCCAACTACAACTTCAAGAAAGCCAATTACGACCTTATAAACAACGATCTTTCATTTCTGAACTGGCAAAATCTGTTTGCAACCTGCATAACCGCTGATGACCTCTATAGAGTCTTCCTACTTGAAATCAATAGAGTCATTAAATTATATGTACCACGAATGACTACCATGTCCAAGAAAACAAACTACCCATATCAATAAAAAGCTTCAATCAAAAAAATCCTCTGAAAAGAAACAAAAAAGGCTATGTTACAAATTTCAAAAACCGCTACAGAAACATATGCAACCAAATAAAAACTGAATGCACAAATTACCACACCAAGCAAGAAGAGAACCTTCTACGCACAAATTCCAATCGTGCCTTTTATAATTTTGTCAACAATAAACTTAAAGATTCAAGATCCATCCCACCACTAAAAGATTCTAACAACAAAGAATGCAATGACGAAACAGTCAAAGCAAACCTCTTCAACATTTTCTTTGGCTCAGTTTTTGTTAACTCCGATAACACATATTCAACATTCCACAAACGAACCAGCAATGACTATGATGATTTAACTCATATAGATTTCACAGAAGACAACGTTGGTAAAGCTCTTCACAACTTAAAACCTTTCCTTCACTTCACAGGGCTTAATAATGAAGATTTATGAGGATTAATGCTGTTTGGAATGCACCGTTATGGATGAAAGTTAATAAATCATGAAGTGGAAGTGTTAATAGCCCAGCAGACTGAATTTAAAACTGGTAGGTCATCTGAAACTGCTTGAATTAAGGAGTTTTAACTGCGTGGGATGACCGAACTGGCAGATACAATGAGTTTGGAATAAACTGCTGTCTTTTGCTTTCCTTATTATAATTATCGTGTTCTGTGTTAAATGCTGAGGCTAAGGAATATCAAAGACTGAATTTGCTAATGAGAAGAATTTTAATTGAAGAGATCGATCTTTTGTGCTGGACTGACTGGCTGACTGGCTGAAGAAGCTTTTATTAGGTGGATAATTTTTTTTTAATTATTTTTCTTTTGAGAGGAAATTAATAGCTTGTTTATATTACAGAAAACAAAAAAAGGACTTTGTTTTGAAGTTCAAGCTGGTTTGTTTTTTTTTTCTCTGCCGACGTGGAGAAAAAATGGCGCTGATTAAGCTGTGAGGTAATTGTGTTTCTTTGTGGAGTGAATATGACTCATAAGTTACTGATAAGCTACTAACGAGTGCAAATAAGCCGCTTCGCTTCAATTAAAGATTGTCGTCCCTTGATCTTCATCAAGACCCTCTGTAAAATTGGTTTGACTGCTGTCCTTTGATCTTCACTAAGACTTTTGAAAAATTGGAATCCCAGTTTGAGAAATTTTTGGTTTTTTTTTTCAAAATGACTCAACAACTTTCAGAAACGCAGCAAATTGCTGCAGCTTTAAATAAAATTGGGGAAAAATAGCAGCACTATCAGAGCGTATAGATAATTTGACATTTAAACTGACATCCAAGTGCAAAATTTAAAGCAAGATATGAATGATAACTTTGCTAAACAAAAGAGGAAATGACAATGATTAAAGATGAAATGGAGCAGCTGCATGTGCATGAGGCAAAAGTAGATCGGCAAATTGGCAAATTATTTTATAAAAATGAGCAGCAAGATAAGAGAATTTGTCTTTTGGAGGAAGAGATGAGGAAATATAATTTTGTTATCAGAGGAATCTCGGAAGAAAGGAAGATAAATTGAAACAGCGGGTTTTGAAATGGATTAATGATTTGGATTTACGTTCACAATAGCAGACCTGGCAAGCGTTTTTAGAATTGGATATAGAAGGCAAAATGGTTCTAACAGGAATGTGCTTGTCAGGTTCGCAAATCTTGGTGATAAGTTGGAAGTTATGGCCAAGTTAAGAGAGTTGGGAGATGCTTTGAAGTTTGAAGGGAAGACTATTCAAGTCTTCCCGGATATATCAAGAGAAGAAAGGGCATGGAGATTTTTTTTAAAACCAATTACAAAAGTTTTGAGAGATAATGGAATTAAATACAATTGAGGCCACCACAACAATTGAAATTTTTTATAAAGGAAGGATGCACAATCACCCCAGATATAGATGCATTATTATATTTACGGGAGCTTGGACTGATTGAGATGGAGGATTTAATGGAGATAAAAGATCAAATGCTTCAGATGGGTGGAACATACGTGGAAACATCAATCTCAGAAGAAGAAAAAGGGGCTATTGGAGGGCAAGACTCTAAAGGGTTAAAGAGGAAAGAAATATCACCTGTGTTGGTTGAACAGAAGAAGAGTCGTGAGGATACAGTAGGAGAAGAAGCAGATAAGAGTCTTGGAAAATATGAAGCTGAATGCGGGTCATCGCTATCTTTTTTTTTGAGTGATGAATTTAAATAGACAGCCCGAAAGAAGTGCCCCGGGCATTGGCACGTCCCCTCTCCCCCATTCTCTTTATAGAGGCGAAACCGATGAGGATGTGGGGGAAGAAGATTGTTTGTATTTTATTGTTTGTTTTGTTTTTTGTTTTTTTTCTGTTTTCTTATTGTTGTTTATATGGTAGTTTAATGTGGGGTGGTGGGGGGCACAGAAAGGAAGATGCGGGGATAGGATTAAAAAATTTATATTTTAAATGGGAGTTATAAAAATAATGTCATGGAATGTGAAGGGTACAGGGAATCAGATTAAAAGAAGAAGATTGGAGCTTAAGATTAAAAGGGATTTACCAGACATTTTATTTTTACAAGAAACCCATCAGAAATCTGAAGATTCAAATAGAATGTATATAAAAGGTATGCAAATATATGAAAAAGCATTTGGAACTTCAAAAGCTAGAGGAGTTGCAACACTGATATCAGATAGGGTGTACTTTGAAAACATAAGGTAATTTTGGATGAAGATGGAAGATATGTAATAATTGTTGGAAATCTTAATGAGGAAAAAGTGACACTTGTTAATTTATATTTACCGAATGGAAAACAAAGAGAATTTCTTGAAAAAATAACAAAAATTTTGGAGAATGAAAGTGTAGGGAAAGTAATTGTGGCTGGGGATTTTAATTTAATCAGAGATAAAATAGACAGTACTAATCCCACCCGCTGTGGAGGAGCAAATAAAATGGGGATTTTAAATATGTGGATGCTTCGAAACGGCGTGGTTGATGTGTGGAGAGAGGTTAAAGGAATTGAGAGAGTATACACTTTTTTTTCTAAGATATATAATACATATTCTAGAATTGATTATATTTTTCTTTCTAAAGATTTGTTGAATAATGTGGATAAGGTAGATGTGGAATTTTTAAAGATTCTGATCATGCAGAAGTTATGGTGGACTTAGATTTTAATTTTGAGAAAAAAGAAGCTATTGGAGATATGACGAGAAATTGTATAAAATGAAAAGGATAAAAATGGATACTTAAAAATTGGAGGAAAGTTGGAGATTAAATGATAACGGGAGGTTAAATTTGAAATTGTTTGGGATGCGATGAAAGCGGTGTTTAGAGGAGAGTATTAAATTATCAAGTAGGAAATATAAAATTATAAAATTAAAATGGAAAGAGATAAAAATAAGATTAAAGAATTGGAAAATCAATTTTGCTTACTAAAGAAAAAAATTCTTCAGGAGCTTAATATGTTAAGAAATAAAATGATAGAAGAAGATACAGAGTTAGTAAAAGAAATTTGAGATTTTAAATAGGAATTTTTGAATTTAGTAATAGAAATTCTAAATTATTGGCAAAGATGGCGAAAGATGAAACAGAGAAGACAGAAAGTGGAGTTTCGTTAGATGATAGAGGTATAAGATCATATAAAAAATTAGAGAAATGTCAAGAGGTTGGAAACATTTTTCAGGAGCTATATTATAAGAAACCAAGTAATCCGAGTAAACTGCAAAGCTATTTAGAAAAGTATGTGGTGAAAATTGATCAAACATATAAGGAATTGATGGAAGAAGATATAACACAAGATGAGATTAATGGAATAATACAAAAATTAAAATTAGGGAAAGCTCCAGGTGAGGATGGATTACCTGTTGAGTTTTATAAAGAATTTAAAGAATTAATAATACCAAGATTGCAAAAATTATTCAATGGAATATTACATGGTGGGGAAGTACCTTCATCATGGAATAGAACGGTGATATCCCTAATTCCTAAACCAGATAAAGATTTAGAAAGGATTGAGTCCTATCGGCCCATTTCTTTAATTAATCAGGATGCAAAGATATTTACTGCTATTATAAGTAATAGATTAAATAGATTTATAGATAGATATATAAGTTATAATCAAGTAGCGTTTGTGAAGGGTAGATACATGAGTGATATTGTTAGAAGAGTATTAAATATTATAGATGTAGCTGAATATAATGGTGATAAAATTGGTATAGTATCATTGGATATTTTTAAAGCTTTTGATTCTGTACAATGGGAAACAATTAAAGTAATTGTGGAGGCTTTAGGCTTTGGTAATAAGTTTATACATGTTATTTCAAAATTGTACCAAAAGAGCAGTGCAAGAGTGAAGGTGAATGGAATATTAACTGAAGAGATAAAATTAGAAGCTGGTACGAGACAAGGATGTCCCCTGTCCCCAACATTATTTTTATTGGCTATGGAAATATTGACAAAAATGATAGAAAAAGATGAAGAATTAGAAGGATATAAGGGGTATAAGATAAATTTGTATGCGGATGATACTTTAATTATTTTGAAAATGTAGAGAAAGATTTGAAAAGATATATAAGCATTTGATAGAATTTGAAGAAATGACAGGATTGAAAGTAAATTGGTCAAAGTCAGAATTATTGATGGATAGTAATGGTAATGAGTCTGAGAATATGCAAGAGCAATTTGAGATAAGGATTAAAAACACATTGGAATATTTGGGTATAGTGCTTTCACTTAAGGTTAAAGAATTGAAAAAACTTAATTATGATGTGGTGATTAACGAAATTGAGAAGAAGATAGATAAATATAAAATTTTAAAGTTGTCTTGGTTTGGTAGAATTGCAATGTGTAAGATGATGTTGCTGCCCAAGTTCAACTTTTTATTCGAGATGCTACCACTAAATCTGACAGAGAAAGATATTGAAGGATATCAGAAAAAACTGGATAAATTTTGCAATGGTGGCAAAAGACCCAGATTAGTGAAGAAAATGTGGTATCAAAATCAAAAGGAAGGTGGATTAGGAATCCCCAAATTATTTAATTATTACTGTGCGTATGGTATCCGGATAGTGGTAAAAATACTTAAAGGTGAAGATAATTATTGGAGAGATTTAGAGTTAAGGGATATAGAGAAATTTGGATCAAGGTGGTTTTTAGATAAAGCAAATTTAAAATGTGTAAGTAGAAGTTATTGGTTAAAGGGATTAAGTAAAATGTGGAACAAATTTGTTAAAATTTTAATTCCGGATATAATCTTTTTGGGGGAGACAACTGGAATTTGGCCGATTAAAAATAATATAAAACGTAATGAAGTGATTAAAGAGGAAAATATAGAAATTATTAGAGATTGGATAAAAGTTATGGAAATGAAAGGAGGAATAAAGAAATTATTGAAAAATTAGGGTTAAGTTGGTTTGAAAAATACAGATAGAAAATGGACAAAAACTAAAGGAAAATTATTCGATAAATAGATGTGAAACTGAATTTGAATATTTAGTATCTCGGATTATGAAAGATGAAATTGGGCTAAAGGGACTCGTTAGTAGGGTTTATAAGATTATAAATTCTGATGAAAAATTACAAAGAGTGATGAGGACAAATTGGGAAAAAGATCTTAATATTGAAATACCAGAATCAGATTGGAATGTGAATTGGAAGAGTAGAATTATGAGAACTTTATCTATAAGGATTAAAGAGCACAATTATAAAGTTGTTTGGAAATGGTATTTGACTCCAGTAAGATTGTCACAAATGGATAAAAAACTAGTAAAAATGTTGGAGATGTGAGATGGAATTGGGGACTTATGAACATATGTGGTATAATTGTGATAAGGTTAAAAGTTTTGGCAACAATTGGAGAAAATGATATTTGAAATGATGGGGAAAGTAATAACATTGAGAGTGGAAACTATATTATTGTTGGTAATTAAGGAAATAGAATTAACAAAATATGAAAAGAATTGATTAGAATTATGATTATAATAGGTAGAATTATAATAGCTAGATATTGGAAACTAGATGTGATTTTTAGAATAGAAGAGTGGAATTCTGAAATGTGGAAATTAGCTTTAAATGATAAAATGACATGTGATATTAAAATTAGAAGTGGTGTGTATAAAGAAGATATTTTCTGGAAGACTTGGAAACCATTTGTGGACTTTGCGCTTGGAACATTGGACGCTTCAGTACCTGTACCTCGAGAACGTGGATTTTGGCAATCATGAGGATATATCCAAAGACCCAAATCTTCCTTTTATGTATAGCACAAGGGTGTAATAATGTATTTTCTTTTTGTTTGTTTGTTGCAAAAAAAAAACAAAAAAAAAAAACAAAAAAAACTTTCCATTAATATAGCTGAACCCCTAAGTATTATCTTTGATAAAGCTTTCACTACCAGTTCTCTTCCCAAACTATGGTCACTAGCCACAGTCATCCCCATCTTCAAAAAAGGAGACCCCAGCTTAGTCGAAAACTACAGACCGATCTCCCTTTGCTGCGTCACCTGCAAAGTCATGGAATCTATCATCAACCAATCCACTACCTCACACTTAGAAATTAACAACCTACTCTCCAACAAACAATTTGGTTTCAGGAAACAGTTATCATGTAACTTACAACTTCTCCACTGCAAAAACATATGGACTTCAAATCTAGATCAAGGCAAATCAATAGATGCAATCTACATAGACTTCTGCAAAGCTTTTGACTCAGTAGTACACGATAAACTTCTCCTTAAACTAACATCCTATGGCATCTCAGGACCCCTCCACAAATGGATATCTGCTTTTCTGTCTAACAGACAACGTGGTCAAAATCGGCAATGCTTTATCAAATCCTGTTCCTGTCAAGAGTGGCGTTCCTCAAGGCAGCGTCCTTGGACCAACACTCTTTATTCTATACATTAATGATCTTTGTGACCATATCTCAAGTAATTGTGTTCTCTTTGCTGACGATGTCAAACTATTTAACACCACAGATAACACTTCTATAATTCAAAACGACCTTGACCATCTAACTGCTTGGTCTAAAAATTGGCAGCTCCAAATTTCAACCAGCAAATGCTCAGTCTTACATATAGGAAAAAGAACCCTAAAACTAAGTACATACTA
Source organism: Ahaetulla prasina (assembly GCF_028640845.1). Classification (NCBI taxonomy): domain Eukaryota; kingdom Metazoa; phylum Chordata; class Lepidosauria; order Squamata; family Colubridae; genus Ahaetulla; species Ahaetulla prasina. Next base: position 68,673,251 of record NC_080542.1, read on the forward strand.
GATGGACATTACCTTACAGACGACCCCATCCCGTTAAAGACCTTGGAGTTTTCATGTCAAATGATCTAAGTGCCAAAGCCCACTGCAACTACATAGCAAAAAGCTCTAAGAGTTGTAAACCTAATTTTATGTAGCTTCTTTTCCAAAACACCACACTACTAACCAGAGCATATAAAACATTTGCTAGACCAATTCTAGAATACAGCTCACCTGTTTGGAACCCTCACCACATCTCTGACATCAATACAATTGAACGTGTCCAGAAATATTTTACAAGAAGAGTTCTCCATTCCTCTGAAAACAACAAAATACCTTATCCCACTAGACTTGAAATCCTAGGCTTAGAAAACTTGGAACTCCGTCGCCGACAAGACCTAAGTTTAACTCACAGAATCATCTATTGTAATGTCCTTCCTGTCAAAGACTACTTCAACTTTAATTGCAATAATACAAGGGCAACCAATAGATTTAAACTTAATGTAAACCGCTTTAATCTAGATTGCAGAAAATATGACTTCTGCAACAGAATCATCAGTGCTTGGAATACTTTACCTGACTCTGTGGTCTCTTCCCATAATCCTAAAAGCTTTAACCAAAAACTTTCTACTATTGACCTCACCCCATTCCTAAGAGGACCATAAGGGGCGTGCATAAGCGCACAAACGTGCCTACCGTTCCTGTCCTATTGTTTTTCTTTTCTTCTTCCTATATATGTTTATATGTGTATATACTATATAATCTTTTTGTATGATGTTGTGACAAAATAAATAAAATAAAATAAAAATAAAAATAAATAAGAGTACATATTGCCAATTACATTATTGCCATCTTAGGAACTTCATTAGATTCTTGCTGAATTGTAGGAGGCATGCTAAATTGTACATCTGAATAGTCAGTAGCCTGTTTCCATCATTAAGGGATATATAGGGACCATATAACAATAAGAAGTTTCATTTCTTTATTTTCCCATCCATTTTTCTTTTGCATCATCTTTTTTATTATTATTACAAGCTTGAAGGCAGAGGTCGATAATGCACAAAGTTTCAACACTATCGCCCTATTATTTTTTTAAACGTGGACCCATTTCAATTAACAAATAAAAGGAGTTAATAAAAAAAATAAAATAAAAACCACGTTGGTAATTTTATTTAATATGTGTAGAGTTCATATTAGTATTTCAGCAAGGATTTCCTCCTATTTTTTCAAGCACTCTGTATAATACAGGGTTGGATTTAACATCAATTATTATGAATTGATTCTGTGGAGAGAATGTACTAGCTGAAGAGTATTTTGGCATTTTATGTAAATACTAGTTTTTTAGACAATGGAACATATCCGCCTGGAGGAACACAAAAATCATTGGCAACACTACCACCCGTCACGCTCATGACTGGCAGTCCACAAGCAATTCTATCAACAGAAACACTGACCTACAACCAGCCTATGAACCCCTCAGAATCCAAATCAGCTGCATAGCCAACCAGAGACAGTACCGACCCATATAACCCCCCCCCCATCAGCAGTTCAATGACTCTGACCTGATGTAACCTCCTTATCACAAGACCCTTCACAAGATTCACTGATGACTCACACCTGACCCATTATAAGACCCTCATTTGACACATCAACATCTGAAGCTCTTATAAACAGAAGAACACTGACATCCCCTAAACTCCCCTGAAAATGTTACCTAGCCTGGTAACGAAACATTCAGAAACAAACTCACAAGCTCAGGGGTTGAACCTTCACCATCAATACAACATATTCTAGAAAATGAACACTGAACCAACACTAAATAAAAGTGGCATTAACTTAGAAAACTGGAAGACAATCTAATGAAATAACTGGGAATACATCAGCAGAATAGGTAGGGAAAAATGCATAGACAAAAAGAACCAATCCTAAAGGAAGACTAAAGATGAAAGCATGGTTAATAATAGTGCAGAAGTGGGAAGCAATATGATTTGGGAGCTATAGTGAGCTGCCTCAGAATTCTGATGAGTCATTACAGAGGGGTGTCCGTGATGCAAGGGAATATCTGACGTATATCTGAGAGAAGGAACCACTGTATCTAGAAATCTGTATATATAATTCTTAGGATGAAAATAAATGGAGAATAAACAATGGTTTTGTTTTTCTTTAAAAATGTTTTGGAAGAGACCAAATATTACATATATTTCTTGTATTTCAGGAGGGGAATGGCAGATCTCAAATTATTCTTCTCTATCCCAACTGCAATATGTTTAGCAATAACTAAGCAGTTCTTTATCTCTGTTTCTTTCATTCATTTGTTCAATTTATATAGTCACACATCTCACACTTTAGCAATAATGTTATTTATTTATATTTCATATTTCTTAATCATTCATCTCTCTCAGAGAGGGGCTCTTTATTTATCCAAGTTATTAAGGACTGTCTATGTGTCATAATTAATTCCAACATATATATTTCTTATTTGAGAAAAAAGGAAGCATGAATATTGGGCTTCAAGAGTGATAAGGATAGTTCACATCACAAAGTGACAGCAACAGTAGTGGATTCCCCTTATCTCTGCTTTTTCTTCTCACAAATATTTTTATTATTATTCCAACTGGCATGAAAGTTTATTCCTTTCTGAGCACTAGAAAAAGTTGTAGGAAATTGCTTCCTATTATCCTTGTCTTTCAGCATTCCTTTTGAATCTCATCAATCATAACCAGAAGTCTTTGATGAAAAGTCCCAATTACAAACAGAAGTTATTACTCTTAAGTAAAGTACACCAAGGATATTTCTGAAGTTGTTTTGTTTGTATGATTTCTAATTCCTTGGAGATTTCTCTCTTTTATTTATTCATTATTTATTTAGTTTACGTACATATGCTGTATTCTACCTTTTAAGGAAATAATGCTCCCAAAGCAATATAATAGAGAACATTATAAAAAACAATTCATTGAATAAATATCAATGAACTTCTAGAGTTCCTCCTATGTGTTGGTAATAATCCATGATGGCAAAAATGAGTAGAAGAAAACAACACCTTGCCTATTTGCTTGCTTTTTTTTTCAGGGATCCTTCCTATAAAACAAATTGCAATAGACAACATTTCTATTGTAGCCATGCTTCACCATGTTATAGCTCTGAACACCAATCAATATTTCAAAATATAATGTACCTTGATGAACGTATATTTTCTTTTATGTACACTGAGAGCATATGCACCAAGACAAATTCCTTGTGTGTCCAATCACACTTGGCCAATAAAAATTCTATTCTAAAAAAAGGATTGTTAGGCAGAAAATGTGAGCAAATGAGGCTTATTGAAAACACAGAAATTTGGCACTCTAGTTTGGCTTGATTCCAAACATACCTTGTTACTCTGGTAAGTTACTCTTTTTAAAAATATAAACTGGTCCCTGGAGTCCTCCTCCTATCTATTCATATTACAAAAAACAGTAAATCTTCAGTTTTCCTAATGGTAGAACAACAAATTAATTTCAGACAGACAAAATAATCCCTTGCCTGAAAAAAAAAATCCCATCATATACCTTCTTTTGGCTAATTGAACACTTTCTTTAATGAAGTGAGTCTTGATCCAACTGATATTAATAATGAAAAGTATTTCCAGATTTAATAGATTTATGGTCATGAGTTTCACCTAAGAATTATGGATAGCACAACATGAAATATAACAACCACTCGTGATACACACATATACCTCACATGGCTTTGCTTATATGGTATCTATGCTTATCCATCCATTCTTTCTACTTTCCTTGTCCCATTCTCCAATTAAAACCTTTGACTTTCTTCAATATAGGAAGGCTTTTGTAAAAGCACATATCATATATAAATTTTCAGAAAATAAAATGGTTTATTTTAAATATATTGTACTCTCATAGATTATACATTTTAGAATAGAATAGAATAGAATAGAATAGAATAGAATAGAATAGAATAGAATAGAATAGAATAGAATAGAATAGAATAGAATAGAATAGAATAGAATTTATTATTGACCAAGTGTGACTGGACACAGAAGGAATTTGTCTTGGTGCAGATGCTCTCGGAGTACATAAAAAAAAAAGATATGTTCATCAAGAATCATAAGGTACAATACTTAATGATAGTCATAGGGTACAAATAGCAATCAGGAAACAATATCAATATAAATCGTAAAGATACAAGCAACAAAGTTACAGTCATACAGTCGTAAGTGGAAGGAGATGGGTGATGGGAACGATGAGAAGATTAACAGTAATACAGACTTAGTAAATTGTTTGACAGTGTTGAGGGATTTATTTGTTTAGAAGAATGATGGCATTCGGGGAAAAAACTTCTTGTGTCTTAGTTGTGTGCAGTGCTGAATAGCGTCATTTTAAGGGAAGGAGTTGAAACAGTTTATGTCCAGGATGTGAGGGGTCTGTAAATATTTTCACAGCCCTCTTTTTGACTTGTGCAGTATACAGGTCCTCAATGGAAGGCAGGTTAGCAATTTTTTTTTTCTGCAATTCTGATTATCCTCTGAAGCCTGTGTCTGCCTTGTTGGGTTGCAGAACCAAACCAGACAGTTATAGAGGTGGAGATGACAGACCCAATAATTCCTCTGTAGAACTGGATAAGCAGCTCCTTGGGCAGTTTGAGCTTTCTGAGTTGGCGCAGAAAAAACATTCTTTGTTGTGCTTTTTTGATGACATTTTTGATGTTGGGTGTCCATTTTAGGTCGTGAGATATGATAGAACCTAGAAACTTAAAGGTCTCTACTATTGATACTGTGTTGTCTAGTATTGTAAGAGGTGGTAGTATGGGAGGGTTTCTCCTAAAGTCCACCACCATTTCTAGACTTTTGAATGTATTCAGTTCCAAATTGTTCCGGTTGCACCACAAAGCTAGTCATTCAACCTCCTGTCTGTATGCGGATTCATCATTGTCTTGAATGAGACTGATCACTGTTGTGTCATCTGTGAACTTCAGTAGTTTATCAGATGGATCATTAGAGATGCAGTCATTGGTATACAGAGAGAAGTGGGGAGAGCACAAAGCCTTGGGGGCCCCCTGTGCTAATTATACAGGTATCTGATGTGATTCTTCTTAGCTTCACCTGCTGCTTCCTGTTTGTTAGGAAGCTTATGATCCACTTATAAGTGTGTTCAGGTACCTGATTTTTTAATTTTAAATTTTAATAAAATTTAATAAAACTTAAACTTGCTAAAGTTTGGATACAAGTGGACATCACCTGTATCAAAAATTCCACTGGTTGCCAGATCTTTCCACCTCTGTTGACAGCAATAAATAAAAGGGAATATTTTTTATCTTTTTCTTTTCTTTGCTGTTAACATTGTCTCTTAAGGGCTGCGGTGTGGCTCAGGCTGTAAGAAGCCTGTTATTAAACACAGCTGCCTGCAATTACTGCAGGTTCTAGTCCCACCAGGCCCAAGGTTGACTCAGCCTTCCATCCTTTATAAGGTAGGTAAAATGAGGACCCAGATTGTTGGGGGGGCAATAAGTTGACTTTATATATAAATATACAAATAGAATGAGACTATTGCCTTACACAATGCAAGCTGCCCTGAGTCTTCGGAGAAAGGCGGGATATAAATGTAAATAAATAAATAAATAAATAAAGGAATATCTTCTTTCACAAAGATAGACTGCAAGTTGTATAAAACCTGAAAACTTCATGTACTTTTTCTTTTGCCATCTGCAAGTTATTTCTGTCTTATTTTTGTCAAAAAGAATTGAACTTTATGTTTTAGTCTGTTTCTCATTTTTATGTAATTAAAATGGCAATTGTAAAAAGTGGCAATAAAAGATTGCACAGAAATGACCCTATGCTCATTTTATCAGAAACAATTTTCTAATAATATATTGGGATTATTTTCTTAGAGAACTGTGGATAGAACTGTAGTATCCAGTTTACACGCTGTTCTGCATGTGACTCCATTGTAATGGTTGTAATTCAAGTCACCATGTTACTGAACATAATCTTATAACCATTTTTAAATATTTGCTTAAGTGTTACACGAATCATAAGATCATAAGTGTGAACCCGTTTCCCCAGTGTTTTCACTTGCAAACTGGAAACTGGCAAAGCTGGTATGGTCACAGCATGTTGCAAATAGTCATAAATGTGAGCTGGTTGTCAAGAGGCCTAAAATTATTCATATGATTGGAGGTTGGGCAGTACAATATTTTACAACTCTTTTCAAGGTTGTCAGAACTCCAAATGGTTGTTAAACAAATAGATGTAAGTTGAGAATTACTTGTAATAGAAGCTTAGATGGAATGTATAGATCAGAAAAGATACTACCAAGAGGATCCTTGAATAGTTAATAAGCCAGGTCTGAGAAGCTATTCCAATCCAGAAGTCTTTCTTTAAAAACTGAAATCTTTTCCAAACAAAGAAAGCAAAAAGGAACTTTGGCATAAAAAAATATAGGAACCCAATAAAAGATTTTTTAAAAAAGACTGCAAGGTTGACAAAAATAAATAGGCCCTGAGACTGCAAATATAGTTCAATGTAAGGAAATGCAAAGTGACACATGTTGTTCTAAGAACCCAAATGTTGCTTGGATATTAATAGGATCAAAGCTAAAAGCTCTGGGGAAGAGTTAAACAAAAATGTCAATATAATGTGCTATAAAAGGGGAAAATCTGTGCTTGGAATCATCTGGAATTAAAAATAAAACGGCCAGTCTTAATGGTTTTATATATAATTCTTGTAATACTGCATACATTTCTAATGACCACACATAAAAAAACTGAAAAACTGAAAGGAGTCAAAACGAGAATGACAGGATTTGAAGTGTTCCTCTACAAAGAGCAACTATAAAATCTGGGCTTTTTTGCTTAAAGTGAGGATGAGTAAGAAAAGATATATGAGAATGTAAAATTCCACAGCCTGTACAATTTTCTCCCATTCCTACAATGTTAAAATTTTCTATTGTAGAGATGTTCAGAATCAATTAAAAAACCCTTCCTTACACATACTGTTCTAATCAGATCTGATGACAACCACCAATTTAGATTGATTTTAAAAGGAAACTGGGCAAATTCAAGCAGGATTAGATGTCAGAACCTACTTGTCCTGCTGGTTATATATCCACTTCCTAAATTATAGCCAGAATGCCTTAAATATTTGCTGCTATAGAAAGGGGTAAGGGGGAGAGTGGAAAATTTATGCTAGCCAAAGAACAAAAGGAAAAAAAACTACAGTAAAACATAAGATAACCATTGTAAATTACAGTTCATAGACAGCTGGGTTTATACATAGTGTAACAAACCAAGCAACACTTAAGGATACTGAATTGTCCTTGTGGTCTAATAAATAATCAAAGTTAAATAAGCCAGAATACCCCAGGAATATAGAAATGAAATGGGACTAAGACTAACTGCACTAAGAGTCTCTCTAAAATTGGCAGTATAACAAAACTGTAATTTCTATTATATCTGCCTTTCAGGGACATTGTTTACCAATTTTCCTATATTTCCTCTCCAATATTGCTGTGGGGAGAATGTTAAAACCAGTTGTTGTATTTCAAAAGAAGGTGGTAAGTTGCTAAAATTGTTTATATTTGTTGTGATAAATGATGAAGTTATTTCTTTAAATACTTTTCTTTACTACATTCTTTTCTATCTTCCTATTTTTTCCTTTTCTTCACTTTCTATTTTTTATTTCTTTTCTTTTTGTTTGTATTATTGTTTGTATTATTGTATTTCTTTTTGCTTGTATTACATTTTTTAAAAATGTAATATTTTAATAATATTACTATATTACTATAATAATATTACTATAAAAATAAAACAAAATTTGGAAACTGTTATTAATAAATTCACCATGGGAGCAAGTTACATAATCCAATTAGCCTTCTATAGACAGAACTCTGTTTTAAAGTTGGTCCATTCTAACCCCAGTGACAAGAGATCATCTGATTGGCACCATGAAATACAGAATGCATTGTTCAATTGGTTTATGGGGTTGATCCAGCAGGGCTCTTTTTGTGCTCCACAGAATCAGTGGGGTTTTTTTCTGAAGTAATTAAAGCTATCATTGTCTTCAAATGCAGCCAGTTATAACATGATGCATTCATCTAACTTCGATATTAGAAAATTACAAACATATTTCTGATTAATCGGATTCTATTTAAAGAACAAGGATAGTACATCACCTCCCTTAAAAGATTTAAAACAGAACTTCTGACTGTTAATATATCTTCCTGGGAAGAACCTATTCCTCTTAGCAGTAGTTAACCCAGCGCTGTCTTCTTTTTTTTCTTTTTCCTTCCTGCTTTCCTCTCCTTTCTGTGCTTATGTTAGTAATGCAACTTGATTATCGAACTAAATCTAGAAGAAGGTAAAACATTTTAAGAGTTCACTTTTTCTTTACTTCTGGTCTGCATTACACATTATTTTTCTGTATTTTAAGTCATCTTACACAGATACAATATATAAACAAAATTACTATTTTTAAGAGATTTCCCTTCTTCCTATGGAAGGGGGAAATAGTGTCCTTCTGATTCAGCCATATTTTAACATTTCATACAAACACACAAGGTCACAATTTATGTAAGCCTCAAGGTAAACCTAAAACAAACACAGATGTCAATATATATATAGCTTCCCCCCTCCCCGATTAGTTCAACTGACTCCAGGATAAGCAATTAACTTCAAAGAAACTACTGTAGGATACATGATTTGAGGACTGCCATTCATAGATGGTATAACAGAAACATTTGTAAAAGAAAAGAAAAGAAAAGAAAAATAAATGTTTCATCAAACCTATGCTTATGAATGTTTTTTTCAAGTAAAGAGTATTTTTTCCTTATTTATTGGAACGTTCCATAAGGCAAGAGGTAGGATTTGAAGATCTCTTACCTCATGTTCCCATAAATCAGAGACAGGAAATAGAGAATGTCACACACTCATATTAAAAAAAGGCTATAGAAATCATACAACTACACGTTTTTTTTAATTTTGTCACAACAGTATACACAAGCATCAACATAAAATAACTACATATCATATAAGCATATATATGAGCAAAAGTATGCAATAACTATATTAATTTGATACAATGAAAGGAAACAATAGGACAGGAATGGTAGGCACTTTTGTGCTCTTATGCACGCCCCTTAAAGTCCTCTTAGGAATGGGGTGAGGTCAATAGTAGACAGTTTTTGGTTAAAGCTTTTGCGATTTTGGGGGAGCATTCATCCTAGTCTATCATGGTATTTTTCTGGCTAGGTCAAGCAATTGGGACTAGAAGACACTGTGTTGCAGTTGTTCTTTTTCCTTCATGGCTTTTTTATGGGCTGTCATCAGATTGAACACTTTCCCCTATGTTAGCCAGCAAAAATACATTGGCATGATTAACTGCTTTTAAAGTGAACTATGTTGAAGATGGGAAACTGATTTTTTGTAGAATATGGGATTAATCCAATTTTAAGTGCCACTCAGTATTGTCTGCACTGTGTCTGCAGATGTCTCTGAAACCTGAATGCTGGATATATCTTTAGCTTTGGAAATTACAGAAATAAACTGGACTCATGCAACATGCTTAATCATATATGATAAAGACCTAGCAGTTCCATTTGCTCATTATGCTAATTTAATCTTGATGAATCTAGTGTATCACTAATTAGTTTATTGATTCATGGTTTAATATATTGTACAAAGGCAGCCACAGAATCTCATTGAAGCCCATGCAAAATGCTTTATTTTGATGAGTGTAATATCAATCTTAAGAAAATATGCCAACCTGGAACGGTAATCTTCCCTACTGTTGGATGCTCCATCTCCATCATAAGTTTATTATGCAGAACCTAAAACATAATAATAAATAAGAACAGTGTGATGAGGATGATTTTAAAAACATTTTAAAGTCAATAATATAGAAAACCATTATTACAAATATGGCTAATGACTGTGTGGGCACTGCAGTACTTGGAACTTTGGGCAAGGGTCATAAGTTCATTTGTTCAAATGAACAAATGGTCATAAGTTGAGGACTACCCATAAAGGATTCTGGAAGGAAATTTCTCAATTAGTTATTTCAAGAATTTTTACCGGTAACATAAAACTGACTTAGCAAATGTATAGTTTAAAGAAAGTGGGTAACTAACAGGGCAGATCATACATTTTCCCCAAACTCACATATTTAATGTGATTAAAATTAAATAGCCACATGCATATCTGGGTTTTCTCAGTTCATGGCATCCCTGAACAGCTGATTTGCATTCTTCTATTGAATGCCAAACAGGGCTGGAACTGAGTTTTAATAAAATAACAAATTCAGCTATTTTTTGTGCAATGCAGAAATACTTTCTTTTTTGGACCATGTCCACATTGTAAATGATTTTATAAATAATTCAACTAACTAGTTCCAGATATACATGGGCAGATGTACATTTTGTATACATAAAGGCAAAAGATGAGTCTCTTCAGTAATATTACTACCACAGACCAAGAAGTATTCAAGCTGGGCAATGATCCAGATTTGAAGCAGAAAAGGCAATTCCAAGCTTGCTTGGATATATACATTGCATGTGCTTCCATTTCTTTAAAGATCTGATTCCATGAACACATTAGGCTCATCTGTTCTTCAGATCTGGATCACTACGTCGCCCTATAAAATTATATAATGATACAATGGACCCTGAATATGCACTCCTTTTTCATATCAAATACTGTGTCAGCAATCTCTCTTATTTGGATAGGTGAGAATATTTGTAAATATTCTCCACAGAATTGAACTGTGGAATCTTTGGTGCTTTCTGAACTTGGTTGCTTTTTGGCAGATGTTTCATTACAAAATTAGGTAACATTATCAGTGCAAAAAGGGAGTGGGGTTTGCTTTCACTTTATATTTTAGTGGCTTGAAAGGTTGGTGTTGGTAGGATTGGTCTTGGTGGTTCCCTAATTAGGATGTTGTGTACCATTTAGTTCATTTATCTGCATTGGTAGTTCCTTATTTGAGATATTGTTTCAGTCTTATTTTTCCATAGGGAATTTTATTCCATTGGATATATTGATGTTTTTTTGTGTGTGTGTTCTCTAAATCCTTTTTTATTATCATAAAGGTTTTATCTATGTGTCAGAATGGGTTGCATGTATGGGAATGCTAAAGGTGTTACATTATGGTTACATATTTGTTATGAAAGCAGTAATGTCATGGGTGTTCTTTTGATTTGTTGATATATTTCCCATCAAACTGAAAAAAGGTAGTTAGGCAAAGGTTATTAAGATCCATGATACTGGATCCTGGTGTATTTGGTTAGGTCAGGTTTGTTGTGTAGTAATACTGTCATAGATTTTTTGGCTAATTCTGGCTCTGGATATAAGTGCTATGTCATCAAATGAGACCATGATTTCATCTTCCATTTTCACATGTTTTATTCCTTAGAAATACTACAGTGATCAATGGATGGAATATTTGCTGTCCTGAATGTCCAAACTTTATTGTCAATTTTTTTAGTGATGTTATAGATTGAGGTCTCTGGTAATGATACAATAGAATAGAGAGTATGTCTAGCTAATGTGTTTTGGGGCATCCATAGAAGTATGGAAGTATGAGTCCATTACTTTAATCTGCCACTGGTCTTCTTTGATGATTTAACTTTTTTTGATAAAGTAACTGAGATCTGTTGAGTTTCTGTATTGGATTGGTGTTCACTGGGATGAATGTTTCTTTGTCTTCTAATAATTCTTTCACTTTTTGTATAATTGTGATCTGTTCATGATAACAGTGGTTAGAACTTTGTCTGCTAATAGGTTGGTGATAGTTTGGTATTTCTTTGAGTTTTTAAGAGCTATTCTGTCCTCTGCTTTGAGTTGGTTTTGTTCTTGATTTCTTCTGGTTTGTGGTATGATAGTTTGTTTGATGCTTTCTTTGGTCTCTGTGGGAAGGTCTGTGGTTTTAAATGCTCATTCTAAGGCTGCAAAGAATTCTAGTTGATTAGCATCATCTGGGTTATAGTTCAGGCCTTTCTGTGTTCTGCGGTAGATAGTGGGCGGCTGGACATGTTGACCACCCAGTTGATGCTCATCTAGAAACAATAATCCCACACTCTCTAGTTTCATATTAAAATATGAAACAGCTGTCAGGCAGATGTTCCACTACATCAAATGTACACATATTCTAGAAACTGTTAGATAAATAATGTTTTCATTAGTTATTATTATGAGTAACTGAGATAAAATTGTGCTCTTCATCAAATCAACTTCTGTACTAAAAAAAATCTAATATACAGTCAGCTCCCCATAATTTTGTACTCAGATGGACTATTTTCTCACTTTATTGTGAAAAATTTTTTGCTGCAAATTTTCCTGAAATATTTCATTAATATTTTCTTTTTTATATCTTATATGCAGAATCCATTTTTATTCAACTTCATTAAACAAAACTTTGGCATCTATACAATTCAGTTTGTTTTTATTGATATACAATATAATGTTCTTTTGTTTATTACTGCATATTTTACTTTACTATTGATTTCAATAAACAATAGTTCATTTACTGTAATAATATAGAAATACCAATAATTAATTGTTATTTTAAGCATTACGGTCATGAAATCATTCTCTTTCCTCATAGGATTTCAAACTATTTAAAAATAAGTGAACAATCAGTAGAATTAGGGGTGACAAGATAGCAGTATTTCAGTTTTTCAGTATCTGCCATAAAAAAAAGAGGGTCAAATTATTTTCCAAAGCACCAGAAGGCAGGACAAGAAATAATGGTTGGAAACTGATTAAAGAAAGAAGCAACCTGGAATTAAGGAGAAACTTCCTAACAGTAAGGACAATTTACCAGTGGGACAGCTTGCCTTCAGAAGCTGTAGGTGCTTCATCACTGGAGGTTTTTAAGAAAAAGACTGGACATCCACATATCTGAATTCGTATAGGGGCTCCTGCTTGAGCAAGCAGTTGGACTAGACCTGTAAGGTCCCTTCCATCTCTATTCTGATTGAATTCTGATTGAATTAAGTATGAAAAGAAATAATGTGGAATAGCACCTCATCTACTGCTGTACTTGAGTACCTTAGTTATTGTTATGCACTACTTCCAGTGGTGGGATTCAGCCGTTTCTCTCCAGTTCGGGGAAACCGGTAGCGGTGACTTCAGGAGGCTCCGCCCATTCACCCAGATGTAATGTGCGAGCACTGTGCATGCACAGAAAACCATGTGCATATGCAGAGGAGGCACATGTGAACAAAGCTCACATTTATGAACAGGTAGGGAAGGGAAGTGAATCCCACCTCTGACTACTTCCATGTTTCTAGATGAGTTGGCAAGACTTTTTCACTTACAGTTATAACTATCAATCTATATCAATTAATTCCAGAGAAATAACTTCCTAATCAAGTTAATTTCATTTAGTTTCTAAGTACTTTTTCCATAGCAGTTTTGGAATATCTTTTTTATGTGAGGTATTAGCAAAACGTATGTCTGAAAATAAAATAACAGTGTAATAAAGCATGTATATTTTTTTAAAAACTAACAAATTAATCCTTCATTTCAGCTACAAGGATCTGGTAATAGAAATGATACTGTACATGTCCTATATTTAATTATGTCTTTTGTTTCAATCATATTATAACATGAATGCCATTTGGGCAATAACGTAATATATAGTTGAACAGCTACATAAATTTGTTTAAATAAAAAATAAGACTGATGCATGGCATAATTTGCTCTCCTGTTTGTGACAATGCTTTCAGCAACATGGAAATTTACTTATTATTAATTAATTTGTTAATAATTCATTAATAATTTATTCATTCATATTCTTTCTTTATTATTTTTTGCAAATAACTCAAGGCTTATCCAACATATCTTCCTCCTCCCCCTATTCCTTGTGTGTCCAATCGCACTTGGCCAATAAAAAATTCTATTCTATTCTATTCTATTCTATTCTATTCTATTCTATTCTATTCTATTCTATTCTATTCTATTCTATTTACGAATGAGAGGGAATCTGAGTCTTCTTTATCATGGTTAAGACTACAACTATATGGCACACTAATGTGAACAAAAGGAAGTGTTCATTCGCCAAAATACTATGACAAAACAGACATTGTATCCACAAGAACAGAAGCCATGAGATGAATGAAAGCCATTTGCTCTTTCTTCTACTACTTCTACTTTCTTCTACTTCCAACCTTCCAAGATGGCGCCGACGAAGGCTGCCTCGGTGAAATGCTCAGAGTGTTTCTTTATTTCTAATTGTTCTCTGTGACTCACTACGGATTTCCTACTCACGAGACCATCTGCTAAAAATTAAGGAACATTTCTTTAAGGAGCAGCTTTCTTTAATCTCACCCCCGCCTGTCTTTACAAACACGGAGGAGATTCTAACACAGGAGGAGGCAATTCCCACGGAGCCATGGATTACTAAAAAAACCAAACGACGGAAACGAAGGAAAAGAGGTAAACGATCTGGGATCTTAATCAGGCTAAGAACTCGCATTAAAACTCCTCTGCCTTCAATTTTCCTAACAAATATACGCTCACTTGCAAATAAGATGGATGAAATACTCCTCTTAAACAAATACTATTCTGATTTTCACAATTCAGCAGTCCTATGCTTCTCTGAAACCTGGTTAAATGAATCAATTGAAAATAGCAGCCTGAACATTCCAGGATTTCAAATTGAACGATCAGACAGGATTCCAGAAACATCTGGTAAAAAGAAAGGAGGAGGCTTATGCCTATATATTAATAGAAACTGGTGTCAAGATTTTAACATAATTTACAAATTCTGTGACAACAATTTAGAGACTCTAATTATCAACTGCAAACCTTACTATTCGCCTCGTGAATTTTCCTCATTTCTTCTAATTGCTGTTTATGTCCCACCACAAGCCTGTGTAAACAAGGCATTACGAACTCTAGCTGACCAAATCATGGAGGCTGAAGCCAAACACCCTGATTCACTGGCCATTGTTTTGGGAGATCTAAACAAGGCAAACTTAAGGAAAGAGCTACCAAAATACTTTCAGCATGTCAATTGTCCCACCAGAGGCAAGAATACTCTAGACCATTGCTACACAACACTAAAAGATGCCTATCGGTCTTTACCACGTGCAACTGTAAGACATTCTGATCATTGCATGATTCACCTTGTACCTGCTTACAGGCAAAGACTTAAAGCCACAAAACCAATAATTAAATCAGTGGAAACCTGGACAGAGGAATCAGAATTAAAGCTACAGGCATGTTTTGACTGCACTGATTGGAATATTTTTAAAGATACCTCTGCAGACCTGGATGAACTCACAGATACTGTAACATCATATGTCAACTTCTGTGAAGACCTATCTGTACCTAGAAGGAACTTGCGAATACACAGTAACAACGAACCTTGGTTTACACCTAAACTTAAACAGCTACGACATTCCAAAGAGGAAGCCTATAGAAAAGGTGATAAAATGCTGTACAATCAGGCCAGAAATGCACTAACAAGGGAGATAAGAGCAGCAAAAAGAAGCTACTCTGAAAAGCTAAAGAATCAGTTTTCAGCAAATGAACCAGCAAACATGTGGAAAACTCTTAAAAATATCACCAGCTATGGCAAACCTCCTTCCCAGGCTGAAGGTAATCAACAACTGGCAGATGACCTGAATGAGTTTTACTGCAGGTTTGAAAGGAAACTACAGCCACCTATCTCCACAACCCCCATCTCAGACACACCAAGAACAGCCAAGCCTCCTATAACTGACCACATTTCATTGGGTTCACAATCCCTAGTGATCACAGAAAAGGAAGTGCAGGACCTATTTCACAGACAAAAGCCAGGAAAAGCTCCAGGCCCAGACAAGATAACTCCTTCTTGCTTAAAAGTCTGTGCTGACCAATTGGCCCCCATCTTCACCCATATTTTCAATAAATCACTAGAGATGTGTTATGTTCCTTCTTGCTTCAAATGCTCTACCATCATCCCAGTGCCGAAGAAGCCCACCATCAAGGAACTGAATGACTACAGACCAGTTGCTTTAACATCTGTAGTCATGAAAACCTTTGAAAGGCTAGTGCTTTCCTACCTGAAAACCATCACGGATCCGCTGTTAGACCCCTTGCAATTTGCATACCGAGCAAATAGATCAACAGATGATGCTGTTAATATGGCTCTGCACTACATCCTACAACATCTTGAGTCTCCAAAGACCTATGCAAGGGTCCTTTTTGTAGACTTTAGTTCAGCATTCAATACCATCATTCCAGACATTCTTCTAACTAAGCTAAACCAGCTACAGGTACCGGAACAGACTTGTAAGTGGATCACAAGCTTCCTAACAAACAGGAAGCAGCAGGTGAAGCTAAGCAAGATCACATCAAATACCTGTACAATTAGCACAGGGGGCCCCCAAGGCTGTGTGCTCTCCCCACTTCTCTTCTCTCTGTATACCAATGACTGCATCTCCAATGATCCATCTGTTAAGCTACTGAAGTTCGCAGATGACACAACAGTGATTGGTCTCATTCGAGACAATGACAAATCTGCATATAGACAAGAGGTCGAACGACTAGCCTTGTGGTGCAACCAAAACAATCTGGAACTGAACACACTCAAAACCGTAGAAATGGTGGTAGACTTTAGGAGAAACCCTTCCATACTTCCACCTCTCACAATACTTGACAACACAGTATCAACAGTAGAAACCTTCAAATTTCTGGGTTCTATCATATCGCAAGATCTCAAATGGACAGCTAACATCAAAAACATCATTAAAAAAGGACAACAAAGAATGTTCTTTCTGCGCCAACTCAGTAAGCTCAAACTGCCCAAGGAGCTGCTGATCCAATTCTACAGAGGAATTATTGAGTCTGTCATTTGCACCTCTATAACTATCTGGTTCGGTTCTGCAACCCAATAAGAAAAACACAGACTTCAGAGGATAATTAGAACCGCAGAAAAAATAATTGCTACCAACCTACCTTCCATTGAGGACCTGTCTACTGCACGAATCAAGAAGAGGGCCGTGAAAATATTTGCAGATCCCTCGCATCCTGGACATAAACTGTTTCAACTCCTAGCCTCAAAACAACGCTATAGAGCACTGCACACCAGAACAACTAGACATAAGAACAGTTTTTTCCCGAAGGCCATCACTCTGCTAAACAAATAATTCCCTCAACACTGTCAGACTATTTACTGAATCTGCACTACTATTAATCGTTTCATAGTTCCCATCACCAATCTCTTTCCACTTATGACTGTATGACTATAACTTGTTGCTGGCAATCCTTATGATTTATAGTGATATATTGACCATCAATTGTGTTGTAAATGTTGTACCTTGATGAACGTATCTTTTCTTTTATGTACACTGAGAGCATATGCACCAAGACAAATTTCTTGTGTGTCCAATCACACTTGGCCAATAAAAAATTCTATTCTATTCTATTCTATTCTACTCAAAAGGAGGACAGCTAACATGTAAATCTTTCAGGGGAAAATAGTATCACACTTGATACATGGGGACCCAAGTTGGGATCTAGATCTAGAATCTAGATTGAGAAGTGATCCAGAATAAATTATTAAGATCAGCCTTAGCTTTACCCCCATGAATACCAATGGCAATGTTAAGATTAAAATGGGCTTTACACCAATAAATATAAAGAAAGCAATAGTCTTATATAATAGGAAACTACCTCTTGTACCTGATGTTTATTCAGTCTTCATGAACACCCCAATGGAAACAAATGTCTAAAATTACTCTCACAACTTTTTTCTAAATCTGTGTTGTGGCCCATCGGCTGCCAGCAAAGACAGCTGCAGAGTCAGATGAGAAGGAGGTGGATGGAGAACCTGGGCCAGCTTCAGAGCCTTTAGAAGGCTCTGATAAGGAAACAGCATCAGAGACAGAGAAAGGGCCTTCCATCCTCCCTAAGGTGGAGAGGCAGCTGAATAACCTGAGCTGAGTGAGGGGGAGGAACAGATGGGGCCCATCCCAGATGTGCATATGCACAAAGAAGGAAGAGAGGAGAGTAAAGGAAAACAATAAGCTGGCTCTCAGGGACAGGCAGACGCAGACAACAGCCAGCCCCTCTGTGGCTGGGAAATAAATAGGAGGCATTTGGGAGTAGCCGATTGTCACAGACAACCATTACTTTCTAGTACACAAGCAATTCCGATTTCTTGGATAAACCCAGGTTTGTTGGGACTAATTACATTTGCTTTTTTTTTGTTTATCCCCGTGAATAAAAGACTGTGACTGCCCTCAGTGGTGGGATTCAAATAATTAAACAACCGGTTCTCTGCCCTAATGACTAGCTGGGTAGGCAGTCACAGATGGTCATGTGCTCTGGGTGGGCGTGGCCAACTCAACATCAGTCATGTTGAAGGGTGCTTCGGTTCGCCCAGTCTCTTATGACCGTGGGGATGCTGCAATGGTCATAAGTGTGAAAAATGGTCATAAGAAACTTTTTTCAGTGCTATTGTACCTTTGTATGCTCAGTAAATGAACTGTTGTAAGTCAAGGATTACCTATATAAAAATATAAAAAGCTTCTTTGCTTCCAAAAAGCTGCCCTAAATACCAGTCATTAAATTAGAAATGGGGGAATACACACTGAAGATCAATAATAGCCACAGCTATCATGGAAATCTAAAGCATTCTGTCTGAATACCTTCCTTTTCATCAGCAATACCTGCAATCCAGAGTTACAAATCAGGTAGGGTGCCAGAGCACCTTGTGGAATTAAAATAGTTAAATGCAACAATAATTATCATCAGCCAACTCTTGCTTATAAAGTTAAACCCTTTAGCAGAAAAGTCATTTAAGCTCTCCAGAAAGTGGGTGGGCATATTTGGGCTACAAAATGCTGAGCTAAAGAAACAAATTAACAAAGTATATATGGGACCCAGGTTCAAGCCTCCCAAGCTTGTCAGGATCACAATAAAATTAGTACATGCCACAGATATCTAAATAAACTTCAAGTCTGGTGCCATGTTACTAAGCCTTATTATCATGAGAGAAAATGAAAATGAATTGAAGGATCCACACCCCTACCTCCTTTTTTTTAATCTTACTATCAGTGAACAATCATATGCCTTGGCTACTCTGAAGCAATGAAAGAGCCTCCTGTCTCAAAGGTGCTTTTCCAATAGGCAACTGGACTTTCTGGAAACCAAGAAAGTTCAGTTGCCTCTGGTAGAAAGTTAGCACTCCCCTCCAGAAGAATGAAATATTTTGAGAAATATTAAAAATGCAGAAAATTATATTTCTTTAAATGAGAAATAGAGAAACATGCTCTTAAAAGGCAGGGAACAGACTCAGTCTTTCTTAATAGCCCCAAAGAAACTGAGGAGGTCACCTTTTAAAAATGCAGATTTGGTAATTCATTCAAAATCCCAAGGAAGCCAGCATCTAGGATTAATTATATTTGTTAAACAAGATTAAAAACCCTAACTCATTGCTGGCCTTTGCTAGACAAACTAATTAAAATCAAATAACAAAATACACAGAGCAAGCCTCTAAGTTAAAAAATGTTGTAGAACAAATTGTATAAAAATCCATGTACTCATCAAACCAATTGTCAGCTGCCCAGGACCTCAAACCTATGTGGTCCTGTTCACCAATAAACCATCTTTCCAATCAGCCTCTATGTTTCCAGTGTCTTTCTCTGAACCAGAAATGGATATTTCTTCCAACACTCTTGAAAAAACCACCTTTGGGACAACCATGACCTGGATGACTGAAGAATCCCCATAGACACGAGACTAATCAAGAAGAGAAGCAACTTAGGACTAAGGAGAAATTTCTTGACAGTTTGAACAATTAATCAGTGAAACAACTTGCCTCCAGAAGTTGCGAATGCTCCAACACTGGAAGTTTTTAATAAGATGTTGGATAACCATTTGTCTGAAGTGGTGTAGGGTTTCCTGACTAGGCAGGAGGTTGGATTAGAAGACCTCCAAGGTCCCTTCCAACTCTGTTATTCTATTTTTACTCCTGTGCTCCGTGAACTGACTGATGGGAGGCTCCCTCCCCAGATAGAGGAAGAAGACATGAGACAGCAATTAATCCAAACGCAATGCAAATAGTTAAATCACAAACTATCTAAATCCTTTTTAACTAAAACACAAGGGAAGGGGGGGAAATCCTGTCTGGCTCATTGCCAGAGTTTACAGCAACTACCCTTATTAAATCAATTACCAGAACAAATAGACCCAGGAATTAGTCAGATTTGTCAACTCTGCTTCTTTTCAGGAACAGAGATTAACCTTTTTCCTTCCAAATAAAGCTGAATACGGAAATTTATCCCATCAATAAACACAGGAAAAATGTCACCAAGCACAGAATTAAACATCACCAAAAACTGGTGATGACCAAAAACTCAGAAGGGTATATAAACTCATGTTTGAATGTCAATCTTTCTAGCTAGCCAAGAAGCCTTGCTGAATGTCGCTCATCTTGGTTCCTTGTTATTAAAAGCGTCTTCCTGGCAGCTATGCTTTGTTATTCTTTTTTTTAATATATGTTTTATTGATACATTTTTTTATAAACATAAAATGTTCCATATCTATCTGAGATATGGATAGTGGTCCATTTCTGGGCAGTGTCTGAGAGTGGTCTGGGCAGTTAATTTTAAGTAGAAATATAACAATAATCATAATAATCACGATAAACATGTCAATATTAATCACAAAGTAACAATGCAATCAGTTTATCCATCTTGCAAAATTTTCAATACAATTTTTTAAATTATCTTTTTAATCTTTCTAGTTTTTAACCTGTTTCTGTTAGTTAGCCATTGGTAAAAAAGGTCCCAAGTTAAAAAGTATTCTGTTTCTGCCTTCTCTTTTATTTTAAATGTTAATCTATCCATCTCAGCACATTCTAATATTTTTTTATAAGAGTTTCCCCTGTTGTGCAAACACAATTCTTGCTGCGGTTAATACATGTAAAATTAAGTATATATTCCCTTTATCATACTATTCTGGTAATATTATACCCAACAGAAATATTTCTGGTTTCAAATTTATGTGTTGCTTTATCATTTTTTGATTTCACCGAACAGCTCAGAAAGTTAACAAATGGTTCTCTCGAACTGGTGCAAACCAGCTGAATACCACTACTGACTGCCCTGTTATAAAAAAGAGGGTTGTTTTATTCATGAGTAAATATCTTATCACTACTTGCGAAGGCTGGGTCAAAACAATCAAGAACTTCTGAATAACACAAATAACCATACATTATTGAGGGGCTACTTATTTTTAAGGATTTCAAACAAGATAGAGACCAGGTATGTAAGCTTAAATTAGCTAAGTGGTAAAATTCTTTAAAGAAGACCATATTATTTACACTCGCTTATATTCCATTGCCTGGGATTAGCTTTTACAGACATGTACTTTCAAATGATGCCAAGAGCTTATCTGGATAAAAAAAATATAAAAACTTACCAACTGCATTATGTTTATCAATTTGTAATAATTTACAGTGTAAAATCGGAACTATTACTTACTATATTGCAAACTCTATGGAAATTACACTCTTGTTAATCTAAGTGAATCAATCTAGTCCAGAAGGGAAAAAATCTTGGGTTTCTTTTGTCTAAAGACGACAAACATGTATTGAAACAAGTTACATTGTTTGCAAAGGCAGCAAGGAAGATACGAAAACACATCTTGATAAATAGGTTATGGCCATCTTCATAAAAAATTACAAGAAATAGTTCCTTCCAAAGATGGCTGCTGAACAATAGGGACTTTTCTTTTTCCTGTTGATAATCTGCTGATTTTGCTCCCTGGATTTGAATGGGAGCACTTAAAAATGACACAAGAGGGTTTTTGGACAGCTATGGACCCACCTAGAAAGTGGAGTGTTGAAGATTCAGTTCCCTCTGGGAGCAGTCAGAAAGTCTTGAGCATACCTCTTTTTTCTTGGCAGTTGTTTTCTTAAGCATGCCTGGGTTTTAACTTCACTTTTCAAAGCTTTTGTTTTCTTTTGCTTCTTATTTTTAAAAGCTGACTGTTGATTTATTTTAACCCCCTGCTAGACTTTATTTACACCCCCCTTTCTGTTTTATTGATGTTATTGTTCTGGATAACGTTTGCCTTTTTGTAAGGAAAACTTGGCATGTTCTGGGGTAATGAAAATGTTTTCATTTGATTTACATTTATATTGGAATCTCATTAAAAGGTTTTTGCATTTTACTAATTTTTAAAATGTTTGGAGCTCATTTTTAAATTCTTTTAATTTCGGATCAAAATATCAGAAACTAGCACCAGTCTCCCTGCCCCAAGCAGAAACTGAGTAGGCCAGCTTTTAAAAACGCAGATTTGGTAATTCACTCAAGAAAGGATAATTCAAAACTCCTTGGCAGAATGGTAGGATTAGAAAGCAGCCCCTCATCCAAGATCCAACACAGGATAAAAGCCATTAGCCACAATAGGAATTGCTCAACACCCTTTCAGAACACAAGCCCCTTCATTGCACCACCCCAGAGCAGTCCAAACTTCAAAGTCACAGAAACGTATAAAGATCCATCCACTCATTCAACCATTTTGTCAGCTGTCCAGAATCACATGTGGTTGGTGTTCTGCTTCATCAATAAAGAGAACCATTCTTTCCAACTAGCCTCCAGCCTCCATTTTATCTCCAGTGCCTTTCTGTTGGCTTGGAACGGGACCTGGATATTTCTTCCAACGGTATTAAGAAACAAACATGGATATTTGATCCATGATGAATCACTGTTATCTCTTGGGACAAGTTGGGATAGATAAGATGATGTGGTAATTTTTCTATGAGTTAATTACAATAAGAGTTTGTTAGCAGAGGATTTTTAAACTTCATTATTGCCATTTTTAATAATATTCTTATTATCTATTTGGTCATTAATCTAGTAGATATTAAGTCAGGCTAATAAATTGCAAATAGATTTAGTAGTTTAAAAAAAATTTTTTTGGGGGGGCTATTTTTCAAGGATTGGTAAACTAATATTGTTGTAATATATTATTCAGTATTCAGCTAGAGGGGATAATATCCCTGTATGGGTTAGTTTTTTCATGCATCACTTTTTTAATGTCTTGTTTATTTGTGGGTTTTTTTGGTCTGCTTTCTTTCTGGAACAAATTTTTTTGAAGTTTTTGAAGTATTTGTATTTTGTATTTCAACATTTTTGAATAAAATAAAAATAGAATAAAAAAGAAATAACATGAAATAAATATCATTCATTTGTACTAGTTAAATTTTTGCAAAAAAGACATGCCTCTTCTAATGAATCATATAACCATATGCAATTAAGTTTACAGCTTTTAATGTTAAACATTTGGAAAGCATGTGATTTTGAATAACTGAGATTTAATCTATTTCATCATCTCCCATATGTGATCACTCTATAGCAGTGTTTCTCAATTATTTTCTGTCATGCCCCCCTAGGAAGAAGAAAACATTTTTCGCGCCCCCCCCGCGCGACTGTAAACACGGGGCTTAGCTTGTTATGACAGTGTTTGCCGAGGTCAAACGCGCCCCCCTTTATGGAGCCTCGCGCCCCCCCTGGGGGGCCCGCTCCACTATTTGAGAAGCACTGCTCTATAGGAACATTATCATTACATCTTTATTCAGCTACTTTAAACAATTCCCACTACTCTTCCAATCCAATTTTTCCTTAGTAGAAATACAAAATAATCCTATACAGGTCCTACAGCCTAAGTGTTACATTCTATAGAATCTGTGTTCCTTTGTGATGAACTGGGGCTGTGCATAAAAACAACACAGCCAGAATGAAGACTTAATTCCCCTTTATTGTTCCAACTTTCCCCTAAAAGTCCCACCATTTACTGCAAGTCGAGGAGCAAAGCTCTAAACATGCACCTCCAATAATTTCTGGCTGCTATTAGTGTGGAGGAGCAGCACAGTTCTGAGAGTTTGGTTTCAGAGATTCCTTGTCACAGAGAGAGTTCCTTGGGACTGTAGCACCACCCGGGAGTGTAACTGTGTCACTGCAACTTTACACAAAGCCAAGTCAGCATGGCAAACAAAGCAAACAAGACAAAATGCAGCTAAGTATCCAGACGTCAGTCACAACACTTGTTCCCAACAGCATCTCTTTAAATGTCATTCCCCAGGTGAGCTTGTGAAGAGGGGTGGGGTGCCTCCCAAGTCATTGGGTTGCCCTGTACTGATCTCGCCTTCTCTCTATTCTTCATGCTCTGGGATTGGGAAGGTACTGTATTTTTGCATTATAAAGTGGACCGGGCCATAAGATGCACATTAGCTTTAGAGGAGGGGGAAAAAATCTGCCTCTGCCTCCCAGCATCCATTTGGTATTCATCTGGCTAGCATCCTTGCAACAAACAGCAAACAGCCTGGTCAGCTTCAGCGCTTTATCACAGCCCCAGCACATGGCTCATCAGAGCTCCGCTCCATTGCACCTACACCAGTCAACTGAGTTGAACTGCTGCCGCCGCCACCAGGGAACACTGGAGCCTTCGCTGCTGAGCAGCTAATCGGCAGTTGGATCGACCTCCCAGAATACTGCTGATCAGCTGTTCTAGGCAGCGGGAATTGCTACCACTGCCAATCATCACCGCCGATGCTTATCACCGCCATTTGCTGATGCCCGTCACTCACCACAACCACTATTTGGTGGTGGCAATTCCCACTGCCTAGAACAGCTGATCAGCAGTATTCTGGGAGACCAATCAGACCGCCAATCAGCTGCTCAGCAGTGAAGGCTCCAGTGTTCCCCAGTGGTGGTGGCAAATGGCAGCAGCGGTGACAGGAGGCAGCGGCTGCCACTGCTGCCACACCTACTCCCCCCCGCCACAATATTCGCTCTATAAGATGCACAGACATTTACACCCACTTTTTTGGGGAGGGGAAGTGCATCTTATAGTGTGAAAAATACAGCAATTGTTAGTTCCCGGAGCTCTGTCACTCCTCTGCTCCACTGCCTGCCCTGTCCTCCCCCCTCGCCTAGTTCTCCTGTACCCCCTTGTCCTGCTCTGTCTCATCCTCCTCCTCAGACTAAGGCTTCAGCAGGGCCATGACATCCTTCTTTCCCCTAACATATTAGGTTTTAGTGCATCTATCTATGGTATAAAACCAAATATATCAGTAATGGAAGTTACTTTCATAGTTGTACTCCTTTAAATCACGAAATTTATGTTGACATTTCCTGTGGAGACTCACTTTGCGAAGATCTCCTCTCTGTCAGTTTCTTTGCCTGCTTCATTGCTTCAGGCTTTCAATGCATTCATAGAGAACAGAGGCCTAACATACTGTGGA